>NC_134234.1:86300727-86925727 GCF_965152275.1 Natator depressus | reverse complement strand
ATCTGCTCGCTATGCCCCTACTTATACATCCCAAAATGCCATTGGCCTTCTTGGCAAGAAGGGCACACTGTTGACTCATATCCAACTTCTCGTCCACTGTAACCCCTAGGTCCTTTTCCGCAGAACTGCTGCCTAGCCATTCGGTCCCTAGTCTGTAGCTGTGCATTGGGTTCTTCCGTCCTAAGTGCAGGACCCTGCACTTATCGTTATTGAACCTCATCAGGTTTCTTTTGGCCCAATCCTCCAATTTGTCTAGGTCCCTCTGTATCCTATCCCTGCCCTCCAGCGTATCTACCACTCCTCCCAGTTCAGTATCATCCGCAAATTTGCTGAGGGTGCAATCCACACCATCCTCCAGATCATTTATGAAGATATTGAACAAAACCGGCCCCAGGACCGACCCCTGGGGCACTCCACTTGACACCGGCTGCCAACTAGACATGGAGCCATTGATCACTACCTGTTGAGCCCTACAATCTAGCCAACTTTCTACCCACCTTATAGTCCATTCATCCAGCCCATACTTCTTTAACTTGCTGACAAGAATACTGTGGGAGACCGTGTCAAAAGCTTTGATAAACCCAAGAAACAATACGTCCACTGCCTTCCCTTCATCCACAGCATCAGTAATCTCATCATAGAAGGCGATTAGATTAGTCAGGCATGACCTACCCTTGGTGAATCCATGCTGACTGTTCCTGATCACTTTCCTCTCGTGTAAGTGCTTCAGGATTGATTCCTTGAGGACCTGCTCCATGATTTTTCCGGCGACTGAGGTGAGGCTGACTGGCCTGTAGTTCCCAGGATCCTCCTTCTTTCCTTTTTTAAAGATTGGCACTACATTAGCCTTTTTTTCCAGTCATCTGGGACTTCCCCCGTTCGCCACGAGTTTTCAAAGATAATGGCCAATGGCTCTGCAATCACATTCGCCAATTCCTTTAGCACTCTCGGATGCAACTCATCCAGCCCCATGGACTTGTGCACGTCCAGCTTTTCTAAATAGTCCCTAACCACCCCTTTCTCCACAGAGGGCTGGTCATCTACTCCCCATGTTGCGATGCCCAGCGCAGCAGTCTGGGAGCTGTCCTTGTTAGTGAAGACAGAAGCAAAAAAAGCATTGAGCACATTAGCTTTTTCCACATCATATATTGGATAGAGTAGATTACAAAACTTTAATTAGGTTCCAGAATAAAGTACTGCTATAGATACATAACAATCCCACTAACACTAATAAGTCTGTATGTTGAGGAAAACTAAAACCATATATATCTCCACCCAGTATCGCTGATGTCCACAAAACAAACAACAACAAAAACTAATTCTAGGCATTAGGTATTATGGATCCAAAATGTCAAACACAAAACTACGTGTGTGTAACATTTTGGATCCATAATACCCAATGCTTAAGAACTTGATTTAAAATAAAAATATTGCATGAAAAGTACAAATGTTAGAATCAAATCTAGAGCAAATACACTCTCTATGCCAGATGCTTGGCTCCTGTGTATTAACAGATCTCCAGTTTATACCAGCTGAGGATCTTGCACTGTTTATATTTTAAAGCTGTTCCCGACTCTGATTATTTATGAATGTCAAAACAAAGTCTTGTAATGGAAAGAGTAGCATTATGAATTTGTAGAGCAAGATTTGAACTTCCTCATTCAGAAACTCTTTTGAAGATTCTGATATCATTCAGTCTACCAATTTGGTCTGTCATAGTAAAACATGCTAATGTCCATTCATTTTGTGGATAGAGAGGGTTTCAACAGCTAGTCTAAAATATATCAAATGCTGTATATCACATTGGACTTTATTTAATGGGAAGGATTCTATGGAGACAACTGACAGAACAAAGAGGGATATATTCTATTATAATTTGAGAAATAGCTGGCATCCTGCCATTTTTAATCTAAAAATTTCAATAAATCCTCCATGAATTGAGAATCTATTTTCAATTATCCTTATTTACCATCAATTTAAAAACCACAGTCTATACTAGTACCCAGATAATGCTCTAGGCTCTACTAGAGATACATTTCAAGACTAAACAGCTGGAAGAAAACTAGAACTGCATCAGTAAATGACATTGAAGGTCTTGTTAGCAGACTCTTTGTGCACTGAATGCTACTCACTTAATTTACAAATGTAGTTATCAGTTAATAGCTTCAAGGCGTTTCACAATAATCTCAGGCAATCAAAATATTCACAAAATGTAAAGTGATCAGACAGATTTGCCCATTCTTCTTTATTGGTTCTGGAATCCTAGTAACAAGGCCCCTGCAGGGTAACTGCATGTTTATCACTCCCTGCATGGTCCACTCCAGGAGTGCTCAGTCAGGAATCATCTGTCTCTGAGCAGGGACCTTTTTGTCCCCTGCCTTTCTGACTGGGGTTTTTTAAGGTTGCACAGTCCCCTTCCACTGTGATATCCCCAGCCAGTCTCTATGCTGTGCTTTCTCTCCCAGGGCTACAAACAGTATATTGCTAACTGTTACAAGTGACCACACAGACCACGCGAGGCAAAGCACATTTATTTCAAGAACAAAAGAATCACAGAGAAAACACATAAAAACAATAAAAGATTCTACATGATTCCTAAGTATACCAGAAATTGTCCATCGGTTGAGTGGACATGCTGGCAGGTTAAAGTCTTTCCTGCTCTTCAGTAGGAGTGGTGCCCCTTTGGACAAAAAGTTTGTGTCCATCCCCTGATTAGAAAGAAGGTCCTGGGTCTGTTTAAATTTAGCCCTTTGTAACCATAAATTCTGTTTTGTCTTCCACCCCCTAAAATCAGGCAAAACCAGTCCCTCCTGCTATTCCCCAGGAGGTCAGGCTTCAAAGCCTGCACTGGGATTTTGCATTAATCCCCTCCCCCCGACAGTGATTCCAGATTCTGCAAAAAAAAACCTTCACCACTCGGTGGGCCAGGAACACACAAATACACATCACCTGCATTGATACAAAGGGCAATTAATATTTTACATCTCATACTGTCTGGACTGAGTATAATGAGTATAATGGTGTTTTGAAGCTTTTATGCATGCTTTAAACACAAAATACAATATTGTACCAAAGACGCTACATGTGGTTGCAATATCTGCCGTGGCCCTCAGGCCACTCTTTGGCAACAGATCTCCAATGCAAGGACACCGTAAAATAGAGGATCACCACCAAAGAAGTGGTTTCATGGAAAAGGAGTTGGGTACCCAGCCCTTCCCACCCACTTCGGTACAAGGTTGCTTGACTCAAAGTGCCCAGTCACCTCAAGCAGATCCCATCTTAATATAGTATCCTTTGTGAGATTATGGGGTGAGTACTGCTGGTAAGGTTGCTTACCACAGCCCACACCCTTCAATATGAACAGGGGAAGTCCACAACTCACCCAAATAAAGTTATTAAATGTTTGAAGGATGAGGCCTGTCCAAGATATTCTCATAGATGGGCCTGATTTTCAGAAGTATTAAGTTCCCACAACCCCAAATGAACTCAAAGGGAGCTGAGGGTTCTCAGGATACTGAAAGCCAGTAGCTTCGCCCAAACTGCAGCTACATGTGAATGCCAATCAGTACCATTTTTCTCCCGTGCCATCTCAGGGGTTTAGAATCTTGAGGGCCTACTTTTCCAGTAAGCACCATCTTTCACAATTATTAATTATTATTATTATACTACCCAAAAGCCCCAAATGAGAATGAAGCTCCATGTTGGTAGGTGCTGTACAAGCACACTGTAAAAGACAGTCCCTACCTACCGTGAATGGCTTACAATCTAAACAGATAAGACTGACTCAGAGTAGGATGGGAATCAGAGGAACAGAGTGGTGAAGTGACTTGACCCAGGTTAAAAAGCATGTCAATGACCTAGTTGGGAATAGAACACGTCACCTAATTCCCAGTCCAGTACTTGATCCATAAATACAAGGCTACCTCTGAACTAAAATGAGTATTTTCTTCAAAAAGAGTCCACTGTTTTTTTAAACCTTAAATCATCATGGACTATATAAAAACTTGGAGGAGTTATGCGATTATATGGCTAATAATAGCAGGGTAGATGTGGTGGCACAGGTTTTAGCATGGGCTGTACAAACATGCTGGGGCCAGTGAATGTGTTTCTGAAGCCTATATCGCCACATCTACGCTGATATTTTTAGGCCTTCAAGTGCAGGTATGTCTACCCAAACTGGGATCATATTTCAGTTTACAGAGTAGATCTACCCTCAAGCTACTTAGCTTGAAATGAGATATGTCTGCCATATTATTATTTTTATTAAAGTATATTTCTAAAAGAAAAAAAAAGTGCAATATTGACGAGCTTGTCTAGTTGAGAAATAAAAGCCAGGAAGATTAACATAACTACAGTACTCATTAGTTTTATTTTTTCATGAATTCAGTTGAAAAAGCTTATATAATCTGAATTCACAGATGTCTTCAAATAGAGCATTTCTAGGAAAAATTAAAAAGAAATATTCTTATGCATAAAAAATGGATCACCAGTGCATTTTTGACAAATATCAGCAGTTTTCCCCAACTTTTCCTAAACTACATTTTGCTTCATTTCTTTTTTCAAGTAAAGCATCTTTAGCTGGATCCTCAGTTGCTGTAAACCAGCAAGCCCTCCTTGAAGTCAGTGGAGCTATGTCAAAGTATACATGTAGCGGATCTAACCAAACCTATCCACGTAGCTACTGAATCCTCAGTTAATCCCAATGTCATCATCTCCGCAGTTAGCTAAATGTATTTCTACATTCACTTTTCAACAATACGAAGCAATGGCTATTTTTAACATTACCACACCTAAAAATAGTTAATCTTGTGTCAAACTAGATAGAATGAAACAAAATCCTTTTGAGCATGTTTCTCAAAATGCCACAGTCTATGGATAATTAGCTAATAAATGAGGAGTAGGCAAAAGAGAAGATGTCATAAGATTTGCAGAGAGATTTGTTTGCGCAACATGGATTTTTAAATGACTCCATTATGTGTGTAAGTGCTACACCATGTTAGGAATGTCAAAGATTTCCTGGATATTTAAGCAAAATTAAGCCCTTTCCAAGCAGGAAAACCACAGAGCTCATAGGGCTAGATCTTCTGTTGGTCTAAATATGCATAATTCTACTGAGTCAATGGAGCTATGCTGACATACACTAGCTGAGGATCTGGCCCATAATTTGAATAATTACTGCTGTCAGGTTTACACTGAAGTGATGTTATTAGAAGGGTGGGTATTAGGAAAAAGAGGTAGAGATTGCAAAAACAAGTCACATTCTTCTACACTGCATTCCAAATGCTCACAATGAAAGATAAAAATACCATGTTTAATCTCGGTTTTAACCCTGGATGAAAATTGTAGCTCATTCTCCCCTAGTTCCACAAACTCATTTTTCCTTTGACGATAGAGATGTAAAAACTTAAAATGGAAAACATGAAACCACAGATTATCTTTCCCAACTTAGGCCCAGTCTCAGCAAATCACCTAAACACATGCTCATCATTAACCATCTGAGAAATCCCATCTCTATTCAACAAGGCAATTACATTGATAGATTACAAGCACCAGCATTTAAATTTTGTTTCTATTTTCCTATCTCTGTAGCAAAATCCAACTCCTATATGTGGACTTGGTAGACTCTGAATATTAATATTATTGTGTTACATTAATTATTACATTAACATTAATATTATAATCACATGAAGACCATGGCAAACTCTGGGAGCCTCCAGCAGGATTTTGTAGAGTACTAGGAAAGCCACTTAAGTCTGTCAGAAAAGGAATCCAAGATAGTGTCTCTGTTTCCTGTGATCAGAAACATAAAAAATATGTCTTTTAAAGAATTATTGAATACATTTGATCACCGTATCAGAAAAGACATTACCACCACTGCAGAATCGCTTCTTCCAAGATTGCCAAGAATAACTTTAGAAAACTAATTGTTTGCAAAATATGCTTTTGTGGAAAATAACCTTTAAAAGAGATGAACATCTTGAACTCAATGGTGTGGTAAAATCTGAGGACTTCTATTATGTGTAGGCACATTTTTAAAGTAACAGCCCTGTAAATATTAGTTGTGGAATCAGGAATAATGTTATCTCCAAGGAAGTTTAGCAATCATTTCTACCCGGATGACTTTATTAAGGGAGAAAAATGAATTAATTATGCAATCATAGAGACTGGGGAGGGAAAAAGATCCTTTTGTCCATCTCACTGACAATGCAGGATTGTTCACTTCAGGGTGTTCTCCCTTACTTTATTCAGTTCAGTTTGAAAATAACTCAGTTTGTGTAGCTTCTACTATTCCCATTAGAATACTGGTCTGCAGCCCAGTAGACATCATTGTTACAATTGTTTTTTTTTTCCTGATAGTAAACCAAGATTTTCATTTGCACAGTTTTAATCCCATTGTTTATATACCCCTGGAGCAATCTGAACACTTCCTCTCCCTCTGTTGAAATCCTTGAGATACTTGTAAATAGTAATGACAGCCTCTCCCTCAGTCATCAATTAGCTGGGTTATACATAAACATTGTAATAATTTTTTTAGAAATCAGTCACTCCAGCACCGTGACAGTAAATCACATTTGTTGTTTTTGTCCCCTCAATTTGCTTCAGTTGTGTCTACATCTTTCTTGTACTGATGTCCCCAAATATGTACTGAGGTCAAGTCTAACACTTTACTACTTAGATTCCCATCCAACTTTCTTTCTCTGCATCTCTCTCAACCTACTAAAGACAAAATTTAGGAAATAAAGTGTGACAAAGAACCAATGTGTGGCAGACAACACATGTATACAGGAAACTTAAAATACTGCAAGATTATGTCCTTCAGTGCAAATGACTCTCAGTTTCATGATTCTTTAATTCTATTTTGAATTATTTTGAGCAATCAAAGAGATGGGACATCAAATGTGCACGAAAGTAAATTTGGGACAAAACTGAACAAATAAGGGCCAGTTAGAGGGTTGTCTTTGCTCCACTGATCTGTTCAAATTACTTCAGCTGCTTAAACTGTCAGCATCATTACCGAGCATCCTCAGTCCAGAAACAGTCTCCCATTCATTGTTCTGAAGGGGAAGTAATGGGAGTGGTTGGATTTTCTGTGAAATATTTTTATGGACATAAGCTGGAAAAGACAATGGTAGAGGGAAGGGATTTTCTTTATTTTAAATATGACCTTGTTAATCATAGATACAAAGAGGATTGTAGCTGGGAATATGCAGAAGAAAATTGGGAGAGACTAAGTGAAAATAAAATTAGTATTTTATCCACTTAATTGTCAGTGATTTTTTAACACATCTGGGTGCTACAGAAAAATCATAAAATGACAGATTTCAATGGAATGTTAATGGAAAACTTCATAAACATATATGTGTGTGTATATATATATATATATATATATATATATATATATATAAATGTAACCACAAATGTGAATGTAGGAATGGGGTGTGCTATTTGATTTTGGAAAGGAAGATCATAAATAAGAGTATATTTAAGAAAATATTTAAATACTAGTCACAATCTTAGTACCTTCAAATGTTCCTTTCATATATATATGAAAGAGAATATATATATGAAAGGAACATTTGAAGGTATATATATGTATAGGTATATATAGTGTGTGTATATATGTATATATATATACACACACTCTTTTTAGCCTTCCTTTCTCACCAGCAAAACCCCATCCAGAGTCCATTCAAGCCCCTATAGACTATATATATCTATATCTATATCTATAGGGGCTTGAATGGACTCTGGATGGGGTTTTGCTGATGAGAAAGGAAGGCTAAAAAGAGAATATTTCCAAACAAGTAAACTTCAAGGAAATTCCCAGTGGCTACTTCTACCTTAGAGCTTAAAATAAATATTTAGTGTATATAGATATGTGTCTCTGTGTGTGTATAAGAAAATATTCAAATACTATCATAGTCTCAGTGTCTTCAATAAGTAAATAGTTGGAAGCTACCATTTTAAATATACTTCTCAGCAAGTGCCTTGTTTGACTGCATCATACAGCAGTACTGAAAGAATCATCTTTCTCTTTTGAAAGCATTAGAAATTAGAATGTTTCAAAGTTGTGGCTTAGCAGGTTTGACACCTCTGAGAGGCCAAATTTAATATCTAGATACTTGGGTACCAGATATGAAACCCTGGGAGTTTGGCCATTGACTTCAGTGGAGCCAGACTTTCATCCCACATATATAAGCCCGTTTGTGATAGAACAAAGTATTTTAGAGAGATTCCAGATTAGAGACACAAGGTGGGTGAGGTAATATCTTTTATTGGACTAACATCTATTGGAGACAGACAAACTTTCCAGCTCACACAGAGCTCTTATTCAGAGATATCATTAAAGGAAAGCTTTAAAAATACATATAAAAATATCCCATGAAAATGAATCAGAAATTGCCTAATAACAAGAAGCGAGGTCCAGAGCCTTAGCTGATATAAATCAATGTAGCCAACAGAATCAATGCATTTATGTAGATTTATACCAGCTGTCACACCCCCTGGCTTGAAGTGGTTTCCATTATATACAGGGTTTACAGTTTGGGTCAATGGCTCACAGCACCCCCACCACACAATTTGTTTCACCACTCCTAGAAATAACTATAAAGAATATTGCTAGAGTTCTATCTTTTCATCCTGGTAAGTTTCCTTCCTCCTTTTACATTAAGATAACCCCATTTTCAAGGTTTTTTTCAGGGAGGAACAAAAGAAGCAAAGAATCTCCAACCTACTTGTATAAGAAATGCTCATTAGTGGATCCAAAGGAAGGAATCTGAGGCAAGGGAGGAAGCCCAGAAGCGAGAGAATATAAGAATAATGTGTGGTCCTATCACCTCAGAGCAGTTACCCGAGGCAAGATTTTGATCTTTTTCAAGATTACTCTATGCTTCAGTACCCTGGGCCAGATTTTTAAAAGGTTTAGGCACATAACATGTCTGTCAATTGCATGCTCAGTTAGTGTGTGAAACTGCATTTACAAATTGGATGCTGAGTTATACAAGTGGTCAACTCTGGCCACTTGTAAGTTCATTTCTGGAAATTGCTTGCAAAAGTGAAGGGCTGAATGGTGCACAATCTTTGCCTGTGAAAATGTGCAGCTACTCTTTTTTAAAAAAATCTGTCTCCTGAAGAGCAAATAAAACAAACAAACACACATACAACAAATATTTTTTTCAAGAGAGGAGTCAGACTGTCAGAAAAAAGGTAAAAATTAATATATGAGGAAGTCTTACTTATATCTCTTAATTAACATGTCTGGACAGTAATCTTTTGGGAAGTTGTCTGGAAGTTCAAAATGTCAGTGTGAAATATCATCCAGTTATATGGATTCTTTAAATAAACATAACTAAAGTTGGAGTGCACTTAGCAACAGTGCCCTAGTTTTCTTTGCAGTACTCTCCTTTCCTAACAAAATGCTAGCAGTGCTACCAGAATAATAACTGTAAAAGTACAGTATATTAGTTTCAGAGACATTTCAATCTAAAAGTCATTTGATATAGTACAAGTAATGATAAGGAAACCTTACAAGAGATTTGAAGGTTTGTGTAAGTCAAAATTCACATAAACCTTTGGGTGAATGATTCAGGAAACTGGATATTAACAGTTTTGTGTGATTTTCACCACCTCCTGATATCAACTGGCTGAAAATTGTATAAAAATAGCTTTTCTTTAGGTATTTTTGTTTCCAGAAATTTGTTAAATCTCAACAAAACATTTGGGATTTGTTTCTATTTTGGTCAGAGTTACAGGTTGATTTTTTTTTTAAATCCAAACCACTTTGCCCACCCCTAGTAATTAAGGAATAAGATAAATGACTAGCTGATCATCATCAAAAAGTCAAGAACAGATTGCCCATTGTTCTTTGGCATTAGGGATGTTGCATGTCACGCAAAGACTGGCAAGCATCTGCTTAAAAATAAGAGGCTGGTTCTGTACATCAATTGTGCTATTCTTGAATCAGTCTCTTTCAATGATTGAATTTATTGTCAGGAAAGAGGGACTTTGGGACACTGTCTAGAGAGAATCATAATTTCCTCTTCTGCAAAATTCTCTACCATACATTCAAGGCTGGGTAAAAGTAACAATCAAACCTATTAATATAGCACAATAAATGGAGCCTTAAACATTTCCCTTTCTCCCTGTATTATGGCACAGATGTTTGCATTTTCATATACAGGAAAACATTTTTGCATAATTTTGGTGTGTTTAAAGAATGTTTGTATGTAAAGATCATGTTTTCAAACTTTCAGGAAGCCATTGTTCTTAAATTATAGCACAACTAGGGAGATCATGTCTTACTAATCTATTAGAGTTCTTTGAGGGGGTCAACAAAACATGTGGACAAGGGGGATACAGTGAACATAGTGTACTTAGATTTCCAGAAAGCCTTTGACAACGTCCCTCACCAAAGGCTCTTATGTAAATTAAGTTGTCATGGGATAAGAGGGAAGATCCTTTCATGGATTGAGAACTGGTTAAAAGACAGGGAACAAAGGGTAGGAATCAATGGTAAATTTTCAGAATGGAGAGGGGTAACTAGTGGTGTTCCCCAAGAACCCTTAGACCAATCCTATTCAACCTATTCATAATTGATCTGGAGAAAGGGATAAACAGCGAGGTGGCAAAGTTTGCAGATGATACTAAACTGCTCAACATAGTTAAAACCAAAGCAGACTGTGAAGAACTTCAAAAAGATCTCACAAAACTAAGAGATTGGGCAACAAAATGGCAAATGAAATGTAATGTGGATAAATGTAAAGTAATGCACATTGGAAAAATAACCCCAATTATACATACAATATGATGGGGGCTAATTTAGCTACAACTAATCAGAAGAAAGATCTTGGAGTCATCGTGGATAGTTCTCTGAAGATGTCCACGCAGTGTGCAGCAGCAGTCAAAAAAGCAAACAGGATGTTAGGAATCATTAAAAAAGGGATAGAGAATAAGACAGAAAATATCTTATTGCCCTTATATAAATCCATGGTACTCCCATATCTTGAATACTGCTTACAGATGTGGTCCCTTCATCTCAAAAAAGATATACTGGCATTGGAAAAGGTTCAGAAAAGGGCAACTAAAATGATTACGGGTTTGGAACGGGTCCCATATGAGGAGAGATTAAAGAGGCTAGGACTTTTCAGCTTGGAAAAGAGGAGCCTAAGGAGGGATATGATAGAGGTATATAAAATCATGAGTGGTGTGGAGAAAGTGAATAAGGAAAAGTTATTTACTTGTTCCCATAATATAAGAACTAGGGGCCACCAAATAGAATTAATGGGTAGCAGGATTAAAACAAATAAAAAGAAGTTCTTCTTCACTCAGCGCACAGTCAACCTGTGGAACTCCTTGCCTGAGGAGGTTCTGAAGGCTAGGACTATAACAGGGTTTAAAAGAGAACTAGATAAATTCATGGAGGTTAAGTTCATTAATGGCTATTAGCCAGGATGGGTAAGTAATGGTGTCCCTAGCCTCTGTTTGTCAGAGGGTGGAGAGGGATGGCAGGAGAGAGATCACTTGATCATTACCTGTTAGGTTTCACTCCCTCTGGGGCACCTGGCATTGGCAACTGTTGGTAGACAGGATACTGGGCTGGATGGACCTTTGGTCTGACCCAGTATGGCCATTCTTATGTTCTTATGTTCTTTAACTGGTTGAGGGAAAAATGGTAATTTGCTTCCATTTTTTCTCTCCCCCAGCTATGTCCTTTTTGTCACCAAAAAGTTTCAAATGTTGATTTTTGCAACCATCTCTATAAACTAGATTTAAAAACTATGTCTTCGGGCCTGATTTTGCAAAGTGATTCACTTGGAAAGACCCTTATTCTCAGAAAGAAGCCTTTGCTGGATTGGGGTCTTTGATTGCATATTCCATAGGACAGGGAATGTGACTTCTTTTTTTTAGGTGCAAAGTGCTATATAATGGTATGTCTTTTTATACATTATTTTATGTTTAAATTAAATACCATTAAATGCAGGAGATTCTGGTTCTGCTGTATGTGCAACATTATTTGTTTACTCATCTCGCAGCTATAACCAATCTTGAATGTACATACACAATATTAGTACCTAGCATAATAAAATTAAAAAATGCTTTTTAGTTCTACATACTTTACAGAACTTGGTTTTGTTTGTTTTAATATGCAACGTTAGGAAGACATCTAAGGTTTGTGTTTTTTCACCTCAGACTGGGTGTTTTCTGGAGTCAGATGTTTCCACATTAAGTTGCCAGCTTTTCTGACCTTATAAGCCTGCCACTTTATATCTTCATACTTAGAGATATCTCTTAGCTCCAACAATGTCTGCTCCATTTTTGTTGCTAAATAATGCTTCAGGGCTATCCCTGTAAGGTGTCCTCTTGTTTTCTATATTAAGCCATTAGTCTTCCGTTACCTCACTTGGAGGCATTTCATACTGCTAGCAAATTGTTCTGTGAAACATTGACTCTACGTTTTTGTTGCTATGTTTTTTTTTGTTTTTATAGGCAGTTGTTTGTGAAGTGCAGTTTAGCTGTAGTTGATGGGCTATTCAATTAGCTTTTGTGATTGACAGTTATACATTTCCTTACACTATTCTGATCTTGTACTTTGTCATATTTACTCATATTTCTTTCATATACTGAGATGGATTAAACCCAACTAAGATCCACATCTGATCCAAACAGAGTGCCCAAGCATAAATTTGTCAGGATCAATGATGACACAATGGGGGGAGAGATCGCTCGGTGGTTTAAGCATTAGCCTGTTAAACCCAGGGTTGTGAGTTCAATCCTTGAGGGGGCCATTTAGGGATTTGGGCCAAAAATTGGGGATTGGCCCTGCTTTGAGCAGGGGGTTAGACTAGATGACCTCCTAAGGTCCATTCCAATCCTGATATTCTATGATTCACAAAGGTTAGTTGGATCCTCCCACTGAGCTATTCTGATAGCAGAATTTGCAACCGTGCATAAATCTGCTGAGTAAATTTTGTTGACTCACAGTTCAATTACTTCACAAGGACATAGGAGAAGAGGACACAACTTACCAGGAGCAGAAACAAGAAGGTCCTGCAGGAAACTCTTAGCATAACCAAGTTTAAGGGGAGATTTTAGGCTGAGGTTGATGAGGTTGTGAGGTTGTTTTTCTTTTTCAGTCACCATTAAAGCAAACTTTGAGAAGGTGGATACCCATGGGCAGAATCTGCTGAATGGTCTCACTTTAACACTTTTAGTATCATAATTTATCAACTGTATTTTGAAAAAATCAGATCTAAGGGCTCACTCCTAATCTCCTAGGAGGGTGGGGAATTTAGCAGTAGCAGCTGAACATAATAATGAGTAAATGAAGTATATGCCAACATATTATTCCTTTGCATCCATTCTTTGAGTTTCAGGAAAGCAGGCTGTTCCCCATCCCCCATTTTATTGCTTATTGACTTGTCAGATTTGGAAATTTACTTAATTAAGCCACTTCTTCTGCATAGTTTATTGTTGGGATCTACAAGGTTATAGTTTATTGCTGAGATGATGTGCTTACTCTGAGAAAGATTCAACTTTATTATTAATTGCTGGTGATTGTATAAATGGGAAGTTTGGTGGGGGATGCGGTGAATAGCAATTTTCATTATTCAACTAATGCAAGCAATATTTGTCAAACAGCAATGTGAATAATTATTGACCTTATGAGACCTTCAAGGCAGATTTTTGTGTGTGTGTGTGCAGAAGAATACAATTGTGCTTCCACAAATAAACAGTCACTGGACTAAGAACTTGTATTGATGGTCTGAACATATAGAATCTAGAGTCTGGACTTTGCTATAAAAATTAAAAAAAAACGGACTTTTGTTAAATTAAAAAGTAACTTTCACACACACACACACACACACACACACACACACACACACACACACACACACACACACACTCACTCCCCTCCTTCCCCCGGTTGCAAAGAAAAACTTTTCAAAAGTTAATATTGTGTGAAGTATGTCATCTTCCTGGGTCGGCAGACAGCCTGAAATACTGAGGGGTATGAACTTCACTGAATTTGAATCATCCAGCAAATCTAGTGGAGTTGCTTTAGTCTGCATATTTTTCATGAACCAAAATGTAATAGATTCAAACAGCTGACCCAAAATGCTTCTCAGCAGGAGCAGTTTCTAATTTCTTTAACACCGTTCCCCCTCCCCCCCCATTACTGAAGACTGAACTGTAAGAGATGGAAGTGCACAGTGAATGCTGCAGCTGATGAAGTGGGAATTTTAGTTTCAAACTCATTATCACTGATACAGACTGAATTGTGAAGATAGAGAGATGGTGCCCTTCCCCCAATCCTATGACAAATATTGAGATGATTTTAAGTATATTTTTAACGGTAAGCAGAGCTGGTAACACAGCTGGGATGCAAGCCAAGTTATTAAAATGGCCAGTGAATTTCCGACAGCTTGCAGTTATGTCAGCAGACCACTGAGCATCCATCAAAAAACTCATTCAGTGGTAGCAGCCAACTAGAGTCCTTGTTACAGCAGGAAAGGACAGAGTGAATATTTTAGTGAATTTTTCAGGCACAGGGCCATTTTAATTAGAAATAGTTGTTCCAGAAAAGTTATGGTCATACTTGATCTGCAGGTACATCAACACACTGCTAGCATTTTGTTTTACCATGCAGACTGTCAGAGACCAGGACATGGAGAGTCATATCTAGTGGTATGAGCAGGATTATCTGGAGTGAGGCAGGACAGGGGCAAGACTGGGAAAAAGCACAGAAGCTATCACACCCATGAGCAAATGCTTTGAGCAGCCACACTCTGGTGTTGCTGCTCAGCTTCAGAGGTGGTCTACTGACACTTCCTACCAATTAGGTGATGTAGCCAATCAGGAAGCTTACTGCAGACCAGCTGTGCTTGTTAGGTTGTGTGGCGCCTGCACCACTAAGTTCTTTTTAAAGGGTAATTTCTACCATGCTGCATGTAGTGGAGTCAGCTGGCACTCATATAAATGGCCCATTCCGCTGGCCTGTCTACTTGTTTAATTGTCCTTCATTGGTGAGCTCCTAAGAGCAGGGATCATCCCCCATTATATATCTGGGAATCGCATAGTACGTTGTGGGCACTACTAATAGCAAATATTAAATAATGAGCATAGGTATTTGTGTCATTCCCTAGAGTGTAAACTGAAGTGCTGAATACCCCTAGTTCTCCAGCCTGGGATATCTTTTGCATTGTTTTGCTACTGAACAAACCTCTCCAGACCCTGATCACTCTCAGCTGCCAGCATGCAAAGTCACTGCCATCTGAGTACATGAATGTTATCCCCAGTCATTTGTGAATAGATAAAGGGTGATGCCAGCATATCCCTCAGCCCCAGCCTTGCCACCCAGAAATGTGTATCTTGTACCATTCAGTAGCCCACTGGACCATATAAGCTCATAAATTAGTTTGTCATTCCAGTAAAGGGTAATTAATATGTCCCAGCCCGGTTGACCTGAGTAGAGATTTCCCAAACATGTCAATCAAATGCATTGGTTTAGAGAAAACAGTAAAACAAGTTTATTAACTTGAGAAAGATAGATTTTAAGTGATTATAAGTGATAAGGTATATAAGACAGAGTTGGTTACAAAAGAAATAAAAAGATAAACACACAAGCTATTTCCTAAACTTTACCAAAGCTAATAAGCAAAAAGGTTTCTCACATCCAAAAGCTTTCCACAGTCTGTACTGGCTGGAAATCCTCCAGACCAGGACAACTCTGCCTAGTTCAATGATGCACCTTTGTCTTTCAAGTGATCTTCCTGCCGTGAGTAGAGATGAGAGAGGCGAGGTGATGAGGAGGCCACTGTCTCTTCTTTTTATAATCTGACCCTCTGTATTGGAAAAGTCTTTGCTGGATCATGGGAGCAGGCACTTCCATGGTGTACATCAGTTGCCAACCATCCTTCAGGTGACTTGTAAATTTATTGTTTACGGCATCACTGCTGGTGAATTTCCAGTTAAGCAGGTCACTGACATTTAGCACCTAGTCGGTGTGCCAAGTGCCTTTTTCTTTGAGAAAATGACCTGAGGATGGTACCCAAAACTACAGCATATTTCAGTAACAATCATAAGTAAAATCTCATAGCTCCATATACACTGTTGATACACACATTTTAACAGGACAATGATGTTCATTACATTATGCATTTTCAAATGATGCCTCACAAGACCTACTTTTACAAAAAGTATAACCATATAAAAATGATGAATGTGGGGTAGATGGTGTCATAATACTTATATCTTGAAGTTTCCATAATGAAAAATTTTGGATAGTTTGTTCTGCTGGGCATTTTGAAATTTCATTTTTTTGTCCTGATTCAGAACAAAGGGAAATTTCAAAATGTCAGAATTTCCCACAGGATGCAAAATTCTGCTTTCTGTCTAGCTCTGTAGAGCAGCAATGCTCTGAGTACTTTATACACATTCAGACAGTTACTTTGAATAAGGCTATCAGCAAGGAATCCCTGCAGCCAACCTAGTAGGGCAGGATGAGGAGCAAGAAGGGAAAGGGTAGAATCAGGGACATCCTCGTCTGATGTCCTTCAGAAATGGGTTGATGTGTGTGTGTGTGTGGCAGGGGAGGGACGGACGGGACATTTGTAGTCAACATACGATCCCCAGAGTAGGAACAGAGCTAGATAAGGCATAGGCACTATAACCTATCCCTAGTTCCCTGGGTCCTGGAGTCATGTGATTAGTTCATCTTCTAGGGGAAAACCCACTATTTTTCTGCCTTCATGGTTGAAAAGAAAAGCTTGAAAAGAAAAGAAAAGTATAACCAATTCAGTGACATCTGCCTGAGTCTGCAGACATCCATAACACATCCATCCTGACACAGGGAAGAAAGGAGAGCAGCAGAATACGGACACTGGACTTCAGAAAAGCAGATTTTGACTCCCTCAGGGAACTGATGGGCAGGATCCCCTGGTAGAATAACATGAGGGGGAAAGGAGTCCAGGAGAGCTGGCTGTATTTTAAAGAATCCTTATTGAGGTTACAGGGAAAAACCATCCCGATGTGTAGAAAGAATAGTATATATGGCAGGCGACCAGCTTGGCTTCACAGTGAAATCCTTGCTGATCTTAAACACAAAAAAGAAGTTTACAAGAAGTGGAAGATTGGACAAATGACCAGGGAAGATTATAAAAATATTGCTCGGGCATGCAGGAGTGAAATCAGGAAAGCCAAATCACACCTGGAGTTGCAGCTAGCAAGAGATGTTAGGAGTAACAAGAAGGGTTTCTTCAGGTATGCTAGCAACAAGAAGAAAGTCAAGGAAAGTGTGGGCCTCTTACTGAATGAGGGAGGCAACCTAGTGACAGAGGATGTGAAAAAAGCTGATGTACTCAATGCTTTTTTTGCCTCTGTCTTCACAAACAAGATCAGCTCCCAGACGACTGCACTGGGCAGCACAGCATGGGGAGGAGGTGAGCAGCCCTCTGTGGAGAAAGAAGTGGTTCGGGACTATATAGAAAAGCTGGATAAACACAAGTCCATGGGTCCAGATGCGTTGCATCCGAGAGTGCTGAAGGAGTTGGCGGATGTGATTGCAGAGCCATTGGCCATTATCTTTGAAAACTTATGGTGATCGGGGGAAGTCCCGGACGACTGGAAAAAGGCTAATGTAGTGCCCATCTTTAAAAAAGGGAAGAAGGAGGATCCTGGGAACTACAGGCCAGTCAGCCTCATCTCAGTCCCTGGAAAAAACATGGAGCAGATCCTCAAGGAATCAATTCTGAAGCACTTAGAGGAGAGGAAAGTGATCAGGAACACCCAGCATGGATTCACCAACGGCAAGTCATGCCTGACTAATCTAATTGCCTTCTGTGATGAGATAACTGGCTCTGTGGATGAGGGGAAAGCAGTGGATGTGTTAGTCCTTGACTTTAGCAAAGCTTTTGACACGGTCTCCCACACTATTCTTGCCAGCAAATTAAAGAAGTATGGGCTGGATGAATGGACTATAAGGTAGCTAGAAAGCTGGCTAGATCATCAGGCTCAACCGGTAGTGATCAATGGCTCCATGTCTAGTTGGCAGCTGGTATCAAGTGGAGTGCCCCAAGGGTCGGTTCTGGGGCCGGTTTTGTTCAATATCTTCATTAATGATCTGGAGGATGGTGCGGATTGCACCCTCAGCAAGTTTGCAGATGACACTAAACTGGGAGGAGAGGTAGATACCCTGGAGGATAGGGATAGGATACAGAGGGCTCTAGACAAATTAGAGGATTGGGCCAAAAAAAATCTGATGAGGTTCAACAAGGACAAGTGCAGAGTCGTGCACTTAGGACGGAAGAATCCCATGCACCGCTACAGACTAGGGACCGAATGGCTAGGCAGCAATTCTGCGGAAAGGGACTTAGGGGTTACAGTGGACGAGAAGCTGGATATGAGTCAGCAGTGTGCCCTTGTTGCCAAGAAGGCCAATGGCATTTTGGGCTGTATAAGTAGGGGCATTGCCAGCAGATCGAGGGACGTGATCGTTCCCCTCTATTCAACATTGGTGAGGCCTCATCTGGAGTACTGTGTCCAGTTTTGGGCCCCATACTACAAGAAGGGTGTGGAAAAATTGGAAAATGTCCAGCAGAGGGCAACAAAAATGATTAGGGAACTGGAACACATGACATGATGAGAGGTTGAGGGAACTGGGATTGTTTAGCCTGCGGAAGAGAAGAATGAGGGGGGATTTGATAGCTGCTTTCAACTTCCTGAAACGTGGTTCCAAAGAGGATGGCTCTAGACTGTTTTCAGTGGTAGCAGATGACAGAACAAGGAATAATGGTCTCAAGTTGCAGTGTGGGAGGTTTAGGTTGGATATTAGGAAAATCTTTTTTACTAGGAGGGTGGTGAAACACTGGAGTGCGTTACCTAAGGAGGTGGTGGAATCTCCTTCTGTCAAGGTTCCTTCCCCACTCTGAACTCTAGGGTACAGATGTGGGGACCTGCATGAATACCTCCTAAGCTTACTTTTACCAGCTTAGGTTAAAGCTTCCCCAAGGTACAAACTATTTTACCCTTTGCCCTTGGACTTCCACTGCCAGCACCAAATGTTTATCTGGGTTTATTTTATTAGGAAAGCGTTGTTTGGAAATGTCTTTCCCCTCAAAATCTTCCCAACCCTTGTACCCCGCTTCCTGGGGAAGGTTTGGTAAAAATCCTCACCAATTTGCATAGGTGACCACAGACCCAAACCCTTGGATCTTAAGAACAATGAAAAAAGCATTCAGTTCTTGAAAAGAGGAATTTTAATAGAAGTAACAATAAAAAGAATCACCTCTGTAAAATCAGGATGGTAAATACCTTACGGGGTAATTAGATTCAAAACATAGAGAATCCCTCTAGGCAAAACCTTAAGTTACAAAATGACACACAGACAGGAATATCCATTCTATTCAGCACAGCTTATTTTCTCAGCCATTTAAAGAAATCATAATCTAATGCATATCTAGCTAGATTACTTACTAAGTTCTAAGACTCCATTCCTGTTCTGTTCCCAGCAAAACTATCACCCAGACAGACCCAGACCCTTTGTTTTTCTCCCTCCTCCCAGCTTTTGAAAGTATCTTGTCTCCTCATTGGTCCTTTTGGTCAGGTGCCAGCAAGGTTATCCTAGCTTCTTAACCCTTTACAGGTGAAAGGATTTTTCCTCTAGCAGGATGGATTTTAAAGGTGTTTACCCTTCCCTTTATATTTATGACACCTTCCTTAAAAGTTTTTAAGGTCAGGCTTGACAAAGCCCTGGCCGGGATGATTTAGTTGGGGATTGGTCCTGCTTTGAGCAGGGGGTTGGACTAGATGACGTCCTGAGGTCCCTTCCAACCCTGATATTCTATGATTCTATGATTCTATAACCAATATTTCTAAGAGGTGCAACCCTGCCCCCCAAGCACCTAAACAGGATGTTAGTTCTGAGACCCACTGCTGTGGGTATGGTGCCCACACTACTCTGAAAGAAGACTCTGTGTGTGGCAGAGTTGTCCCATCCCACCCATCCAGGTGGAAACATCCCAGCTACTACTTTGCCCAGATCTCATGGGCAGTGAGGCCTCTGCTACTATTTCTGTTGGCAATAATGGGTGCAACTGTTGTAGCCTACCTGTGATGATAAGGTACCCCGCCTGACACCACCATTCCAGATGGACATCACATTCCATGGTGCAATCCCGACCAGTGAGGGGTTGTGTCTCTACCTGCCTTGCAACCTTGGGTGCCTTATAATGCTTTGCTTCTGTAGCTCCCAACCTGGGCCACTCACAGCCAAACAGCATGCCAGTCACACCCTGAGTGTCTGTGTATAGCTACAGCCCTGATCCAGAAGTTCTGACCCCAGCAGCCTGTCAGCAACAGACCAATCACACTCTGGCTACCACCTGCCTTAGTTTCTAACTGAAGGTGACCCCCAACACATTTTGGGTGATCCCCAAGACTGATTTTTTTCCCAAAAAACATGTGTACTGCACTGTCCAGCCCTCTCCCTGACAGATTAAATATTAGAGGTTCTAAGGGGTCAATATGCAATAGTTTGCTACTTTAACTGGAGTTACCAAACAGTTTAGTTTAAACTGGATTAGTTTAGATTAAAAAATGAAACAAGTTTATTTAGCTACAAAGTGATAGATTTTAAGTAAGTACAAGGATAAGAATTAAAGTCAGAAATGGTTACAAGACACATAAAGATAAAAAGCTTTCCAATATTTAAAACTTAACAGACAAGACTTGATTCAAGGTAAAATCCCTACCATGTATTCCCAGCAACATTTTTGACCAAATTCTGAGGTCAGGACCCCTACCAAAGTCAGAAGTCTGGTTCCTTTGTCTTCATATATAAGAAAGAAAGAAACTGTTTTGCCCCTCACTTTTGTAGTCTAGTTACCCATTGAAATTCGTTTTCCTGAGCTAGTTGCATCAGCTTATTCTTTGTCCTTGAGAAAATTATTTACTCCCTCTTGCTGTTCCAAAGACTTTGCTTACTACTTATATATAAGCGGAGGTAAACACACATTCCTTTGTTTAAGATAAACCTATTTAACATCTTCTGCCTAGTCAGGGCTATGTGGATTGGAACATGTGCTAACACCACCATACAGGTGGGATTCATAACTTTACATATAATGTTGCTACATACATTTCAGCATGATATTATTGCCAAGTGATTTATTAGTTTTCAAATGATACTTCAGAAGGCATATTGTGTACAAAGATTATTACAATGGGTATAGGGTGTGAATACAGGGGTGCATTCGGTCACAGTGGGGCAGTATCATAGTTCAGGGGTGGAGAGCCCTTGCCAATGATCTCAAGGTCCTGGATTTTATGAATTTGCACCTGGGCAGGAAAGGGACCTGATATATCTTGAGTTTAGTAAGGCTTTGGACACAGTACCACATGGCATTCTCATAAGCAAACTAGGGAAACTAGGGAAATGTGGTCTAGATGAAATTGCTATTGGGTGTGTGCACAACTGGCTGAATGATCATACTCAAAGAGTATCAGTGGTTCACTGTAAAACTGAGGCAATGTATCTAGTGGAATCCAGAAGGGGTCAGTCCTGGGTCCCATACTATTCAATATTTTTATTAATTATTTGGATAATGAAGTGGAGAGTATGCTTATAAAATGTGTAAATGGCACCAAGATGTGAGGGCTTTGGGCAGGATTAGAATTAAAAACTACCTTGACAAATTGGAGAATTGGTCTAAAATCAAGAAGATGAATTTAAATAAAGACAAATGCAAAGTACTTTACTTAGGAAGGAAAAATCAAATGAACAACTGCAAAATGTAGAATAAGTGGCTTTCTAACTATAAGGATAACTAAGTACTAGAAAAGGCTTCCAAGGGAGGTTGTGGAATCCCCATCATTGGAGGCTGAACAAGCATGTAAGTTTTCCTCTAAGAGATTTGTACTGGAATTGGTGTGGGAACTCAGCAATTTCAACCATAATGTGTGGTCCCTGCATGCATGCTATAATGAATTATATTTGTTCATGTGAATTCCGTATCCTTAAGTGTTTAGGCACTATGACTCCAAACAGATGGTATGATGTAATTTTAAATCCTTTTTAAAAGTCACCAGGCCCAAGGCCTAGCATTCTCGCACTGGAAAGTGGAACAAAATTACCAATGATGTCTGAAGAAACAGAACAAAACATAATCTGTGGCACTCCAGTACAAATAAATGACTGATGTATATGAAAAGTGACTTAGTTCAATTTACTACAAACTCAGCTGCACAGTTTTCAGAAGGAAGCTGTCAAGTAGCAATGAAGCTGTTGTACATACAGATGGCCGTGTTTCCTCCTAGGCAGGGACATCTGCACCTGTCCCATCCTTAGTAGAAAGTACTCATCTGGTTACCAATTACCCTTTCAATGCATTCTGATTATTCTTAATTGTTCCACTAGAAAGCCATTTTATTTTGTGTTAGCTGTGTAAAATTCATTTTCTTTTCGAAGTTTGTTTGTATAAATACACACCAAAAAATGTTTTTATAGGCCACAAGCAATTTCTAAAATCTCACAAAACACTTGCCTCTAAATTATTATAAAATGTAGCTTTTAAATCTCATTTTAACAAGTGTTCAAATCCTAGAATCACCAACAATAAATGATAAATAACTGAACAATACTGACTTCAACCCATGGGAATTTAAGAAGGTAAACATCTTCCTCTTACTAAGCTATTGTTAAGTATAATCAAATCTCCTGCTTCAATAAAAATTGTACTTCTGCAAGGGTCAGGGTCACCCCTCACACCCAGCATTGCACAAGTGCAGTGGTTCTCAAAAGTCAAAAGGGGTGACCCCTTTCACATAGCAAGCTTCTGAGTGCGACCCCCCCCCCTTATAAATTAAAAACTCTTTTAAATATTTTTAACACCATCATAAATGCTGGAGGCAAAGCGGAGTTTGGGGTGGAGGCTGACAGCTCACGACCCCCCATGTAATAACCTTGCGACTCCCTGAGGGGTCCCGACCCCCAGTTTGAGACCCCCCTGCACAAGTGCTTAGATAATTTATGAGTCAGGAGGCTGGCTTGCCTTGTAGCATTTGGAGAGAGGATACACAATAGTCTTTATCTAAGATGGCATTTTTTTCTTCTTCTTCTTCTGTGGCTCTTCATAAGGTCTTTGCTGTGCTCATCCTACCATAATGGGGAGTTGAGTGTAGCGGACCTGGCTGATACTCTGGACAGTTAAGCCAGCATGATATGATGCTGAAAGCAGCTACTTAGCCCCTCTGTAGTCCAAGTCCCTCAGGCCCAGAAAAGGCAAGTACCTCAGTGAACTCTTCATCTTCTCTATTAGGCTACATCAGATTCAGATACCTATTTGTTCCCCTTCTTGGGAACTCTGAGGTTACTGCAGGCCGGGAGCAGCAGTAATTCTTGCAGAATCACCAGTAAGAGAAGAGAAAAGAGTTTGGTGATAGTTAAATTCAGTGGGAGCTACTGTTGATAGGGCGAGTAGGAGCCGAGCTACTCCTTCTTGCCTTTTATTAGCTGTGTGGCCTGACAGGCCACCTTTTAGAGCTCACAACCCAGCTGACAGGTGGGAACTGTTCTACTTCACTGCCTCCTTAGAGCTATCTCTTGCTGTTCCTACACTGGATCATTCCTCCCTCAGCCAGATATAAGGCTTAAAGCACGTTTATGCCTCTCTGATTCCTTTAGTCAGCATAAAGGAGCCAGAGTGGGTGAGATCTGTCCCCCCCAAGCCTAAATGACATGTTGACAAAAATAGGCATAGGCACAAGAGTCTTGACTACATTATACTAGCAAATTTTTCTAATGAATTTTCTTTGTGTGGACATGGCCATCGAGGACAAACTGCCTCAGAAGGATGGTAGATTACAAAAGAAAATGAGTAGGATTCTAATCAGTTTTATTTGGCTGTCTCTTATCCCATTCAATTTTTTTACCCTCATAGGAGACAGCAAATTAGCTGGGTCCCCAAAGAGCTTGATACTGAAGGAAACCACCTTGGAGTAGCCAAGAATCTTAACCAATTTCCTTTTGTATGATCTTCTTCAGGGTACTGTTTACAAAGAGAGAACAACTGCAGATGTAGGATCCTACCCAGTTTCTCTTTGCAGTCTGCTAGCTCCCTATAAAGTTTGATATAGGGAGTTGTCAAGGTTCCTTCCCCACTCTGAACTCTAGGGTACAGATGTGGGGACCTACATGAAAGACCCCCCCCAAGCTTATTCTTACCAGTTTAGGTTAAAAACTTCCCCAAGATACAAACTTTGCCTTGTCCTTGAACAGTATGCTGCCACCACCAAGCATTTTAAACAAAGAACAGGGAAAGAGACCACTTGGAGACCTCTTTCCCCAAAATATCCCCGCCAAGCCCTACAACCCCTTTCCTGGAGAAGGTTTGATAATAATCCTCACCAATTGGTACAGGTGAATACAAACCCCAAACCTTGGATCTTAAGAACAATGAAAAATCAATCAGGTTCTTAAAAGAATAATTTTATTTAAAGAAAAGGTAAAAGAATCACCTCTGTAAAATCAGGATGGTAAATACTTTACAGGGTAATCAGATTCAAAACACAGAGAATCCCTCGAGGCAAAACCTTAAGTTACAAAAAGACACAAAAACAAGAATATACATTCCCTCCAGCTCAGCTTATTTTACAAGCCATTAAACAAAAGAAAATCTAACACATTTTATAGCTAGATTACTTACTAACTTTACAGGAGTTGTAAGGCTACATTCTTGATCTGTTCCCGGCAAAAGCATCACACAGACAGACCAAAGCCTTTGTTCCCACCCTCCAGATCTGAAAGAATCTTGTCCCCACATTGGCCATTTTGGGTCAGGTGCCAGCCGGGTTACCTTAGCTTCTTAACCCTTTACAGGTGAAAGGATTTTGCCTCTGGCCAGGAGGGATTTTATAGCACTGTATACAGAAAGGCGGTTACCCTTCCCTTTATATTTATGACAGGAGTAAATTCAAAGGGAACAAGAATTCTTGTATGGTAGTATACTTTTGAAGCTGGCTTGCACAGATGCCTCATTTGACACAGCATTCTAGGGAGATATCTGTGCATCCTGCACCTAAAACTGGTACTAAAAGACTTTGGGTTTGATCAAATCAATGATCTCATAAAGGCTCAGGATATGTAAACATTTTCCACTTGATGCAGAGAGAGTGATTGAAGCAGCATGCCCCTTCCCCCATCAGATGCAGGATGTGTGGCCAATATTTTAATGTATGCCTTATTAGTTTATTTTTAACAAAGGCTTCTGGCAGGTAAACAAGGCATACAACAAACAAGGCAGCAAACAAGGCCTCCTACAGTAATACATAAATTAAATAAAATCACCCTTTAACAGAAAACTATACACGCACTCTTCAGAATGCCCAATTTTCAGTGATCTCAATTTGTGTATGTTGGGTGAGAATACCACATATGCAGATTCAAGATACTTGGGTTTATTAATTCAAAACTTTATTTTAACCAAAAGCTTTCCTTGTGATTGCAATTCCTATTAAAGTGAGAATTGATAGACACACAGAAAAAAGCAATAGCTTTTACCCTCTCCTGGGGCATAGGTGGGTCACAATGGATTATTCCTATGAAGCTCCCAACTGCCCTTTACAATCTCCCACATATTATACACATCCAAATTCCATATTCATTAGTTCTCTTCCAATCACCATTAAGCATTATGAATAAGTATCTTATGTAACTCATACACTATGCATACATGAAGTTTAAATAGCATAGCTTTTGGTGTCCCTTGCTATTTTCATATTAAGCTGTAATTGTGCTTATTTTAGCCAGGTCACTTTGACCTGTTTCTCTGCACGAAGGCTTTTGGGGGCTTTGCAATCTTTTTTTTTTTTTTTCCAAATTGCCTTTTGGCAGTACATTTTGTAGATCTGTAGTCCTTCAATATAAGCACACCCTGTGTTAAAAACATCCCCCTTTGCCCTTGACAGTGGTTATAAACAAGTTTAACTAATTAGGTCACTAAAGCAACATTTTGCTCATATCAAAGACAACTTTGCAATCTACCCTGAAGTAGCAGACAGGACTGGTTTTAACAATTCTCAATATATACAAACCCTAAGTGTGAATAAAAAATACATTCAAGTACAGAAATTGTGTAGACATCTCCCCTAAGTATAGAAGCAAATATGTGCATGTAGAAATTTTACACACATGTACATGTAAGGTCTAAGGATGTTTCTACCAAACTATCAGTGTGCACTAAATTGCTAAGTGCAGACAAAGTCATGAGAGAAGGTAGGCGGAGAACAAGAAGTTAAGCAGCTAAATGCTTCTCCCTCACAAAACTCTGCATATGAATGAGTTTCAGATACTAGTGTGGTGAGTGCAGTATAGGAACCTACATAAAACAAAAGAGAATGACCACACCACAGATTAAGCAGGGGAGCAGGAGCATTGTCTGACTTGCTGGAGGATGATGTAGAGGCACACAGAGTGATTTTGCAGCAAACACAGAGCAGATCAGCTTGGGGACATTGACCCATCCCCTCCAGGTGACAGGAAGAGAGGGATAAATATATAAATACATGCCAGGCAGGAAAAGCCCTCTTTCACCTTGTCCAGGAGGAGCAGCACCCACCCTCCCACCCATGGCAGTGGCGAAATACCTGGTCAGGATCTGCTGTGGCCATTGCGCTAGTTGCTCCTCTCTCTGAGGGCTGGGAAGGAATTTTTTGCTCCCTGTCAGATTATCTTAGGTTAAGTGGGTTTTTTTTCATCTTCCGCATAACAGGTTTGCGGGGGGACGGATGGCGTGTTAGTTGGGGGAAACATGAAACAGGAGTTAGACTATGATTTCACAACTCATTATGCTGATGTGGGGCGGATCTCCAGTCCAGGTACTCCACAGGGATGGAATACAGCAATCAGATAAGTGGTTTGGCAAAGGATTTAAATGAGTCTTTTCTGAAGGAGTGGATATGGGGGGAGGGGGCAATTCAGGGCTCCTATGACTGGCACAGTAGGGAGCCCCCCACCTTTATAACCAATTTTAACCCTCATTTGGGGGGAGGGCGTGGTGGAATGTACGGTCCCAGAAGTGGGTGGACAGGGGACCAGGATGGGTAAGAGGGAGAGCCAATGGAAGCCTTCTGGATATATATTGAAATTATAATGGAATTAGTGACACTGTATAGTTTTATCTGCCAGGTACTCCCAAACAGTTAATAATAAAGTTGTGGCCTAATTAAACCACATCCAGTGTGTCCTTTCCTTCTTCCGCCATAGTCAGATAACAGAACATGACACAGGAAACCACAAATGCTTCCCCTTCCCAGTTGTATTGATAGTCTGAGATTTACATTACAAGGAAGAATTGCTCTTAAGGGGTGTCAGTTTAGCCAACAAAGGCTCTCACTTGGTATCCAATTTAACTGCAAGCTAAGTAGCCTTCTATTTAATCTAAGGAACAAAGAATGTTAAATTTTATACACAAAATAATAATCATGCATTGTATTTAGAGTATATAATCTAATAGTATGTTTGGAGTTATTAAAGACTATTAACTAGACAAATTATCCTTGTATAACTTACCTATTAAAAATTATTATGCATTAGCTAGAAGAGCTTCTCCAGTTTTTCCCTACACTGCATGCATTTGATATTCCTTCATTTTTTAAAGCTGGTAAAGTTATTATTAAGAGAAGATTAATGGTTAACATCTAAGGCAAAGTTTCATGTTATTTTAGAATCCAGATGGACATAATTCATATAAAACCTTAAGCTATCTCTCATGCAGCTGTGGGAAAACACATTTGTATTATAAAGTGTATCACATTTATGCTTCAGCTAACTCCCTTCTTTACGTGCAGGTTGACAAGTGATATGGTGTTCCTCATGGAATACCCTGTGAACATGCTAGTTCTCCAGTATGTCAAAGAATGTAAGTTACTCAGAATCACCATTGAGATATTGGAAATTATCAAGAAGATAATTGAGGTTTCTACAAGGGTATGAAAAAGGTGTGGCAATATATTGAATTAGTCAGCTATTTCACCTGAGTTCAATGTTAAGGTACAATGATAAACGAATTGTAAATATGACATTATGGAGCATGGTTTGTATTGTCTCTTGCTGACTCCACTTTGAATTTGCTCATTTTACAGGAAAAATAATGTTTGTTTTTCACTTAATTGCTAGCCCTGCAAACTAAACTTCAGATCTTAAAGTGAAACTGTTTTCTTTTCAATTTCTGAACCACCACCATTAAGAACTTGTAGTCAGAATGTAGGTTAACAATTCTGTTGATGAGGCATAAGCCAGGAAAGAATGCTTTCCAATCTGCAATGGTTGTATTGGCTCCATAATGGTACCAGAAGTTCTTCAAAAATTATTCAAATACAATTGATCACCCTAACAATGAGAAATATACAATGATGTTAAAACAGAAACAGCCAATATTTTTCTAACGTAAATGTTAACAAGTTAAAAGGTTAAGAAGCGAGGAAAAACTGGATTTTTGTTGTTGTTGCAAAAATGTTGAAATTTCTCTTTATATTTGCAGTATATTCATGAAATTAGACTCAGGAATTTGTCTCAAAACAGAATTTTTGTATACTTTTGCACTGAAAAACCAAAAGTGCTCAAACACTTGTCCAATCCAAATGAAAATAGTCTCAGTTTACACACAAAATTATTTTTAAAAAATAAGATTCATCTTAAATCCACAATTTGAATGAGACAATATTCAAATTTAAAATTGTGTAAAGAGCAGCATTTATTTCCACAAATTCTAAATTATAGAAAATAATATGTGATTTTCTGACTCCCAAGAATTATTTTATCTCTCCTTCAGATCACCTAGGTTCATATGTGCTGGAACTAGGAGTGGGACATCACCCCCTGGCTTGAAGTGGTTTCCATCATATATGGGGTTTACAATTTGGTTCAATGGCTCTCAGCACCCCCATTATGCAAATTGTTCCAGCATCCCTGCATAAGTTTATTTACTTTTCCCTGCTCTCCCAAGAGCCTGAGGCTACTCTGAAGTCTAAGGGACTTTTAGTCACTGAAATCAACAGCAGGAGGACTGGGCCCTAAATGCCTGGTCACTGAGGGGCCCATTTTACAGGTCTTATTCCTGCAAATCTCTCATTGAAGTGCATGACAGTTTGTGCCTAGATTGGGCATATAGGATTGACCCCAAAATCTCTGAAATATCATTTTAGTAGCAGGAAGAAACTGCACAAACATATCAAAAATTGTCACTTCTGGATACTGTTTTGCAAAGGCAGTATGAGCAGTTGATAACCTTAAAAGACTAGATTAAAAAAATCTACATATGCATAGTTACACTATCACTTGCTTTGTGTAAGGGCTTATCTACATGACCAGCTGGATCAATGGGCAGCGATTGATCCAGCGGAGGTCGATTTATTGTGTCTAGCATCAACTGCAGTACTCCACTCAACGAGAAGCGCAAGAGGAATCAATGGAAGATGCTCTCCCATTGACACACTGCAGTGAAGACACCATGGAAAGTAGATCTAAGTATGTCAACTTCAGCTACGTTATTCACGTATCTGAAATTGTGTAACTTAGATGGATCTGCTGCCCAATAGTGTAGACCAGCCCTAAGTAAAACAAGCTTTATGAATTCTTTTTGCCAATTTGCACACATCTGCAGGCACCAGGTAAAGTCCCAGTACTTATGCTTCCAGCAAGAGTGCTCAGACACCAGGTTTAAGCTCATAGGATTTGGAGGGATGTAGGTGAGGCTATGATCATATTTTTTTGGCACAATTTAGAAATATCAGGCTGCTATGGTATTGGGGATTGAAAATCACTTCTACTCCCCCCCCCCACAGTTTTTTCTGACTTCTGAGTAAAAAAAAAAAGTTCAAAAGAGTTGGGTGAGGAAAGCAGGGGAGGAGAGAGAAGGAAGAGAGATAGCAGACTGAAAGAATCTAGGAGATTAAAACACACTTGAAATACTGTATTTCATACCTCTTTTATCATATCTCTCCAATAGAGAACAAAAGGGACAAAGGTTTAAACTAAATAGCAGTGAGTTAAGTGCAACAAAAGTATTTTATGCTTTTCTCACCTGAGAAAATTCACATGGGGGTGGGAGAGGCAAGGGAAGAGCAACATGAAAGAGACTCTCATGGGCAGGGATTTAATTTAAATAAATCATTTCTTTCTATTTCCTAACAAAGAGGCAAGAGAAAGACAGACAGATTTCCCTGTGTTCTTACTACAGAAACTGGAGAGCAGAAACAAACATTAAGCTGCAGCAGCTCAAGACCTTCAAAAGGAAAGCTCATGCAAGAGGGTAAAGAATTGTAACTTCTTTTTAGCAACGCTGACACAACCTTTGAAACGTTATCATGTTCTCACCTTTTGTATTGAGCAATTTCATGCTCCAGAAGTTTTGCATTTCCTTGAAATTTCAAAGTAAAATTATTTTTATTCTTGTTATTGTGCATCTGTATTATAGAAGTTCTGACCAGAGGCCCCACGCAAGATCAGTGCCATGTTGCAATGGGAGCTGTCAAACATATCTAAACATATCAGTGCCTGCTCAAGAAGAGCTTGTAGTCTAAGCCCTGATCCTGCAATTGGCAGAAACTTATAGAGATCCACTGAAGTGAATCAAGCTCCAAAAATGTTCAGTTCACCAATGTAGATTATAAATGCAGAAGGGGCCATAGTGATCATCTAGTTGGACAGGCCAAAGGAATTCCCTTTTTTTTTTATTTTTGTTTGAACTAGAGAATATATTTTAGAAAAACATCTAGTCATGACTTAAAAAAATTCAGAGATGAAAAAATTAAGTTGTTCCAATGGTTAATTACCCTCACTCTTAAAAAGTTTTGTCTTATTTCTAGTGTGAATTTATGTTGCATCAGCTTTCAGCCACTGGATCTTGTTATACCTTTGTATGCCAGACTGAAGAGGCTTCTATCAAACTTCTGTTCTCCATGTAGGTAACTTATACATTCCACAAGTCACCCCTTGACATATTTTTTTCTTTCTTAAGGGTATGTCTACACTACCCACCGGATTGGCGGGCAGCGATCGATGCAGCGGGGGTCGATTTATCGCGTCTGGTCTAGATACGATAAATCGATCCCCGAGCGCTCTCCCATCGACTCCTGTACTCCACCACTGCGAGAGGCGCAGGCAGAGTTGACGGGGGAGTGGCAGCAGTTGACTCACCTCAGTGAAGGCACCACAGTAAGTTGATCTAAGTACTTTAACTTCAGCTACGTTATTTACGTAGCTGACGTTGTGTAACTTAGATCGATGCTCCCCCTCTCCCCCCGAGTGTAGACCAAGGCTAAGACTTTTGCTAGGTGTTGTACTTTTTATTTCTTTGTAACAAATTCTGAATTTTATTCCTCATTACTTGTAATCACTTAAAATCTCTCTTCTATAATTAATAAACTGGTTTTATTATTTTATGCATGTGTTTGGATTGTAGTATTTGGGAATCTTCATTTGAGATAATAGGGTTTGTGCATATTATTTTCTATTAATAAATGATGGACTTTCTATGAACTTCTATTTTCCAGAAGGAGAGAGCTGGGCCCTATAAAATGTACATTTCTGGAGGAAGTCTGGGACTGTGGGTTTGCTGGTTTTGCCCTGCAGTATAATTCAAAAGTGGCTCGCTCTACTGGGATTAATTTATATGTTGGAGACTGTGTGTAAACAGACCAGGAGTGATTACTCTCACAGTGAAGCAGTGTAAAAGGCACCCTGGGTTGGAGAATTGAGGATATACAGCAGCTATCAGTCCAGATGAACCCTGGGTAATGTCACAATGAAGTTAAGATAATTCCTAAATAAAATGTCACCCTATGATTTCTTAGCTGCTTATTCTACATATCCATAACCCATGACTATAGGGAGAAGATCTAAAAAGCAACATCCATCAGAATATTCCATCTCCTCTAAAATTTTGGACAATTTTCTACAGAAGGGGAAGTCTTAAAACAGTGTGCAAAACCCATCCTTCTTGACACTCCTGTAAGTAACTACAGCTATAGCAAGGTGGTTGCAGTGGAGTTGATTCTGCTTTGCCTGATTTTGAACCATTAACTTAAATTTATTTATAACAGTATATTATAATGACAGGTTTCAGAGTAGCAGCCGTGTTAGTCTGTATCTGCAAAAAGAAAAGGAGTACTTGTGGCACCTGAGAGACTAACCAATTTATTTGAGCATAAGCTTTCATGAGCTACAGCTCACTTCATCGGATGTAGCTCACGAAATCTTATGCTCAAATAAATTGGTTAGTCTCTAAGGTGCCACAAGTCCTCCTTTTCTTTTTGAGTATATTATAATGTTTCAGAGAATCCAAGTCCTGTCATCTGTGCTACTACTGGTGCTCTGGCAGGCAGTCATGTATGTGTGTACTGGGCCCACTGATGCATAAGTAGAATCCGCCTAACCTTCAACTCTTTATTATTACTAATTATTATATTAATTATTATTATTATTTACAATAAATGTAATTTCCATTATTTGATCTGTTCCTGTCTATAAAGTCTTTTGAAACAGGGTTAAACTTGTCCTGAAATAAGACATATTTTGCTACAGCTTATTATGTCTATTCACAATTGCTTTTGTTAAGTCATCAGGATGTATCTCCTCAAATCAAAATAGCCTGATTCCCCAAAAGCAGTAAAAGTCCTCTTATTTCATAGTAGGTAATATTTCCAACATATCTTTTCCTTTATGCATTCTGGTATTTTAATTTTCTTGCAATGTCTGGGCACAGAGGCATTTTGTGATCACTCTCAAGAACAAATTAATGAAACAGAAAACAGAACCAACCACATGTGTGAATCATTCATAACCTTATCCCCTGTGGCTGTATGTTGTATCTCTTTTCCTCATCCTTTGTAAATTCTTCAGGGCAGTGACCGTTTTCCTATATGTCTAGACAGTACATAGCACATCCTGGTCACTAATATCTTATATAAAAAACTATGGTAAATTAGATTTTCAGTAATCCTGAAGATATAGCCTCATCTATGATCTGATGTTCCACTGACTTTAATGGTCCCCTTGTTTCTTTCCCACTGTTGCATTTTATCTGTTTCCCTTCTATTTCCTTGTTCTTTTTCTTTCTCCTGCCACCACATTCTGTTCTTTTTTTTTTCAGAATTTTTAGATTTTTTATCTAGATCAGTTATTTCATGCAAACATTTTTTCACATCCCATTGTGTCTTGTGTTTTCCTTTTTTTCCCCATTCATCCTTATTCAGTGATACATGGATTTTTTTTTAAGTTTCTGTTTTATTTTTATTTTTTCAATTATGACTTTAGAGTAATACAATGATCCCTTAAAGGTATTTTTCAGGTTTTCATTCAGTAACAACAGAATGTGTTTTCAACACCTCAGAGACTTATTACTTGCATTTGAGTGCCACAAAGTGACCTGCTATAAAAAAAATAAATGGAGAATTCCAGATATACCCCTCTATACACTCAATTCATGCTGATTTAATTGAGCAATGACAATAGGAGGATTGAAGCACATAAAATAAGACATTATTTTGCATCTGTCTTACTTTTAAGATAAACTGATATGGCATAGGAATTAATAAATGTCGAAAATGGAAGATTTCTAGCAAACACTAGTAATTATGGAACTAACAACTCCTACTTTCTGCCTGTGAAATAGCCATTTATATATCAAATTTGAAAGCATGTGTACAGTGCTCATAAATGATGCTAATCAAAACATATACATATGTTATTAGTGAAAATTTGCATTACATTTGAAAACAAGCTATTTTTTTAAAAAAAATATGATCATTATGAGAGCCTCCAAAGGCATAAATGCTTTACTGGAAGTCTTGATAGATACATATTTGTTGACTCACACAAGCGATTTCTTGTTAATGGAAAGAGCATTCCCCTTTTAACAAAAAACAGTAGAATTAACTAACACCATATTTAGATATTGAGAAGGAAACTGTGACAGTGCACCCGATAATATGCTTATGAATGTATATATATGACATAACTGGAATATGTTTTACGCTACATATGCCATGTAACATATCAATGTAAAGGTTATGAACTACTGAATATATTCATCCTATTTGTATGCATGTGTCATTGTTGTATTCGAAGTTATGAATATTGTCTGTATACTTGTTTGATTTTAAATAGCCTTAGTAAGGCATTTGGTCAGCTTCTTGAGAAAGGAATGTGCAAGTTAATGCCCAGTCAAGAAGCAATTAACAGCCAATGGATCTTGGAGGTCTCCAATCCAAATAAGAAGTCGACATGAGGACATTCAAGGTAGCATGTGAACCATAGCTCCTACCTGTAAGTTCTGAGTCTTGCATGGACGTGTGACTTGCCCATGTGACTCCGGAACTCCATCTTGTAGCTGGAATTCTACACAGGGGGAGGGAGGGGTATCCACCCACAAGAGAAAGTCTATTTAAACCCCTGGGAGACCCCCCCCACTTTGTCTTTAGCTAGCTAAAGAGAGAGCCTCTACACTCCGAAGGATACCTGAAATAAACTGGAACAAAGGACAGTAACTACCGCGGTGTGAGTGATTGCTGGACCCAGACTAGAAAGAGACTAGTCTGTGAAAGGAAGCTTACTGGAATTCCTCTGAGGGTGAGGTTTTTATCTGCATTCAGTTTTCTTACTGTATTAGACATAGAGTTGCGTGTTCTATTTTATTTTGCTTGGTAATTCACTTTGTTCTGTCTGCTATTACTTGGAACCACTTAAATCCTACTTTCTGTATTTAATAAAATCACTTTTTACTTATTAATTAACCCAGAGTATGTATTAATACCTGGGGGGGGGGGAAACAGGTGCATATCTCTCTATCAGTGTTATGAGGGTGAACAATTTATGAGTTTACCCTGCATAAGCTTTATACAGGGTAAAATGCATTTATTTGGGGTTTAGACCCCATTGGGAGTTGAGCATCTGAGTGTTAAAGACGGGAACACTTCCTAAGCTGCTTTCAATTAAGCCTACAGCTGTTAGGGGATGTGGTTCAGACCTGGGTCTGGGTTTGCAGAAGGCTAGCGGGTCTGGCTCAAACCAGGCAGGGAACTGAAGTCCCAAGCTGCCAGGGCAGGAAAGCAGGGGTAGAAATAGTCTTGGCACATCAGTTGGCAGCCCCAAGGGGGTTTCTGTGATCCAACCCGTCACAGAAACATCATAGTTTTTTTCCAACAGAATACCTGGCTTTTGCGGGGATCAAGGGATGTTAAAGGGCACCTATGGGGTTTACTTGTGATGAAAACGACCAGTAATTTTCCCATCAGAAATGAAGTGTTTAACATTTCTCCTTGTTCATGTGCAGACATCTGAAATTATAACGTTGCTTTTTTTATTTGCCTTCTTTATAAACTCCATTTCTATATCTAAAATACTGTAACTGAGTTATGATTTTCTACATATTACAAAACCATTGCTTCAGTTAAATATGCAAGCACATTTACATTGTAGGCACTATTTTGTTACCAACATTTCTAGATCCCTCCCCCCCCAAAAGTCCTCTGTATTTGCACATTTTGCATATATGTTCTTTGGCTACAGAAACATTTCGAGAGACATTTCGAGATATTTAGACTTTTATTAGAGATTACACTTAGGGGACAATATTGTTCTTTAATTTTTATTTTTTGAAAATTCAAATGGTTTCTTGCCATGTCATATCTCAAAAATAATTTGGTTTATCAACTTCAAATACGTTTTATTCAAGAATTCTTGAGAGCCTATACTCCATAGGACTAGCTTTGAAAGGACTGGCTATTCTAGAATTTTTCTCTAGTTACTTTTCAAAAGGTTTTAAAACTTCATAATATTAAAGGCCTAGCTCTTTCTTATCTCCCCCTAAATTTGTCCCTCTATTTTCCCCTGCACCACAACACACTCAAAATAAAAAACGTGTACTCTCTCGTTAGGAACTTCTAATTTTCACAAGGATTAAATACAGTCCTTATAAGAGACCACCTGATTCACAGACATTCTGAAGCACACAGACTTCTCAAGTCCACATCTTACTAACAGGGTTGAAAGAAGACTGTATATGCAGGTTTGAAGAAAATTCTGGTGCAGCTGTACCAAGATGAAGCTCAATTATGCTAATCCTCATTTGTAATCTTAGATACAATCAGGTTTCAGAGTAATAGCCGTGTTAGTCTGTATTCGCAAAAAGAAAAGGAGTACTTGTGGCACCTTAGAGACTAACCAATTTATTTGAGCATGAGCTTTGAGCTGTAGCTCACAAAAGCTCATGCTCAAATAAATTGGTTAGTCTCTAAGGTGCCACAAGTACTCCTTTTCTTAGATACAATGTAATTTATTACTTTGTTCCATATGGAAAGGATCCCAATAATTTTATTTGACAACTTTTAGAAGATCCCATAAAACAATTTTTTCTTAAATTGAAGTTTAGACTGAGAAGGTACCATTAATCAGAAAGCAAATACCATAAGAAGAATCTAGTTTAAAAAATTAACCAAGATCTATAAAGCCAGTACATTCTAATTTAAGATTAAATTTAAAAATACTACTACTATTGTAAGTATAGAAATTCATAATATACTAAACAACTTTAATTCTCTCCTTTAACAATTCCATTGGTAATTCAAAATACTCGTCAACTTTTGGCTTTTAAGTCTGCCTCCCAAAGACTGTAGTATGAGTAGGAAAAGCCTTGGGGAACATTTTCCAATTGCTCTTCAGAGTTGATTGGATGCCCATGCAGACCACTGTAACATAATTATAAGTTATGAAAGGATGTGAAGTACACAAATCCCTTCACATTACTACAATATTATAACAATTTTAAAACTTCAAATGAAAATAATTTCTGAGTTCAGGTTTTCACAATATCTTTGTTGCAGGTGATCAGCATCTCTCTGTCGAGCACTTCTATAGCTTCTCTAACAGCAATGAATCTGACTGATTCTTCACATTACTGTAGTTTGGTAGAGTTGGTATATAAATAGCTCTGTGTATCTCTACGCTATCTATATCTGTACACTAACTCTACCAAACTACACATTGAACTGCAATACTGTGAAGAATCACTCTGATGATAAAATATCACCAGTATCGTGTGTATTTCTGATGGAAGAATATATGGAATGCAAGCTAGATAATTGTGTTGTGGAACTAAGCAATGCTTAGAATTTCCTTGTTTTTGTGAGATTAAATCAGAAGCTTAATATGTTTAATTTAGTTATTATATTTAATTTTAGAAAGTCTCTTATGCTGGACACTTTGGTTTGTGGTTTGTTTCATGGAGACTTTTCTATGACATAAACTACAAATTCTATGCCACTAACAGAATAATACAAACACAATGCAAACTGCTGCAGGGGGCAATCATATCTATTTTTATACCAGAAAAGAAAACAAATACTTTACTTGAAGACATTTTATGTGCTTCATGAAGCTTTGACTAAGCATAGCTTAGTGCCTAGGTTTTATAGTGTTTGAGAGTTCTCTCAGGCATCATTAGTCCTAAAAGTCATACCCTGTTTAAATTAAAGTTAAATTACTTGTTTCTGGAAAAATAATAGATTAAATATGTAGAGGATTAGCGAAAATGGAGATCAGTTTGTTTTGTTTTCTACTTTGTTCTCTGAGAGGTATTTTGGGGCAGACCATATGTGTTTAGTCCACTGTCTTTGTTTCCCATATGGAGAGAAGTGCAAACCAAGCCAACCAAAGGACAAGATATATCTGTGTTGGACAGATTATGGTGGATCTTGGAAAGAAAAGTTAATTTAGTGAAATCATTTGGAATATCCAGTTTATTTTTACTTCTTTAAGAGCAAGGTTGTATCTTGGTCAACTTCAAGAGGGTTTTTTTGTTTTGTTTTTTGTGTAATGTCCGAGACAATATATATATATATATATATTTGCTGATTTCTGTGTCTGGTGTTACATTTTTCTTTAATAAAAGATTCACCTGTAGGAATACAATGTATCTTTGGGGCCACTGAATAATCCCATCCCACTCATATCATTCTGATCCAGAGGAACATCAAATTGCTGACAGCCCATTGTGATATAACTCCTGGAAATATTGCCTTCAGAAGGTAGAATTTTCTACAGTGACAGAATAGCATCCATCTGTCAGTGTTCCCATGCTTTGATCTCTCCTGAGAAAACACACACATACACTTGTGTGTGACATATCTAGGAATGATGAAAAATAAGATCATACCATTACAGCATTTAGTGTTTCAGAGTAACAGCCGCGTTAGTCTGTATTCGCAAAAAGAAAAGGAGTACTTGTGGCACCTTAGAGACTAACCAACTTATTTGAGCATGAGCTTTCGTGAGCTACAGCTCACTTCATTGGATGCATACTGCATCTGCAGTTTCCACAGTATGCATCCGATGAAGTGAGCTGTAGCTCACGAAAGCTCATGCTCAAATAAATTGGTTAGTCTCTAAGGTGCCACAAGTACTCCTTTTCTTTTAGCATTTAGTGTTATTATTCTGGGCCCCGAGGAATGTGAGGTGTTTATAGGCAGTTTTAAAGAAAAAAGTCAATCCTTCAAAAAAGGACACTGAATTTAGACAAGACTCAAGCAAGTGCAACAAACTGTGGCAATAGGTAGAACAGGAGAGATAGGAAAGGCTTACAAAATTATAATTGTGCAATTATACATGATGGACTTGTCTTTATGGCTCAAGAGGGTGTGCACATACATTGTTTTAAAATGTATACAGGTTGCTTAAAACACAAAGGTCTTTTCTGGTAAATCTTGACGTGGGGATCCAAGTATTTGGGACTGAGGAAGATGGGACGGTATGTGAGAACAGGAGGAGAGGACTTTTGGGAGAGGGGAAGATACTGCAATAAGGATCAGATATGTGAGAGAAGATCTAGTTTTTCAAATGTATTCTCAATTTACTGAGTGGTTTCGCTTGTCACTTGAAGAGTATATACAACATAACAACTAATTCAAACACTGTGGAAGGAATTCTCCAGATGAATCCCCTCATTGAGTTTTCCTTTCCCCAGTGCTGTGGTGATCTGAAACAAGTTCCACCCCAACTCCTTACACAGAAGGCCACCGCATCCAAACTTGAATCTGGTAGATCATGGGGGATCCACAGGACCATTCACACCAAAATCCTCTAACCACATTGTCACAGGTTCCCTGTAGGGTGCCACCTGGAACTGGGGTACAATTGGACCCCCTAACCCACCAGCGTGGGGTTCCTTTTACACTGCACTGCTGTGACAAGCTGCAAAGCCCTCTCTAGCCTGCACTTTCACCAGCATATATACAGGTAGGGACACAGCCAGCTGCAGTTACATGCAGGCTCTCTGACCAGCTCCTGCATGGGAAGGCTACAGCTAGAGTAACTACTAACTCCTTAGTCATGCACCCCCTCTGGAGTATAAACCCAAAACTATACTATAGAATCATAGAAAATCAGGGTTGGAAGGGACCTCAGGAGGTCATCTAGTCCAACCCCCTGCTCAAAGAAGGACTAATCCCCAACTAAATCATCCCAGCCAGGGCTTTGTCAAGCCTGACCTTAAAATCCTCTAAGGAAGGAGATTCCACCACTTCCCTAGGTAACCCATTCCAGTGTTTCACCACCCTCCTAGTGAAAAAGTGTGTCCTAATATCCAACCTAAACCTCCCTCATTGTAACTTGAGACCATTACTCTTTGTTCTGTCATCTGTTATCACTGAGAACAGTCTAGATCCATCCTCTTTGGAACCCCCTTTCAGGTAGTTGAAAGCAGTTATCAAATCCCCCCTCATTCTTCTCTTCTGTAGACTAAATAATCCCAGTTCCCTCAGCCTCTCCTCATAAATCATGTACTCCCCTCCTCTGGACTCTTTCCAATTTTTCCACATGCTTCTTGTAGTGTGGGGCCCAAAACTGGACACACTACTACAGATGAGGCCTCACCAATGCCGAATAGAAGGGAATGATCACATCCTTTGATCTGCTGGCAATCTACTTATACAGCCCAATATGCTGTTAGCCTTCTTGGCAACAAGGGCACACTGTTGATTCATATTCAGCTTCTCATCCACTGTAACCCCAGGTCCTTTTCTGCAGAACTGCTGCCTAGCCACTTGGTCCCTAGTCTGTAGCAGTGCATGGGATTCTTCCATCCTAAGTGCAGGACTCTGCACTTATCCTTGTTGAACCTCATCAGATTTCTTTTGGCCCAATTCTCTAATTTGTCTAGATCCCTCTGTATCCTATCCCTACCCTCCAGCGTATCTACCTCTCCTCCCACTTTAGTGTCATCTGCAAACTTGCTGAGGGTGCAATTCATGCCATCCTCCAGATCATTAATGAAGCTATTGAACAAAACTGGCCGCAGGACCGACCCTTGGGACACTCTGCTTGATCCCGGCTGCCAACTAGACATGGAGCCATTGATCACTACCCGCTGAGCCTGATGATCTAGCCAGCTTTCTATCCACCTTATAGTCCATTCATCCATCCCATACTTCTTTAACTTGCTGGCAAGAATACTGTGGGAGACCTTATTAAAAGCTTTGCTAAAGTCAAGGAATAACACATCCACTGCTTTCCCCTCATCCACAGAGCCAGTTATCTCATCATAGAAAGCAATTAGGTTAGTCAGGCATGCTTAGTGAATCCACGCTGATTGCTCCTGATCACTTTCCTCTCCTCAAAGTGCTTCAAAATTGATTACTTGAGGACCTACTCCATGATTTTTCCAGGGACTGAAGTGAGGCTGATTGGCCTGTATTCCCTGGATCCTTTTTTAAAGATGGGCACTACATTAACGTTTTTCCAGTCATCCAGGACCTCCCCCGATCACCATGGGTTTTCAAAGATAATGGCCAATGGCTCTGCAATCACATCTGCCAACTCCTTTAGCACCCTCGGATCCAGCGCATCTGGCCCCATGGACTTGTGCTCGTCCAGCTTTTCTAAATAGTCCTGAACCACTTCTTTCTCCACAGAGGGCTGGTCACCTCCACCTTCTTGCAAAGTTCTGTGTTCCCTTTTCTGGGTTGCCTGAAAACATTTGTGTGTGTAACATTGTTAACATAATGCAGCTATCAATATCTTTAATATTTAATATTGTATTTTCTTTAATAGTGTCTTAACATTTAGCCACTAATGCCATGAGTTGGTGTGCCCCAGTTTCCCTTTCCAAACAGCAAACTAGGTTTGTTATGCTTCCCTGCTGTGCCAAGCTCTAAGCTAGGTATGAGCTGACAAGCAGGATCATTATAGGACTTCCTGGATACCACTCCTAGCATGTTTAAAAGCTTTTTCCAAGTATTATGCATGTTATACCTTTGCAAAGGATTTATCATCAGTACCAAATTCTTTGTTACAATGTTTACCATTAACAACAAACTTTGCATCAGAATCAAGAGTACTGGCAAATCTTTTATTACAAGTAGGCGTTTCCAAGTATTTTCATCATACCACACCTTTGGTTTGGACCAGGAGTTCTCAAACTGGGGGTCGGGACCCCTCAGGGGGTTGTGAGGTTATTACATGGGGGGTCACGAGCTGTCAGCCTCCACCCTAAACCCCACTTTGCCTCCAGCATTTATAATGGTGTTAAATATATAAAAAAGTGTTTTTAATTTATCGGGCGGGGGGGTCGCACTCAGAGACTTGCTAGGTGAAAGGGATCACCAATACAAAAGTTTGAGAACTGCTGGTTTAGACCAGGGGTCCCCAACGCGGTGCCCACAGGTGCCATGGTGCCTGCCGGGGCATTTTTGTGCGCCTGCAGGACACCCCGCCGCCGAAATGCAGCCAAGAAGCGTTACCATTTCTTGGCAGCATTTCGGTGGCACCACCTCTTCCCGCTGCCACTTCTCTGCGGTGGCATTTCAGTGGCGGGGTGTTCGTCACCTACCACAGTCTTCTGGGAATAGCAATATGCTATTCCCATAAGAAAGGTTGGGGACCACTGGTTTAGACAATCTGGTTTGTCTAATACTCATTGTGTTTTTCACCTCCTTCCTGAACCACAGCATGTGTTCATATACTGGTCTTTTTTCCCCTTCAGTGTTTTGTCCAGTAGAGGTTTTGTCTTCAGTAGAGGTTTTCAGTTTACGTAGGTCTTAGGTGTTTTGGAGAGGTAAGGATGTGAGGGGACCTTGCATGGTGGCCAGCCCTCTGTGGGGCTGTGTTACAAACCCAGGCCTACAAACCCTCTCCCATTATCCACAGAAGTAAGTTCTGAAATATACTGTTCCCACAGTTCAGGCTAAACAATACATGATTTATTTATCTATTTTATTGACTGTGACTAAGCAATCTTGTTATGTACTGCATTTATATTAAACCACTCTCATTTAATAAGTTATTCTTCAAATATATTTTGATAATGACTTATTCTCATGACATCATTTCGCATTATTACTGAAGATAAGAACGCATTTATAAGTAGAGCAGGAAAAATGTACTCAATGAAAAGTGACAATCATTCTTTAAGCCCAATTTTGCCATTAATAGACATGACACCTGACGTGTGGTCTGAGTAACCATAAACATTTACCATTCACAAAAGACAGTTAATATGACAGTTTCAGCACAGCTTGCTACACCTGAAATTACAGCTGCAACAATTTTAGACATCATCCTATTTAAAGACAAAGACTGGCATAATTTATAAAGTTGCCAGCTATACTGTAGCTATTTTTTCTTGCTTCCCCTTGCAAGGAGGTTTGAATTAGAAGCTTTAGCTTTGAGATTAGTGTTTTTCCAGGTCAAATACAAAGGCTTTGGTTTTGATTGGTTGCCACACACTGCTTTTTATACTAATTCAGACTTTTCTTGAGTTCTTTCCTCAACTATTTTACACCAGGGAACTGTTAGCAGTGTGGCCAACAAAATGTTTCATTCTTCCTCCTTCCTTCCTCCCAGTGAAGATATTATATGGCTTCAGTTCATCCCAGCAAGTGGCTTAAGCCTGGATTTTACAACAACCTGTGGCATGGGTAGCTTTCTACCTGGAACATTTGCAACTGATCTCCCAGTATCTTTTATTCAAAATCAATCTATTTTCCCCCTTCACTTACCACTGAAATTAAATGAACTGGATATCAGACTAGCAAGTCCTCAGAATGATGCAGTCAAAGCTAAAACCCAACATTTCAGGCTTTCAACTATCTGGTGGCTCTTGGGAGATCAGCTTGTTCCTAGATTAAGACTAATCATTGAAAGAATTAATCTCAAAGACATTTATGTTTTCTTTTCAAATATAAACATTTTGGACACTTACCTATGTAACTCCAGATCAAAAATAAGTTTTTCTAGCAGGATAGAAGTGCAATATTTTTCTAGAATTAATAATCCAGTTATAATACAACAATCTACCTCTACTGCCAAAGTTATATAGAATGGAAAGAGGGGATTGGTAGAAAAACAACAACAACATTCTCATCCTTAACTTAAGCTACCCTATCACCTCTTGATAGCTGCCCATCCCAGTCCAAATGTTTGACTGCAATTTTGCATCCCCTTCAATTGTAGGTATAATTAAATAGAAAACTGATAGCAATTAGATCTTCAACTGATTGACATAATGGACCACAGTTCAGTAAAGTACTTTTGCAAATTATGGACCCAAATTTATGGTTGCAAAATTGGAAGATGTTTTAAAAGTTTCATAGATTCATAGATATTAAGGTCAGAAGTGACCATTCTGATCATCTAGTCTGACCTCTTGTACAATGCAGGCCACAGAATCTCACCCACCCACTCCTGCGATAAACCTCTCGCCTATGTCTGAGCTATTGAAGTCCTCAAATCATGGTTTAAATACTTCAAGTTTAATCATATCTATAAAAATAAACCTCTTCCTTTTTTATTTATATACCTACATCTATCTTATACACAAGAGTTGTTGTTTTTCCCCCTGTAGCTCACTGTGTTCCCACTCTCAATCACCAACTAACAGTGAGAAATAACAATGCAGATCCAAGGCTCCCTTAACAGGCCAGTGCTCATTAACACAGAAGAAGTCTGAGAGTTTTCTATTTTTTTGGTCATGATGTATATAAGGGTAGGAAGGAGACTATTTTTAAAGAGTAACAAAGAGAAGAATGTCTGTTTGTATTAGATGGTAAGAGTTATTATGATAAAGGGAGGGGACTGACTTGTTAGTGATTTGGGACTTTATAATCTCTCAAAAAGAAAAGGAGTACTTGTGGCACCTTAGAGACTAACCAATTTATTTGAGCATAAACTTTTGTGAGCTACAGCTCACTTCATCAGATGCATTCAGTGGCCATTACCCTCCGATCCCACTGAGGGTTACCAAAAGAAACTACAGCACTTGCTCAAGAAACTCCCTGAAAAAGCACAAGAACAAATCCGTACAGACACACACCTGGAACCCTGACCTGGGATATTCTATTTGCTACCCAAGATCCAGAAACCTGGAAATCCTGGACGCTCCATCATCTCAGGCATGGGCACCCTGACAGCAGGATTGTCTGGCTATGTAGACTCCCTCCTCAGGCCCTACACTACTAGCACTCCCAGCTATCTTCAAGACACCACTGACTTCCTGAGGAAACTACAATCCATTGGTGATCTTCCTGAAAACACCATCCTGGCCACTATGGATGTAGAAGCCCTCTACACCAACATTCCACACAAAGATGGACTACAAGCCGTCACGAACAGTATCCCACTGAATGCACCCGATGAAGTGACCTGTAGCTCACGAAAGCTTATGCTCAAATAAATTGGTTAGTCTCTAAGGTGCCACTAGTACTCCTTTTCTTTTTGTGAATACAGACTAACACGGCTGCTACTCTGAAACCTATAATCTCTCAGTTTTACACCTTTGCAAATCTAATGTCTTCAAGCAAGTCACCGCTGATTTCTAACACTGGAGTTTTTCATTTTTCAAATCTCCCATTGGCTTCAGTGGGAGCACTGATTTAGTAAGAAGTGCAGAATGGACCCTTATTCTCTGTTTATATCATACAGTCAGTCAGAAATGGAATAAAAGAAAAACTAGTGAGGCGTTGTGATGTTAAGATACACCATTCTATCTCTGAATTTTCTTTCTTGGGGCATTCAAGTGAGATTATGAATACCATTTTTCTTTTAAACATACTTAAAATTTGCTCAAAACAATTCTATGAGCAAAGTAAAGGGTTAAGATAAATGAAGGAGTAGAGGCAAAATGGTGCTGATTGTGTTCTCCCATTTATTTTCATACTAGTGCTCAGAAAAAACAGTAAAACAAAGCAAAGAACAAAATTCATTAAAACAACTTGGAACTTCTCATTAAAGCTTGTTGTTCAATAATTCTCTCTGCAGCAGTTTACTGACAGAATCTGTACACGGTCAATAAAGAAACAGGACTGAAATGCTCTCTAGACCTATGATTTAAAAGTGAGAGAAAAAAATGTGCCAAGAGCACTTGAGGATAGTTTATGAGATGTTTCCACTGAAGAAATTAAAAATGCTATTCCAAAGAGAGCCTTTTTATTGAAGGGATATTATTTGTACTTTAGGAATGTGATCTTGTTTCCCTCTTCTCACAGATTTTACATTTCCAAAATGTAAATTTGTAAAGAGTCACACATAGATTTTAATGCAAATATCACAAGACTATGTGACATAAATCTCATGTCAGACAATGGTAAGAATAAAAAACCTGGAGAACTGGAATAATTATTTTAGTGATGACTTACAGTGAGCTTTGTGCATGGGCATTAGAGCATGGAGGGAAACATTTGTTCTGCTAACAGGATTGAATGAAAGCAACACTCTTACCGTAAGATATGGCTGACAGTTCCAGAACCTTTTGTACAGATTCTGTTTAGGTATAGAGATAAGCCCAAAAGGCAACACCCTGATTTGCTACACTTCCCTCCCTTCCACCAGAAATCTGAAGCCTGCATCCAGAACCAGATTATGTATTTGAGTAAATATAAACTTGTAGGCCACCATTTCTTGATTTTTGGGTTAGGAATTACAATCTTGACTTTCTTTCCCTGGGCAAACTGATTACAGATCTGTAGAAAGAAAGAAATTTTGCTATTATTTCAACTTTAATGTGGAAGAGAAGCAGCAGAACTCCACCAGAAGTTTAACATAGTCCTGACCCCATAAGGACAGAGCATATGTTTATGTGTGTAAGAAAGAAAGAAAGAAAGAAAGAAAGAAAGAATAGAGCAGGAGAAAAGGACAATATTGCTTAATGGAAGTAAATACATGAAAAAAAACAGGTTTAAAATAAATATGGGCTCAAACTGTAATCTCTAATGCAGTCTCTATGTCCTGGTCTTAACAGTGATTGGGAAAGATGTTGGAAATAAGTAGTGGCAGAAATTGAGATAGTTCTTCATGAGCTTCAGAAGTGGAAGGTTGGTCAGAGTGGCAGCATATGAAACTGACAGTGCTGAGTGACCTTTTCTTTATCATTGTTTGGATTACTCTGTGAAAGGGGGTGGTAGATTCTGCTTCAAAGAAATAGGTGATGATTTCTGGGGCTAGCCAGAAAACAAGCATTCCGTTTTGCCAAAAATGAAATTTTGAATTTATTTTTGTTCCATATTGGATTGAAAGCTATATCTTTTGAATTTTTACATGAAAAAATTAAAGAAAGGGCCACCCTAGGATACCTAACAGCTCAGTGGTCAGGCCACTCACTGGGTATGTTGTAGAAACAGGTTCAAATCTCTGCTCTGACTAATTCAGGGCATGGACTTAAATGTGGCTTTCCTGCATACCCAGTGAGTGACCTATTAATCCAGTTATTGGCTACTCTGGGAGTATTTATCTCTCCCCGGGACTCAAGTACATTCCAGCAAAATATTTTGGTTTTGATTAAATGAATTTTTTAATGAAAAGATTGTCAAAATTTGATGAGTTCTAATGATTTCTGTTAGTAGAATTCCTAAGCGATTTCAGCTTTCTTTCACTAGCCATGAAGACCATGAGTGGTGGCTTGGGTATATCTTAGAGCTTCCAGGATTTCCTTTTTCATGAAAGGGCAGGTTCTTGTTCTTGTGTTGAGAGAGGCCACCCCAAATGCAAGAGGTGTTATCTGTGTAGAGCAGTGGTTCTCAAAGCTGGTCCGCTGCTTGTTCAGGGAAAGCCCCTAGCATGCCGGACTGGTTTGTTTACTTGCCGTTTCCACAGGTTCAACTGATCGCAGCTCCCACTAGCCGTGGTTCACTGCTCCAGGCCAATGGGGGCTGCGGGAAGGGCGGCCAGCACGTCCCTTGCCCACGCCGCTTCCCGCAGCCCCCATTGGCCTGGAGAGGTGAACCACAGCCAGTGGGAGCTGCGATCGGCCGAACCTGCAAATTCAGCAGGTAAACAAACTGGTCCGGCACACCAGGTGCTTTCCCTGAACAAATGGCGGACTGGCTTTGAGAACCACTGGTGAAGAGGGCATATAGGTCTTAATAGTGGGATGTGCTGGTTACCAGGATTTAATGGAAGCATTCCAGTTTAATAAAATAATGTACTGCCCATAACAGTTCTGCATCAATTTGCTGCCAATGTGGTGACAGAGGTGTATCATAAACTGACATCCTCCTCAGCTGAGGCCTAGTCTCACAACCCTTCCAGAACAACAACAAAAAAACCCTATAGAGTTTAATAGAAAATTTATATTCTTTCTACAAATTGTGTGACCCATCTGAGAAAATGTAATAATTATATCACAGAATCATAGAATATTAGGGTTGGCAGAGACCTCAGGAGGTCATCTAGTGCAACCCCCTGCTCAAAGCAGGACCAACCCCAACTAAATCATCCCAGCCAGGGATTTGTCAAGGCTTTGCCTTAAAAACCTCTCAGGATGAGGATTCCATCATCACCCTAGGTGACCCATTCCAGTGCTTCACCACCCTCTTAGTAAAATAATGTTTCCTAATATCCAACCTAGACCTCCCCCAAGGCAGCTTGAGACCATTGCTCCTTGTTCTGCCACCACTGAGAACAGCCTAGCTCCATCCTCTTTGGAACCCTCCTTCAGGGGGGTTGAAGCCTACTATCAAATCCCCCCTCACTCTTCTCTTCTGCAGAATAAACAAGGCCAGTTCCCTCAGCCTCTCCTCGTAAGTCATATATGGTGCTCATTTTTTAAAAAGGTAAGAAGGAGAACACGGGGAACTACAGACCAGTCAGCCTCACCTCAGTCCCTGGAGAAATCATGGAGCAGGTCCTCAAGGAATCCATTTTGAAGCACTTGGAGGAGAGGAAGCTGATCAGAAACAGTCAACATGGATTCTCCAAGGGCAAGTCATGCCTGACCAACCTGATTGCCTTCCATGCTGAGATAATTGGCTCTGTGGTTATAGGGAAAGCAGTGGACATGATATATCTGGACTTTAGCACAGGTTTTGATACAGTGTCCCACAGTATTCTTGCCAGCAAATTAAAAAAAATTGGATTGGATGAATGGACTATAAGGTGGATAGAAAGCTGCTAGATTGTCATGCTCAATGGGTAGTGATCAACAGTTCAATGTCTAGTTGGCAGCCGGTATCAAGCAGAGTACCCCAGGGGTCAGTCCTGGGGCCAGGTTTTGTTCAACATCTTTATTAATGATCTGGATGATGGGATTAATTGCATCCTCAGGAAGTTCACAGATGACACTAAAATGGGCGGAGAGGTAGATACGCTGGAGGGTAGGGATAAGGTCCAGAGTGACCTAGATAAGTTGGAGTGTTGGGCCAAAATAAATCTGATGAGGTTCAAGAAGGACAAGTGCAGAGTCCTGCACTTAGGACAGAGGAATCCCGTGCACCACTACAGGCTGGGGACCGACTGGCTAAGCAGCAGCTCTGCAAAAAAGAACCTGGGGATTAGAGTGGATGAGAAGCTGGATATGAGTCAACAGTGTGCCCTTGTTTCCAAGAAGGCTAAAGGTATATTGCGCTGCATTAGAAGGAGCATTGCCAGCAGATGGAGGAAAGTGATTATTCCCCTCTATTTGGCACTGGTGAGACCATACCTGGAGTATTGCATCCAGTTTTGGGCCCCCCACTACAGAAAGGATTTGGACAAATTGGAGAGTCCAATGGAGAGCAACAAAAATGACAAGGGGGCTGGGGCACATGATTTACGAGGAGAGGCTGAGGAAACTGGGCTTGTTTATTCTGCAGAAGAAAAGAGTGAGGGGGGATTTGATAGTAGCCTTCAACCCCCCTGAAGAGGGGTTCCAAAGAGGATGGAGCCAGGATGTTCTCAGTGGTGGCAGATGACAGAACAAGGAGCAACGGTCTCAAGCTGCAGTGGGGAAGGGCTAGGTTGGATATTAGGAAACACTATTTTACTAGGAGGGTGATGAAGCACTGGAATGGGTTACCTAGGGAGGTGGTGGAATCTCTATCCTGAGAGGTTTTTAAGGCAAAGCCTTGACAAATCCCTGGCTGGGATGATTTAGTTGGGGTTGGTCCTGCTTTGAGCAGAGGGTCAGACTAGATGACCTTCCGAGTCTCTTCCAATCCTAGTCTTCTATGATTTTATGATTCTGTGATATTGTAATAAGGACTAAAAAATTAGTGTGATTTTTATTTGTGTGATCTTATTACTTTATAGAAGATTACAAAGTAAAACTTGGAAATAATCATGTAACCCATGGAGTTAGGGTATTTGTCCCCTTCTAGCGGCTATTGCAAGTACACAAGTTTATGCCTTGCATACTGCTTCCAACCTGTTAGGCCTTTCTCTTTAGCTCTCATTCGAGAGAGACATGCTGTTTGATTCAGAAACCCAAAGTTACATTGCCACAGATGATCTAGCTAGAAGCAATGTTACATTATAATAGACGTTGTTTACCTTGTGAGGTTTGAGAGCAGAAAATGAAAGTAGGATCATGTAGCACTGAGAATTCAGATCAATTAAGATAAAATATATGGTTGTTTTCACTGTCATAGATACTGATACTGATTGATTTATTTTGATACATTTGTGTACTGACAATGGTATCAGATAGGTGTGAATTGGAATCTGAACAGGCTGTCTGAACTGGTGCATTATTTATGAAGCTAACCTGTGTAAAACTTAGTGTGCTCCGCTGACACCAGGCATGTGTAAGCATATGCATAACCACAAAGAATGTTGCATACGTTTCCTAATTTTAAATTCTTATCTTATGTACAATACCAAGTGTGGGTTTCTGGAAACAGCTTCTTATTGCATACTAAAGAAGAAGACTGCTTGTTTTTAAACAAGTGCAAACTACAGTATACTGCACTGAATTCAAATTTTACAAGTTTTATGAATGCTAACCTGGCACAAAATACCTGGTTATGTAATGGCGTTTATAAAAGTCAGATATTGACTAACCACCAGTGGAGGATGGAGACCTCTGAGAATGGGTAAGTAAAGTTTTCCTCTTCCCTTTCTTGTACTCTGTTTACCTTACAAATTTTGCTCCCTCTCTCTATTTTTCTATCTCCCTCCACCTCCATACTTCTACCTTGCCTCCTGTGGCTGAGGTAGATGCCTGGATGCTACACGGAGCTGTGAGAGGGGCAGAGGTGAAGGAGGACTCATATGAAGAGAGTGACGTGCTAGCAAAATGTTAACAAATGATTTCTACAAAAAAGATTTCCCTTAGTCAGTGATGCATATAACATTCTATGGAAAAAAATACTGCCCTTCCCCTCCCCTAAACCAATCTGTATTGCTCCCTCAAACAAAAAACCATCCGCTACGCTTTTGCACCCCTTCCAAAAATCCTTTACTTCCATTCCCCGCCGTCCCATAAAGATTAATCTAATTATCTGTATAGATAGCTAGATCTGCTGCAGTGTACAACTGACAGAGGATTAATTGAATACAATAAAATACACCTGAGAAAGGAGAAAAATGCTATATTAAAAACCCCAATATTATTAGGTTTCAGAGTAGCAGCCGTGTTAGTCTGTATTCGCAAAAAGAAAAGGAGTACTTGTGGCACCTTAGAGACTAACAAATTTATTTGAGCATAAGCTTCAGCTCACGAAAGCTTATGCTCAAATAAATGTGTTAGTCTCTAAGGTGCCACAAGTACTCCTTTTCTTTTTCCAAATATTATTAGCATCAGAGATCATGGAGTAAACAGTGAGTATACAAAGCTTGGGAGAAGACTGACTCTTAAGAACTAAAAAACAGGGCGCTTTAATTTAATCTATTAAAGGCTAACCTGGAAGATAAATACCTTTAGAATATTGACCCATTCAATGAGCTTTGTCTTATCAGTGCATTGAATGAGGCAGGGATCTCCTATGGAAAAATCTAGTATGTGATTATGTTAATTAAATACTGTAGCATAAGCTTAGCACACAAAGTGGCAAAAATAAGGTTGCATGAGCAATCTTAATTCTAGTGTTTCCTAACTTTTGAGTACTTAAGCTTTCAACATATAGCTAGCTATGTTCATTTCCTGCATTAAAAAAAATGGAAAGAGAAGGAATTCAGTCATGTATAACCACAGTGACAGCACCATTGATTATTAGCAGGGTAGAAACTTTTAGATCCATAAGACTGACCACTACCACTTGAGCTAACAGGGTAACTGACAGCAGTAGCAGGCTTTTAGCCCCTATGGGCACCAGCAGTGAAGGAGGATGAGTTACCCACTTTTTCAGTGGCAAAGGAAAGCTGGGACTAAGGAACCCTGGGTTCTATTGAAGGATCTGGAGAGGAATGTGGTCTTGTGGTCACAGATGGTACAGTCAGTCACATAGATTTGGCATATTTATTCTGAATGTCTGAGCAGATGAAACTTAGGTTTGCCCCAAGAGAAACATGGGCTCTATTTCCATCTCTGGGAAGAATGACCTTGTGTGATCTATTAGACCATTTGAAAATGTGGGAGAAAATGCAGCTTGCTTGCCCCCTAGGGAAGGGTGCTCAATAAGGACTGTGATGTGCACAGAATTATTATACCAGTCAGTAGAAAAGCTGGGATTAGAACTGTGCCCTGTAGCCAGAGCATAACTGTCAAATGTTGTGTAGCTTTATGTGATATTTTTCATGTGACATTTTTCACTAGTGAGTGACAGTAATTTATTCCACTCTACAGGTGCATTGGAGCAGTGGTGAGAGAGTGGGGGGAAGGCAGGAGCCTATGCCTGTCACCAGGCAAAACATAGGTTTGTGGGACCTAGGAATGACAGGGAAGACTATAGAAGCCAATGGGAACCAGAGGCAGGCCAACAGAATTAAAGACAAGGATTTTTTTAAATAAAATATTAGCAACAAAAATAATCCTGACAATGGTATCCGTCCATCAGTAGACAGAAATGGTAGAATTGTCAATGATAATGCAGTAAAGACAGAAGTATCCAATAAGTATTTATTTTTTGTATATGCACAAAAAACAGATGATACTGTCTCATCATATGGTGAGGATAACTCTTTTTCATTGCACTAGTGTCTCTGGAGGATGTTTATCAGAAGCTACTAAAGCTTTTTTAATTTAGCAGATCCAGATAACTTTCATCCAAGAGTTTTAAAGGATCTGGATGAGGTGACCACTGGTCTTTTAATGTTGATATTAAATAAGACTTGTAGCATTGGGAAGTTCCAGAAGACTGGAAGAAAGTTAATATTGTATCAATTTTTTTAAAAAGGGTAAATGGGATGAGCCAGGTAGTTATAGGCCTGTCATTCTGACAATTGATCCTGGGCAAGATGTTTGAGCCGCTGATATGGGACTTGATTAATAAAGAATTAAAGGTATCAATATCTTCCTGTCATTTATGACTTGGTACAGCACAACATTTTTATTACGAAAACTAGAATATATAATGAAATTGGCACACAGTAAATGGGTTAAAAGCTGGCTAATTGATAGGTCTCAAAGTAAAATTGTTAATGGGGAATTGTCATCAAGTGTGTGTTTCCCCAGTAGGGACCCACAGGGATCAGTTCTTGGCCTATGCTATTTAACATTTATCAGTGACCCAAAGGAAAAGATAAAATCACTGATCAAGTTTCCATGTGACACAAGAGTTGGTGGAAGAGGTAAGTAATTAAGAGGACAGGTCACTGATACAGAGTTATCTGGATCACTTGGCTAACTGGGTGCAAGCAAACCATGTGAGTTTTAATATGGCTACATCTAAATGTATACATCTAGGAACAAAGAATATAGGTCATAATTACAGGATGGGGGACTCTAGCTTGGGAAGCAGTGACTCTGAAAAAAAATGGGGGTTATGGTGGATAATCAGCTGAACATGAGTTCCCAATGTGATACTGTGGCAAAAGAGCTAATGCAATCCTAGGATACATAAGCAGGGGAATCTCGAGTAGCTATAGAGAGGTTATATTACCTTGGTATTCGGCATTGATGAAACTGCCTCTCGAATACAATGTCCAGGCCTGCTGCTCACAATTCAAGAAGAATATAAACTGAAGAGGGTTCAAAAAATAGACACAAGAATGATTCAAGGATTAGAAAACATAATTTATATTGATTAAGCTCTTTGAGTTTATCTATTTATCTTACAAATAGAAGGTTAAGGGGTGATTTATTACAGTCTATAGGGTACCTTCCTGGGGAACAAATATTTAATAATTGGCTCTTCAATCTAGCAGAGAAAGGTAATAACACGATCCAATGGCTAAGAGCTGAAACTAGACAAATTCAGATTGGAATTAAGGTGTACGTTTTGTCAGTGAAGTTAATTAACCATTGAAACAATTTATCAGAGGTTATGGTGAATTCTTCATCAATGACCACATTTAAATCAAGACTGGATTTTTTTTTCTGAAAGGTATGCTCTAGGATTTATGGGGAAGTCCTATGCCCTGTGCTATACAGGAGGTCAGACTCTATGATCACAAAAGTCCCTTCTACCACTGTAATCAATGAGAAAGTAGCAGTCTGCGAGGCTTTTTGTTGGGTTTTGGTTTTTCAGAATGCTGGGGGCTAGGGTGACCTCCTGTCACTTATTTTAAGGCACACCCTTTGATAATTTTTAATGTTAAATTGAAGATCATGATAATCTTATTGTGTAGTTGAGGGCAGTAAAAGTATACATTTTAGAGGAAAAATACATGATATACTCAGGGAAATGGTGTTTCCCTAAAGGGTATCTTAAAATAAAGCATTGTCCCTTTTTTGTGCGTGATTTTCCTTTATTCCCATGCAGCAAAGGTGGTCACTCTAAAGGGGGTGGGATGGGGTTGTGGGAGGAATAAGAAAGCCTGAAACAGTTTACCCCTTTCCACACCTGCTTCCATTAGTGTGCCTTCTGCCCTGTCCCCTAGCACATCCTGCCACTTTCTTTCCCTGCTCTCTGCTCTTTTTCCTCCCAACTGCCCCCTCTTCTACTGTCTCCTCCCACCTGTCCCTCACAGATTGCACCCTGTAGCCTACTCTTCTCCCTCACCACATCTACAGTTAAGTCAGTCTGCTTTGTCCTTCTCTTCCACACTGTCTTCATGTCCAGGGTAGGGGCTTTGGGAGCATACAAAAGTATGCTTTCCTGCTCTTAGTTCTGGTGTTTGGTGCCACAGCAGCCACATGCAGCCAGGAAGAGCAATTTCAGGAAAACGCCTCTTCAGTCCCTGCAACTGCCGGATGGAGCACGCTCAGTGGAGAAAGAGTCTTTTGAGACTTTTGCTGCCAGTCCCTAACCTCTTTTGAACATGTGGGAATGGCAGTTTTTAGAGACTTACAACTTTGCCAGATATGGGTGATTTTTTATGTAAACAGCAAAAGGCATCGCTTAAGGCCTGGATACACCCCTCCCCCCTGCCCACCCACCCAATTTTCCATCCCTACTGTAAAGCATGAAGGCTCTAGACCTTCTGAGTGAGTTACGCAAATACATTGCTAGAGGCAAAACAATGTATGTTAGCCTTGTTTTTGTTGACACTTTGCAAAATCAGAGGCCAGGCATGGAAAATTTCATCCAGAACTGTTAAGATTTGGCAAAGTTATAAGCAAATGAAATCAGTATTGCAACAGAAAGTGTTAGGCAACGTTAGCTGTAGGAGTTACTCACAGTTCTGCCTTTAATATTATTGCCCCAAAAGCATGAGCATTAGCAGCCCTCAAACACGGTCTGCTCCCACCACCAGATACCATATCCACACCTGACAAGTTTTATGCAGATCTATGTCCTTCCCTCTCCTCACCACCCACAGACACTACTTGGGGAAGAGTGTGGTGACCACAGCCTAAAACTGATGCATATGGATGTTTTATAATTATGCAAGGTATCTCATTAAATAGTTTTCTCAGTGTCACATGGAGCTGCACACCATTTGGCCAGTGTGAAAACTGGTGGTAAACAAGGAAGCAGCGGAACCATAAAAATAATCATAAGTGCATCACAGCCCATGCAATACAGAGTGCTAGAGAGCACTGCTCATGAGAACACCAGCACAGGCTTTCCCCAGGGCAGCTGACATTGCTGCAATCCAACAACATTTTAAGGTGTAGTTCTATTCAGAACAGTAGCTCTGTAAAATGCGACCAGGGTGTGTGCACGTGTGCGTTCATTGTCTCACCGAGTCTGCATCAAATTTGCTCATGTATGTTTCCTACCTGCCAGCCCTGGGCTCTGAGAGTCAGGCTGGTTTCTTTCCATCTCCATCATTACCACCATTAAAACAGATTCTGCTAGCCAAGTTATGTTATTCCATTTTTACCAAATTATGCTTTCCTTGACAACTGTCTGACCCCTTTGAAAGTCATACTGGGTCAGACCAAAGTTCCATCTAGCCTAGTATCCTGTCTTCCAACAGTGGCCAATGCCAGGTGCCCGGAGAGAATGAACAGAACAGGTAATCATCAAGTGATCCATCCCATCGTTCATTCCCAGCTTCTGGAAAACAGAGGTTAGGGACACCATCGCTGCCCACCCTGGCTAATAGTCATTGATGGACCTATCCTCCATGCATTTATCTAGTTCTTTTTGGAACACTGTTATAATCTCAGCCTTCACAATATCCTCTGGCAAGGTGTTCCACAGGTTGACTGCGTGTTGTGTGAAGAAATACTTCCTGTTGTTTGTTTTAAACCTGCTGCCTATTCATTTCATTTGGTGACCACTAGTTCTTGTGTTATGAGAAGGAGTAAATAACACTTCCTTATTTACTTTCTCCACACCAGTCATGATTTTATAGACCTCAATCATATCCTCCCTTCATAGTCTCTTTTCTATGCTGAATAGTCCCAGAAATGATAGGTTACAGACTACAGTTAGTAGTTCTGCAATTTCACATTTGAGTTCCTTCAGAACTCTTGGGTGAATACCATCTGGTCCTGGTGACTTATTACTGTTTAGTTTATCAGTTTGTTCCAAAACCTCCTCTAATGACACCTCAGTCTGGGGCAGTTCCTCAGATTTGCCATCTAAAAAGAATGGCTCAGGTTTGGGAATCTCCATCACATCCTCAGCTATGAAGACCGATGTAAAGAATTTATTTAGTTTCTCCCCAATTCATCCTTGAGTGCTCCTTTAGCATCTTGATCATCCAGTGGCCCCACTGGTTATTTAGCAGGATTCTTGCTTCTGATGTACTTAAAAAAATTTAAGTGACATAGATGTCCCTGAGGGCATAATTTGGTTTGTAGGTTCTTTATTTTTGATGATGACATGCAAGATGGAAAGAACACTTCAAGGCATCTGGGTCCCAAGGTAACTGACTTTGCAAACATTACAGGCAAATAGCACAGAGTGTGGGGGAGTGTAACAGGGTGTTCTTCTCACTGCTGGGTGGTGCCTCCTTCCTGCAATACTGGGATTAGGTCTGGCTGGTTCAGTACCCCCTTTCTTCTCTTTCCCTGTTGCAGTGCCCCTCCCACTCATGGAGTTGCAGCTGCTTTATGACTCAGCCCTTTGGCCAGCTAACTCACTTTGTGTTTTCCTCCTCTGAGGCAGTCGTTCCAAGTCTCTCTGAAGAAACAGCATCAGGTAGTCCTCACTCCTGCTGCCCTGACTATGTCACTTTCACAGTCTGTGCATTCACTGCCCTAAGCCACACCACTCTGCAGTGGATGGTAGAGGAAGCCAAGCCTGTCCTTAACACTGGGTTCCAGCCCAGGGCTCTGTAGAGATCAGTGAAGGTCTATGGATACATCTACTTTACTGCTTTCACCCCTGTACTACTTCCCACCATGATTTTCCAAGCTTTTCATTCTCCAGGCTTCCTAGTCAGATCCCTTTCTCTTTGGCCTGCTAGGTGCACCCTTCGTCATGGGTTCCTGTTTCCCTTCCTTCTCCCTTACCTCAGGAAAAGAGTCCGCAAGCTTTCTCCTTACTGCCTCCCACACTGATACTAGCCTCTTAGCTTCATAGATTAGTCCTGCCTGTTCCCTCACAGGTGAGCTTCCTTCTAATTAGCACCTTCCACACAGCCTAAATCTCCCCCTATTTGCAGATTAATCGGGCCCATCTGGCCTAATTCAACTCTTTCAGGGCTCATATGGGGAGGGCACCCCAAACACAGGGAGATCTGATGCTAGAGCACTTAGAGGTGTATGAGAAGAGCTTGCTTCCACAGATTCACACAGCCAGCATGTGAAAGCATGGCACCCAGAAAGCTATGCATTTACTTAGCTAAAGTAGTCATTTATTATATATGCTGCTTCACAGTGTAATCTTATTGTTTAGCAGTTGTAGAACTGTCAGATTAAAAATAAATATTTCATGGCTTGTAACAGTAATGAGTTCTTGCTTTGATGTATAATCCATTATTAAAACTTTCCAACTGTTTTTAGATCAACTTATGTGGGTCAGCATTAGGCCTTCGCCAAATACAACTTTCTATCCAGATGGTTAGAGGTTGTCATTAAATTCGCCTGAAACAGTCAGCATCCCATCAGTTTATCTTATGTACTATAAATGGCAGATGAATTTTCTTTATACTGATTATGCAACTTACAGCATCTGCCTATTTTCTGCTTCATTGTGCCCTGTCTGAAACGGTCATTTCCCCAAACCTGTCATAGCCAATCAAAAACCTGCTAGGTCTGCAAGAAGGCTGCAGGCACATGGCTATTCAATCTATATTTTCACCATAGGGTACACTATCCATTATGTACAAGTACAGGAAAATATGTAAAGTAAAGCCATTAATATGCTGAACAATAAGAATCATAGCAATTTTACATATTGTAATAGTACTGCAGAAAGCAGTAGTGTGCATATATTTTCCAATTGGTCAGTTATTTTATGAATGGCATTTAGTTTTCTATGAAGTGGGAGGAAGATATCAATTCTGAATATTGTGGTTCATATTAAATGTATAGCAATGTCTTTCAAAGCTGTAGCAAATTTTATTGTATTTGTCACTGGCTGTAATAATAAATTTCTTCAGAAAGTTCTCAAAATTCCATCACACAAGTAACTTGAGGACTAGTTAACTGCAGAATGACTTTGGTTGCTGCTGTTAGAAGCATGTTGGGGGGGCTACACTCAGAATTGAGACAATGATATTACTAAACAATTTTTAATTCCAGAAGTGCTGTACAAACATGAACTATTTCACCCAAGAATGCACCTAGTCACCAGAGTTGATATTCACAAGTGTTTGCTACACAATTTGACATAATTTTTAAAGTGAAGTTTAGTGAAGAGACTTGTGAGGAACTTCTCCTCTGGGAGGAATGTCATCCTTCATTCAATGAGGTTCAGAAACAGTAATAATAGAAGCTAGGAGATTATAGCAGTAGCAGAATAAGGAATAATGTTTGGGAATATACCATTGCATTCTGTGGGGGAAAAAAAGAACACTTTCTTGTTACACCAAATCTTATGAGAATAATAAAAAAGAGTGAGAGTTGCTAAAGCATCCTCTCTTCAATATTTAGATGGTAATTAGATGATTAGAGCAAAGACAGTGGTTCAAATCCTCAGATATTTTATGGGCTCTTGCAAACTGTTGCAATTTACAGTATCATTCCGGAGGCTCTGTGTTACATTGGGGGCCATTTTAGGTGTGCTGCAGACTCATGCTTGGGGGTCTGGAAAGGCAGCCTACAGCCAACTTTTTTTCCCAGTGTAACTCAGCTGCACTGAGCATGAGCTAATCACAGCTGAGAATGTGGCTGTGTGTGTATATGTTCTGACACTATTTTCTTATCATGCAGAAACACCCAGCTCCTAAACTTAATTGCACTCTTCCAGACATACTCCCTCAAATATCTATACTAAAAAAGGGATCTTGCACTCTCAGGCAACGTTAGAAGATCTCCAACAATAGACTGTAGTTCAACTAAGAATGTAACATTAGTTTTTACCATTGCTAATACCAGAACATAGAAATTGCCATCCTGTATCAGACAAACGGTCCATATCAAATGCTTCAGGGGAAGATGTGATAGCTCAAGCTGGGAAGCTGTAGAACAAACTGCCTATCAGGGCAGTTTCTTTCCAACTCCAAAAGATAAAGGTCTCTTTATGCCCTGAAGAAGGATGATTAATAACCCTTGCAACCTTTTTTTCATGTTAAACAAACATTACATTTAGTGACAGTTAAGGTTACCTCAAGATATACCTTACAATGATAAAATCTTAAAAAACATGGAATTAAGAAGTTAAGGATGAAGTCTCCCTAAATTCTTTGCCACATTCATATTGACAGCATATTAGGCACTATCACCCTAATACTCCATAGGGCTTTCACTTCCTGTTCCAACCGATACGGAAAAGTAATTCATACTCCACCATCATCAAACTCACACAAAACCATAATGGTGACCTCAGCAATGTTACAGCAGCCCAAATAGATGGACTGTGGGACAGTAAGATGTGCTACTCTGTTGATACTTTAATGGGCTTCCCCTCCCCTAATGGCTAGGTTGCAGGTGTGTGTGGTTTGAAAGAAAGGCTTAAAGAATGGGAATTGAAAAAAGTTGGGTGGGTGGTGGTATTTGCTAGCTCTAAAGGAGGGTAAGGCCTTCAGATGCATTAAAAATGTTAGATTTGTAAACAGTATGGTCTCATCTCATTCCTTCCAATAGCCCTGATGTTACATTGGTGTCAGAATTGTAGGAGTGATTAAATGAACCCATGCTGTCAAACAGAAGCAGGGCAAAATGAGCAGCTGCCAGAGCTGTGACCAGAAAGATTCAAGATAGAACAAGCTAGTTCATAGGTAGAGCTGGTGAGGAACTTCCCCTTAAAGTGATTTTTGAAGAAAATGCATTTTTTTTAAAACAAAAAGTTCTGTAGGAAAAATTTGATTTGTGAATTTTGCTTATTTTCCATTTGCTGATTTTCCATTTTCCATCTAGTCCAGGGGTTCTCAAACTGGGATTGGGAGCCCTCAGGGAGTCGCAAGTTTATTACACGGGGGGTCGCGATCTGTCAGCCTCCAACCCAAACCCTGCTTTTCCTTCAGCATTTACAATGTTATTAAATATATTTAAAAGGGTTTTTCATTTATAAGGGAGGGGGGTCACACTCAGAGGCTTGCTATTTGAAAGGGGTCACCAGTACAAAAGTTTGAGAACCACTGATCTAGTCCAACCCCCTCCTCAAAGCAGGACCAACCCCAACTAAATCATCCCAGCCAGCACTTTGTCAAGCCACACCTTAAAAACCTGTAAGGATGGAGATTCCACCACCTCCCTAGGTAACCCATTCCAGTGTTTCACCACTCTCCTAGTGAAACAGTGTTTCCTAACATCCAACCTAGACCTCCCCCACTGCAACTTGAGACCATTGCTCCTTGTTCTGTCATCTGCCACCACTGAGAACAGCCTAGCTCCATCCTCTTTGGAAACCCCCTTCAGGTAGTTAAAGGCTGCTATCAAATTCCCCCTCACTCCTCTCTTCTGCAAACTAAATAAGCCCAGTTCCCTCAGCCTCTCCTCATAAGTCATGTGCCCCAGCCCCCTAATCATTTCCTTTGCCCTCCACTGGACTCTCTCCAATTTGTTCAAATCCTTTCTGTAGTGGGGGTCCCAAAACTGAACACAATATGTGGCCTCACAAGTGCTGAATAGAGGGGAATAATCACTTCCCTTGATCTGCTGGCAGTGCTCCTACTAATGCAGCCCAATATGCAGTTAGCCTTCTTGGCAACAAGGGCACACTGCTGACTCATCTCCAGTTTCTCGTCCACTGTAATCCCCAGGTCCTTTTCTGCAGAACTACAGCTTAGCCAGTCGTTCCCGTGCCTGTGGCAGTGCATGGTATCCTTCCATCCTAAGTGCAGGACTCTGCAATTGTCTTTGTCGAACTTCATTAGATTTCTTTTAGCCCAATCCTTCAATGTGTCTATGTCACTCTGGACCCTAACCCTACCTGAATCAAGATATTCAAATCTGTTTAATTTTATATCATTTCTAGACAACAGTACAAGTATATATTTAAAAAAAAAATACTCCATAAACAAACATTACCCAAGTGTAATTTATAGTGTTGCAATCAGAACAAAAGACAACATGCATAGCAAAACACAGAGCCCAAAATGTTTCAGATTTTTTGTAAAAGGGATCTCAGTCCTTTTTTTTTCTTTCCAGAGTCCTGTAAAAGGAAACCTGTAACACAACCATAATTATGATGCTGTTACTGCTGCACAATAATAGATATATAAATGCCAACTCCTTTTCTTCAGGCATTTGTGGGTGTTGGCACTAGAGTGACCAGATGTCCCGATTTTATAGGGACAGTTCTGATATTCAGGGCTTTTTCTTATATACGCGCCTATTACCCCCTACCCCGTCCCGATTTTTCACATTTGCTATCTGGTCACCCTAGTTGGCACAGAGAAGAAAGCAAGATTCAAAACACTTTGACTAGAAGTCACAGAAAGAGGCAGAGTGTTTTGATTTTTTTTAAAGCTCCAATCAATCATCTGCAAGTAATGCTTATGGTGGGGGAGAGACAAAAATAAGGCAAGTGTAAACTCCAGAAAGAGCAATGTTAGTCACCCTGGAAAGAACCAAAATCTTTTCTGGAATATAATTTCTGATAGAGGGAACAGATTCTGTGGCATAGGGCAGATGCCATGGTAATCTGAGCTTTGCAGTCATGGAATACTTGAAAGCCTCATTATTGCATGCCCTTTCCCTGATATCAAATAAGTATTCAACTGTAATGGGCCAAAGTACTGCAGTCAGTTTACTGATAGTGTTACTGTATTATTTCTTTAGCATAATGGAGTATTTTGAAAGGTTTATTGCAAATTGTAAGTTAATACCATAAGGTGCAAATGGAATATATTTTATTTTCTGTCTTCTTTCTCAATATTTGGTGTTTTTCTTAAAATCCCAGCACCCAGATTCATGTGACCTTTTTTAATGAAAGTTGAGATTCTCATGAAAACTAATGACAGGTTTCAGAGTAGCAGCTGTGTTAGCATTTGTGTGCATTTGTGTCCATTTATGAGACGTCAAGAATTATAACATTCAAAAACCAGTCGGAGAACACTTCAATCTCTTTGGTCACTCGATTACAGACCTAAAAGTGGCAATTCTTCAACAAAAAACTTCAAAAACAGACTCCAACGAGAGACTGCTGAATTGGAATTAATTTGCAAACTGGATACCATTAACTTAGGCTTGAATAAAGACTGGGAGTGGATGGGCCATTACACAAAGTAAAACTATTTCCCCATGTTTATCTCCCCCCATCCGCCCCCCCCCCCGCTGTTCCTCAGACATTCTTGTCAACTGCTGGAAATGGCCCACCTTGATTATCACTACAAAAAGTTTTTCCCCCCCCGCTCTCCTGCTGGTAATAGCTCACCTTACCTGATCACTCTCGTTACAGTGTGTATGGTAACACCCCTTGTTTCATGTTCTCTGTGTATATAAATCTCCCCACTGTATTTTCCCCTGAATGCATCCGATGAAGTGAGCTGTAGCTCATGAAAGCTTATGCTCAAATAAATTTGTTAGTCTCTAAGGTGCCACAAGTCCTCCTTTTTTTCATGAAAACTAAGTTTTTCTCCCTCACAGCTACTGAGAAAAGCTTGAACATATGAAGCAAATGCTCACTAAATGCTTAAAAGCAGAAGGCAAATAAAAAGCACCCAACGTTTATCATTACTTAAAATAAATAAAAAATTATTATTATTATTATTTTGGTGGATTGACTTATGATTTTTGAACACTCGGAGTTGGCAATGCTGCTTCTGAAATATTTTAGCCACCTGATGTTACCACTTTAGCCAGACAGGAACCATGCTGTCTTCAGTATCATCCAGACAAATACATTTAGCAAGGAAATTAAAAACAAAAAAAGAGTGCTCTATTTTGAGGTATTTCATCCTGAGATAGTTATTAAAATTCAAATAAATAAACCTAAAATTGCTCAGTTCACAGGGTAAATGTAATAAGAACATGGAGCTTAGTTGTAATTAGGTTGGTAAATTATTTATTAAAGCTCTGTTTCAATAATAAATGACAAACACAAGTAAAGTGACTACCTGATAGATTAAAAGAGTATAAGAGAGAAAGTAACAATTGCTTGTTTATTGCCTACTGAAATCAGAAAAAAAAATTAACCCTTCCATTGAGCCTTATTCACATGGTAATTAATTTCTTTAAATGCCAGTCAGGTACACTTAGCCTCTGTTCAGTTGGAAACCAAAAAAACTTATTGACAGACCACCTGACTGATCATTGCGTAGTTCTCACTGTTTTTTTCGACTGTGTACAGTAGTTAATACCTCAGAGATAAATATTTTTAAAATCAATAGACACTCTGGATAGATGGATACATACAGATAGATAGATAATAGAATTGTTTATATAGTTCTAATCCTAATTCAATACACTGAAAACTCCCTCACAGAAGCCATTTTACACTCTGGCCTAGGTGTCACAATACATAGAATCATTGCACATCTTGAATGGGAGATATTTATTGAAGAAAACAGCTACATGTACAGAACAAACAAACAGCACAAGAACATAAGATCGGCCACACTGGGTCAGACCGAAGGTCCATCTAGCCCAGTATCCTGTCTGCCGACAGTGGCCAATGCCTGGTGTCCCAGACGGAATGAACAGAACAACATAATCATCAAGTAATCCATGTCCTGTCACCCATTCACATTTTCTGGCCTTCTCCAAACTTAAGTTCTAGCTTCATCTAACTTGCTTACCCTGAACTACACTCTGCCTGAAACTCTAGAGACCCCACAGATGAATTAAGTCTCAATAATATACTACAAGTAAACATATTTTACTGGAGACACAAATATTGCTTTATGTTTGTCATGTATACACCCAAATTAGAGTGTTATCCTGAAGCCATATCTCATGTGATTAGTTCATTTAACTTCAAGGGGACTTAGAGACTGTAAATTCCAAATGCCTGGCACTGTATCTTTAATGTCAAACACATTGGGGAATTCAACCAGGTATTGAGAATCTGTAAAATGCTGGGATTCCCAAAAGGCAGAGAAAGCAGTGTATGAATACATTAGTTTTCTAAATGACCATCGAGAGGAATGTAATCATATGTGGGCTGGATTCTTTTTTTAAATCATATCTTCTCAATAAATGACAGATCTGAGAATTCACTACCTCCTCGGAAATAAAACAAAAACCAGAACTAAGGGAAAACTTAAAAGGATATAACTTAAAAGAAAGAAGAGAGAAATATACAGCAAGCTGCTGCCATTTTCAAAAATATCACTGCAGGATTGCAGGTGTTTGTCTCTGTCAACTTTAGCGGGCCAAACCCAGAAAGGCATGCTGGTGGGGAAAAAAAGTTATTAATATAGTGAGAAGGATTAGTAAGGCTCAAGTAATTACAGAGGAAATGCTCCTGGACAAGTAACTACTGCTATTTTAGGATGAGATTAAGGGCACTGGCAGTATTTACACTGGGTCTTCTCAAATACTTATTTTAATTCTTAGTTGGTTTCTGAATTCACTGTATATTACTTTGATTGCACGATTTATAGAGCACAAATACTGTGTTCAGGACTGTACAGGAAATGGAGAAAAATGAAATCTAGGGCAATTACAGGAGCAATATTACACAGGTAGTACAGTCCTCACATAGGAAATCAAATGAGTTAGTGATGCTAAATCATAATATAGAGGTGAATCAGGTCTGCAACATTGTACATGTATCAACCTTGGTTTACAGGCTGGTATGGTCAGCTGTGTCACCAGCCCATCTCAGCTCGTTATACCTGGAAGTGGCCTAAAATGAGGGAATGGAGTAGAATTTTGATGCATTAATAGAATTATGTTTTCTAATTTATTTAAAGAATTGGGCATGTAACCAGTTTTGCTGGTTAAGTAGCAGATTACTTCTCCCCACCAGAATAAGGGAATGGGGAAACAGACAACAAATTAGCATGTTACAATCTTACAGTCCAGGCAAGATTGTTTTACCTGTACCTTGAATAATTCCTTATTTCATAGAATATCAGGGTTGGAAGGGACCTCAGGAGGTCATCTAGTCCAACCCCCTGCTCAAAGCAGGACCAATCCCCAATCAAATCATCCCAGCCAGGGCTTTGTCAAGCCTGACATTAAAAACTTCCAAGGAAGGAGATTCTACCACCTCCCTAGATAACGCATTCCAGTGTTTCACCACCCTCCTAATGAAAAAGTTTTTCCAAATATCCAACCTAAACCTCCCCCACTGCAACTTGAGACCATTACTCCTTGTCCTGTCCTCTTCTACCACTGAGAATAGTCTAGAACCATCCTCTCTGGAACCACCTCTCAGGTAGTTGAAAGCAGCTATCAAATCCCCCCTCATTCTTCTCTTCTGCAGACTAAACAATCCCAGTTCCCTCAGCCTCTCCTCATAAGTCATGTGTTCCAGACCTAATCATTTTTGTTGCCCTTCGCTGGACTCTCTCCAATTTATCCACATCCTTCTTGTAGTGTGGGGCCCAAAACTGGACACAGTACTCCAGATGAGGCCTCACCAAAGTCAAATAGAGGGGAACGATCACGTCCCTCGATCTGCTCGCTATGCCCCTACTTATACATCCCAAAATGCCATTGGCCTTCTTGGCAACAAGGGCACACTGCTGACTCATATCCAGCTTCTCGTCCACTGTAACCCCTAGGTCCTTTTCCGCAGAACTGCTGCCTAGCCATTCGGTCCCTAGTCTGTAGCTGTGCATTGGGTTCTTCCGTCCTAAGTGCAGGACCCTGCACTTATCCTTATTGAACCTCATCAGATTTCTTTTGGCCCAATCCTCCAATTTGTCTAGGTCCCTCTGTATCCTATCCCTGCCCTTCAGCATATCTACCACTCCTCCCAGTTTAGTATCATCCGCAAATTTGCTGAGAGTGCAATCCACACCATCCTCCAGATCATTTATGAAGATATTGAACAAAACCGGCCCCAGGACCGACCCCTGGGGCACTCCACTTGACACCGGCTGCCAACTAGACATGGAGCCATTTACCACTACCCGTTGAGCCCGACAATCTAGCCAGCTTTCTACCCACCTTATAGTGCATTCATCCAGCCCATACTTCTTTAACTTGCTGACAAGAATACTGTGGGAGACCGTGTCAAAAGCTTTGTTAAAAGTCAAGAAACAATACATCCACTGCTTTCCCTTCATCCACAGAACCAGTAATCTCATCATAGAAGGCGATTAGATTAGTCAGGCATGACCTACCCTTGGTGAATCCATGCTGACTGTTCCTGATCATCAGCAGCTCCATTAAACCAATGAGGCTATTCATATAGTAAGGAATTATTCAGTGTGAAAAAAAGAGAGCAGAAATCTGGAGCTAACAAGATAAAAATACATAAGTCTCTATTTTGTCTTTTATGGCCTTGTCTTTATTAGGAAAAACAGGTGTGTTCTTAATGCAAGTTTCCTAACTCAGGTTAATTAACAGAAGATAAAACTGTAACACAGACAAGGCAGTTTGCAGTTGTCACATGAGCTGGAAGGTCAAGTTAAAATCTATGTGGCACACTAGTCTGTAGATCAACCTGCCAACTCATGTGACAACTACAAACTGCTTTGTCTGCACTAGGGTTTTACCTCTAGTTAACCTGAGTCAAGAAAACACCTTTTCTCCTAATGAAGACCAGGCCACTGAGGCTGAACTGCATTGGGGAATAGGAGGAATCCCACAATCCAATTGACAGTAGGTGGAGGTATTATACAAATAATTTCTAGAGTGCTGGGAGAAGCATGGTAACAGGTGCTGTAGTCTGCACGTCTGCCTGCATAGGCCAGGGTGGTGAGACCATGGAATGGGGTGTGCTATGCATTGCTGATATGGCACCTCCTCCTGACCATTCTGGGGATTAGTTCCATGAGGCCGATATCCCTTCTTGCAGTTGCACATCATCTCTCTCTTTCTCTTGCTCCACAGCCCCTCTCTCTCACTCCAGGAGCTGCAAGTGACTCTTCATGACTCAGCCCTCCAGCCAAGTCATTCAGCATTCCCCCCTTCTGGGGTGGAGTCCTTCAAAGTCTCGTATGTACAAGGGGCATCCAGCAGTCTTCATATCTAGTGCCCTGACCCTGTCACTCCTGCAGTGACCCAGGCACTCTTCCAGTTCACTTTTCCACCAGTACTAGTTTCCCGGTGGCAGGTAGGGGAACCCAGGCCAGTCCTCTACTCTGGGTTCTGGCTCAGGGACCCTACAACACGTAGCTAAGGTTTATTTGGTTCCCAACCTTGCTGCTTACTCACTTATCCCATAGGCTTTCTTCTCCACCCTGTTCTCTTCAGGGTATGTCCTTCCCTCCAGACCAGGACCCCAAGGGCCTATTTGTTTCCTAGGTTCCCTCCTTCCCTCTCTACTAAATAGAGGCTGACCACAAAATTCCTCCCAGCAGCCTTTTTTGCTACTAGCTTCCTGGGTTTATACTAGCCCAGCTCACCTCTGCTCAGGTGAGCTTCCTCTCACACTTAATTCCCCCATCGTGCAGCCTAATTGGCTGTTTGGGCCCACCTGGCCTACTCAGCCCTATCAGCATCATTGTGAAGCCACAGACAACCCCTAGACAGCTTATTTAAGGGTGACGTGTATAGGGATTGCATACAATCCCTTTAAATAGTTTGGGAGCTTTCTAATGGGTCTCTGTATGCTCTGTTGACGAAAACACTGCTAGATGCTAACACAGCAACGGTGCACCTTCATGGCTAGGCCTGTATGTTTGTATATAGTTACTAAAACAGTTATTCAGGGCACACAACTATGGCTGTGCGGTTTCTTCATATTCTTAATGTTGTGTAGAGAGCAAAGACATGACAAGACCCAGTAGTGCTGCTGACAGTACTATCCAGGCACTGCCTTGTGCTCCCCAGTTTACAGGTGGAAAGAATAGGATGGCTTTCTTCACCATCCCCTTAAGCAGTCCCACCATCTTGTACTAATTTAAAACTGCTACCTGTTTCAGTGAAGCCAGAGTATTGGAATTATTTCCTCTGAGGTTTTGAACTGATATTAAATGTTAAATTATTTAGTTGCTATAAATTTAAGAATCAGTTTGCCTAATTTTAAAGCCATATAAACTTTAAAGATGGCTCAGAAGTTCATCATTACTGAGTATTCATACCACTTAGAATGGACTGTGAAATGAAGCAATGAGGGAAGCAGAGTAAACACAAAACAAACAAAAGAAAGTGTGATAAAAAGAGCAGAGTGGTGAGAGAGAAAAATATAGAAAAACAAACAAACCCAGAAGTATATTTGTACCACTTCCACTGCTTACTTTTAATGGTGCGCTTTGTCTGGTGTTTAGCTACAAAAACATTTTTTTGAGTTGAATCTCCATAGGAGGAAAAGCTTTTACAATTACAGGAATCAAAAGTTTGACAACTCAGACTAGTACTGTGAACTCACAGAATAGTTTGAGAGGTTTACAAAAACCTGCATCTTCACAAGCTTCCTCCATTCCTATGCAAAACATTCACATCTATAAACGTATCACGTACCTACCTTCATCTTCAAATTAGCAGGATGGCTCAGGAGCAAAATAAGCTTCCCCTTTGTCCACTGGTTACAAAACATTATATAATACATTGATACACAGTTGGACAACTGTTGCTGTCCAGTTTAGAGTAGTTCTCAGGGTTCATTTGGGACCTATTTGATATCACAGATACTCTGAATTCTTATCCAGGTCATAAGTTATTATGGCTTATCCAAGTTCACCTATTATCCAAGTGCAACATATATGGCACTTATTTCTGTATTACTTCAAAATCTTTTGTCATGATAAGGTAATGTAATATTGTTTGCTTTCCTCCTGTTTGTAAAGGGCATGGGATCAGAATATCACTCCCCTTCCCTCCTCTTAGGATGGCTATTGTTTATGTTTGACAAAGCATGACTATTCCCATAAGCTTTTCGCTGCAGATATTCATCCTGAGAGACATGTGCCAATATACAAGCTGGCTTACAGTGTACTTATATTTTGTCATGTGTACTCAAAAGACCATCAACAATATTTATATATGAATCAGATATTTATTAAACATACAAAAATAAATAAACTTCTACAAAAAGTTGACCATTTCTTGGTATATGCAATGCCCCACTCTCTTGATTTCAGAAGAGTGTTGCTCCAGGAATGGAAGCCACTTTTTGAACAAGAGTAAGATGTGTTGAAGGGGGGGATTATCAAATTGCTGAGCCGCCTGATGGGCAAGGAGACATGTTCATATATAATTTAGGTTCTATCTGTGGGGTACATTGGATAAAGAACTAACAATCTCCTTTCCATTTCCCTATTATGTACTGGTAATCATTTAATGAGGTCTTGTGTTTAACACCAAAAATAAATATTGCTAAAATTTACCTGAACTTAATAATAAAGTACAAAATGATCATTAATGCAAACAGCTCTCACTCTCCATGTTTGGGGTCACTATTAGAGAAAGAGCATGATCATGTACTGTTAAGATAAATAAAATATTTTTAATAGTGATTTCATTTGTCTTTACATAATTAAAATTCCCCTGTCCCTCACACAAACACCTTTATTCTTATATTAGATTTATGCCTGTATGGCATTATCTGCCTCTTTTGTGCAATGGTGGTGTTACAACCAAATAAGACAATCTTAGAAAGAGGCTTAGGAGCTGAGCAACACACACAGATGATTTCTAATTAAAGACTTGCATTTCCACTTTCTAGGTCATACAATAATATTATTCATTTGTTTCTCTCTAATCAACAATGAGATCATTATCTTTTTCCCTCTTCTGTATTAACGGGTCAAGTAACCAAGTTAAAGTTCATTGGGTAATTACACAATGATAATCAAGCATGAACAGCTATTGCTGAGGGACATGTTATCTGAGAAATGACTGAAAAGTAACTATACAGAATGCAATTAAAGATAAAATGTGATGATGTAAATAGAGTAAGGATGTAAAACAGACAGATAAGCCAGGAAATTAAAATTTCTAACTCATAACTATGAAAGAAAAGTGTCAGTCTTGATGGTGTGATCTGGGAATGCAATAAAAGTGTTCATATTGAATTTCCTCACTTAGGGCCTAAAGCTTGGCTCAACAAGTATAGAATCATAGAATATCAGGGTTGGAAGGGACCTCAGGAGCTCATCTAGTCCAATGCCCTGCTCAAAGCAGGACCAATCCCCAATTAAATCATCCCAGACAGGGCTTTGTCAAGACTGACCTTAAAAACTTCTAAGGAAGGAGATTCCACCACCTCCCTAGGTAACGCATTCCAGTGTTTCACCACCCTCCTAGTGAAAAAGTTTTTCCTTATATCCAACCTAAATCTCCCCCACTGCAACTTGAGACTATTACTCCTTGTTCTGTCATCTGCTACCACTGAGAACAGTCTAGAGCCATCCTCTTTGGAACCTCCTTTCAGATAGTTGAAAGCAGCTATCAAATCCCCCCTCATTCTTCTCTTCTGTACACTAAACATCCCCAGTTCCCTCAGCCTCTCCTCATAAGTCATGTGTTCCAGTCCCCTAATCATTTTTGTTGCCCTCCACTGGACTCTTTCCAATTTTTCCACATCCTTCTTGTAGTGTGGGGCCCAAAACTGGACACAGTACTCCAGATGAGGCCTCACCAATTTCGAATAGAGGGGAACGATTACGTCCCTCAATCTGCTGGCAATGCCCCTACTTATACAGCCCAAAGTGCCATTGGCCTTCTTGGCAACAAGGGCACACTGTTGACTCATATCCAGCTTCTCGTCCACCCTAACGCCTAGGTCCTTTTCTGCAGAACTGCTGCCTAGCCATTCGGTCCCTAGTCTGTAGCTGTGCATTGGATTCTTCCATCCTAAGTGCAGGACTCTGCACTTGTCCTTGTTGAACCTCATCAGATTTCTTTTGGCCCAATCCTCCAATTTGTCTAGGTCCCTCTGTATCCTATCCCTACCCTCCAGCGTATCTACCTCTCCTCCCAGTTTAGTTTTAGAAGTAATTTTCTTCTAAAAGGGTTCACATTAATGCTGTGAAAGAATATAAATATCCCCATATATTCCAGGTAGAAGTAGCCCAATGTGCAAGCTCCTCTAAATGTTCTGCAGATTACTCTAAATAAAACTAATCTACTGAGAGGGGTACATTGCTACCATTTCCAGGTTAGGTGAAGTATATGCACAGTGTGTAGACCATGTCTCATTACCCCTTAAACCTTGTTCAAGAATGCTTCTTGCTTCTGTCATTCACAGCCATCAGAATGATCACTCCTCGAATGAATCAGAATTGGGGAAAACAACCTGTCATAAAGAACAGCAGTACTTGTGGCACCTTAGAGACTAACAAATTTATTTAAGCATAAGCTTTCATGAGCTACAGCGCACTTCATCAGATGCATTCAGTGGAAAATACAGTGGGGAGATTTATATATATAGAGAACATGAAACAATGGGTGTTACCATACATACTGTAACAAGAGTGATCACTTAAGGTGAGCTATTACCATCAGGAGAGTAATACCAGCTCACGAAAGCTTATGCTCAAATAAATTTGTTAGTCTCTAAGGTGCCACAAGTCCTCCTTTTCTTTTTGCGAATACAGACTAACACGGCTGCTATTCTGAAACCTCTGTCATATTATTTTTGGAGATGAGTACGTTCAGAGTTCTGCCGTGAGAGTTCATAAAGCTATCTCAAAGTTAAACAATGTATATTATTTCACTAAAATAATAGAGCATACATTGTCTAACATTTAATCCAAACAAGGGAGTCTGGATTAAATCCAGACGAGGGAGTTTCCCTGCACATCAGTAATTATACATACATGAAGCTTTAAAAATGTACTAAAATAAACAATCAATTGCCTGTTAAATATTATAAGGGCAGGACAATCCAGCAGATAAGATAACTAACTGAGAGTGAGGAGAACAGGATTCCACTACCAGCTTTGAAAATGACCTGTTGGAACTTTTGGCAAGTCATGGAACCTCTCTGTGCTTCTGTTTCACTTTCTATTACTAGCTTTTCTTGTCTATTTAGACTTCTAGCTCTTCAGAGCAGGACTGTCTCTAACTTGGTGTTTGTATAGCACCTAACATAATGAAGCTCTGATCTCTGATACTGTGTGTATATATATTTTTATACACACACACACACACACACAAACAAAGCTATATGAAAAGAATATAAAGTCTGGAAAGTCAAGCATTAGGCAATGTCAGAGTTTCAGTTGCCAATGCAACCTTTATTTGCCCCCCGTGTGTATAGCATTGTAATAAAGTCTCTTTAAGTATGTGATCACATGATTTTTGCCCACAGGACCCCTGCCTACCTTCACATAGCCAGCTTTTGTTTCCTCTCCAGTTCAGTCAGGATTCTTCCTCCTCCATATTTCTTGGGTGCAGGGGTGAAAGTAAGTTAGAGGACTTACCAGTACGCCGGAGTCCTGAGCAGGGGGCGTGGCCTCAACCGGAAGAGGCGTGACCTTAAATCCCTGGGCCCTTTAAATCACTGAGGAGCCCTGGGGGCTCCCGGCTGCCACCGCTACCCTGGGGCTCTGGGCTCTGGCAGAGCTTTAAAGGGCCTGGGGCTCTGCTGTGGTAGCAGCTGCCGGAGCCCCAAGCCCTTTAAATCCCTGCTGGAGCCCTGCTGCACGAGCCCTGGGGTAGCGGTGGCCGGGCTCCATCAGGGATTTCAAGGGCCCCAGAGCTCCAGCCGCCGCTACCACCCCAGCCCTTTAAATGCCCATCGGAGCCCCAGGGTTTTGGCAGCAGGGCTCCGGCGGGGATTTAAAGGGCCGGGGAAGTAGGGGTGGCTGGAGCTCTGGGGCTCTTTAAATCCCCACCAGTGCCCCACCCCGCACCCTGGGGCTTGGGCAGCAGGGCTCAGGCCAGGATTTAAAGGGCCCCGGAGCTCCAGCTGCCACTCCTGCTCTGGGGCCCTTTAAATCCCTGCCAGAGCCCTGCCGCCGCTACCCTGGGGTTCGGGCAGCAGGGCTCAGGCCAAGATTTAAAGGGCCCCGGGGCAGTAGCAGTGGCTGGAGCTCTGGGGCCCTTTAAATCCCCGCCAGAGCCCCACCCCCGCTACCCCAGGGCTCAGGCAGCAGGGCTCAGGCCGGGATTTAAAGAGCCCCGGAAGGGGGGGGGTAGCAGCGGCTGGAGCTCCAGGGCCCTTTAAATCCCTGCCGCAGCCCCACTGCCACTACCCCAGGGCTTTAAATTTCCCTCTCTGAAAGCCGGTCCTGGTACGGCGCACCGGCTCTTACCGGTACACTGTACCGGGGCGTACCGGCTTACTTTCATCTCTGCTTGGGTGTCAGCCAGGGAACATTGACAATACAAGAGAGACAGACCCTCTGTGTTCAGTTCTCATGTCTCATACTACAGCAACATACAGCAGCAATTTCAAGAAAGGTCATGCTCAGCCCTGGTTTGGAGAATGCTCAGTGATGACAGAATGTCAGAATTTAGCTCTAACAAGTGACTACTGAGCATATGTGAACTTAGATCTTTGCCAAATTTGGGTGTTTTCCCCATACAGCAAAAAGCACATTCTTCCAGGGTCACACCCCTTCAACAATTCAAGTCCCTGCTCGAGTATATGGGAGTGCTAGAGTATCTCAACAAAACAGTTGTAAGATTGATTTTTTTTTAAACCATGGGCAAAATAATATATTTTAACTTAATATTTCAGAATCATTTCTGTTTAAACTTTCCAGAAAAGTTCAGACTGAGGCAGACATCTAACATGGAAAATTTCAGCTTGAACAATTAAAGTTTGGCAAAGTTATAAGCAACTGAAACAGAATCTTATCATAGAAAGAGTCAGGTAACCCTAACTACCAAAGCCAGCTATAATTAAATAAGAAATAAAATAGTTATAATAATGTGTTTATCAAATGGTGAGTCGATAGGGATTGCCCTCTCGTCCTAGGGATATGGCTGGGACACATCCACTCACTCCAGGGGGTGAGAAACATCCAGGAGTAGACATTCAGCCATTGCCCCTGGCCTTTCTTCTCCCAGACTAAGGCTGAAAGGTTTTTTTTCTACAAGATGTAGAAAGAGGCCACTGTTTGTGGCCATTGAGAGTGCCGGAGATTGGCTGTGGCAGGGGAAAGCAGGGAGAAATTGCAAAGTTTTGTACTTTTGACAAATTGTTTGTTATTAGTCTTGACTTTTTATCAAGAAAATAAATATCAATTTCAATCAGCTCCCAGTTCTGACCAGTAGCCTGTGCTTCCCAGCTAGATGGGCTGCTGTGGAGATAGGAAGCCTGGAATCCAGGTATCCTTTTAGCCTGCCCAGGTTCTGTACAGCCCAGCAGCTGGCAGGCCAAGAAGCCAGGGAGACAGGCAGGTGAACTGGAAGAAAATCAGCCAGGATTCTACCAAAAAAATCATACAAATCTAAACTTTCATACAGAATGTTTTGGTTTTGACAAATTTGCTTTTTCTGACAGAAAAAGTTGCATTAGAAAATTTCCAACCAGTTGTACTTGTAAGCTCTTTGCCTCAGGGACTGTTTTCTATTCTCTGATTTTACAGTGCCAAGCACAATGGGACCCTATTCTCAAACGGGGCCTCTAAGTGCTATTGAATATCCACAATTATGACTGTGACTGAGTTACTATGACCATCATTGTGACTAATAACTGGTGGACAGACACAAGGACAGTCAGGATAATTTGCTGGTTGCTTATCTTGCACATTGCTAAAGGAAAAGATCATTCACTCTCCACAGGGAATAAGAAAACCATGCTATATTTTATGAGACTCTATATGCGAAGAAATCAGGAAAATCTGGAACAGTAGGTCATCATAGTGGAAATGCAAATCAAACCCTATGGATAATTATAAAATAAATGAAATCAAATCACTTTTACAGTTCAAACCTGCTATATAACAACTATTGGGATATGGAGCAGAACAAAACCAGTTTCTCTTCACTTTCAAGGCATTTCACAACTTCATTTCTTTACCTCCTTCCAGGTCTCTCTAGTTGCCCAAGCTTCTCTCTTGCTGGTTTGTTTTATCTGCATTGCCACCTCTAACATTTGTATTTTTGTTCATGTTTCCCTGCAACAAAATTCTGTTGACTAAGGAATCCATTATCCTTCCTGGAGATCCATTATTGCCATCACTGGGTCTATAGGGAGCCCCATTAAAATCAGTGGGATTTCTCACAGGTCCAGTGTATCATTATAGTGGACCCTTGAGAAGTACTGGGGCCTAATGCAGTGAAAGAAATGTAGGGGATTATTTATCTGCAAATGAAAAGAAAGGCAAGAGGAAAACAGAGTTGAGATGAGATGGAGCTGCTAGTATTTATGTTTTTAAGAAGAGGGAGACAGGAATAGAGATGCACCAGGAGCCAAATTCAAGAAACAAAAAAGAAAAGTATAGAACTAAACTATAGAAAGGAAATGATAAAAGTTTTCTTAGCTAACTTAATGAACACAAGTTTCCAGAACCAGATGGAATGAGTCCCAAGGGTTCTGAAGGAACTGGCTGAAGAAACTGACGAACCTATAGCAATAAATATTTAATACGTTTCAGAAATCAGGTGACGTGCCAAAGCACTGGAGGAAGACTAATGTGGCTTGAGTGTATAAAGAGAGAAAGGTGACCCAAATAATTTGTGGCCTATGAACCTAATTTCTATTTTAGATAAAATAACTGAAAACGTAATGGAATTTGTGGGCAAATAGAAGAGAAGGAAGCACTGCTTAATAGATTTTCGAATACAGTACATTCCAGACCAACCAGGTCATATTTTGCAATGATTCTGAATACCTTTATTGTTATTTTAATGTAATTTATTTATTATTGTTTAATACCAACACAATTTAAGGTTAAAACAAATATATTGTGTTTGTCTAGCTCAGTGTAGCTCACTTAGCAAGGACTGATCCAAGGAAAAGGTTAAAAAAAAATTGGTATATGTGACCAGCCTGAGATTTCACTATATTCAGTGAAATTCCAATGGTCTCCAAGATACACAAGTCCATACACTAATATGTTAATGAGGTCACTTACAAAACTACTGGGACTAAATGTGCTAAAATGCCAGTTTGGCTGCCTTGAGTTCACTCCTATCATTTTTTAACATGAGACCTGCTAACATAAACCTTTGATTACTTGCACAATATTGCATTGTTTCCATTACCAAAATGTTCCATGCTCTTTTAAAAAAGTTTCTAAGCAGCCAATATTCCATTGTTTCAAATAGAATGAAAAGAACAACATGGACAGCACTACAAAATATGCAGTTCACCCTATGACCATTCTCATCTTAATGATCCAGTTATTCATTCTGGTACCAGTTCTACCACTGCAAAGCCTTGTAATGTTCTTCAGAATGCCCTTTTTATATTGCCTAACTTTTGTCACTGTTGTTGGAAAGATAGCATGTTTTGAAAGACCACTTCTCACCCTATTGCATATTTTGTCATAGCTGTTAAGATCAGCTGGGATGTCCTTGCTGTCATTTCCTCCTATTTAAATTTTTAAGTATGGGTATCAGCATTTTATTAGCAGACTTGCCTTAGTCATGAATACTCAAAGCGGGGTACAGATCTTTGCACTCAAAACAAAATAGGGACTCAAATTCAGAGGCCATTTTTGAAAATATTGTCCTAAGTGACTTGCCCAAGGTCACACAGGAAGCCTCTGGCAAAGCCAAGAACAATCCCAGTCCAGTGGCTTAACCACAAGACTATTCTTCCTCTTTGACATGAACAGTTGTATTATGCAAAACAAACAAAACCCGTTAAATTTGAACCATTAAATTTAATAACCCCAACTGACTTGTTTTATTCATTGGCTTTAGTAAAGCATTATGAAGTCAAGGGTGTTTAGTAGTTCCAGTTTTTATCTCTTATAATTAATTATTAGCAGAATTGTTTGCTGTATAGAAGACACATATTAGCTGTCTGGGTCTGTTTCTTTTATTTTTTTCCCCCTCTTCAGTCTTATTAACAAATAATAAGTACTTTTCTGAGTCCTTAATTTGTGGACAAGACCTACACTGATGGATAAACATCCTCCACCACAGTCCTTTTCCACAGACACAATCCATCACACATTAGTAAATGAAATGAGTTGCAAGGCAATCAGGTTTGGTCTATACTTACAAGTTTTATAGGCATTATTGTTTCAGTTGGGGATATGTTTTGTTTACAGACATAAGCTCTAGTGTGGATGCAGTTATAGTGGTATAAAGGTGACCTATAGTTATTCCCCTATAGTTGATTGGCATTGCTAAGCCAACAGAACTAAGATTGAGTGAGCGTGATTTGTTGCCTTCCTGTGCATCACCAATAGAATTTTTTACTATGCTGCAACCAGTTATACCTGTGCAAACTCACTGAAGGCAATGGGGCTTGCACAGTTGTCACTGAGGGCATGATTTGAAGACAGTGGAGTCATCCAAGTGTAACTGAGAGTGTATCTCAGCTTTTATTAGATTTGATGGCATGCAAGAAGTACTTTTAAAACCCAAGTCAGGTTGCAGGGATGGTGGTTAGGGGAAAACAAAGTTTTATATTATAAACTGAGAACAGTTGTATGGAGATGAAAAACAAGGAACCAAACACCAGTGATTATAGACAGTAACCTCTCAGAGCAGAGTTGCACTTTAAGCCTAGCTCCCAAGTGGCAATCAGGGAGGTTATTTGCCATTCTGACAACATCAGAGTGCACTAATCAGCTCTCTTGTCTCATATAAATCCAGATTTGCCCAGGATCCTTCTCAATCCTCAGCTTGCACTACCTGCTAGTTTCTCTCTCTGACCGTTGAGCTGTGAACCAGCAGGAGAGAAGTACAGCACACATACAGGGTCAGGAAGAGAATGAACATTAAGCAGGATGCAGGTGAAAAGTGACACACAATCACCTTGGGAAGATGGAGAGAGTGGCTCTGGTACTTTACAAGAAGAGGGAGAAGAAAGAGGCTGCCTGCTGATGGAAAAAAAAAAGAGAAGAATAAATTCAGTTTGCCAGTCTAATTTGAGAGTGAGTGTGCATGTCACACAAGATATGGTGGCCGAGTGGTAAGGGTACTTGATTATAAACCTGAATATCATGGGCTTGAGTCTTGGGTCATCTCCAGTTCACCCAGCTGCAAAATGAGTACCTGATATATTGTGGTAAGGCAGTGAAAGGTGGCCAGATATGATGCTAGCCGCATTATTCCCTTATGTACCATTGGCTATGAAACTGATGTGCCTTAATCACATCAGCCCGATGAGACATTGGTTTGGGAGAACTTTGACAATAAATACACAGGATGGCTGTCAAACATACAGCTAAGGGCAGCATAAAATCCCTCCTTTACCTGTAAAGGGTTAATCAGTTCCATTAACCTAGTTGGCTCCTGATGAGAAGGACCAATGGGGAAAGACGATACTTTCAAATCTGGAGGGGTAGGGGAAAAGGTTTTTGTTTGTGCTTTCTTTGTTGTTCTCTCCAAGACAAAGAGACCAAGCAAGTAATCCAACTTCTACTGAATGATACATCTAAAATTACAGAAATAGTAAGTAATAGCAAGGAAATACATTACAGTATCTTTTGTTTTAGCTTGTGAATTTTCCCTATGCTAAGAGGAAGGTTTATTCCTGTTTTTTGTAACTTTAAAGTTTTGCCTAGAGGGGAATCCTCTGTGTTTTAAATCTTATTACCCTGTAAAATTACCTTCCATCCTGATTTTACAGAGGTGCTTCTTTTACTTTTTTTTTTAAAATAACAAAGTTCTGTTTTTAAGAATCTGATTGGGGTTTTTAGTGTCCTAAAAACCCAAGGGTCTGGTCTGTGCTCACCTTGTTTATTCTCAAGCCTCCCCAGGAAAGGCGGTGAAGGGGCTTGGGATGATATTTTGGGGAAACAGGAACTCCAAGTTGTCCTTCTCCTGAATCTTTGTCTAACTCACTTGGTGGTGGCAGTGATACCATCCAAGGACAAGGAAGAATTTGTGCCTTGGGGCAGTTTTTAACCTAAGGTGGTAGAATTAAGCTTAGGGGGTCTTTCATGTGGGTCCCAACATCTGTACCCCAGAGTTCATAGTGGGGAGGGAAACCTGACAATGGCAAATTAAAGTCAAGTCAGAGCAAAGCAGAATAATTTTAAATCATTGCTTCAACTTTGGTTTGATCTCAAACTCTCCACAGATTTTGTATTTTAACTGTACCATTTTCTATATCTTCTGACTTGGAGGATTCTGCCTCATTTCACTTTGACAGGATTCTATGTTGAGGAAGGATAAACATGACAGTCAGCACGGTTCTGCTCTTTGAAACATAGGGATCTGTTTCCAGCTAGTCAAGAAAAAGTTCTTAGAAAACTCTTGTATTCTGTTCAATATTTTCTCCTTCTAAAAGACAGACTTAAAAAAAAAGCCATGTGTGAGAGTGTACTGTCAACTTCTGTTATGTTTACTTTCTTGTAAGAGTAGATAGCTTCCCAATGTAGAATTACAGGTTTCAGAGTAACAGCCGTGTTAGTCTGTATACGCAAAAAGAAAAGGAGTACTTGTGGCACTTTAGAGACTAACCAATTTATTTGAGCATAAGCTTTCCTGAGCTACAGCTCACTTCATCGGATGCATACTGTGGAAAATACAGAAGATGTTTTTATACACACAAACCATGAAAAAATGGGTGTTTATCACTACTGTTTTCCTTCCCTCCACCCCACTCTCCTGCTGGTAATAGCTTATCTAAAGTGATCACTCTCATAAAAACCAACCTTCCACACAAACTTCCTCGTGGCTGGACTTTACTAAAACTAGACAAGCCATTTACAACACACACTTTGCTTCTCTACAAAAGAAAAAGGACACTAAACTTTCTAAACTACTACATGCCACAAGGGGCCACAGCAATGGTTCCCTCAACCCACCCAGCAATATTGTTAACCTATCCAACTATACTCTTAGCCCAGCAGAAGCAGCTGTCCTATCTCGGGGCCTCTCCTTCTGCCCCTCCACCCCCATGAACATGATACAGTTCTGTGGTGACCTAGAATCCTATTTTCGATGTCTCCGACTCAAGGAATATTTCCAACACACCTCTGAACATACTAATCTACAGAGACCTCCCTACCAACACTACAAAAAGGAGGATTCTAGGTGGACCCCTCCTGAAGGTTGAGACAGCAGATTGGACTTCTACATAGAGTGGTTCCACCGACGTGAATGGGCTGAAATTGTGGAAAAACAGCATCACTTGCCCCACAACCTCAGCCGTGCAGAACACAATGCCATCCACAGCCTCAGAAACAACTCTGACATCATAATCAAAAAGGCTGACAAAGGAGGTGCTGTCGTCATCATGAATAGGTCGGAATATGAACAAGAGGCTGCTCGGCAGCTCTCCAACACCACTTTCTACAAGCTATTACCCTCTGATCCCACTGAGAGTTACCAAAAGAAACTCCAGCATTTGCTCAAGAAACTCCCTGAAAGAGCACAAGATCAAATCCGCACAGACACACCCCTGGAACCCCAACCTGGGATATTCTATCTACTACCCAAGATCCATAAACCTGGAAATCCTGGGCGCCCCATTATCTCAGGCACTGGCACCCTGACAGCAGGATTGTCTGGCTATGTAGACTCCCTCCTCAGGCCCTATGCTACCAGCACTCCCAGCTACCTTCGAGACACCACTGACTTCCTGAGGAAACTACAATCCATCTGTGATCTTCCTGATAACACCATCCTGGCCACTATGGATGTAGAAGCCCTCTACACCAACATTCCACACAAAGATGGACTACAAGCCGTCAAGAACACTATTCCTGATAATGTCACGGCTAACCTGGTGGCTGAACTTTATGACTTTGTCCTTACTCATAACTATTTTACATTTGGGGAGAAAGTATACCTTCAAATCAGCGGCACTGCTATGGGTACCCGCATGGCCCCACAGTATGCTAACATTTTTATGGCTGACTTAGAACAAGGCTTCCTCAGCTCTCGTCCCCTAACGCCCCTACTCTACTTGCGCTATATTGAGGACATCTTCATCATCTGGACCCATGGAAAAGAAGCCCTTGAGGAATTCCACCATGATTTCAACAATTTCCATCCCACCATCAACCTCAGCCTGGTCCAGTCCACACAAGAGATCCACTTCCTGGACACTACAGTGCAAATAAATGATGGTCACATAAACACCACCCTATACCGGAAACCTACTGACTGCTATTCCTACCTACATGCCTCCAGCTTTCACTCTGACCACACCACACGATCCATTGTCTACAGCCAAGCTCTGCGATACAACCGCATTTGCTCCAACCCCTCAGACAGAGACAAACACCTACAAGATCTCTATCAAGCATTCTTACAACTACAATACCCACCTGCGGAAGTGAAGAAACAGATTGATAGAACCAGAAGAGTTCCCAGAAGTCACCTACTACAGGACAGTCCCAACAAAGAAAATAACAGAACGCCACTAGCCATCCCCTTCAGCCCCCAACTAAAACCCCTCCAACGCATTATCAAGGATCTACAACCTATCCTGAAGGATGACCCAACACTCTCACAAATCTTGGGAGACAGGCCAGTCCTTGCCTACAGACAGCCCCCCAACCTGAAGCGAATACTCACCAGCAACCACATACCACACAACAGAACCACTAACCCAGGAACCTATCCTTGCAACAAAGCCCGTTGCCAACTGTGCCCACATATCTATTCAGGGGACACCATCACAGGGCCTAATAACATCAGCCACACTATCAGAGGCTCATTCACCTGCACATCCACCAATGTGATATATGCCATCATGTGCCAGCAATGCCCCTCTGCCATGTACATTGGTCAGACTGGACAGTCTCTACGTAAAAGAATAAATGGACACAAATCAGATGTCAAGAATTATAACATTCGTAAACCAGTCGGAGAACACTTCAATCTCTCTGGTCACGCGATTAGACATGAAAGTTGCAATATTACAACAGAAAAACTTCAAAACCAGACTCCAGTGAGAGACTGCTGAATTGGAATTCATTTGCAAATTGGATACAATTAACTTAGGCTTGAATAGAGACTGGGAGTGGCTAGTCATTATGCAAGGTAACCAATTTCCCCTTGTTTTTTCCTACCCCTCCCCTTCCTCAGACGTTCTTGTTAAACCCTGGATTTGTGCTGGAAGTGGCCCACCTTGGTTATCGTGCACATTGTAAGGAGAGTGATCGCTTTGGATTAGCTATTATCATAGAATCATAGAATCATAGACTATTAGGGTTGGAAGGGACCTCAGGAGGTCATTTAGTCCAACCCCCTGCTCAAAGCAGGACCAATCCCCAATCAAATCATCCCAGCCAAGGCTTTGTCAAGCCTGACCTTAAAAACTTCCAAGGAAGGAGATTCTACTACCTCCCTAGGTAACGCATTCCAGTGTTTCACCACCCTCCTAGTGAAAAAGTTTTTCCTAATTACCAACAGGAGAGTGGGTTTGTGTGTGGGGGGGGGGGCAGGGGGCGTGGGGAGAAAACCTGGATTTGTGCTGGAAATGGCCCACCTTGATTATCATACACATTGTAAGGAGAGTGATCACTTTAGATAAGCTATTACCAGCAGGAGAGTGGGGTAGGGGGACAGAAAACCTTTTGTAGTGATAAACACCCATTTTTTCATGGTTTGTGTGTATAAAAACCATCTTCTGTATTTTCAACAGTATGCATCCAATGAAGTGAGCTGTAGCTCACAAAAGCAAATGCTCAAAATAAATTGATTAGTCTCTAAGGTGCCACAAGTACTCCTTTTCTTTTTTCCAATGTAGAATGTTTGTTTCTGCGTTTTGTTATCTTGTTTACTTCTTAGCCATCAGAGACCATATTTGTATTCTGTTAATCTCCCACTCTCTTTCAAGTAATAATAATAAAAAAATCACATTTGACAATACTTTATGTTTGAGAATAGTGAAGGAAGTAAGGGACAGCTTTTTCCTGATGTCACTTCAATTTTGCTTTTGCAGCAGTAGCAAAGTGATAGCTATTCATATTTTCATGAACAAATAACCATATGAATTCCAACTCCACATTCCATCTAAAGTGGGGAAATGGAGATATTATACAAAGAGACAGCGTTCTCTTCTTTTTCTCTCCTAATCTCAGTAAAGACCCCTGCATTTTGCAAAACATGGTGGTTTTGTATGTGTGTGTGTGTTTAAATAAAGCTTCAAAATTTTGCAGTCTTTCTGACTAAACTAAGGCTGTGGTTAAGGGAAGCATCCCCATTCATTAAAGCACTTTGCAAATGCTTATCTTGAATCAGATTGAGGACACTTAGGCACCTGATTAATTCATCCAGAGTCAGGAAAAAACACTTGCACTTGTGCTTAAGCAATTTCCTGAATCAGCAGCTAAATTGGAAGTCCTAAACATAACAAGTGGGCAACACACTGAATATTTACACATCTGATTTACTCTGGAAGAACCAACGAAACAAGAAAATTAAGCTGTGTGTGAAACTTCCTTTAATTTCACTGCTTTGTGCCCTGTCCACTATTTGGAAACCTCTGCAATATTTTCACATGGTGCAGTAAATTAGGTGGGGGGATGGACATCAGTATATCTATATCTGGTCCTATGTAGTTTATATTGGATGAGACACATTTACTGATACATTTTGACTTAGTAAACAATTATAGAATAGAAATAGTTTTAGGCAAAACACACCATGGTAACTAACTATGAATGTAAATCAACAGCTAGAACTGCTATTTATCACTCCCATTCAGCTAAAACGCTATCCAATATTAACACTTCTGATCAAATTCTTCCATTTACTCTTCATTATTTATCCTCATGACGGGCTTGATTCTCAATTCATACTAATATAAATCTGTAGTAGTCCCCTTGACAGCAGAGTTACATGGGTATAAAGTCAGTGAAAGTGAGGTTGGGGTTAGGTCCATTGCTTGGACCACATAATGGGTACTTGATATTGTCATGTATGTGGTATAATCTATTGAGCACAGGAATTAGCACTGTAATGCTGATTACTTTCAAACTGTAAATAGCAGCATTTTTGGTGAGATTGTACTTGTCTCTGTATGTCCTCTGGATCCTCTTGTGGGCTTTTGGATACATGCTTTCTCCAATGTTACCATGTCAGGTTGTACAATATGCATTGACAGATAACCCTCCTTACTGCAGAGGGGGTTATGGACAACAGGGTTTCCTTTATCAATGGGGGTTTGAGTAAAAACTAATTAGTAAAGATACACAGATATTTGTAACCATATATGAATTTACAGTTTAAAGCAAACAATTCAAGTCAGGCTTTTAGCATCCTTTTCCCTAGGTCCATGTTATCTCTCACATGGGTTCCTGTCTAGGGGATAGAATCCTGCTGATTTGTACCATTTGAGTTTTTCATGCATCATTTGGGGCAGGGAGCATAAGGTCTGCCCCTCTCCCTGTCACTCCAGGAAGTCACATGGCATTCATTTCCCAACATGTTTAACATTTATGGTTTCTGGTTTGGTTTCTTAAAAAAAGAAGAAAAGAGAAGGAAATAAAAGATTTAGACCAAAATGAAAAGAGTCTTTAAGTACAAACTGCCTTATCTTCAGTAGGATTTTACCTTAACTAAATTAAGTCAGGTTAATTAGCTTGATGTAAGAACACACCTTTTTTTATACTAAAGGCAAGGCCATGGAGAGAACTAAATATCTTTATCGGATGAGGTTTATTTATTAGTTAATTAATCTGTTTCTGTTTCTGAAACATCTGTTTCTTTATGCAATATTTGGCATATTATGATTAAAATGCACTGTCCCCAAAAGAGTTTAGAATAATTCAAATTACCTGAGACAATCAAATATATTACTTCCACTGGATAAGGTGGAGGGAAGCAAAATTACAAGACATCTGTGGAAACTGAGGGAAAAAAAAAACTATGGTAGCACATATTCTGGCAAACCTCCCACTACACATAGCTACCTGTATTGCTTCAACAGTCTGTGACTGTACTGTGCTTATGCTGACTTTCTCCTGGGGCCAATTCCTCCTCTTTTCGCACAATCTTTCCACACCTTTTACCTCCTCTTCCAGCTTCTTGATCTTGTTTATTAGAATTCCAGGACAAGGTGCACATAGAGAGGGAAAATATGTATTGTGAAATCCAGATTTCCTAGTGCAGAATTATTCCCTTAGGAAACGTTCCAGAGGAAGTCATTTGATGAAAACCTTTGTCTTCCCATATCTTTAAACACAGTCATCCTTCCGCTCTGAATGAGATGAAGGAAAAAATAAGCTATGAATTATGTTTGTTATTTAATAAGCATGAGTCTATTTACTACTACTTTGATTAAAAATAAAAATAAAAGCTCATTTGCCTTGCCACTAACAAGCAATTCAATTAATGTTACCTGAACTGTTGGTTAGATACATTCTGACCTGCAGAAATAGGATAGCCAAGTACTAAAAATACTGTAGCTTCACCAGCATACACACAAAGATAAAGTTCTCTCACCACAAAATACAGCATCTGGGTTTTTTATTTCAGACACCGATTAGACTCAGATTTTCAAATTTTGTTATCCCAAAGTAGGTACTTAATTCTACAGTTGGGCTGTATAAAGAAGTGGTCTGATTTTAAGAGGTGCTGAGTATCTATAATTTCTATTTTAATTAATTGGACCAGAGGGTGCTCTTTGAAAAAAAAAGAGTTCAGGAAAGGGGATAAAATATGAATTTAGAAGCCTAACTTTAGGCTGACAAACTCTGAAGTTTTTGGCCAAAAATGTAGTAAGTAGCTGCTGTGTCTTGATTTTCACTCATGCCTTATATAGAGTTAAGGTCCAATTATGCAAACTTGGGAATAGGGATAGCTGGTTTACATCCAAGAAGTGTTGAGATTCTAAGCTTCACTAGAAATATTTCTGCAGTTGAACAAATGTTAGTGTCCTGTGTGTAGAAGACAAAATGTAGTTACAGCTCAACACACATTAAAATATATATATATATATATATACTTAAATGTTATATATCCTTAGGAATTGTGGTCATGAAAACAGTACACTTACATTACATAGCATACACATCTGCACACCAAACCAGTAATATGGAATCCAGTCTCAGTGTCCAGTATGCAGTCTCAGTTATTCTGATATTCCATCTTTCATGGGTTGATGAATCAAACCACTCGCTTCCATTGAAGACAGCAGTCAAATTAGCATATCAACAGTGTTTTAACACGTTCCCTATCTCCCTTAGTCTCCATGATTATTTATAAAATAATCAAGAGAAAAATTATGGTTCCCAATGGTTTCAGACATGTTTGTCACTCAGACAACAAAGCTAGGTTTTAACTTGTTAAATGCTGGCATAGAAGTTGCAAGTCTATTTTTTCAGGGACATTTTGGCTGCCTCTACTGGGAGTTCTGACCCTAGCTGCTCATACTTCGGGATTTTCAAGGGGCAACTATCACATTAGAGTAAGGTACAATTTTCACCAGTTTAAAAATAAAAGTGTGTTTCTGCACTGCTCTTAGACCTTAGTACTCAGTTGGCAGCCTGGAAGGGACTATATGGTGATTATTAGATAATAGGAAGAACACAGACTCAGGAAACATGAAATTTAACAGAAAATGAAAATACTGTTTACATTAGTATCTATTTTTTCATAGATTTATTCATAATAAAGTGAGAAGGGTCCATTGTGATCATGTCCTCTGACCTGCTGAATAACACAGGCCATAGAACTTGCCTGATTTAATTCTGTTTGAACTAGGGAAGATCTTTTTTGGAAAGCAATAAAACTGGCTTTATAATTATGAGTGATGGAGAATGTACAACAACTTTTAGTAAGCTGGGAAGAAGGATTTAATAAAAAAAATGTGAATAATATTTGGCAGCTTTTTAAGACCCCCACTAGATGCCCCCAAAAGCCCAAAACCGAAATTCAACAATACATGGTGGAATGCTCTGAAATGGAGCACAGCCCCTCTTGCTCTGGTTCCAAGGGAAGATTCTAGGCAGTTTCCATCAGAATGTGACAGTCTCACACCCTTATATTTCTTGGTCCTTACTTTGAATCCCCTGGAAATTGAGACTCATCCTAAACATGGCCCTCACTTAAAACACTTTAGACAATAGGAGTCAGTTTCACTGACTAGCTTAGATTACTTACAGCCAGAGTGGGGTTTAAAATCTGTAGATTTAGGAATGCACTAGTATTGAGCACCAATGATACTAGTACAAGTTGAAAACAAACAGAAAAAATAAAACAAAAATTAAGGAAATGAGTACCACTATCTGTAAACAACTAAACTAAGTATTAACAAAGCTTAATGAACTTTTCTCTAAACAAGAGGAAAAATTCTGCGAACAGGCACACACACTCTGACTATTTGACTACTGACCATGGGCAGTGAGAAGTTCTGGAAATTCTGGGCAACTCCACCCCTTTATATCATCAGCTAGCAGCATGAGCATGTGGAGAGCGCATGCATCACCCAGATGGGTACCACCTTGGGAAAAAACATATCTGGCTTCAGTGCACTGTGTATGCCCATACCTCAAGTAGAATGGACACATGCAATCACTCAAAGAAAAACCTTTCCTTCAGCAAAAAGTGGAGGAGGAAAGAAGGAAGGGGAGTGCAGTAGTAGCTGTACATAGTTTTCTCTGATATCCCAGTTACATACATTTACTTATGGAGCCTTTACTTTTGTTCTTTGTTTTCCTTAATCTAAAGAATGAATGTAACAAACACACATTCAGCTGGAATCACTGATAATTCATACTTGTGATTTACAGTAGAAAATAAGCTGATGCTCATGAACTGCCTTCTCTAAACAAGAGATAGGATACCAAGGATGTAGAACAAGAATACCAAATGTGATTCTGCTACTCAGATGGTACATATAACAGATACTATCAAAAATTCAGAAGGCACTCATATATATTCATTCCTAGTTGCAAATCCAAATGCTTCTGCAAATATGACTTACATTTGTTATACACAACACAAATAAGGCCAAGAAAATGATGGTTTTATGTAGATGAAAGTAGAGCCTGTTGAATCATTCATTGTGAATAATTTATTGAAAGAACTTAATCCCTTTTTCTGTTCATGGATTATCTGTGAATAATCATTTTTATTATGTTCATTATTAGAACTTGTTCTGTGAATAGCTTGTGTATTTACTATTTCTAATTCACTATGTGCAACATGTGATTGGACAAAAGTGACACTTCTGCTCTTATTTGGAAGACCTATGCCAATGAGGAGGTTTTTTTTTGTTCCCAGATTATCCTCAAACATTCATAATCATTAGTCTAATCCATTCATTGTGCTAACAACAACATGATTTTTTCAAAATACCCACAAGAACACTCTGGAAGCAAATAATCTGAGAGCATTTATTCACTTATTTTTTCTGTGAACAATGCTGTGAATAAAGTACCTTCTTCCAAATATCCACAAATAAGCAAATAAAATGAACATAAGAATGGCCATATTGGGTCAGACCAAAGGTACATCCAGCCCAGTAACCTGTCTACCGACAGTGTCCAATGCCAGGGGCCCCAGAGGGAGTGAACCTAATGGGTAATGATCAAGTGATCTCTCTCCTGCCATCCGTCTCCACCCTCTGACAAACAGAGGCTAGGACATTATTCCTTACCCATCCTGGCTAATAGCCATTAATGGACTTAACCTCCATGAATTTATCCAGTTCTCTTTTAAACCCTGTTATAGTCCTAGCCTTCACAACCTCCTCAGGCAAGGAGTTCCACAGGTTGACTGTGCGCCCAGTGAAGAAGAACTTCCTTTTATTTGTTTTAAACCTGCTACCCATTAATTTTATTTGGTGGCCCCTAGTTCTTATATTATGGGAACAAGTAAATAACTTTTCCTTATTCACTTTCTCCACACCACTCATGATTTTATATACCTCTATCATATCCCTCCTTAGGCTCCTCTTTTCCAAGCTAAAAAGTCCTAGCCTCTTTAATCTCTTCTCATATGGGATCCGTTCCAAACTCCTAATCATTTTAGTTGCCCTTTTCTGAACCTTTTCCAATGCCAGTATATCGTTTTTGAAATGAGGGGACCACATCTGTATGCAGTATTCAAGATGTGGGCGTACCCTGGATTTATATAAGGACAATAAGATATTCTCCGTCTTATTCTCTATCCCTTTTTTAATGATTCCTAACATCCCATTTGCTTTTTTGACTGCTGCTGCATACTGCATGGGCATCTTCAGAGAACTATCCACGATGACTCCAAGATCTTTCTCCTGATTAGTTGTAGCTAAATTAGCCCCCATCATATTGTATGTATAATTGGGGTTATTTTTACTTTACATTTATCCACATTACATTTCATTTGCCATTTTGTTACCTAATCTCTTAGTTTTGTGAGATCTTTTTGAAGGTCTTCACAGTCTGCTTTGGTCTTAACTGTCTTGAGCAGTTTAGTATCATCTGCAAACTTTGCCACCTCACTGTTTACCCCTTTACCCCTTTCTCCACATCATTTATGAATAAATTGAATAGGATTGGTCCTAGGACTGACCCATGGGGAACACCACTAGTTACCCCTCTCCATTCTGAAAATTTACCATTTATTCCTACCCTTTGTTCCCTGTCTTTTAACCAGTTCTCAATCCATGAAAGGATCTTCCCTCTTATCCCATGACAACTTAATTTACGTAAGAGCCTCTCTGTTCAGCACTCTAGCTTAGAAAACCAGGCTCTACATACTTTAATTGCAGTCCATGACTTTTGTTGTTGTTGTTTTTTTGAGTGGCACCAAACATAACAGATTCCTGTCCACCAAAATCACACCCATGCACCCAGGTCCAGCTTGAAGAGTTAGCAATGTTTTGCAAGAGGATTGTTTCGGGTACGCCCAAACTGGACTGAATTATTTGCAATAAAAAGGAAGGGTTGTGGATGGTGGATATGGATCTTCAAAGTCATCATCAGCCTCTTGCTGGGAAAGTGGAACAGCAAAGGCAAGTCACAAATAAGTTGGAGATGTTGGGTCCACTGAGTCTCTGGAGGGCTTAGTGTGTATTCTTCAAAACTGTAGCAATTCTACAGTATTTCACAATTACTACACCACACCTGCAAGGTAGATATGTGTAACTAATCCTATTTTACATATGTAGGAACTAATTTACAGAACAGCTTTGTTGTGACTAAAAATGCAGGGCCGGATCCTCTCAAACTGGCTATAGTGCCATCAGCAGTGTCCTTGGCAGCACTGTCTCTCAGTCACAAACTTCTCAAAATTGAGGGTCCTGTAGCTATCATTTTCAAACATCAGAAACCATGTCCTGTGTGATTTGAAGAAAGAAAGGGAATAACCTGTAATCTATAGGAAACAATCAGGGACAAGCTGTTAGCTCAGTGATTGGTTTAATCTTTCTTCAGAAGGAAAAGGGTTGGAAAGTTTTCTTAAAGGAATTTGAGATTAGCCCTGCCATTTCTAATTCCTGTGAGATGTATTAGCTATGTAAGATTTATTTCTTAAAACAAAGAAGCTGTGGACAATAGGTTTTTTTGGGTTTTTTACCTTTAAGAACTCTGCTGTTAGACAGGCAGCTATTTTTATATTCAGTGCAGGGCAACCTGTTACAGAGGGGACACACAAACACTGTGCTGTTTCACAGAGACTCTGTTTTTGTTCCTTCTTGTTTTATCGTTCTTAATACAAAATAAAGGTCACTCTGATGGAAGGTATAAAGTGTCCATTGAACAGATACATCTTCCAGATTATGGGATGCCTGTAATGTCTGGTTTAGTGGTTCCAAAAGACCAGCTCTTCTAGCTTTCAGCAACTGTACCAGAACCATCATTATCACAGTGCAAAATATTCAGATTTACATTTGAACACCAAGTATTTGCAATTCTCGGCCGAGGCTTCTAAAAGTGCCTACAGCAGTGGTGGGCAATCTGCAGCCCACCACACACGGCCCATCAGGGTAATCCTCTGGCAGGCCACAAGACAGTGTTTACATTGACCATCTGCAGGAATGGCCTCCCACAGCTCTCAGTGGCCGCGGTTTGCCATTCCTGGCCAATGTGAGCTGCGGAAAGTGGTACGGGCTGCAGGGATGTGCTGGCTGCCACTTCCACAGCTCTCATTGGCCAGGAATGGTGAACCACGGCCACTGGGAGCTGTGGTTGGCCATTCCTGCAGAGGGTCAATGTAAACACTGTCTCGCAGCCTGCCAGTGGATTACCATGACAGGCCGCATGTGGTCCGTGGGCCAGAGGTTGCCCACCACTGTCCTACAGCAACTTCCCATAGAAGAGGTAAGTCCCCTAGGGGGTAGTCTTGCTCTAGGAATTCTTGTGCACCATTCCTACTGCATCAGGGATGAAGTAAAAGTCAATGTGCAGTCAGTCTTCACACCAGGGGCCAACAAGAAGATTCCACAATGGCTAAAGAGAGATGATATCTCCCAACACTGATGACTGTCCTCTGACCAGATTTCATGGATGTCTGAGGGTGCTTGTGAGGGGCAGCTGCCCCACACTGGCAGGAGAAGGGTTAAGACAGCCTTGGAGAGGCTGTGCAGAACCCTGCCAATCAGGAAACGGCTCATTGGGAGAGCCAATCAAGAGAAGGCTTGCTGGAGCAGCCCATATATAAAGGGCTGCTCAGCAGAGCAAGGGGCAGTCTCTCTCTCTGCAGGGAAAAGGGGAAGGACTGTCTGCTGAGGAGCACCGGAGATACTGAAGTGCTGGGCAGAGTAGCAGAGGAGCTCTTGGCTGACCATGACCAGACTGAGGCCCTGAAGGAAGGGTAGGGAAGGTGCTAGGGCTTTGGGGAAAATGGCCCAGGGAAAGTAGACAGTGGGAATAGGAGGGGGACAGTAAGTGGCTGCCAACTATAGTGTCCCTGGACCAGGACCCAGAGTAGTGGGCTGGCCTGGGTCCCTCTACCCTTTACCCCTACTTGCCAATCTGGAGAGTGGCCTAAATCCAGACTGCAGTTTGCCCATGAAGCCAGGGGCTAGAATAGAGACTGTAGTTGGCTGCTGGGGCAAGTGGAAGGTCTGAGGACCACCTGTCCCCCATAAGGGGGAGATAGCGGGCTGGGGCACAGCTGGAAGGCCATGTCCTGAAGAGGACGCCATGGTCCAGGAGCGACATGGATCCAGATGGTAGAGATGGTGGAAGAAGTGGAAGTAATGGCGAGTGAGATACCTCTAGGAAAAGTTGCCCTGGTGGTCCAAGAGAGCTAATTTCCAGCATGACCAGTGCAAGGAGCCGTGGTGGTGGGTCTGCACTGCTACAGTGCTGCACTTCACTAAAAAGGGTTGCACAAACTGGCTTGGTAAGATCTGCATCTGATAAGGAGGGATGTGCCTTCCAGGAAGGAGGGAAGAGGTACCTTAATAGGGAGTTGTAGGGATTAATGTTTACACAGCACTTCAAACACTGAAATGCAAACTGTTAAATATTATTAACATAAGAATGGCCACACTGGGTCAGACCAAAGGTCCATCTAGCCCAGTACCCTGTCTTCTGTCAGTGGCCAATGCCAGGCACCCCAGAATGAATGAACAGAACAGGTACTCATCAAGTGATCCATTTCCTGTCACCCATTCCCAACTTCTGGCAAACAGATGCTAGTGTAAGCAGGGGAATGGTTCCACTATTATGGGGAACTTTCCTGGCTTCTGCACTACCCCGCTGAAGTAGGCTAGAGAGAGGATCTGAGTCCTCCCTGCCCTTGAGGACTCCCCTTCCACTCTCCTGTCTGGCAGAGTCCTCATAACCCTGACAAGGCTGAGCCCAGGATTCCTGGGGGGCTTGACCCCCCAACCCTGCTGTGGTCACCTAGGACAGGGGCTAGGGTGTCCCTCTCTGCCCTGGGAATTTCCCTGACCCACTGATACATAGAATTTAAAGCAAACAAGTTGTTTAATCAACAATTAATTTAAAAAAATAATAAGAAAAATGGGAAAGGTTAAAGGAAACACCCCGTTCTGTGGCAGGGAACATGACAAACAGTGTCTCTGGAATGTCAGGGCAGGTCATACTCTGTTCCTTGTAGGGCCCAGGCCCTCTTCTCAGGCCCTGGCTCTGTTGCAGGGATGCTGCAGGTTGGACACTTGCTCTGGTGGTGGCCACACACCTCTGGGCTTTGGGTGGTGGGATCCTTCTTCCTAGCATCAGCCCCAGTAGAGTTAAGATCCCCCTCCCAGTCTGGCCTGCAAGGACCCTTGGCTGGGGGTGTCTTTCTGCACTGGGCCCTTTGCCCAGGATCCCCCCTTGACTGGCCCCAGTGGCTCACCACACCTGGCTCTTTGGCTGCAGCTCTCCCCTCAGGACAGGTCTGCTCTCTGGGCTGTTTCTGTGACTCTGCTCCCAGCTCTGACCTACTTCATGGGCTGCTTTTCTGGCCCCTCTGGATCTGGCATGGCTCTGCTCCCCAACTCAGGTTGGGCCCCTGCTCTCTCCTTAGCTCATCCCCACTCTGTCTGACCCAGGCAAATTCCAGCTCACCCGGAGCATGGGACCCACCCTGGCCTCCTGACTCCCTGATTAGCCTCCCTGCCCTGTCAATCAGGCTGACTTGGAACATTGGCCTCTCCCCATTGCCCCTGGGGACTGTCAGTCTCAGGGTCCTGATTTCCCATTTACCTTTCCCCTTTTGGTACTGGGAGCTAGCCAACCAAAACACTCCCACTGAGTTTTAGTAAGTGGACAACAGTCCCCTTACACTAGGAACACCATCCCTGTGAATCCTGGCTAATACCCATTCATGGACCTATCCTTCATGAACTTATGTAATTCTTTTTTGAACCCTTTTATAGTCTTGGCCTTCACAACATTCTGTAGAAAGAATAACGTAGCTGAAGTCAACGTATTTAGATCTACTCACCACAGTGTCTTCTGGTGGAGTACCAGAGTCGACGGGAGAGCGCTCAGGGGTCGATTTATCGCATCTAGACTAGCCACAATAAATTGACCCCCGCTGGATTGATTGCTGCCCGCCGATCTGGCGGGCAGTATAGACATACCCTTTGTCTTACAATTCATGAGACAGTTTGGGTTATAGATCTGTAAGGGCCGTACAAATGAAGGAGAGGATGAGAGACAGTGGCTTCTTGGGCTGGAGTCTCTGGGTTGGGATTTCAGCAAAAGCCTGTGTGCTGTCTATTCAGGATAGCAGGACTTTGTGTATATTTCTGTAAATAAATTGGTTACCACATGGATTACCCCAACTCCATATAACTGATTTGTCATCCAAATGGATCCAACCCATGATGGCCCTGACTTTGTTTTTGCTCAGCTGCAGGGCAAGAGTAAAAGGTGGTTGTTGCTCCTTCAAGATACATATGCCACAACATTTTTTTGTGGGGGATGTTGTATATTATTCTAATGCAGACAAAATACTGTCCTGTTTAATTTACAATATCTACGTATATTAAAGTTCATCACCTTCTACAGAATTCCTAAGCAAGCTGACTGAAAAGGGGAAAAAACAAATATGCAATGAAACATATTTGCTAATTGGAATAGTTGCTGCTAAGATCTTTTTAGTCAAGAAGCAAAGATTTGTCAAGTCAAAAGCCAATTCTGCTCATTTTCAGTAAATACTTATCCTCTTGCTCAAGTTCCCACCTGCTATTAAATGGAAAAACTGAGAGCATTGATCCATCCATTGCATTCAGCATGGTATGACTGTAGAATTTTAAGCAGTAAAGTGTATTTTTTTATGAACAATAATGCTGTAGCACCCTAGGAGGAATTTGTATGTCTCATTCTTGTCTCTTGTGCTGCCTGCAGACAAATGCTAGAGCTCTCTTTTCCTGACAGCATCTATTTTAACAATTTGTCTGGGCATTTCTCATTTAAAATAGCAAATCGGAAAAAAATAGCAATAGTAGCAATAATAATTGGTCAGCAGAGTATAGAATGAAAAGCAAGATTAAGAGAGAAATAAAGTGATGTCCTAAAAGGGCTCCTTCTAGCACGAGTTTGGAATTGGGGGTCACTACTTTGCCCCCAGTTAGAACCTCTTCCAGATGCTGAAAGGTCCCATGTAATGGAGGTTTGTCACGGATTCTCTGCTCACCACTGAGGCTGTGCCTGGAGAATAGCTCTGTCCAGTCTGATGTCCCTTTCAGTCTCTCATTCATGCTGTGACCCCTCTCATACTCCAGGAGTTTCCTCTTTGTGACTCGGGATGCTCCTTCTTCATGGCTTGGCCCTCCATCCTGTACTGTAGTTTTCCTCTTCCGGGGTATCAGTCTCACTGGAATGACTGTCCAGGTATCATTCCCAGAATCCTCCAATTCAAAGCTATGCCACTTCCCCACTGGCAGGCAGGGAAACCCAAGCCCGCCCACTATTCCGGGTTCCAACCCATGGACCCTCGAATCAGCAGCCAAGGTTTGCACAGTCCCAAATCTTGCTGCTTTTTCCCCACTACATTTCTATCAGGCTTTTGTTCAACCACCCTTCTTGGTAAACCCTTCCTTCAGAGCTAGGATCCAAGGGCTGTTACTCTCTCCCTGGGTTTCTGCCTTTCCTTCTCTATGTCCAGAGAGTGAGTGCAGAGTTCCATCCTGCAGCCTCCTCCTTTCTTTCTTTCTTTCCCTTTCTTTTTATGGTGCAGCAGCCTCAGCATCTGAGGCTATGACTACCACCTACTACAGTTTTCACATACATAAAAATCTAAATCCCCTCACACCATCCTGTATCCTTAAAAAAGAAAAGTAAGGTGTTTTTTTTTAATTGCGACCCTACTTTTCCAGTACTTTCACCAATCCTTTCAGGCTATATTGTTTCACCTTGAGGCATATCAGTTCTTCATAAGGAATCTTTCTGTATAATTCTCTCTGCATTACCATAGCAGCTTCTCAACTTGAACTTTGCATGTGTTGTACAACCCATGTTTGGGCTTGTTTAGTAAATATGAATTACCATTCACAGTGACCTGTCAGTACATTTCATTTTCTTCTATCATAGAGATTAAATATACCATTATCTCAACTTTAGGACATATTTCATAGAACCTTCATCTTTTGTTTTTTTTTTTGTTTTGTTTTTGTTTTTACTCTTTTGTCCCTAGTTCTTTCCATTCCTTCTTAAATTATCGCTTAATCAAACTTTGGCAGACCTGTTTTACTCAAAGGGATCTTTACATCAACTTCATTTTTAATGCATTTTTATTGCTTTTTTTCCCCTGACATTTCTGCTATCTGCTATCCTGACATATGCCTGATCCCACACTATTAATATATAGTTATATTAGCTAGATAGCTAATTGCACTTTCTCCACAGCTAAGAACAATATTTCATTAACTCATTCCTAATTTCTGAGGCTCCCTTTCTAGTCACCATTTACCTGATAAACAATCAGATAGGATAGCAGTTATATTGGGGCATACATCCCCTACCCAGCTCAGTGCCAGCAGTGCCCATCATAATGTGCCATCCTAATGTCCACAAAATTGGATAGTGTCATGGATCTCTTAATTCCAAATTCAGGGATACAAAAGGCTGTTCCCAATCCACTTGTGTTGTCATCTCTACAGCAGTCAGTATAAATCTGGCAATGCTGACACTATTTGCCATGTATAATCTCATATTTTATTGTATAAATTCAAAATCCACAACTGGAGAGACAACCATCCAACTATAGTTTGACTTCCCATGATTAAAAGATTAATTTCTTCCAGACCTTCCTTTTTACCCAAGTCTTTTACATTCTAGTGACCCTTTTAGCTTGAGAATTTGTGGTGCCCAGTTACTTCTTGTCTACTTAATTCCCAACAGTCCTTGTATAATTTTTTTTAGTTCTCTTATCTTCACTATTTCCATTAACCTTGGCCCAAAAGTTTAAATCGAACAATTTCATCCCTTAAATTATAGGCATTTCTCCAATTGCTAGCTGCAGCACATACAACATAGTCGTAATCCTCACATCATAAGCGATTAGCAGAATTTAGCAGATTTAGAAGCAGAATTAAAGGATTGACATGATCTGTTATTAATTATTATTACTACTACTACTACTGTTAATGCCCTATGCAGCATCAACAATGCATTCTTATCTGCACCCCAGTTGTTCCCAGCAATACTTTTCAGCAGATTCATCCTATCTTTACATGTAGTCTTGATATATGACCCTTCCACGTTATTTTGTTATCAAACATAATTCCTAAGAATGTAAAATTTTTAACAACCTATATATTTCTCTATATAGCGATATAGGTTCCATTCTCTCTCAATCTTCCTTTTCTGGGAAGATCATTACCTTTGTTTTAGCAAGTGAGAACCTAAAGCCCCGAGAATCTCCCTATTCTGAAACTCCCTGGAGCACCTCACTGATTCCCTCCACAGCTATCTTAAGTCTTCTGTGTTTGACCCATATAGCACAGTTGTCTGAAAATAAAGTAAATACCTGTTCCTGCCCATACAATCTCTGGGACATCATTAATCATAATAGTAAAGAGGGTTGATAACACTCCTGTGTGAGGTGCCATGATAAATATTCGACAAAGACACCCCCTTCTAACTTTATGGTTCTATCACTTAAGAAGTGGCTTATCCACCAAAATGTTCTTCCTTTATTCCAATTGTTGCTAACTTATAAAGAAAGCCTTCCCTCTATAGCATGCTGTACACTTTTTCAATGTCCAAAAAGACAGCTATCAAACTCTGTTCCTCATGATTTTTTGTATTTCTGTTTCTAAACATACAATATGATCAACTGTGAATTTTCCTTTCCTGAAACCACTTTGTACACAGTTTATAACTTCATTTTTTCCCAACTATGCTAATAATCTCTCATTTATAATTCTTTCCATAATTTTGCCCACACACAATGTGAGGGCAATAGATCTATATGCATAAGGTCTTATGCATAATTTGCCAGGTTTTCCTATCAGTATAACTACAGCCTCCTTCCATTCAGCCTGTAATATTTCTTTCCCCACCACCCATATGCTATTATATAATGTCAGTAAAACTCCTAAACTCCCAACCAGTAGGTGCTTAAGCATTGCATTAATATGCTATCTTTACCTGGGGCTGTATATTTTACTTTTGTCTATAATTTTCTTAAGTATCTGTATGTTGAAATTTTCACTGTGTGTGTGTGTGTGAGAGAGAGAGAGAGAAATATATATATATTCATATTCTACTCAGACATGGTGTGTGTGTGTGTGTGTATATATTCTACCCAGACACGTAAGAGCTCGCAATTTTCTTCAGCAAACATTCTTTTTTGTTCACAGAACTCTACTTTGATTTGTACCACTACTAATTTTTTGGAACTCTTTTGCTAAAATGTCTGCTTTTTCTAAATTAGAATTTTCAGCTTCATTATTTACTATTAGACCAGGTATATATTTGTTTTTATTCCATATCTCATTTGTTCTTTTAATTTGTTCATATATCTCTGGAGCCTTGGAATATTTATTCATTTTTCCACAATACTTTCTTCAACTCTTTGATTTTTTTAATAATTCTTTGTGCCACTGCTTTATATCTTTTATAGTTAATTTAAGTCCTTGCTATTCATTGCTTTTGTATGCCTTATTTCTTTCTTTAATTGCTGTATTACAATCTTCATTCCACCAGGGAACTGGATTTCTGAGTTTGTGGCCATTGGATTACTTGCATATAGGTAGTTGGGCTGCTACTACAACTGCCTTTATTATATTATCACTGAATTCCTCTAGATCATCATTTAAACAATTAGTACTTACACTCGGCTCACTTACTCATAAAGAATCCCCAACACGCCTTTCTAAGTCCCCTTGTAGGAATTCCTTCAGTGTTTTCAACATTACCTTGACTTTGATAAATAATTAGCACAGGGAAGTGATCACTTCCTACTCCATCTTCTTTTTAGACTTTCCAGTTGCATTTACTTTCTATATTGTTCATTGCAATTCCCAGATCTAAACATGAAAAGATTCCATCCACCGATTTAAAATGAGTATGTGCTCCAGTATTGAGAAATACCAGGTTGTGCATGCCAGTGAACTGTTCCAGGCATTTGCCATTGTAATCAGTTCTTCTGTTTCCCCATAGTTCATTAAGACTATTAAGGTCTCCACAAATAATATATAGTCATTTGACAACCTTAACTAACTCTTTGTGACAAAAGTTCCTCCTCTGCCTTGGTGGGTCCTGCACTTTCTGGAGGATTTGTTCTCCTCAGAGGTTCACAGCAGCCCTCAGTTTGGCCACTTCTGATAGAGGTTCAAACCTGCCATTCACTCAGCTAACCTCATCAGTGGCCAGGATGGGGGAAATGGAGAACAATCCCCGCAGTCTCTGTGTCCCACCTAGTGTGTTGGGGACAGATCAGATCCCTTTTCAAATTAGACCTTCCCTTCTGGTGTTCCTCACAGACCAGGTCAGCTCCTCCTGTGTCCAACCAGGAGGTTGGGAGGATGGGGGGAACACAGGCCCACCTTCTACACCAGGTCCCAGCCCAGGGCCCTGTGGATAGCAGCTGTCTACAATGTCCCTTGTATCAGCTGCATGACAGCTACAACTCCCGGAGCTACCTCTTCATAGCCTTCCCCGAGCACCTTCTTTATCGTCACTGCAGGATCTTCCTTCTGAAGCCTGATCGCACTTGTACTCTTCAGTCCTCCAGCAGCACGCCTTCTTACTCCTTGCACACCCCCACATTAACTGATGGGAGGTCCTTTTTAAACCAGGTGTCCTGATTATCCTGCCTGCCATAAATGATGGTCCGGCTCAACTGGACCCTGACCGAACCGGTCAGCTTCGGGCGAGGAGTACGGCAGGGGTGCCCCCTCTCGGGCCAGCTGTACGCTCTAGCGATCGAGCCCTTCCTCTGTCTCCTCCGCAGGAGGTTGACGGGGTTGACGCTACGGGAGCCGGAGCTGCGGCTGGTCCTGTCGGCATACGCCGACGATGTACTCCTCGTGGTCCAGGACCCGGGCGACTTGGCGCGGGTGGAGGCTTGCCAGGCTGTGTACTCGGCAGCCTCCTCCGCCCGGGTCAACTGGGTCAAGAGCTCTGGCTTGGTGGTAGGGGACTGGCGGCAGGTGAGCTCCCTCCCACCCGCGCTTCAAGCCATCCGGTGGAGCGCGGGTCCGCTGCTCTATCTCGGCGTTTATCTTTCTGCCACGCATCCGTCTCCGCCGGAGAACTGGCAAGGTTTAGAGGGCAGGGTGACAGAGCGGCTCCGGAGATGGACGGGACTGCTCCGGTGTCTGTCCTTTCGAGGGCGGGCACTGGTGCTCAATCAGCTAGTCCTGTCCATGCTCTGGTACCGGCTCAACACCCTGGTCCCGGCCCCGGATTTCCTGGCCAACCTCCGGAAATTGATTCTGGAGTTCTTCTGGTCAGGACTGCACTGGGTCTCTGCAGGGGTTCTCCATCTGCCCCTGGAGGAGGGAGTGCAGGGCCTGAAGTGTCTCCGCACTCAGGTCCATGTCTTCCGCCTCCAAGCCCTGCAGAGGCTCCTTTATGGTGCAGGTAGTCCGGCATGGAGCATATTGGCGCATGCCTTCCTGCGCCGCCTCCGAGGGCTCCGATATGACCGGCAGCTCCTTTATCTCCATCCGAGGGGTCTTCCGCGAGACCTCTCCGGGCTGCCGGTCTTCTACCAGGACCTCCTCCGGACCTGGAAACTCTTTGCAGCGACCAGGTCCGTGGCGGCCTCCGTGGAGGAAGACCTCCTCACGGAGCCCCTGCTACACAACCCCTACCTGCGTGTGCAGGCGGCGGAGTCCCCCTTGGTGCGCCAGAGGTTGGTCCTGGCAGAAGTCACCAAAGTCGGAGACCTCCTGGACTACGACCGGGGAGACTGGCTGGATCCCCTGACGCTCGCTCAGCGCATGGGGCTCTCCAGACCTCGTACTGCCCTGCGCGTACTTCAGGAGGTGAGGGCCGCTTTGCCGACCGCTGCTCGGGTTTACCTCGACCGGGTCCTGCGAGAGGGCGTGCCCCGCCCACCCTCCACCCCAAGCCCTCCAGACCTTTTCATTGGGCACCTGCCCCGTGGACCCGACCGACCCCCCCGCCCCTTCACCGTGAGCCAGCTGCACGATCTGCAGCCGGTCCGGTTCCAGACCGCGCCAAAACAAAATCTCTACACGCTCGTGCTCCACACCCTTCATGTCCTCACCCTCGCGTCCCGCCCTGACACAAAGTGGCGGGATCTCCTGCCACCTCTAGAGGGTGAGGAGCCCCGGTGGGCCAGCCTCTATTCCACCTTAGTCCCGAGGCCCGCCGGGGATATCAGTTGGCGGCTCCTACACGGGGCTGTGAGCACGGGCGTGTACTTGGCGCGGTTTATCCCAATCCCGGACACCTGCCCCTTTTGCGGCGTGAGGGAAACCCTGGCGCACGTCTACCTGGAGTGCGCCAGGTTGCAGCCCCTATTCCGGCTCCTCACCAATATTTTATTAAAGTTTTGGTTGCACTTTTCTCCTCACCTTCTTATTTACGCACTCCCTGTCCGTGGCCCCACTAAGTCGCGGGACCTCCTGGTCAACCTCCTCCTGGCCCTGGCTAAAGTGGCCATCTATAAAACCAGGGTGAGGAGGTTGGCCGATGGAGTCTCCTGCGACTGCGGGGCCTATTTCCGATCCTCAGTCCGTTCACGTCTCCGGGCAGAGTTCCTCTGGGCGGCATCCACCGACTCCCTTGACGCCTTTGAGGAGCGGTGGGCGCTGTCCGGGGTCCTCTGCTCGGTGTCCCCGTCCGGTTCCCTTTTTTTGACCCTTTGACCACACTCCCGTTCCTGTTCTTCATTAGTTGTCCCACGTAATCATTTGGTTTCTAGGTCCTGTGGATCCCCCCCTTAGGCTGGGGGAGGATCCTTTAGCAGTGGGCGAGCTTTGCCCGCCCACTTCCTGGATCCCAATAGGATAAATGATTCTAGTAAGTTCTTAATTGGCTCCAGGTGTCTTATTAGCTTGCCTGTCTTAATTGGTTCTAGCAGGTTCCTGATTGCTCTAGCATAGCTCCTGCTCTGGTCACTCAGGGAACAGAAAACTGTTCATCCAGTGGCCAGTATATTTGCCTCTACCAGACTCCTGTACCCCACTAGTCTGGAGGGAGGAGGGAGACTGCTGCTCCTGTTGCTGCTGCTGGACCGTGGGCCCTTGCTGCTGCTGCCACTACTGCCCCTGCTCCAGCTGCTCCCCTGGCCGGGCCGGACACCATCTCCCCTGCCTGGTTGCTGGCCAGTTGCTGGACCCCCCCACCCACCCTTGGGTGCTGTTGCCTCTGTTCCAACTACAGCCCCTTGGGGGGGGGCTGCTGGCCCGCTCCCCAGAGGGGGGGAGTGAGGGACCCCTACCCCAGCCGTTGCCGCTACCGCTGCTGTGGATACCACCACCACCATCAACACCACCGGTGAGGGGTCTTCTCTACCTGCCTGGCCACCGGGCTGCTGCCTGGAGCTGCTGCTGCTGCTGCCTGAGAGCTGCCGGACCCCGAAGGAGGAGGGGACGAGGCCATCTGCTGCTGGGGGAGTGCACAAGGACTCTGTAGACCACTGTGGAGGGGGCCAGAAAAGCTGAGTGACTTTTGGACTGTGCTCTTGTGGTGGGGGTTTTGACTGTGTTCGCGGGGACACGGGGGGTGTGGTGTGGAGCCTGCCCCCTAGTCCATCAGTGTGTCCCCACCCCCCAACTACCACCACCACCACCGTCGGCGCTGCCCCCTCCACCACCCCCAGCGGACACTCACCATCTGCCTCAAGCTCCTGCTTCTGGGACTCCGCTGCTTGCTTGGCCTGCTGCCCCCTTTCACCACCTTTGGGGCCTGCAGCAGCAGCCAGCCCACACTGACTTTTTTTTTCCTTTTTTGCAAGCGCACGTGGGCGCACGTGCCCCCCGCCCCATCCTGGACTGACCCCTTCAGCACCCCCCAGCTTTGTCCCTGGCTCCCTGCCCCATTTTCCCCTAGCAGCCTTTCTGTCCTCCCCTTTACCCCAGCACCTGGCTGACTTCAGTTTGTTTGCCTGCCCCGCCCTTCTCCCTCTGCAGCCCTTGTTTGTTTGCCCCGCCCTTGCCTCTGAAGCCAGCCCCTAGGTTCCCTGTCCTGCTTCCAGCCTGGTTCTCCCCCCTCCCTATGTGATAGCCCTACCCGGGTTGGCCCCTCATTCAGTGCGCCCACGCCCCCTCCCATGCACTTGTGCCCTTCCCCTGTTTGAGTTTACCCAGACCTCACTGCACTCCCCGAATGTTGTTCTGACCCCCCTCCCCTAGTGCAGCTAGAGGAGCCGGTTTTCCACCCCGAGTCGGTGACTGCCCCCCACAAGCCCTTGAAAGCCCCCTGTCCAACCCATCCCCTTTGGCGCCCTCCTCCCCTGCCTGCAGCCTAGCGGGGAGGAGTGGTTGACCTGCCTCCCCTTTCCCCTCTTTTTCCCGGTGTCCTTCCCTCCCTCCCTACTCATTATGGCGGGGGATACGACGGGTGGGGCCCCTCCAGCAGCCCGGGATACCCCTCCCCCGCCTGCCCCTCCGTCACCCCCCCTGAGCCTCTACCTCAGCCGCTGCTGCCGAACCACCTGTCACCGCCCCCGCCAGGGCGCCGGCAGCGGCGGGCACCGGGGCGACCTCCATTGCTGCCACGTCCCTCCCCCCCTTAGATTCTGGGGGAGCCCCCCTGGCCGGCGGGAAGGGCCAGGGTAGGAAGAAGGGGAAGGGCCCTGCCAAAAAGTCCAGGCCCTCCATGGCAGGGACTGCCCTCACTGCCGCAGCCCCGCCACCGGCCGCGGCCTCCCACCCCGTTGCTCCTTCCACCAGCTCTGCGGGTGTCCCTCCCTCGGCCCCCAGGGCGTACGCCCAGGTGGCGGCAGCCCCCCCGCCAGCCGTTCCATCATCTCTCCCGCCCGCCGCCTCCGCTACCATCTATAGCGGCCGGGGCCCCTTTCACACCATGACCAGGAAGCACGGCGTCCGTTGCCTCCTGGTGCCCGCCTCGCCCCACGTGGAGACGTACGTGCGGGCGTTGGCGAGGGTGGTGGGGCCCACGGCCATTTTGGCGGCCTCCAAAATGTATGGGAAGGTAGTCTTCTTCCTGGCATCGGAGGTCGCCGCCCAGGAGGCGGTGGAGAAGGGCCTAGCGGTGGGGGGCGTGTTCGTCCCCCTCGAGCCGCTGGACGACCTGGGCGTCCGCCTGGTCCTGACTTCTGTCCCTCCCTTCCTTCCAAATGCCGCCCTGTTACCCGCCCTCTCTACCCTGGGGAAGCCCATCTCGGTTTTAAGCCCTCTCCCCTTGGGCTGCAAGGACCCCGCCCTCCGTCACGTCCTCTCGTTCCGCCGGCAAGTGCAGCTGCAACTGCCGCCGGCGGCGCGTGACGGAGAGGTGCTTGAGGGGTCCTTTTTGATCCCCTACCAGGGGGCCCAATACCGGGTGCATTATTCTACGCGGGAGGCCCGGTGCTACCTCTGCCGGGCGACGGGGCACGTCCGGAGGGACTGCCCCTTGGCCCGGCAAGGAGAGGCATCCGGGACCCCCGAGCCCCGGCAGGGCGCTGGCCCTGTCATCGCCAGCGCCCCTGGCTGCCCGGCGCCCGAAGCCGCCCCTCCTCCCACCCAGTCCATCACTGCTCCCGCTCGGGCCCAAGGGGCGCTCCCCCAAGCACGCCCAGACGAGCGGGAGAGCCCCGCCTCTGCTGCCTGCAACTCGGCGGGGCCCCTTGAGGAGGGTGCGGCAGGGATGCCGCCTAGCGTGGGAGAGGGCCCGCCCCAGGGGGACTCTTCCCTCCCTTTTTCCGCCCCACCGTTGCCTCCCACGGTCCCTGAGCCATCATCCTTGCCCCCTGATCCGACCCCTGCTAGCCAGCCCCCCGATGATGCCATGGAGGGCTGGGCCCTAGTCCAGGGGAAGCGGGGCAAGCGGAAGGCTCGAGCTCCGCCCCTCTCCACCGATGCGGAAGCCCCCCGGAAGACCAGAAAGGGGGGCGCCGATGCCAAGCCCTCTGCCTTGCCCGCGGGCGCATACCATCCCCTGGCGCCGGCTGGGGAAGACGTGGCAGCACGGGAGGGCAGTACCGCCCCTCCCTTAGAGTCCCTTCCCCCCAAGGACCCCGATGTAACCCCACCTGCCCCCTTACCATCCACAACCCCTGTGAGCCTCGGGGCGAGTGTCGCCTCGGGCACTAGCGGGGAGACCTCCGGGGTGGCGGAAGGAGAGCTCCCCTCCATTTATGAGGAGATCGAGGCCCTGGGTCTGACCCCAGTCACCCAGGGGGAGGACGACCCTCTGCTAGCGGGCCTCGATCTGAGCGACCTCACCCCGGCCCCGCCTTCCCCATGTCCCCTTCCCCTACCCGCTACCTTTGCTCCCGCCTCCGAGGGTTCCCAGGGCTCCTCCATCTGCCCGGCTGTGGGTGGCACCACGCTGTTAGCCGCCGAGCCCACCGAGGCTACCGCTGGTGCGCTGCGGCTGGGACCCGAGCCCCACGGGTTGCCCCTCGAGGGCGTGGGACGACCGATCTCTTCCCCGGGCGAGGACCCCACTGACGGTGCTGGGATCATTATGCCGGCCACGGCGCCGGAGCCCAGCAGCATAGAGGGTCCCCTGCCCCACCCCCACCCCCCAGAGCCTGATCGAGAGGGGCCTTTTTCCAGTGGCTTGCCTCCTGGGGCCCTGGATTCCACCTTTGCCCCTCTCCCTGGCTCTGCACCCAACCCTTGCCTTGCCCTTACTCCGGATCCCTGCCCTGCCCCTGACGTCAACCCCGCCCCTGTTCCCCCCACTTCCCGTGCTATCATTGCCGCCCCTGGGGCCGTCATCTCCTCGCTCCTCGAGGATAGCCCCCAGTGAGCGGCTTCTGTATTCTCCAGTCCCGACTCACTAGGGGCTGCCACCTTCCCTCAGCCACCCCCACTCGAGCCAGGGTTTGCGGGGGGCTGCGTGGCGCCAGCCCATCAGGCGCCACGTCGGGGGTCTGCCCCTTGTCTGCCCGTTTCGGTGGGCCACGGGGCTGTGTTGGCAATCCCTCCGGAGGACAGCCGGGGGCTAGTGGCCCCGGCCCCCCCATACGCTGCGGGAGGAGCTGCGGCAGTTCCTTGAGGACGTCCGGGGCTCCCGTAATAAGGTGCAGCTCACCCTGCAGCGATGGGGGGATTTCCATCTCATCCTCCGGGCCGCATGAAGGGTGTGGAGCACTTCCTGGATCCCAATAGGACCCGACTCCTGTATCCCACTGGTCTGGGTCTCTCACATCTTCCAGTTCTAGAATGTTGAGTTGTTTATTTACATGAGTTATAAACATTATAGATTTGTATGAAGATACTATTATCCTGCAGAGGAATCTCAACAAAACTTCAGTACAGTTCACTACATCTATGTCAACAAAACTACACTTTCCTTTATAAATATACAGACTCCTCCTAATCTGGTTATTTCTCTGTCACATTTGATTACATCAGATCCTGAAAGTCTAAACATACATTTTCTCTGTAACCATGTTTCTTGCACACATATCACATCAGGTTTGTTTTCCATTTCAAAAACAGTTTTCTTTAATTTCTGACCATGTATTATTAAACTATGGGCATTCAAATAAATAAATAAATAAGTGAGAACCATGTTGTTTTAACTACATTATTACCTTAATTTAAAATTGGGGAATCTATCAAAAGATTCCCTATGTTCATCCTTTTCTGATTAAATTTTGTTAAATTTTTAATTCTTTCAGTCTTCTTCTTTCCAGTCTGTAAAGCACAATTATTCACTTCCACATTAATGTTATACATTGCTCCTTGCCTTCAAACAGTACATCTTCATCTACTCCCTTATATTATCTTTCCTGCCCTGAAACATGTGTTGTTGCAACAATAGCACTTTCCCCTCACTAGTACTTTCCTCCTCCTCCACATTCTGCTGTGAATCTTTTGGTAGCCTCTGCATAGAATATTTTATGGATACTTTTTATTTTCTATATCTCTCTAGCTCATTCATCTACCACATCCCCTTTGTGTGCTGCACTGTGTATATCCCCACAGTTGCTTCATTTTAGTTCTGTTCCTTCCATACAGTCCTCTTATAAGTGATCTCCGCATTTACCATGTCTCATTTTCCTCTTACAGACAGCTGCCACATGCCCATACCTTTGACATTTTTAATATCTCACAGGGGTCGGGTATATGGCTTCACTCGGAAGAGTTGATATCCTGTATTAACCCTATTGAGTAGCATTTCACCTTTAAATGTTAGTTGGACAGATCTGGATGGTTTATGTTCTCCCTCTCTCCTGTTAGTCAGTCACTTAACAAGCAGCATTTGGTCCTCGCCTATGCCCCTTTTAATTTCATCCTCAGTCATGCCTAGGGGAGCCCCATACATTACCCCTCTCTCTTCTGTCACAAATTTAGGTAGCTGGCAAATTACTTTTATTTTCCCTAAAACTGTAGTTTTAAGAAGTTTCTCAGCCTGCTCCTTATGTGTACATTCTACTCAGAAATCTTCATCCTGCATTCATTCAGCTCTTACCATATCTCTGACACTCACATAATCCATTCCACTGTTTTCAAGGGATTAACATCTCCTATCTTTTCATTTTTGGCTAGTCATTTGATAATTATAAGACATCAATCCGTTTCCTTACTCTCTATTTTCCATCACTGTCTGCTGCCTTTTCTTCAGATACAAATATTTCTATTCTTTTTTTCTTCCTGATCTGAAGCTATTCCTCATCCCTTGCTTTTTCTCCCTGGTTTTCCAACATAACATCCAACCTTTCTCTCCCAGCCTGTATTTTCATCTCTGTTCAGCCAGCCAGCAGCCAGCCGAAGCTGCCCCTGAGTTCCAAGCCTAGAGTTGCCAATTTTGGTTGGACATATTCCTAGAGGTTTCATCACATGACATAATCTTTAATTAAAGATTAATCTTTAATTCCTGGAGACTCCAGAACAATCCCAGAGGGCTGAAAACCCCATCCAAGCCCCAGATCTCAGCCTCTCCTGGCCTACACAGCCAGCCTGGCCAGCCTCAGGCAGCCTTCTTCTGTCCTCACTTCCTGGCTTTATATCAGCCTCAGCTGCTCTTGCTCAGCTAGTCCCTCAGTCAAAGCTTGCCCATCAAACCCAACAGTCACTCAGGTGTGACCTATCAGGTTACTTAACTCTTTTTGAGTCACATTAACCTTTTGTAGGTTAGAGAGAGGTGAACACCCCTTCACAAGGTCTTTGTTGGAGGGGGGGTCAGCTGCATCCTTTCACTGACCACTTTACGTGGAAAAGAAGGTAGGATGATACAGGTGTATGTTAGGAATATGAAGGCCTGGGGAGAGGAGGGTAGCTGGCTGTGAGGATTTGGGCCCCTTAATATTTGTGATGGTGGGCATGGGAAGAACAGTCAGGAAAGTTTTGGGGTAAGGTATAACCCACAGTTGAGATGTCCAACCTCAGTTCCAACAGTTTCACCTTCAATTAGCTCTGAGGTGTTGGTGAAGACAGATTCTGGTCTTCAGCTAAAGTTGATGATTAATAAAGTGTCAATTTTCAATAATTTGATCAAAAATTAGGCCCCTAATTTGGCATATGTTATCAGAATTTGGCTGAGTGACAGAGCTTGACAGGCACAGTTGAAGCAAGACAGGTATTAGCTACATAAACCCTAAGAGAAATTTTTGGAAGGGGAAAAGACTATACTTCTTTTTGGTGGGAACAATGGTAGAGGAGAGACAAGTATTTGGCACAGACAACTCACATGTATCTCTGCAATGCCAATTCCATCTCCTTCATTTCTATAGCAATGTCTCTGGAATTCCTAAGTTGTTTTGAGTATTTTGTTTAGTCAGAGACTTACTTTTCTCCAATATATTGTGCCTACACGTGCACTATATATACACACTTATGGCATGGCTGGGCTTGGGAAGATTTGCACCAAAACTAAAATTTTGATCTACATGGTACCGAAAGGTTGAGATAAACTCTATCGGTAATATTATTGGTACAACAATGAGCTAACTAGTAAATGCACTGAACCTTCTCTTTCTGTTTAGTAAATGATAAAAAATAAATAGAGACAAGACCCTGGAAGTCTTCTAGTGACTAACACATTGTTACAGTTGTTAATATCCTTCATTGGTTATTAGTGTGTGTCTAATACTATTACTACTGAAGAGTGATCAGTGAAAACATTAAGATGAAGTGTCTCCATGAGGCAAGCTGAAAAACTCTTTTTGAGAGACTAACTTACAGATATACAAATTTTTATGGTGATAACTCCGGTAGCATTCTGGACAGTTTATTTCTCACTGAATTAGTTTTACTGGCTATAAAAATGCATTTTGCTTGTACCGTCAAATACACTAGACTGCAGGAAGAATGAGCCAGTCTGGTACCCAGGAGATCTATTTATTAATAGTGCTCTGCCACTGACTTCCTGTGTGACTTTGGGCAAGTCATTTTGTCTCTGTGCTTCAGCTGCCCATCTGTAAAAAAGGGGATAACGTATCTACCACTCAAGAGTGTTATAAGAATAAATACATAAAAGATTGTGTGGATCTCAAATACTACAGACATTAATGAAGGTCAATATTAGCACCTAAAATAGATATAAAAATATGTTATAAACAAGGAAGGTAGAAGAAAATAAAGGTTTATTTAAATAAAGCCTTTGAATCAGTAGAAGGGCCATTAAGTGACTAAGTAGTTTAATACAACATTAAGGTGGGGACGAGTACCATTAAAATTCAGGATCCATCAACTACAGCAAACTATAAATCTCAACAAGCCAGCCAATATTTATGTTCTTTTATTTCAGAAATGCAGTTTGATGGTAATATCATTCAGTTAGGAAAATCCATTTAGTAAATTGACACGGGATTGCTTTAAAAGTTGTAAACTTGATATTAATCTCAAAGATCAGATATAATATTTCCTTCAGGGGACATGGAGATGCTTTATGCAACACTGTGCATCTACATACACATTTATATCAAATGTCGCACAGAAGGCTGGAAGACAACATGGGAGTATTTTGAGAGAGTTTGGAAACTTCTGATGCAAATGAAAGTAGACTGCTCAAAGTGACTCATTAGAAGCTCTCAGTGGAGGCATCCCATGAGGCATGAGCTTGGGATGATGATGATGCTCTGGGTTATCAAACTATGCAAATATATAGCTGGCTCAGATATATAGCTGACAGATCCCTTTATAAGTGTTTTCGTTTGTCTTCATTAATATGTTTGATAACTGAACCATTTCTATCATAATGTTTGGAGAGTCACATCTTATGTTGTCATCTTTGACAAACCCTGAAGATATATACATGCATAATCAGAGATTCAGACCTAGATGAAATCTAATTGTTTGTTCTCACCATAGGCATTTTCAAAAGAAACTCCATGTCAAAAGATTGCATTCCTCTTTTCCCGTCTAGTCCAGTCCATGTTTATAATAAATCTTGTCCCTTCATTATTTTCATGCTGATGCAGCACATGCTTATCAGTTATGTATCATTCTATAAGAAAAATAATTTATGTATAGAATATTAAGGATGAATAGTAAAGCTCTCAAACATCAATAAATACCAAAATAAGATTTCAGAGTAACAGCCGTGTTAGTCTGTATTCGCAAAAAGAAAAACTGGACAGTCTCTACGTAAAAGAATAAATGGACACAAATCAGATGTCAAGAATTATAACATTCATAAACCAGTCGGAGAACACTTCAATCTCTCTGGTCACGCGATTACAGACATGAAAGTTGCGATATTACAACAGAAAAACTTCAAATCCAGACTCCAGCGAGAGACTGCTGAATCGGAATTCATTTGCAAATTGGATACAATTAACTTAGGCTTGAATAGAGACTGGGAGTGGCTAAGTCATTATGCAAGGTAACCTATTTCCCCTTGTTTTTTCCTACCTCCCCCCCCCCCCCAGACGTTCTTGTTAAACCCTGGATTTGTGCTGGAAATGGCCCACCTTGATTATCATACACATTGTAAGGAGAGTGGTCACTTTAGATAAGCTATTACCAACAGGAGAGTGGGTTTGTGTGTGGGGGGAGAGGAGAAAACCTGGATTTGTGCTGGAAATGGCCCAACTTGATTATCATACACATTGTAAGGAGAGTGATCACTTTAGATAAGCTATTACCAGCAGGAGAGTGGGGTGGGGGGAAGTATTTTTTCATGCTTTGTGTGTATAAAAAGATCTTCTACACTTTCCACAGTATGCATCCAATGAAGTGAGCTGTAGCTCACGAAAGTGTATGCTCAAATAAATTGGTTAGTCTCTAAGGTGCCACAAGTACTCCTTTTCTTTTTACCAAAATAAGGTGCCTCTTCAGGCTAAGTAATATGATATGATCTCAAATGTGTGTGTGTGTGTGTGTGTGTGTGTAGAATCATAGAATATCAGGGTTGGAAGAGACCTCAGGAGGTCATCTAGTCCAACCCCCTGCTCAAAGCAGGACCAAACCCAATTAAATCATCCCAGCCAGGGCTTTGTCAAGCCTGACCTTAAAAACTTCTAAGGAAGGAGATTCCACCACCTCCCTAGGTAACTCATTCCAGTGTTTCACCACCCTCCTAGTGAAAAAGTTTTTCCTAATATCCAACCGAAACCTCCCGCACTGCAACTTGAGACCATTCCTCCTCATTCTGTCATCTGCTACCACTGAGAACAGTCTAGATCCATCCTCTTTGGAACCCCCTTTCAGGTAGTTGAAAGCAGCTATCAAATCCCCCCTCATTCTTCTCTTCCACAGACTAAATAATCCCAGTTAACTTCAGCCTCTCCTCATAAGTCATATGTTCCAGTCCCCTAATCATTTTTGTTGCCCTTCACTGGATGTTTTCCAATTTTTTCACATCCTTCTTGTAGTGTGGGGCCAAAACTGGACACAGTACTCCAGATGAGGCCTCACCAATGTCGAATAGAGGGGAACGATCACGTCCCTCGATCTGCTGGCAATGCCCCAACTTATACATCCCAAAATGCCATTGACCTTCTTGGCAACAAGGGCACACTGTTGACTCATATCCAGCTTCTCGTCCACTGTAATGCCTAAGTCATTTTCTGCAGAACTGCTGCCTAGCCATTCAGTCCCTAGTCTGTAGCGGTGCATGGGATTCTTCCGTCCTAAGTGCAGGACTCTGCACTTGTCCTTGCTGAACCTCATCAAATTTCTTTCAGCCCAATCCTCTAATTTGTCTAGGGCCCTCTGTATCCTATCCTTACCCTCCAGTGTATCTACCTCTTCTCCCAGTTTAGTGTCATCTGCATACTTGCTGATGGTGCAATCCATCCCATCATCCAGATCATTAATGAAGATATTGAACAAAACCTGCCCGAGGACCGACCCTTGGGGCACTCCACTTGATACCAGCTGCCAACTAGACATGGAGCCATTGATCACTACCCATTGAGCCTGACAATCTAGCCAACTTTCTATCCACCCTATAGTCCATTCACCCAGCCCATACTTCTTTAACTTTCTGGCAAGAATACTGTGGGAGACCGTGTCAAAAGCTTTACTAAAGGCAAGGAACAACACGTCCACTACTTTCCCCTCATCCACAGAGCCAGTTATCTCATCATAGAAGGCAATTAGGTTAGTCAGGCATGACTTGCCGTTGGTGAATCCATGCTGACTGTTCCTGATCACTTTTCTCTCCTCTAAGTGCTTCAGATTTGATTCCTTGAGGACCTGCTCCATGATTTTTCCAGGGACTGAGATGAAGCTGACTGGCCTGTAGTTCCTGTAGATCCTCCTCCTTCCCTTTTTTAAAGATGGGCACTACATTAGCCTTTTTCCAGTCGTCCGGTACCTCCCCCGATTACCATGAGTTTTCAAAGATAATGGCCAATGGCTCTGCAATCACATCTGCCAACTCCTTTAGCACTCTCGGATGCAGTGCATCCGGCCCGATGGATTTGTGCTCGTCCAGCTTTTCTAAATAGTCCTGAACCACTTCTTTCTTCACAGAGGGCTGGTCACCTCCTCCCCGTGCTATGCTGCCCAGTGCAGCAGTCTGGGAGCTGACCTTGTTCGTGAAGACAGAGGCAAAAAAAGCATTGAGTACATTAGCTTTTTCCACATTCTCTGTCACTAGGTTGCCTCCCTCATTCAGTAAGGGGCCCACACTTTCCTTGACTTTCTTCTTGTTGCTAACATACCTGAAGAAACCATTCTTGTTACTCTTAACATCTCTTGCTAGCTGCACCTCCAGGTGTGATTTGGCCTTCCTTATTTCACTCCTGCATGCCTGAGCAATATTTTTATACTCTTCCCTGGTCATTTTTCTAATCTTCCACTTCTTGTAAGCTTCTTTTTTGTGTTTAAGTGTACATGCATACACTGGTTTAAGCCACTTGTGTACTCGCTCTGATCCTGTGTTGTATGTGTGTGCTGGCAGATCATTTCCTGACTTTGCAGAGCCGGATTCCTATACCTATATTCATGCTGAGTTGCACTTCACTCTACAAGTGATCCCATCGATTCTGCTTGGCCTCTCTACATGAGTGGTGTGAAGGACATTAAAAAAAACCTATTCCCCCCCAATCAATTCTGTATAGCTATGGTGGGTCGCACACCTGCAGCCCCTATGTTTTGGAGCTGGCCAGGCTCCCCAGAGAGGAATAAGCTTTACTATACAAATGATGAGTGAGCATGCCATTTCTGCACACCAAGGAACTCCCTCCTTGGTGCTTCACTTGGGTCATTGTCCCTTGCTATGGATTGTGTGCAATTCATACAGTCCAGCCCTCCTCCTAATTCCCTGAGATTATACAGAGTATCTTCTTAACATTCAGGATCATGTTTAAGAAACATTCAGGATAACAGCTGGAAGCAGAATGTTCATTCCCCAATGGCAAATATGATAAGGCCAACTTCTGCCACTCATTCATGTTGTGTAGCACCTTGTTTTAGTTTGCCTCATTTTTTTTAAACAAGTGAATAAGTGCTCTCTAATGGGAACAAGATTTGTACAATAGTTGGTTTGCATTAGTAAACAAACTGATATCAGAGGTGAAATATCCCTGCATATTTACTGTGCAGTGAAATCCAAGCTCACGACCTTAAACAAGCTCATCAAATACAGAAAGAAATTTCAAACTGAAAAAAAAAAAACCAAAACAAAAAAAATAGTTACTTTCACTCTTTAATGTACTTACATTTGTGATTTTGGTGTCACTGAAACTCAGGGGCGTGAGCAGGAATAAAAATGTGACTGCTTTTTGACGGACACATTCTGCATCCCTGCCGCCTCCCCAGGGCCAAATAAGATTGCTTTGTCTATCCACCGTGGCACCAGGACCAGAGGAACTTGCTCTTTGCCTCCTGCACCCTCAGTCCTGGGGCTGGAAGAGTTCTGTGCCCCTCCTGATTACTGGGGGGCCCTGTGCCCCTACTTGCACCCCGTTTTGCACACTCCTGCTGAAGGTTAATGGGAATGAAATCACTTCAGTGTTCAGTGAGAAAACATGCCTAAAGTTGATTTTAAAATAACATGTTGGCTTTTTTCTAGATTTGATAGAATCTTTACAAGAGTTTCAAAAATGAAATGTTCCTATCCTTATCGAGTTGGTGAATTACTTGCCTATTGTTTTCCTCACTTCTTAGGGTTTGCTTTGGTGAGACATGGAAAAAAAAATTAGTTGGAGGGGTTTATTTATTTATTTTAAAGACAAAGTATAGTGTTTCTCAGTCGTACTGGACATTATTTATTGCCATTATTCAATTTGGATGCACGAAGAAGGGGCCAGAAAACCCAGCAGCTTTCAGTGTTTGCTAATATTAGTTGTATCCCAGTGATTTTGATTACTGTCATATTTCATTACTCTAAAATGTGTAACAGATTGTATCCTTCATTAGTGAATCCCCACACACAAGGGACTTGATTCTACTTACACTGACATCAAAGGCTAAGTTTCTATTGACTTGAATGTAAGTAGGATCAGGCTCTCACCTTTTAAAAAGCTTGCAGGCCAGACAATGGCAAGTTCCTGAACAGGAAGGGTACAAGGAACCTTCCTCCTCCCTTCAATCCTATGCAAAGACCTTTCACAATTGCAGTCTCTGCACTTAGGGCAGCCTACAAGCTGCCTGCTAAAGTGAGTTTCCAGGAGCATGCAGATTTCCATGTTAAGGTACACATCTTGGAACAAAAACATGTAGGTCACACTTACAGAATGCTGTCTCTATCCTGGGAAGCAGTGACTTTGAAAAAGATTTGGGGGTTGGGTGGAGAATCAGGTGAATATGAGCTCCCAATGTAATGCTGCAGCCAAAAGAAATAATGCAATCCCAGCATGCATAAACAGGAGGATCTGGATTAGGAATAGGGAAGGTTCTTTGTTTTTGTTTTTACTTTCTCTTTTTTGGCACCGGTGCAACCACTGTTCGAAAGCTGTGTCCAGTTCTAGTGCTCATAATTCAAGAATAATGTTGATAAATTGGAGATAGACCCAAAAAGCTCAATCTATTGTGATTTGTGATCTATTGTGACTTGATTACAATCTATAGGTATCTACATGGGGAACCAATATTTAATAATGGGCTCTTCAATCTAGCAGAGAAAGGTTTCAGAGTAGCAGCCGTGTTAGTCTGTATCTGCAAAAAGAAAAGGAGGACTTGTGGCACCTTAGAGACTAACAAATTTATTTGAGCATAAGGTTTCACACTGCTCGTTTCATTGGATGCATTCAGTGGAAAATACAGTGGGGAGATTTATATACACAGAGAACATGAAACAATGGGTGTTATCATACGCACTGTAACGAGAGTGATCAGGTAAGGTGAGCTATTACCAGAAGGAGAGCGGGGGTGGGGGGGACCTTTTGTAGTGATAATCAAGGTGGGCCATTTCCAGCAGTTGACAAGAACGTCTGAGGAACAGCGGGGGGTGGGGGTGGGGGCGGGGGGTGAGTATTCAGCAGTCTCTCGTTGGAGTCTGTTTTTGAAGTTTTTGTGTTGAAGAATTGCCACATTTTGGTCTGTAATCAAGTGACCAAAGAGATTGAAGTGTTCTCCGACTGGTTTTTGAATGTTATAATTCTTGACATCTGATTTGTGTCCATTTATTCTTTTACATAGAGACTGTCCAGTTTGGCCAATGTACATGGCAGAGGGGCATTGCTGGCACATGATGGCATATATCACATTGGTAGATGTGCAGGTGAACGAGCCTCTGACGGTGTGGCTGATGTGATTAGGCCCTATGATGGTGTCCCCTGAATAGATATGTGGACACAGTTGGCAATGTGCTTTGTTGCAAGGATAGGTTCCTGGGTTAGTGTTTTTGTTGTGTGGTTGCTGATGAGTATTTGCTTCAAGTTTGGGGGCTGTCTGTAAGCAAGGACTGGCCTGTCTCCCAAGATCTGTGACAGTGATGGGTCGTCCTTCAGGTTAGGTTGTAGATTTGTAGATCCTTGATGATGCGTTGGAGAGGTTTTAATTGGGGGCTGAAGGTGATGGCTAGTGGCGTTCTGTTATTTTCTTTGTTGAGCCTGTCCTGTAGTAAGTAACTTCTGGGTCTTCTGGCTCTGTCAGTCTGTTTCTTCACTTCCGCAGGTGGGTATTGTAGTTGTAAGAACGCTTGAAAGAGATCTTGTAGGTGTTAGTCTCTGTCTGAGGGGTTGGAGCAAATGTTGTTGTATCGTAGAGCTTGGCTGTAGACAATGGATCGTGTGGTGTGGTCTGGATGAAAGCTGGAGGCATGTAGGTAGGCATAGCGGTCAGTAGGTCAGTAGGTTTCTGGTATAGGGTGGTGTTTATGTGACCATTGCTTATTAGCACTGTAGTGTCCAGGAAGTGGATCTCTTGTGTGGACTTGTCCAGGCTGAGGTTGATGGTGGGATGGAAATTGTTGAAATCATGGTGCAATTCCTCAAGGGCTTCTTTTCCATGGGTCCAGATGATGAAGATATCATCAATGTAGCGCAAGTAGAGTAGGGGCATTAGGGGACGAGAGCTGAGGAAGCCTTGTTCTAAGTCAGCCATAAAAATGTTGGCATACTGTGGGGCCATGCAGGTACCCATAGCAGTGCTGCTGATTTGAAGGTATACATTGTCCCCAAATGTGAAATAGTTATGGGTGAGGACAAAGTCACAAAGTTCAGCCACCATGTTTGCTGTGACATTATCGGGGATACTGTTCCTGACGGCTTGTAGCCCATCTTTGTGTGGAATGTTGGTGTAGAGGGCTTCTACATCCATAGTGGCTAGGATGGTGTTTTCAGGAAGATCACCGATGACTTGTAGTTTCCTCAGGAAGTCAGTAGTGTCTCGAAGATAGCTGGGAGTGCTGGTAGCGTAGGCCCTGAGGAGGGAGTCTACACAGCCAGACAATCCTGCTGTCAGGGTGCCAATGCCTGAGATGATGGGGCTCCCAGGATTTCCAGGTTTATGGATCTTGGGTAGCAGATAGAATGCCCCAGGTCGCGGTTCCAGGGGTGTGTCTGTGTGGATTTGTTCTTGTGCTTTTTCAGGGAGTTTCTTGAGCAAATGCTGGAGTTTCTTTTGGTAACCGTCAGTGGGATCAGAGGGTAATGGCTTGTAGAAGGTGGTGTTGGAGAGCTGCCTAGCAGCCTCTTGTTCATATTCTGACTTATTCATGATGATGACAGCACTCCTTTGTCATCCTTTTTGATTATGATGTCAGAGTTGTTTCTGAGGCTGTTCATGGCATTGTGTTCTGCACGGCTGAGGTTATGGGGCAAGTGATGCTGCTTTTCCACAATTTCAGCCCGTGCAAAAGATATCACATTATCCAATGGCTGGAAGTTAAAGCTAGTCAAATTAAGACTGGAAGTGAGATGTACATTTTTGCCAATGAGGGTAATTAATTATTAGAACAATTTACCAAGGATTGTGGTGGATTCTCCATCCCTATCAATTTTTAAATAATGATTGGATTTTTTTAAAAAGATATTCTTTAGGAATTATTTTGGGGAAGTTCTATGTACTGTGTTATACAGGATATCACACTAGATAATCACAAAGGTCCCTTCTGGCCTTGAAATCTATGAATCTTTAAGAAACCTACAGGATGAAGGGGAGACACACAAAAAGAAATAAGAGAAATGTTAATTCTATTATTTTAAAAATCCATTTTTGTTTCAAGAAACCACCACTTGTATTTTCTAACAATAAGCATTATACAATAATTGTGAAAAAATATTATTCTATCATATTTACAGGCATAATATTAATGGTCATTGATTTTAATAGACCTGGTTACTGTATGATTTTAAAAATGTATTAGGGAGAGAAAGTTATAGGTGAAGCAGATATTAGTGGTTGATGTCATTTGAAGCATCAGTGTCATTTTGACTTCCAGTCTTTACCCGTTGTATTGAAAGGAGACTTTCTTAAACAGTCTTTATACTGAACGTGCATTTTAAATTAAGTCAACAATTAATTTAAAGTCTACTTTAAAAAAGAATGTGCATCTGCTTCATTTGATCATGTTTCCAGGAGAGGAGAGACAAAGGGAAAGAAGAGCCCCCACTAGAATCCACGCACCGGGACAGCCTCCAATTAAAACCAAGGAGTAATATGCCCAGAAAACACGAAAACTCAGTAACAACTTCAAGCCAAGACCTGATTGAACTTTCTGGATCACTTAAAATATAAACAAGACGCCAACATAAAGCGATCATTTAATTTGAAAACCCTCCACTGGGATACCTGTAATTTCATCATTAATCCTAATTGCTCAACCTATGGCTCCAAGGAGAAACTAAATAAGAGGAAAAACAGATCTTTTTTTATTTTTAGTAATAAAGTTCCAGTATGGGAAGACATTAAGTGGTCTAACACTCAAAATGACCTTTTGTTATACAACTACCACTGCAATAAATATTAGATGTATATATTTTTTAATTTTACATATCAACCCATATGGGTGAAGTTTGTAATAACTTTTATTGATGAAACTTTTATATGGAATGCTAGGATGGACCAGCTAGTCCGCTCCACTCCTTCTAATCCCCAATGAGCAAAAGGTGGCTGCCCTTCCGGGCTACTGTGTGACAATAAGCAGTAATATTACAGCAATTATAGTTGGAATCAAAAGTTCCTATGTGCATTATAAGGATAAGCGTTTTCAGTGAAACCGCATGCATGGACTTACACACACAAAGTGACAGATGCTAGGGACAGGAAAGCTAATGATCCAACCAGCGGACCAAATTCAGTGATGAATCCTGGTCACATGCCACGTGAGGTACATTGCACATATGATAAGAAGAACCAGATTGTATGTTATATGGTATAAGAAGCAAACACTGCACGGAAAAGGAGAGAGATTTGTTTACAAAAATATGCCAATAATTAACCCATTAGAAGTTATTATTTTAACCATTTCAGGGAATAGTCTGACTGAACACAGCACCACACCTGTTGCAGAAGTTAAATAGGAACAAGAACAAACCTGTATGATCCTTGACATATATTTCAGGAAGGAGGTCAGAATCAAGAGGTGATATGGAATCAGGAATCTGCCCACTAACTACTCATGTGCTGGAAGTTACACACATGTCAGTGTTTGCAGGAGTAGGGCTGTAAAGTCAGAGAGTGTACAGCGACTTACTTATACCTTTTGTAACAGATCTCTGTCTTTCGTATTTATGTGACTTAATATTTAAATCCTCCCAGTTTGAATGTAAAGATAAGGAAGATGATAATAAAATACTATAGGAGAAATTGGATGAATACTTTGTCCACAGAAGTAATATAAGTAATAACAATGTGTTTCTACCAGAAGAAACAAATGGGAATCAAAAGAAGTATTTACAATGAGTTTGAATGAATTTTCAGACAAGGAAGAGTTTGGAGGAATACATGAGGGACAAACTTGTCATATGCAGCTTCCCAGAAACTGAGGCTAGATACTGACCTGATTTGGAAGAAAATTGCATAGTCTACTTATATTTTGTATTTATAAAATAATCATGGAGCCATGAAAGGGCTAGATGAGGTAGCAGAGAAATCCCAGGGGAAAAAAGGGTTGGGGAAAATCTTCAGGGGAAAAAATGGTCAGATCATAGTGCAATAAACCATGTCTGAATCAAAAGCAAGGTTCTAAATGCACTCAGTGTGTGTTTGGGGGAAGAGCATTCACCTGGTGCCAACTGGAGTTAGTGTGGATGTCCAGACAGCAAGGGCAAAAAAATAGATACTTTTGCTCCTGTGGTAACACAGCAGGGAACTGAGCAGCTTCATTTCATATCCTGTTGTCGGTATATGGTTGTTTGTTGTATCAGGTGCCTACCCAGATGGGTCCACTGAAACATGGAAGGGAAGCATAAATATTAAGGAAAGCAAAGTCAAATTGAAAAATTGAAAAAAAAGTTGAAGCATGTGTGAGGGCTGAATCAATTCTTATCATCTGAACAGTCCTTCTCAATCCACAAAAAGTATCTCAATCTCAGGCCAAGCAGGAGGGAAGCAACTGTAAGGAACATTTTCTAGCCAAATTGAAAGTCAAAAAAATACCAGTTATTAATTCAAAGACCAAGTGGTCCATGAATTTAGAACTTATTGAATTGTAATTCTGGAAATCAAACTGCAGAAAACTGACTGGAATTAATTTATGCTGATGTTTTAGGGAAAAGAGGACTACTACAGTGTTCCCCAGTAAAGAGAAAACTAAATATTAACTAACAGAAAGGGAGGAGCATGATGCTTCAGTTACCCAATAGGGGAGGGCAAAAATATACCTCTAATTACAAATGGGTTGTAATGAATCATCAAGGGAGTGAAGCCTCACTATCCTTATGCACACGGATTAAAACTGTGCACAAAATCAGATACAAAGTCTACTGAAGTCAATAAGAATCTTACTATTGGTTCAGCTGATTTTGTATCAGGCCCCTAATCCCTAGTGCTTTCTTGCTAGGGACTGCCACAAGTTGCCTAATGACTGCATTGGCAGTTAGGAGGCTTCACTACCCTGGAGTTAGTTACAGAGCAACTGGAGTGAAAAGATGATTTTCCCTACTCCTGCCACTTAGGCATGGGAAGAGTGCTCACTCTTCCCCTCCCCCTCCAAGACACTTAGTTGATATTTATACAGTGCTTAAAAATGTAAAGGAAATTAGGAAGACAGTTCTCTGGTGGTGGTGGCAGGGGGAGGACTGGCCACCTGAAGCTTCTGAAGGTGTATCACCCAGTCTCAGCACAGAATTAGTGGCCACTCAGCTGAGATCGAAACCAAGTAGGGGTTTCATGGACTCTTGTGGAAGGAAGGGAGTAAGAGAGAGATCCTCAAGGACCACTGTGGCTGCATTGCATTGATGTGATGGCACAAAGCATCAATAATGCCAGCTTAGCTGGCTATCTGGGAATTTCCTGTGCATAAGAGTCATAGAATCATAGAACTGGAAGGTACCTCGAGAGGTCATTGAGTTCAGTCCACTGCACTCAAGGCAGGACTAAGTATTATCTAGACCATCCCTGAAAGATGTTTGTCCAACCTCCTCTTAAAAATACCCAATGATGGAGATTCCACAACTTCCCTAGGCAATTTATTCCAGTGCCTATTTAACCACTCTGACAGTTAGGAAGTTTTTCCTAATGTCCAATCTAAACTGCCCGTGCTGCAATTTAAGCCCATTGCTTCTTGTCCTATCCTCAGAGGTTAAGAAGAACAATTTTTCTCCCTCCTCCTTATAACAACCTTTTATGTACTTGAAAACTGTTATCATGTCCCCTCTCAGTCTTCTCTTCTCCAGACTAAACAAACCCATTTTTTTTCAATCTTCCCTCATAAGTCATGTTTTCTAGACCTTTAATAATTTTTGTTGCTCTTCTCTGGACTTTCTCCAATTTTTCCACATCTTTCCTGAAATGTGGCACCCAGAACTGGACACAATACTCCAGTTGAGGCCGAATCACTGTGGAGTAGAGCGGAAGAATTACTTCTCGTGTCTTGCTTAGAATACTCCTTCTAATGCATCCTAGAATGATGTTTACTTTTTTTGCAACAGTGTTATGCTGTTGACTCATATTTAGCTTGTGATCTACTATGACCCTGAGATCCCTTTCCGCAGTACTCCTGCCTAGGCAGTCATTTCCCATTTTGTATGCGTGCAGCTGATTGTTCCGTCCTAAGTGGAGTATTTTGCATTTTTCCTTATTGAATTTCATCCTGTTTACTTCAGACCATTTCTCCAGTTTGTCCAGATCATCTTGAATTTTAATCCTATCTTCCAAAGCACTTGCAACCCCTCCTAGCTTGGTATCGTCTGCAAACTTTATAAGTGTACTCTCTATGCCAGTATCTAAATCATTTATGAAGATATTGAACAGAACCGGACCCAGAACCAATCCCTGTGGGACACCACACACTGTACCCTTCCAGCACGACTGTGAGCCACTGATAACTACTCTCTGGGAATGCTTTTCCAACCAGTTATGCACCCACCTTATAATAGCTCCATCTAGAGTTGTATTTCCCTAGTTCGTTTATGAGAAGGTCATGCGAGACAGTATCAAAAGCCTTACTAAAGTCAAGATATACCACATCTACCGCTTCCCCCACTATCCACAAGGATTGTTGCCCTGTCAAAGAAAGCTATCAGATTGGCTTGACATAATTTGTTCTTGACAAATCCATGCTGACTTTTATTTATCACCTTATTATCTTCTAGGTATTTGCAAATAGATTGCTTAATTATTTGCTCCATTATCTTCCTGGGTACAGAAGTTAAGTTGACTGGTCTGTAATTCCCTAGGTTGTCTTTATTTCCCTTTTTATAGATGGGCACTATATTAGCCCTTTTCCAGTCTTCTGGAATGTCTCCCGTCTTCCATGACTTTTCAAAGATAATTGCTTATGGCTCAGATATCTCCTCAGCCACCTCTGTGAGTATTCTAGGATGCATTTCATCAGGCCCTGGTGATTTGAAGATATCTAACTTATGTAAGTAATTTTTGACTTGTTCTTTCCCTATTTTAGACTCTGATCCTACCACATTTTCACTGGCATTCACTATGTTAACCGTCCAATTGCCACCAACCTTCTTGGTGAAAACTGAAAGTAGCAGTGGCTCTACAATAAACCCCTCCAGGCATCCAGCATATGGGGCAACTGCAGGAGAAAGAAAGCTTGGCCATACTGCCTTTATGCTGCAATGCTTCCTGGCTCCCAAAACAGCTTGGTGGGATGTTAGAGCTGCTCCAGGTTACATCTAGCAGCCTGAGGCAATTCTACATTGTACCAGGGACTAAATGGCCATTCTTGGGCCACAAGATCACAGCAGGTGCATGTGTAGAGTTATCTTGGCAATGCATGGATTGCAGCTCAGCTATACTGGAGCATCTAGTCAGGGAGGCTGGCTGGCTGAAATGGACTAACTGTTTGTGATGTTATGTAAACATCACTCACCCGCCAGTGGTAACATGTTTGGAATAATGTCTTCTTTAGGCAGTTTTATAAATAGTATATGCAAAAAAATTCAATATAATGAACCTATCCAAGCAGTCACAATTTTCAAATGGTTTTCTTATCTCTGTATTTCCAGCCCTACTACCTTTTGTCTTCTGTAATGACTGCTAAAAATTGTGGGGAAAGGGTAATGTTTATTTTTACTCTACCATCTCCTTCATGTAAAGACTGTTTTACTGACAAAAAGGCCTGGGGATGGTTTCTTGGATGGTCAGTCAATGTTATTCTTAAAATATCTCGAGCAGGTGTTTGAAAGCCATTAAACGTGCTTGCCTCTCTACTCCACCACCCATATTTTGGAGTTAAACTTGTTAGACTCATGATTACAAACTCTTCTCCTCCAAAACAAAGGACCACACTGCAATCTCATGTTCAGATTTCTACTGATCAGCACAATGTTCTACAAATAAACCACTAGACCAGCAGAAAGAGAATATGGAAAACACAAACTTCTGTCATTCAACATGCATATAGTAAGAGATATTTTCAGGTAACATATGTGCTGATGGGTGCCCATGGCATTTAGATTAGAATCAAGGCTTTTGTGAAAAGATTTCCATTCTATATTGTATAAGTATACATGGGCTATAACTTTCATAGTACTATACTACCTTTCAATGCAAAGAGATCACACTGAATAAAGCAAAATACAGCACTTTGCAAGCAGCATCTTCTGTGGTGAAGTGTAATAATCAATGATTTGCATAGTGCTTCTAAACTCCTATTACTTTAGATATACAAATAGCATTTTTGTTTCCTTAACAGCAATATCCAAAGTGTGTCCTCTCCCTCCTACAAAATCACACAAAATGTATATATTTTTTTTTCATTTGCCCTTGCTACTCTCCAAAAAGGCAATGAGAACCAGACCAAAAAGAAAAAAAAGCCTCCCTAATCCGGTGGCAGTGAAAGTCTGCATATTGCATTTGTTCAAAATATTAATTTGTAGAAGATTCTATTTTTATAAAGTAAGATCATGTTCCCCTTATAAACGAGCTGATTGCAGTCTCTAAAAAGCAAAGTTAACTCTGAATGTCAGGCGTAACCCTTAAGCACCACATAATGGGTCGGCTCAGCAGGTATTAATGCAACAATTTAATTGTGCACAGATGTTAACAATTTAACTAGAGAAAAGTAATTGTTCTATGCATTATAACTCTTTTGTAAAGGCCCTATTTTGAGTCTACAATCAGTTGCCAACACTAAGCCATGGCATATGGTTTCCTAGCCCTATGTGATTTTTATCAGTTTAGAGCAGGGGAGGGCAAACTACGGCCCGCGGACCGGATCCGACCCGTCAGGGTTTTCTATCTGGCCTACAGGATTGCCAGCCCCGTGGCACAGTGGGGCTAAGGCAGACTCCCTGCCTGCCCTGGCCCTGTGCCACTCCCGGAAACAACCAGCACCATGTCCCTGCAGAACCCTGAGTGTGGAGGAAGAGACAAAGAGGGCTCCATGTGCTGCCCTTGCCTGTAGGCATCGCCCCCCGCAGCTCCCATTGGCCAGGAACGGGGAACCCCGGCCAATGGGAGATTCAGGGGTGGTACCCACAGGTGAGGGCAGCATGCGGCGGAGCCGCCTGCCCCACCCCACCCCCAGGAGCCACTGCTGGACATGCTGGCCACTTCCAGGAGCAACGCAGGGCCAGGGCAGGCTAGGAGCCTGCCTTAGACCCGCTGCACACTGCTGCTATCCCAGATCCACTCGAAGTAAGCGGTGCCGGGACGGAGCCTGCACCCCGAACCCCTCCTGCACCCCACACCCCAACCCCCTGCCCTGAGTCCCCTAGCCCCCTGTCTTGAGCCCCCTGCTGCACCCCTCCTGCACCCCAACCCCCTGCCCTGAGCCCCCAACCCTCTGCCTAAGTCCCCTGCTGCACCCCACACCCCTCCAGCAGTCCAACCCCCTGGCCTGAACCTCCTCCTGCACCCCACATCCTCCTGCACCCCAACCCCTTGCCCTGACCCCCTCCCACATGCCCTGCCCCAGTCCTACATTCATAGCCCTGCCTACAATTTCCCCTCGGGCCCAAAAGTTTTCCCATCCCTGGTTTAGAGCTTTATTCAGAGAGAATTATCTGGATTCATGGACATGATGTAAGTCTCCAAAATGCTATATAATTTAATGTAAGGGGAAAAGAATTCTCCTGTTTGTGGAATGTAAGCACTTTTCCTCAAAGTTATGGAGAGACTAAAACTGAACCCTTACTTGGAAAATACCTATTACTATATTTGCTGTTCTGTGTTTAGTTATTTAAATTATACAGTAGGTTATCCAAGAGCAGATAGTGAGGATACCTTTTATTTAAAAAAACCTTGATTTTGTAATTGCATTCTGCAGTAGTGAATAGACTACAATTTATGTAAATCAATATCCTTACCAAATTTAAAGTTTTTCCATTTTTAGAAACTTTTTAAAAAACTTTTTGCTGATGTCTCCATACCATAAGTATAGCATCATTTACTTAATATTTGTATAAAAATACAAACAAAAACAAAACAAAAAAACATAAGTTTACATTGAAAGATATGACTACAGGCAGATTTATTCTATTTCTGTGTACTTTGCTACATACAGACATAGTACAATTGATTTGTAGATACATTAATATTACCTGTTATTTCAGCAATGAGAACATGCTTGACTCTGCATAAGCATGTAAGGAGCATCCTAGCCCCAAGGAGATTAGAGACTCTTGGTTGGACCATCTCTACTGATCAGTTATGATGGAAATTATAGCATCTTATTCTCTGGATGGATTCTAGATGTCACCTTTTGTTTTTCTAACTAGTGAAATCAGTCATATGAAACAACAGACTTAATGGAGCCTCATTCTCTAGCCACATGGATTTAAAGAATGACAAAAACAAAATCATATGTGTTGCAAATCATCTAGAAAACATATCTTATTTGGATTCACAAAGTACTTCTATTCCATATACAATTAGCAGTAATTTAGAAATGATATAGTACTCAATAAAAATAAAAGTACAAGAATTTGTTTTCATCCATTTATATAAACAGTTATGTAATGAGTAGCATTGGTTAGAAAATGGAATTTCCATTCCAGGGGAAATCTGACATTCAACATTTGTTCTCATTCCAAATCAGAATGAAAAGGTAAAGTTGCAAAACTTTCTGTGAAACAAAAATTTAAAAAAATGTTGATTCAGGACTATTGGAACATGTCATTTTGATAGCATCAAAACATTGCATATCAGATATATAATATGAAAACTAACATTTTGATATATTAAAATGAATCAAAACAGTAAAGTAAAAAAGTTTTGACTGTATCAAAATAAAACCCTGTCATTCTTGAAATGAAAGAAGAAAGTTGAAATGATTCATTGCAACTTTTTCCTGACAATTTAATCAAAACAAACATATTCTCATGAAACATTCTCATTTCAAAGTAAACTATAGCATAGAGAGATGTGGAGACATGGTGAGATGAGGTGACATGGATGAATTTCTATGTAAATCACAAACTTTCAGCTACTGATACATGGATCTGATGAGGTAAAAAAAGGTACTTAGTATCTATTGGCTAATTAGCAGAGGTAACTCAGTCATGGAAGTATTTCTGGCAAAAGTCTGTTACAATTGATGCTTCTGAAGTTGATTTCCAATCTAGATTGGAAAAAAGTTGGAGAAATTTCAATATATTGGGAATTTTAGGCATGTTGTCCAAATATGGGCATCTAAACCTAAAACCAAGAAGAAATTGTTTAGCTTTTATTTCAAAAATGGAAATAAAAGCAGCCATGTTCCTGGAGAGTCATTTTTGGATGCATGAAGTTGTTGAAGTATTTGGATACATACAATATATTTGAGGACAAATATGATGGTTCAAATTTATTCTTATAATGAAATTATTCACAACTGATTACTTGGTAGCTCTTCCGTATGGAATATAGCCTACTAAAACCTGTACCTATGATATCTCATGAAGTCACGTGCAATTCATAGAGCTTAATGCAATTTACTAGTTTAATTTTTGCCATTTTGGATTCCAACAAATTCTAAACATAGTAAGACAGAAGAGATGAAAAAATGGAACTTTAAAAAAAAATAATGGAACCTGATTGAAACCAGAAGTCAGCGAGTTTTGCATATTACCAGTGGAGATCTACTACCATAAATCTGGAAAATGTGATTCTGTAGACATTTTTGGACTGTAAGGTTGATGCAAACAAATAATATTCATTTTAATACAGCCAAATGTAAAGTTATACACCTGGGAACAACAAATGTAGGTCATACTTATAAGATGGGGGAAATCAATCCTGAGAAGCAACGACTGAAAAACACTTGTGGGGTAATCGTACATAACTGAACAGAGCTCTCAGTGAGACTCAAACTAGAATTAAGAGGACAAGATCGGGTACTCCAATACATTAAACACCTACAAATGAGAAAGAATGTGCATTGGCTTGAAGGGTAGAACTTGGGTTTATCATTTAATTTTATGATAATTTTGCCTTCTCTAACAAACATATAAAAACATGTGCGTGTGTGTATAGATATATTAAAAAAATCCAAACACACTTCTTCCACTGAGGAGAGAATGAGAAAAACAAACATGTGACAGATATTAGTCACTTTGCTTAATGCACTACTGGAACTCCCTCAGATATTATGAAGATTAGTACAGTATAAGAACCTATATAGAACAGAATATCATACATTACAATATCAAGCCTGGCCTGACTATTTTATTAGAGAATACCTTTCATTAAGTGATTTTCCTGAATCATAACAGTATCAGAGTTTAGCTTGTCCAGGTACTTTCGCTAGAATCGTCATTGTTTATGTTCTATAAAACAGATTAACATTATTGTTCCATTTTTATTTTGTGCTTCCACAAATATAAAGGGGATACAATTACTCATTCTTCACAGTTGTAAATTGTGACCAACAAAATCAATATTTTTTAACCTTTTTGTATGTAGATTAAATAAACAATTTGAGTTTTTGGGGGGTGAAGCACAATTAAAATATACTAGAAGTACTATTTTCCCCTCACATTCCCCCAAAGAATTATGTATTTAAGGAAGCTAATAGTATATACCTTCTAAATCTGTGGTAAAACAATTACCATACCATTCAAGTCTATATGTTTACTATATTACCCTCACCATAACATGCTCAGAATTCTTAAAAGTTTAGGCAACATTGTCCATTTTATAGCTTCAAATCTTAATGCAAAACCAATTATAAATAATTGACATCTAAAATAATGAACAAAACTGAATAGCTTGTTACACAATGATTATTTTTAAACTATGAAAGTGCTAGTTTTGTTATTATTCTATCTCAGCATGTTGAAAATATGTTTTTGTTTTCCTTGTTGATTAGGTGAGACAGTGGGAGCTCAAATTAAAGCTCCTTACAGCTGAGTGTTCCCTTAATAATATTAAAATGCTCAATCACTAAACCATTTGAATCCTAATTCTAATTTATGCATGTCCCTGAAACCCATTCTTTGGCACAAGGAGGGAAAAATAAAGGATGTACAATTGTGATTTGTTTTTATTTTATCTTTCTACTCTAACAACCACTGATGGTGTTAAGATAGCCTAACCTCAGCTCCTCTCACAGATACAGCAGCAAAGAAAGCCAAGTGATCATGTTCTCAGTATTAACTGGTGTTTCAACAGCTATATTAGCTTTCATGCTTGGACAAGTTTTATTTCCTGTTGCCCTGATTGTATGACTTTCCCAGTTTTTGTTGTTGTTGTTTTTTGTTTTTCAGACTCACTGTGCATCATGAATCATTTAAGTATGGGATGAAGGGCAAGTCTGGTGGGCAGAAAAGGAACAGATTAACAAACTGAGTCATTCATTTACAGTAGCATTCTATACTAAGATCTCTTTGATTGTATGAGGTTTTCAATGTGCTAGATACATTATCTCTTTGGAAACTTAGACAAAAATTCTTAAGTGCCAAACATTTTCTTCTTGCTTTGTAGTGCTTAAAACCAGGAATATTAAAAAAGTGTGATCTCTTTTCCAAACTGTCAGATCAAAGAATTTTGGCTTCATTCTTGGAGGCTTTAACATGTGGGCAATAATTGCTTTTGCTTTCACTCTTGGATTACAATTTGCTTGGATAGAACAATGGACTTTGTTTATTATGAGTGTCAGAAACATAGAAAACTATCCATGGTGATTTTTAATTGGCTTGTTAAAAATGTAGATATATTATTCCCAAGCATATCAGGTCTATTATTTGATCTTTTTGTCCAGTTTCTAGATTGCTTAATCAAGTGTTATCATTCTTGACCTCTGATTTGTGTCCATTTATTCTTTTACGTAGAGACTGTCCAGTTTGGCCAATGTACATGGCAGAGGGGCATTGCTGGCACATGATGGCATATATCACATTGGTAGATGTGCAGGTGAATGAACCTCTGATAGTGTGGCTGATGTGATTAGGCCCTATGATGGTGACCCCTGAATAGATATGTGGACACAGTTGGCAACGGGCTTTGTTGCAAGGATAGATTCCTGGGTTAGTGTTTCTGGTGTGTGGTGCTTCCTCAGCTCTTGTCCCCTAATGCCCCTACTCTACTTGCGCTACATTGATGACATCTTCATCATCTGGACCCATGGAAAAGAAGCCCTTGAGGAATTGCACCATGATTTCAACAATTTCCATCCCACCATCAACCTCAACCTGGACCAGTCCACAAGAGATCCACTTCCTGGACACTACAGTACTAATAAGTGATGGTCACATGAACACCACCCTATACTGGACTGTTTTGTCAGTCCGTTAAGAGGGCAGTCAACATGAGTTTCACTGTATGCATCCGATGAAGTGAGTTGTAGCTCACGAAAGCTTATGCTCAAATAAATTTGTTAGTCTCTAAGTACTAACTTGTTAGTCACAAGTACTCCTTTTCTTTTTGTGAATACAGACTAACACGGCTGCTACTCTGAAAACTGTATACAAAGGAGTGCTAAGGGTGGGATGGGCCATTGCAACAGTGTCTACTGAAGTGAATAATGACCCCTGCCATAGGACAGGAGTACAAAATGTTTAACCCTGACACACATCGTATTATGGAGGCCTGGAAATAAAGAGTAGTCTCTTACTGGCACTCCTGGATATCTTATCTTTATAAACTTGTCTATCCTATAATGATTAAAACAAGAATATTTATCACTCTATAGTACATATAACATTCCTGGGAGGTAGGTTTGTATTAGCAGCTCCATTTCCAGGGAAGGACATTTTGGCACAAAGAGAGTCAGATCTAAATTTTCAAAAGCATCCAGGATTTGTGTGTCTCAATTTTGTAGTGCCCACTCTGAGACCCTTGTGTCTTGATATGCAGGAGTGCAGGTCTCTAAAATCCCAGTGAAGTAAATTGGAGCTGTGGGAACTAGGCACTTCTGAAAACCAAGTATTAGATGTCTCTCACTGGGCTCCCAAAATTATTGGATGCCAGAAAACTTGACTCTCGATGACTTAGATGATGCTAACATATGGACATAGTTGCATTCTGAGATATATTTGAAATCCATGCATCCGTTCTCTGCTATAGCTTTCTTAACCAATAATGTAGCATATATTATTTTCTGCTTCTATATTTTATAATCTGTGGCCATTCTATTATTATGCACACAGCCACATTTTTACTGGGACATAAACATAAATCATGACTTATTTATGCTTTTAGAGGAAAATTGTTTTCAAGGGCAATTCAGTTTGACTATCTTATTTACCAGGTTGCTCTTCCACAGAAGCTTCAAAGCACACACACACACACAAAACCCCCACTCAAATCACTTGAGATGAAAAATATGGTTCAGAGCACAAGATAAGACTGTCTTTGCCAATCTCTTCATTGTTTAATAAATTTAATGGAGCATATTAGAATGCCTAAGGACATTACGTGTACTCATTATCTGGCAATGAGAAATCTTTCGTAGAGGGCTGCCCTTACCCACGTTGATTTAAAGTGGGGCTACCCATGAGTTCAGTGTGACAGATATGATACTGTCTTGCCACATGCTTGGGAGACCTTACTGAATTAAGTTTAAGTATCTTTGGGGTCCACTATATTACATGAATGGTTTATGTATTATTGTAGTCTGGGATTGTATGTAACCTCTATATAGGCGAATATGGGAGATGTAAGGCCAGGGAGTTCACAGGACAACATTGAAAATGTGCCCAGCAAGACTTTTGGGACAATGGACAATAAGTGGTTTTCCTCAGGCATCCCTACAGAGAGGTTAATGCAGATTCCCTGCCTCCACTCCATCTCCATCGGAGAGCATGATTTTCTACTGATTACCTTTTCCTGGAGACGGGATATCAAAGGCCCACAAGGAAAACCCAGTTGGGGGTTTTGAAGGACTGACATCTTGACAACAGAGCCCTTGTTGGAGTTATGGGATGGTCTGTGGTAAGCTTATTAGCATGCATGTTGATTCTCTTATTGTTCTGATATATTTTCTCTGTAATGCTTTCACCTTAAGGATAAATATACTTTCTTAGAACAGCTATGTGATATTGTGGTATAAAATTATCAGTATAAACTCTTCCTCCCCATAAAAAAAGTGTTTCTTTTATGTTGATACTATTGCATCCTCTCATACTACCTTGTAAGTTAGTCTTACAAGACTATTGGTGTTGTCTGTTGACTGAGGTTTTTAATATCGTGAAGAAATCTATGTCTCTGTATTTTGTACAACATAACTCATTTTCTCACCTTCATTCTGGTTCATTTGGGCTTCTAATGGGCTTTGTGGCCCAAATGTTAAAATTGGCAGGTTCAAACGTGCACATTTGCATATATTGGACATGTATACACACACACAACATCTGATTTATTCATGCAAGATGGGAATTTGTGCACATATACTTACGTCCATGCAGAGCCCAAGAGTGTATGTGCATGTCAGAGTATCTCACCATATTTGTACCCTCCTGGTGTCTGTTTCCAGTCTGGGACCATTAATTCTCTGTTACTTACAAATGCTGCAACTTGCACAGTTGATAATATGTAGTTTATGTGAAGGGATCTGCAGTACAGTGTTAGTAATCTATCATGTATAATCATCATTTTAACTAACAGGTAATGCTTTCTTAGGGCTAGGGCTAGTGTTCGGACACTTTGTATAGTAGGACTGGTTATATTAAGGTTCTAGTGACATTAGAAAATGAGGACAACTCAATGGAATAGTTTGTGTTTAATAAATTTGTGTTATGGCTTCCAATGAACCAAGCGTAAGGGGTATGAGGCTCAGGAACAAATCCCATTTAATAAGAGAACATATTTTCTTTAGAGTAATCCAATCTGAATACCTAGTATAGCAGCAAATTATTAGAAAGAAGATATTAGGAAATCTAGGTAATAGGGGAAACTTGCACCACAAAGGCAACCTCTCAGGTCCATACCACCCATCACAGGAGTCTCTAAAGTACAAAATCTGTACTATGGACCAGATACAAACATGAGGTTGCACAGCATGATTATTGTCCAATCAGACAGCAATGGGCCAGACTTCTAAGAAAATAGCCAATATCCCATCTAATGTGCTATAACTTGTAAGGAAAGATATTTTATTTTCAGAGATTTTCAAGTGTGAAAATAACTGAGAATCTGCTTGAAAAGTGCTTATAAAGGCATACAGCACAAATATAAATGATTAGGCTTCTGTTTTTGTAATATCAGATTGGTGTGTGACAGAAATTCTGTCACAGCCACAGAGGCAGCCAATCAGTGATGAATCAGTGTTTCTAGTAGTTAGTACTGAAATGCAAAGACTATTTGTTTCATATGCTGAATTAAAGGGCAAGGCATAGGTAGTTTTCATGTTCTGTATTTTGAAGTCACAAGCTTGATAGTTAGAAGGGTGTAGTGAAGCAAGAATAATGGAAACAATTGAACATATAAACCTATTATGATGAGTGCGGAGACTTTGGCCTCTTGAAATCAGATTATGTAAAGTTCTTCCTGAGATACAATATGAACCCCTATAATGTAAAGACTACTCAGAGAATGTAATCACAAGTGCTGTCAAAAGGGTAGAGAATGAAGAGTAATGGAGCTAGAGTGAAGATTGATAAACTAAGCGAGTGATGCACTCCTCCTATTGCTCCTTCTATTAAAGAAGAATAAGATGCAGATTTGTCATATTGAACAAACATTTAGATTCCCTAATTCTCAGTGAAAGTGTAATTTGTCTGCACTAGAAAATGTCATGGCTGGGGTGAATCTGGCCCAGAGGCTTCTAATTATTCAGTACATTCAAAAACACACGCAACTGTTCATTTGGCTGTTTGTAAGCAGGATTCAAAGCCAATTCAAAATAAAGAATTTTTAACATCAACTCTCTTTCCTGATGACTCATGAATTATGATAGCTGCAGATTTATGTGAGTACAATGGACAGAGATACTTATTAGCAGCTGACTATTTAATACATTTCCTAGAGATATTACACTTGCCATGCACAGCCTGCAAATCCTGATAAATAAACAGAAGTGCAGGTACGCTATTAAACTCCTTATCTGAAAATGGAACTCAATTTCCTAGTGGAGAGTTCAAGTTATTTAAAAATGTTGATGGTTTCCAGCATGTGACCTCAAATCTATACTCTCCACCGAAAAACAGAGCAGCAGGGAAAACATTCAGCTTGCCAAAAAATATGCTGCAGGATAAGGATCCATGTCATCGTGGTACAGCTACAATGTGACACCTGTTCAAGCAAGAAGAAACAGTGTAGCACACTTGTAATCTAGTGGTCAGTGTGTGTTATGAATTTCCCTTTGTGTCCAATCCACAGATTATGTGGTTACAGAGCTGGGCTATTTAGCTCAAGCTGTAGAGAATTATGCTTTAAGCATTGGAAATCCCCAGTTCAATCTGTGGTGCTAGTCTAAATGGTGGTTTATAGGTAGTTAAGGGGATAATGAAATCACACAATTCTAGATTCACTTCCTACTGCCTAGAGGCACTCTGTTAGCATTATTGGTCCCAGGTTATTGGGATATTAAAAGTTATTACCTCACCTGCCTTGCCTCTCTAGAGAAAAGATTTTATTAAGGTTACAACATCCAGATTAAAGAAAGAAATCAAAGGGAACAGATGGTGGCATCTGCAGAAGGGTTGAGGTGGTACACAATAAAAAAAAACATTACTGGATGTGTAGGCTAGAGTTGTACTCTTGTAGTCTGATCTATAGATTATGAATAAAATTCCCAGTTATCACTGTGAGGGTTGACAGGTTCTTGTCCCAAGCCCAGGCCCAGTATTATTCAAATTATTATATAGTTGGGAACCCTGATGTGCACAGGTACAACACTCACTATAGGAACCCTTTTTTTATTTACAAATACATAATTTATTAATATGTTTAGCAAAGTCACAAACACTCTAACTCAGTAAGGTAGATAGAGATAATGCAGAACGTACATCTGAACATCCATAATCACACCATCCCTTGCAGAACAACCTGAAATGTGAGCCATTACCTTCCTCATCACCATCACCTTCCTCATCTGCACCAGTGGCTATCATCCTGGCCCCTCCCTTGGGCTACATCTCTCTTCCCTCCTGCCCCCAGGCTGGGATGCCACTTTTATAATATGTAATGCTGACATTACCATGTCTAATGCATATTCAATAGGGGTTTCTCCCCTCTTCCTTCTTTGTATTTCCTCCCCTTACCAATGTCAAGGTATCTTCTATAGGTTAGTGTATTTATGATTTCATCCCCTTATATACGTCAATACATTGCCATGGCATGCTTGTGGTTGGATGTTCCATCCAAAACCTTCCAGAAGCTGGTGTCAGTTCATGTTGATTGGCTGATGTCATTATGGAAAAAAATCCCCCCTACACTCGACTTTCAATTCCCCAAAATGTATGGGTTACCTAAGTTTATCTATGCCAAAGTTTGTAGCCCTCGAGCATCATGCTAACTGCTGAAGCCAATGTCTTACAGGATACAAGCCTATAGATTCCCTGCATTACTGTTAAATATAATAAAGCAGAATATAATGCAAAGCAGAGAATAGAATAGAGTAAGCAAACCCATTGAGCTACACTCTGCAAAACACTGGGGATAAGGACAAGGATATTCAACTAGATATGATGGGCAAGAAAAAGTGTCAGTAGTGGGAGAGACTGAGTGGCATGGCTGGATCAATGGAAAAGGAAAATCATTCAAACATGTCTTTTGGAAAGGGCTGAAGGAGGCCACTCAGGGTGTCAAGCAAGCCAGAGAGAGGGAGGAGCAATAAGTTGCAGGTGTGGGATGATTAGAGAGTGGATACACGTTTTAGCTGTCAGAAAGGAAAGAAGGGTCCAATTACTGAGATCATAGAATCATAGAATATCAGGGTTGGAAGGGACCTCAGGAGCTCATCTAGTCCAACCCCCTGCTCAAAGCAGGACCAATCCCCAACTAAATCATCCCAGCCAGGGCTTGGTCAAGCCTGACTTTAAAAATATCTAAGGAAGGAGATTCCACCACCTCCCTAGGTAACACATTCCAGTGTTTCACCACCCTCCTAGTGAAAAAGTTTTTCCTAATATCCAACCTAAATCTCCCCCACTGCAACTTGAGACCATTACTCCTTGTTCTGTCATCAGCTACCACTGAGAACAGTCTAGATCCATCCTCTTTGGAACCCCCTTTCAGGTAGTTGAAAGCAGCTGTCAAATCCCCCCTCATTCTTCTCTTCCGCAGACTAAACCATCCCAGTTCCCTCAGCCTCTCCTCATAAGTCATGTGTTCCAGTCCCCTAATCATTTTTGTTGCCCTCCACTGGACTCTTTCCAATTTTTCCACATCCTTCTTGTAGTGTGGGGCCCAAAACTGGATACAGTACTCCAGATGAGGCCTCACCAATGTCGAATAGAGGGGAACAATCACATCCCTCAATCTGCTGGCAATGCCCCTACATATACATCCCAAAATGCCATTGGCCTTCTTGGCAACAACGGCACACTGTGGACTCATATCCAGCTTCTCGTCCACTGTAACCCCTAGGTCCTTTTCTGCAGAACTGCTGCCTAGCCATTTGGTCCCTAGTCTGTAGCGGTGAATGGCATTCTTCCGTCCTAAGTGCAGGACTCTGCTGTTGTCCTTGTTGAACCTCATCAGATTTCTTTTGGCCCAATCGTCTAATTTGTCTAGGCCCCTCTGTATCCTATCCCTACCCTCCAGCGTATCTACCTCTCCTCCCAGTTTAGTGTCATCTGCAAACTTGTTGAAGGTGCAATTCACACCATCTTCCAGATCATTTATGAAGATATTGAACAAAACCGGCCCCAGGACCGACCCTTGGGGCACTCCACTTCATACCAGCTGCCAACTAGACATGGAGCCATTGATCACTACCCGTTGAGCCTGACAATCTAGCCAACATTCTATCCACCTTATAGTCCATTCATCCAGCCCATACTTCTTTAACTTGCTGGCAAGAATAGTGTGGGAGACCGTGTCAAAAGCTTTGCTAAAGTTAAAGAACAACACGTCCACTGCTTTCCCCTCATCCACAGAGCCAGTTATCTCATCATAGAAGACAATTAGATTAGTCAGGCATGACTTGCCCTTGGTGAATCCATGCTGACTGTTCCTGATCACTTTCCTCTCCTGTAAGTGCTTCAGAATTGATTCCTTGAGAACCTGCTCCATGATTTTTCCAGGGACTGAGGTGAGGCTGACTAGCCTGTAGTTCCCAGGATCCTCCTTCTTCCCTTTTTTAAAGATGGGCACTACATTAGCCTTTTTCCAGTCGTCCAGGACCTCCCCTGATCGCCATGAGTTTTCAAAGATAATGGCCAATGGCTCTGCAATCACATCCGCCAACTCCTTTAGCACTCTCGGATGCAGCACATCTGGCCCCATGGACTTGTGCTCGTCCAGCTTTTCTATATAGTCCCGAACCACTTCTTTCTCCACAGAGGGCTGGTCACCTCCTCCCCAGGCTGTGCTGCCCAATGCAGTAGATGTCATGAAGTGAGCAGCATCAAGACTTCGATGTGTAAAGAGAAGTATTTGAGGATAACTCCAAGTTTGTGCACCCGAGTGATGAAAACTAACCATGGTGGTTGTCCACAGCAATGGAAAATTAAGGAAAGTGGGGCATGAAATTCTACACACACACAAACACCATCTCATCTGCAGTATTTGCAGAGTTTTGTAAGTTCTATAACGGTGTTTGTGTAAAACTTGTGGACCCAATTCTGCCATCTAATTTGCAAGGACAGCTCATATCCAACTTCAGTAGAAGCTGCAGGGTCGTATTTGAGAACAGAATTGGACCCTTTACACTCACCATGATTTCAAGCAAATGAGGAGTAGGGTTATATGAATGGTCAGTTTGGGGCCTACAAACGTTCACCTGAGAACACTAAACTCTTCGTGCATTTTTGAAAAATATATGAATTGGGGGAAGGGTGAAATTTTACACTCTCTTCCAGAGAACAATTGTGCATGTTCATGTATGTGGATGGGAAAAATTGGGAGTAAACATTCATGTGTTTAATTTCAGTGAAATATGCTTTTACACACTATAAAATAAATACTGGAGTGGAACATGCAAAAGTGTTTTCTTTTTTTTCTTTTTTTTTTGGTATAACTATCAAAATAGTGATTTTATTTATTTATTTTTATTTGTCATGGGGTTAGCAATTTTTCCATGCAACAGATCTAATTGTGATCAAATCTTTTCAATAAAAAAAATTTACATTTTCTCCATCTTCTGCCCTATTAAAAGACGAGAATACGGACATGGTGAGCACCTGATTGCAACCTTTGAACTGTTCTTATTAAAACCAATGTCATCCATGGAGGAAAAATTGGAAGGCAAGATTAATGAAGGACATTCTCAAAACCAGTATCACCCTTTGATTGTTACATAACAGGCTACGCTAAAAAGTCACTCAACACAAGGCAAGAAAAGCAATATACTCTTAAAGATCCCAGCTTTTCATGCTGTTGTATTGATATGAAACTATTTCATAGTGCCTTGTTTGCTTTTAAGTGTAATAGAGTATAGAAGGTTTTACAGAATTTTAGCTTAACCAGTGCTCTCAAATACATGCTAAGACTCTTGTACTATAATAGGATACATAAAGGCCTGTTTGGATATATTTGCAGCATTAGAGCATAAAAGAAGACAGGGAACCTGTTATCTTCTCACAGCTGTACGATACAACCATAATAAAAGCAAACAGTGCATATTGATACCAAATGACCAAAACTGTTACGGAATAATTATACTCCCATTGTGATCACACCCCCTACATTCTATAGGGGATTCTTAGTCAGGGCAACATGAAGGCTGAAATTGTGTGAGAGTAATTAAATTAAATTAAATAAAAATTACTTCAGACTAGTAAAAGTCATGTTTTCAATTTACCATCAAATTTGTCATACAGTTTCTCAACAGTTTTTGGAAATTATTTCTAATTGAAGTTTCTTAATTGGAAACAGTCTTGGAGAATAGTTGTAGTGAAGTATACAGTGAACGTGAAGCAGATATCTGCAGTTTTCTTGCTAGCACTCAGACTTGTCACAAAATATGGTTGATCTGGAAATAATACTCTTTTTTTAGGTCTCTGAATTGTCCCAGGTTAGTTTTAAAATGAATATTATTTTAAAGTGCAGTTATCACTAGAAAGTGACCATGTATTGAAAGTGGTGTCTTTTTTACTGCACAGTTCTTCATATTACGCATATGTAGTCTCAAATCAGAAAATAAGGAATATTTCATTATTAGTAGTACTATTAGCATAGAGCCTAGCCTTCCTAGTCAAGGACCAGGACTCCATTGTGATAAGCACTGTACAAACACAGAACAAGACTATGATCACAGCCCCAAAGAGCTTAAAATCTAAACACAGGCCAAAACATTAGGTAGATACAGACCACAGAGCACAAGGAAACAGTGAGACAATATTGGTCAGTGTGATAAACAGTGGTATCACACTGACCTTTCATCAGCCATTTAAATCTAAATTCAATCTCCTGTTCCATCAGTTTAATTCCAAATCATTAATATGCATTACCATTATTTCAATCCTTTTCTGATTCCTTGGATACAGAAAAAGACATACAAATCACAGATCATCATCATCTAGTATGTGCTGCTTATCTCTCTTGGCTTTTAACAAGAATTATCTAAATACCCAGATGCTCTGAAAGACTGTTTACTCCTTCCTCAGATATGTTACTGGACAGTGTATGAAATTCCTTTTCCCTCTTGTACCATCTTCAGAAATGAAAAAAACAAAACAAAAAATATTCTTGGCTGGCTTTTGAGAGAAAACTATTGCAGTTAGATAGTTTTACATCTCACTGTGAACATTGTGAGATCAGTGATCAGTCTGATGGACAGTGAACATCTACATCCATGGGCCAGACAACAAGAATGTCTGGATCCCTGTTGCACTGGAAATTTCCCCCCCACCCTGAGGATTGCACAAGTCACCAGCAGCAACTTCAGTCCATAGCTGCAGGCTTAAAGTACTGAGATACATTGGATGACATTCTTGACATGAAAAGAGCATTAGCTTCCCATTAACTCTCTTTTAAAAAATAAAGAAAAAAGAAGCACAAAAGTCAGTCACTTGTACTTCCTTGACAAAGCAGCTAACTTAAAACAGAACAAAACAACAAAGATTGTAAGAGCAACACAGTAATCTTGTCGGATACAGAGTGAAATTTAGCAGCTCACAGAAGGTCTCCATACAAAAACACACACACTACTATTACTTAGATATAGGTGCAAGCTACAATCATAGAATCACAGGACTGGAAGGGACCTTGAGAGGTCATCTCGTCCTGTCCCCTGCACTCATGGCAGGACTAAGTATTTTCTAGACCATCCCTGACAGGTGTTTTTCTAACCTGCTGTGATAAATGAAGGGGCGTGGGAAGTAGCTCTTTTTTATTGACACCCAGCCAGCCAGTTAGCTATAAGTCCCTCTTGGTGGCTGTTCTCTGCTTGCTTTACCTGTAAAGGGTTTAAAAAGTCCCCCAGGTAAAGGAAAGGGAGTGGGCACCTGACCAAAAGAGCCAAAGGGAAGGACAGAACTTTTTTAAATGGGAGAAAAAACTTCCCCGATGTGCCTGTTGTGGTTCTCCGTGAAAGAGGGGAACAGGGAGCAGTTATGCTATGAGAAGCTGTAAGCCAGTTTGATCACAGATCATAAGATAATACCTAGAACTACTTATTTGGAACCCCCAAATGTGTAAGTAGATCAGGAATGTTTAGAAAGATGCAATTAGGTTTATTTCTGTTTATTTCTTATGGCTAGCGGACTCCTCTGTGCTAACTCCAGATGCTTTTGTTTGCTTGTAACCTTTAAGCTGAACCCCCAAGAAAGCTATTTTGGGTGCTTAATTTTTGGAATTGCTTTTTTAAAATCTAGCAAAAGCCTAAGTTCCAGATGAATTTTCTTTCTTTTTGTTTTTAATAAAATTTACCTTTTTTTAAGAACAGGATTGGATTTTTGGTGTCCAAAGAGGTTTGTGCATATGTTGTTTAATTTACTGGTGGCAACAGCTAATTTCCTTTGTTTTCTTTCTCAGCTCTTCTCTGAGGGAGAGGGGAAGGAATTAAAGGGCTTGAGGATACCCCATAGGAAGGAATTCCCAAGTGCGCCTTCCTGGGTTCCCAAAAGGGGGTTTGCATTTGGGTGGTAGCAGCGTTTACTAAGCCAAGATCAGAAAAAAAGCTCTAACCTTGGGAGTTTAATACAAGCCTAGAGTGGGAAGTATTAATTTTTAAAAATCCTTGCAGGCCCCCACCTTTTGCACTCGAAGTGCCAGAGTGGGGAATCAGCCTTGACACCTGCTCTTAAAAATCCCCAGTGATGGAGATTCCACAACCTCTCTAGGCAATTTACTCCAGTTCTTAACCACCCTGACAGTTAGGAAGTTTTTCATAATGTCCAACCTAAACTGCCTTGGCAGCAATTTAAGCCCATTGCTTCTTGTGCTATTCTCATAGGTTAAAGAGAATATTTTTTTCTTTTTCCGCCTTGTAACAACCGTTTTTGTACTTTAAAACTGCTATCATGTCCCCTTTCAGTCAGGTGTGGTTGACTGGTCATTGTGTAACGCTGGTACTTGTAACTCTGAGGTTATACTGTAGTACATTTGATGAAAAATGCATTTTGGAAGCACCAAAACTATTCACTGAATTCAAGTCAAATTTGGTGAATAGTTTTCAGTGATTTTGTTTGTTTTGTTTTGAAAAGTCAAAATGGTTTGTTTCAGCCACTTCAAAAAAAATTTTAGGGAGGATTTTTTTGTTCATCCCCAACTTAAAAAAATAGTTATTCACTCATAAGAACATAGGAACAGACATATTGGGCCAAAGGTCCATCTAGCCCAGTATCCTGTCTTCCAACAGCGGATAATGCCAGGTGCCCTAGAGGGAATGAACAGAACAGGTAATCATCAAGTGATCCATCCCCTTTCACCCATTCCCATTCACTCAGCTGTACTCCTGATTCCCTGTAAAGTGTTTTGAAGTTTAAATATTGTAACATTTTAAAATGTTATTTAACTTTGTGTGGAAAGACCTAAATAGCCTCAGAAGAGGCAGGTAAGCAATGTCGCATATCTATTTTAGATCCCACCATCCTATCAGATTAAATGGATTCTTTTTGGCAATCCAGAGTTGTAATTAATATATTAAAATGTAATGTGAATGCTTAATTATGTGCATCATTTATGATTTTATGAAACTGGCTGAAGTCCAAAATATTTAAATATTTAGCATGAAGAAGTTAATATAGTTTATGAAACATAGGACATGTATATTATATGGAAATATTATATTTTAGGTACATAGCTATTATGGAACAGATAGTCCTTTTCAACAGTATTTGATCTATTTTCAGTTCCCAGGACTTGTACCTTTTTTATAATGCTAAAGGATAATATGACTACTAAGAAAATCTATATACTGTACAAATAATCAACATTGACTTATAAGTCTCGAAACAAGAATCATCCCTGGGCAAGTGTTATCGACTTCTGCAGAATGTAGACTTCAATCTTGCCCTTATGGTTGTAAAGAAAACCTTACACATGTGAACAGAATGTTGTTCTAAATCTACTACAGGAAATGGCAGGAGTGTGGCTATTGATAGGAACCTAGCTGCTACAATTAAGAGTAGAGGGCCCTCAGAGTGGGGTGAGGTTGTAACCCCCACTCAATGGGGCCGAAGGACTTCCATCACGGCTTATCAGGCTAGTCAAGCCTTTATCAGCATTCTGATCACTGCTTCTGAACAGGGAGACCAGTTCAGGCAAAAGGGAACTCAGCCCCATATTACTACAGAACAGAGCTGGGGGAAAATCCTATTGGGATTAGAAGAGAATCTCCCAGCTACCCCCTCCTGCTACCGCAGCAGCAGCAAGGTCTAGTATATATTCATTTACAGGAAGGAGGGATCCAAAATAAATTAGTGTGGTGTAAGTAGTGTAACCTGATGGAATGGGGGAAGCATATTTGGGGAAATGAATCAGCACTAATTTTATTCTTGAGCTGGTCCAGAATTAATTGCTTTATTAGAGACAGCTTCAACCGACTCAGAGTATATCCAATGGAGACGAGGGTCTTCAGACCCAAGAAGTAGACCAGAATGGAATGAGGTCTGGCTTATGGTACTCAGCAATTTCAGCTAATGAGTGGGCAGAGTCATTGTGTCAGGTGGTGGACTGTTGGGTAAGTTGTATTCATAGGGCCTGTAGCGAGGCAGTGTGGCTCCCCGCCACCCCGGAGAGGATCGAGCCCTGCTAGACACCAGAGTGGGCAGAGCCAGGAAGCTCTGAGACCACTCCTCAGAGGGGCAGGCGACCACCCAGAAGTAGAAAGGCGGGCCAGCTGCCGGGGAGGCCAGATGCAGCCAGCCTAGCCCGCGACTGGGAAAACCCCACGGCCCCAGGTCCACGCCAAAACTGGCCTGACCTGCCCCGCGACCGCTATCCAAGGGAGTTACTGGGCCTGCCGCTTGCCGACTACCCCGAGGACCCCATGGTGCTGGACCCCCCAGAGAACACCGCCGTGACCCAGATACCAGAAGGAGGGGAGTTAGGAAGCAGCCCGGGAGCAGCCGACCCTAGTCTGGCTGTAACTCTGCCAGAGCCCATGTCAGCGTGTTGCAGTCAGGATCCCCGCTGACCCAGCAGCAGGTCGTTTGCCGCTGCTAGGGCCCCGGGCTGGGGTGCAGTGGAGTGGGTGGGCCTGCGTCCCCCCTGCCACCCAACTCGTGGGTGGAAGTCTCCCCCTCTTCCAGGTCCTTGGAGGCCTGGGCTAATTCACACATGCTGTGTTGCTCAGCCCCTGCCTGAGGGCCTGAGCTACTGGCTGATTGTTGTCCCGCCCTCACCCAGGGCCTGGCCTGCTAACATGGAGCTATTTGCTCAGCCCCTATCTGAGGGCCTGAGCTACTATTTGGTGCCCCACCCAGACTCAGGGCCCAGGCCTACGGTGCTTGTTCCAGTTACCGCAAAGGCTGCCGAGGGAGACTCCAGTGGCCGGAAAAATTCCCCAAAGTCAACTGTGTGTAGCGAGCTGGTGTGGCTCCCCGCCGCCCCAGAGAGGGTTGAGCCCCAGCTAGCCCCTTTACAGAGCCACATGCTTTTTTATGAGCAAATTAAGATTTTACTTGGAGAAGATTGTTTTAAAATACAGATGATATTTCTAAACCATGGACTAAATTAGAAAATCTACCACATACATTTAGATGTTAAGGGAATAACTGTAAGCATGCATCCTTATACAAATCAAAAATAATAATGGAAACCATAGAATATCACACATTTTCACATACAAATGTATAACCATGTATATTGTTCACCAAAATACTACCTTTCAGAATTTATGAAGATACTTTGCTTCTTTGGCATATTGAGACCTGCATATTGTATGAAAAGTAATTGTATGGCTCAGTAATTGGCAAATTATACAGAACTCCCACTGATGTCCATGCCAGTTCAGATAGGCCTCAGAGCATAGTCCAAATACCCAAATTAAGTCAACAGAAACTCTGCTGCTGACTTCAGTATAAGTTGGATCAGGCCAATAGTACTGTGCAGGTTTTCAAAGCTTATTTTTCTCTATGATGCAGTTAATTTAATTATTTTATTTTGTGTATGAATAGCATGTAATTAAGTTTGGTGTTTATTAAACCTATAATGTAAGTACACTATATTTTTATTTATTTATTTGTAATTTATAGCCTCTTTAAGCACATTTTTTTTTTCTTTGTAAGTTCCCATGGAAACCTGCCACTTATATATGGAGTATGAACATGTACTCACAGCACCACTCACCGTACATCTGCTTCTTAGCTGAATGCATGCCATAGAATCATAGGACTAGTAGGGACCCCAAGAGGTCTTCTAGTTCAGTCCCCTGCACTCAAGGCAGGACTAAGTATTACCTAGACCATCCCTGACAGGTGTTTGTCTAACCTGCTCTTAAAAATCCCCAATGATGGCAATTCCACAACCTCCCTAGGAAATTTACTCCAGTTCTTAACCACCCTGACAGTTAGGAAGTTTTTCCTAATGTCCAACCTAAACCACCCTAGTTGAAATTTAAGCCCATTGCTTCTTGTGCTATTCTCTCAGGTTAAGAAGAACAATTTTTCTCCCTCCTCCTTGTAACAACCTTTTATGTGCTTGAAAACTGTTATCATGTCCCCTCTCGGTCTTCTCTTCTCCAGACTAAACAAACCCAATTTTTCAATCTTCCCTCATAGGTCATGTTTTCTAAACCTTTAATAATTTTTGTTGCTTTTCTCTGGCGTTTCTCCAATTTTTCCACATCTCTCCTGAAATGTGAAATTTTGAGGATCTCTCCACAGATCCTCAAAATGACATTACACCAGCTCCAGAAGTTGTCTCTGCTAGAAATATTCAAGTTCTGATTTACTTGACTTTAATTTAATAGTCTAATCCTTGAACTGAACCTGAAAGGTTGGGACTTGATCCTTGAGCTCTACTGTTGTTTGTTCAGAAATTCTGAGGGTGAGTGTGACTCTACTGATATTCACAAAGTGGAAAACAAGCAGTATACATGTTTTAAAAGGAGATTCTCTATCTATTGAAAAAAGCGGCTTTTAAGCTCGGAGATAGTAGCCCTGATTTCTTTAACTCATCATGAAAAATGAATATTTTCAGACTTGGGTGCCTAAAATTTAGATTTCTAAATCCATAAGTAGGCATCCAAATATGTTACCTGATTTTACAAGGTGCTGACCATCCATATTAGGCCCTTTGTAGTTTATCAAAATCTACCTGAACCTAAATATGTGCTTCTTTAAGGAACAAATATCAGTGCCTGCTTTAGATAACCTTACTGGCAAGGTACCCACTTTTGGACAGAAATTAGTCTCAAGATTCTGTACTCCACCACTGGCCACAATGAGCCAAACGTTTCTTCCTGCTCCTAATGCAGCATTTCAGTTGATCCTTTCTGTCCTGTAAATATATTACATGATGTGCTCACCATCAGTGTGTAAAATGGGTGTCTCCCCCATCAGGAAGGCAGGTTTCAACCAATTTGCAGCCAGGATTTTTCTCACACTATTTTCCCTCCTTCTGCTGGCAGACACTCTTCCCCAAGATGTTCTTTCTTTGGGGTTCCATCTTGTTCTCCAGGACTCTGAGACTTGGAGCCCTTATGGAGCAAAGTCAGCAAATTATTCCCTTAGAAAACTGGGGAAAAATCCTTACTGCATTCTCTCCTGCGCTGAGACTATTATGTCTGGAGTTTCCCCCCCTCTCACAACCTCACAAGGCCATGGTCCAATCATGCTCAGCAAGCAAGAACAGAAGTGGCCATGATTCAGTTATTTTCACTATGCATAGAGTGTAAGAATATTAACAGCAAGATAGAAAGAGTTGTGGGAATAGGACTTTTTTTTTTAAAGTGCATGTACCCATTTCATATTCACTCCAAGACAGGAAACTATTAGCATGTAAGAGAAACTAGATTTTGCAAATAAGACCAGTGAATAGGCTGTTAGACTTCCATGTTAAGTTCTACTCTCACTCCTCCCTCTCTCCCTTCTTTTCTTAATTTCCTTCCCTTGCTCTGTGTGAGCGGGGGAATAGTCCCGCTATTGTGGGGAACTTTCCTGGCTTCTGCACTACCCCAGTGAAGTGGGCTAGCGAAAGGATCTGAGTCCTCGCTCCCACTTCCTTTACCCAGTGGCCTCCCTGCCCTTGAGGACTCCCCTTCCACTCTCCTGTCTGGCAGAGTCCTCGTAATCCCAACAAGGCTCGACCACCAACCCTGCTGGGGTCACCTAGGACAGGGGCTAGGGTGTCCCCACTCCGGCCTATTCTCTCTGCACTGGACACTTCTCTGACCCACTGACCATTACATACAAGTTAAAGCAAATGCAAGTTATTTAATGAACAATTAATTTTAAAAAGAATAAGGAAAAATGGGAAAGGTTAAAGGAAACATATCAACCCGCTCTGTGGCAGGGAACATCACAAACAGTGTCTCTGGAATGTCAGGGCAGTTCACAGTCTGTTCCTTGTAAGTCCCAGGCCGCCTTCTCAGGCCCTGGCTTTGCTGCAGGGATGCTGTGGGTGGGACACTTGAGGGTCTCTCATATTCCCCTTACTTCTGGGCCTGGCTCACTCCTGGATGCAACATCTTCAGGAATTGCAGACTTCTCTCCTCCAAGGCAGCTGTACTTCCTGGATCTCATCCACCCCAGAGTCTTCAAGCAACTGTCACTGTACATAACACAGCTTTCTGCCATACCCTACTTTGTGCCCCTGCTCTTGTGCAGTCTCCTATATATCATAAAAGAAGTGTTTAACCCAGGGAGCTATGGAAAATCCTTTTTATTACTAGTGTGTGTGTGAGGGGGTATGCTACACTGGCATGGAACATCCTATTGTACCTGTGGAATTTACAATTAATTTTCCCCAGCCCCATAAATTCTTCTCATATTTCCCCCATGGTCACAGAGGTACACTCACTACTTTAGAAAAATTGGGTTTAAAAAAAACCCCTACAATCAGCTGCAGAGGTGCTCATTTTGTCTTTAAAGCCTCAGGTTTTATATATTATTAGTTAAAATCTGAGGCTTAAAGGTGTCTTTAAAATGCTGGGATTTGGAACAAAAGTGCTTGCATTTATTTGTCCTTAAATTGTGATCTGCTGGGAACAGAGAATGTCCATCTGCCTTGTTTGAAAAGCACCTAGCACAGAGTGGACACTACTGTAAATAAACAACATTTGTTATTTATCCATAGGTTGAAGATCAAGGTTGCTTTTATCCTCTGTGCATTGCATCTGTTCACAGCACGTTATACTTTTTTTTCCAGTTGTTTTTTTTTGCATTGTTTATATCAATATGGAAAATCTTCAGTAAACAGATTTAAAAAAAAAAAAAAATCCAGATTTTGTTGCCTAAAGGGCAAAACCTACCTGCATCTCATTTACACCTGTTATTGCAGCTCTGAATGTATTTTTAACTACTGATGGTGGAGAAAACAACAGCAACTTCCATCTTATTTGGAGATAACAGGTGCACTCCCCTCGTAAAATGGCAGTTGTCACTTCTGTTTACCATTTGTTTAATTAGGAAACAATGTCTGTTTGCTACCTTAGGCTGACACAGTGCTGCCACTGCTCGTCATCTGGGGACATAATATGTCACCAACGTACCACCTTGTAACTGCTCTTTCACTGTAAATACTGAAGGGAACAGATGTCAACTGTTAAAATCTAAAAGAAAACGCTAAGTTGAACACACTCTATTTACAGCAGGTCTTTGAGTGCTTCTTAACTCCTCATGGTTTAAAACGGTTTAAAAATCTCAGGATTTGGGTACTAAAAAACAAATCCATTTCTGATGTCAGACACCCATTATATCAGCTGATTCACTGCAACTTCTTGTCAAATCTTCTCCCTTCCTCTGACCACCCCAGGCCCAACCACTTCCATATAGTGTTTACAGCAAAAGCAGAATTCCAGTACTTCCCCCACCCCTTTCTTTGTTGTGCCAGTACGGATAGCTTCTGCAGCTTTACACATAGCTGCCTGCATTTAATCTGACTTTTTCAGCACAACATGGGGATCAGAAGAGTAAATAAAGGAGCAAATTAAGCTGTATGGCTTTAGTATCTTTTGTGTCATAATGAAGGATATGAATGTGTAAAGCTCTGATTGTTTCTTTAATCTTTGAGTTTTGACTTTGATCTACATTTGCAATAGTGCACCAGGAATACAAGAGTCTTGAAATAACCTTCACTAATATGTAGCTATTTTCTACAGTTAATGAATCATGTTTTAATTTGCCAACACTTCATAAATGAGATTGTTACAGACACTGTAACCTAAAGTCTGAATGGAGGGTATTTTTTAAACATACAGGAAGGAACTAAATTCGCTTATTCAATGCTACATTTATGACTGTCAAATTTCAGTCATATGCATTTATTAAATTATAAAATCTTCTCCTTTCAGATAAGAGTAATGATCAGACTTAATCAGGAGTCAGGAGACAAAGGTCAGATTGGCATTCAGTTCTTAACTCACATAGATACAGTGAAAGACAAGGCTATAATGACATGAGTTATATTCTTAACTTTGAATTTCCTGATTTTCTTGGTTTAAATTAGATTTACTAGTATTTGAATGTAGCATTTTTTTATGTAATTCACTTTGAAAAACAAAACTAGCAAAGTTATTAAAATGCATTTATAGCTACTTGGCAAAGTTTGGCGGCTTTTGATTTAAAAGTTTAAGCCAAATACAGTAGATATCTATTTTATTTTCATAGACATCTGAGTCTGAAACCAGAAGATGTTACAGAATCACAGAATTAGAGATGGAAAAGAACTAGGGAGTTACTCAGTCCCAGCCAATAGAGGATTATTTCCATTATACATTTCTAGTATGTTTTCTGAAGAAGTTTTGCTAATACTCAGTTAAAACTTCCCCTTTCTTAATTTCATTGCATTACACGATTGCCACCATCTACCACACTATTCATAAATTCTTCTACATTTTTAGAGTTTACACACTTCAGTTTTCTGTTGATCTATGTCATTTCCCACCTGTATTGATCACTTATCAAAACTACACATGTAAAACTCTGAATCTCTCATTTGTCTCTCCGTCTGGGCCCCAATGACCTCCCACATTTGCTTTTCTAATCTTTTGGTGTCAATCTAGTGATTCACAATTTAAAAATAATTGCCACTGTTAGCCAGACATTGGTGACATATAACATCCAGCTACATTTATTTCCGTATGTCCAAGTTCCACAAGTATTTCCTCATCTGTTTCTTCAAAAGCTGAGTTTCCCCCTGGCATTTTTTAGACACCATTAATTCTAGTGGCCTCCTTATTTCAGGCTCACTCCTTGAAAGTGCTGAACACTGTAGCTCCATACCCAGCCAGTCAAATAGGTCTACTAATGTTTAGAAAGTTAAGCACATACTTAAATGGTTTCCTGGATCTCTGCCAGAATACTCAGTATTTTGCAGAATCAAGCCTTTAGGATCCAATTCTGTTCCCATTGACTTCAACTGTGCAGGCTCAAACTCTTATTAATAGACCCACTTTGTCCCATCCATTGAATATCTTTGTTTAAGATTGTTCCAAGCTGTATATGTTTATACTTTTCCTGATTCAGCCTCATTTTGCTATTTCCTGACTTGTTTCTAATCTCAGTAGATCAATTTGTACATTTTTTTTCTGTTCTCAGTAATATTTGCAACTCCTAATATACATCATCTGTGAATTTCATTAGTGTTCCAAGGACCTGACCATGCAATTGCCAGTGCAGAGGAAGACTGCTATGCCTACCCAGAGCTTGGTAATGTCAGGTGCAGGATCAGGGGTTAGGTCATTCATGAAGATGTTAAATAAGTCTGTTGTAGGATCCCCATTAGATATCTTCCTCCATTATACTTTTTCATGATCTCTACTTAAAGCCTTTCAACTACCTTTCAGCCTGCATTGAAACATTATTTTTGTTAAAAGAAAAGGAGTACTAGTGGCACCTTAGAGACTAACCAATTTATTGGAGCATAAGCTTTTGTGAGCTACAGTTCACTTCATTGAATGCATCCGATGAAGTGAGCTGTAGCTCACAAAAGCTTATGCTCAAATAAATTGGTTAGTCTCTAAGCTGCCACTTGTACTCCTTTTCTTTTTGCGAATACAGACTAACACGGCTGCTACTCTGAAACCCATTATTTTTGTTGTTGTTGTTAATAATTATTATTATTTTTATTTTGTTTGTATTACCATAGTGTCTAGAGGCCCTAGTCAAGGACTAGAACCCCATTGTGCTCAGAACTTTACAAACACAGAACAGAAAGCTGACCCCTGCCCAAAGGGGCTTACAATTCAAGTATAAAGACAAGAGACAATAGATGGATAAAGACAGACAGGGGAGTACACGGAAACAATGAGCAATGAGACAGTATTAATCATCATGATAGGCTGTGGTGTCAGCACACTAGCAGTCTAACCACTGCCAAATTTTTTGTAGGCATCACAACAATTGACAGGTTTGAGGAGGTATTAGGTGAAGGTGGATAATGAGGCAGTTTTCAGGCCTTTATGGGGAGCAATTCCCAAGCATTTGGATCAGCATGTGAGAAAGCATGAAGGTGCTTGTTTGAAACTTTAACAAGTGGGCAATGGAGGGTTGCTATGAATGGGCTGATAAGAGGCTAGCATTGACAGCTAGATAATGAATGAGAGATAATGGGCAGGGTGGGTGTTAGGATAGAGATATTCAGGCCTGTCTGTAAAGGCCTATTCTCTAAGAATTTAGGTGTATTCTTATCACTTGGCTAGTTAGGGGTATAAAAGAAAGAATCAAAATCACTGTCTGCCGGTGTAAGGTCCTTCTCTTACTGTGACAGTCTGAGGCCCTGTGCTTAGGCTAAGATCTTTGGCTAAGCAGCAGAGGTAGCCATAAGCTGGGAAGCGATCGGTCACATCCTCACATTCCAAACTAGTCACACTGAAATAAGGTGCTATTGGGCTGTTAGGAATATAATCCTGTCCTGATAGTGCCTATCACCTCCAGAGAAAGGGAAGTGCCTAGAAGATGTAAAAGGAAACTTAGTTTGATAGCATCCTGTCTGGCAAGAACTCACTTATCAATAGCTGGGATGTGAAATCCTCACTTCTGTATTGTTTTGTCATTATAGTTCCCACTTTGCTATTGTTTGTCCGTATAATCTCCGTCTGGTTCTGTGGTTGTTTCTGTCGGCTGTATAATTAATTTTGCTGGGTGTAAACTAATTAAGGTGGTGGGATATAATTGGTTACATAATCATGTTACGATATGTTAGGATTGGTTAGTTAAATTTCAGGAAAATGATTGGTTAAGGTATAGCTAAGCAGAACTCAAGTTTTACTATATAGTCTGCAGACAATCAGGAAGTAAGGGGGGGAATGGGAACAGGGAATGGGGGTGGGGAAATTGGAATCATGTTTTGCTAAGGGCAGGAATGGGAACAGGGACACAGGTGAAAGGCTCTGTGGTTTCAGAGCTGGGAAGGGGGACACTAAGGAAGGAAACTGGAATCATGCTTGCTGGAAGTTCACCCCAATAAACATTGAATTGTTTGCACCTTTGGACTTCAGGTATTGTTGCTCTCTGTTCATGCGAAAAGGACGAGGGAAGTAAGTGGGTGAAGGAATAAGCCCCCTAACAGTGGGGATTGACAATTAAGGACCTTGAAAGTGAAAACAAGCATCTTATGTTTGATTTGATAGATGGAGCCAGTGGGGGGATTCAAAGAGAGGGGTGACATGGTCAAAGTGACAAGCTAGGAAAGTGCATTTTGAATGCATAAGATTGCAATTGTCAAAGCCAGAAAGAAGGATGTTGCAATAATCAAGGAATATGGAAGCATTCCAACCCAACCCAAATTACGTTAACTTTTCATGATTTGATGACAGTTTCAAATACATTAATCAAATTCAAATCTGTAGATCTCCTGTTTCCTTCATCCACTGAAAGACCAAGCCTGTACTCCTAATGCAGGCAAAACTTCCAATAAAAGAGTGCAGAACTGGGCCCTATTTTTGTAAACCTGTCAAAGAATAACAAACCTTTTTGAAAATAATAGAAGCACTGTGATCTGGTGTATGGGTGAAGACCTGGAAGAAGTGCTGAACTCACAGAACCTTCTCCAGTTTCTGGAGGTGCCATTCATAGTCATAATAATCGTATGCACCTGATTTCAGGGACTCCACTGAGCTAGCCCTACTAAGAGCATTAGCCAACCTCATGGGGACATTGTCTCACCTCACTCCACACTGAATAGTGGAAATGGACAACTTCACTAAAGACAGCAGAGTTTGCAAAGAGTAAAAATGTGATTGTGCTTGAATAGCACTATTTCTGAATTTCCTCACTCTCACGCCAATGGCTTAAAGACATAGCAGATCCTTTATTCTTTACAAACCATAGTGTCTTTTGCTTCATTACCACAAACACATTCAGTCTATTGAATAAATAAAATATTCAGGCAATTTACAACTAAATTTTAATGTAGTCCCAAATCTGTATCAGTATGATTGTGCAAATAATGCCTTATTCTTGGCTTCTGATCCATTTAAATATACTCTATCTATTTAGAACTCCTGGTATCCATACAAAAATTCTTAGTAAACTAAAAAAAAAGACTTTATTGTGCCTGAAAAGAAATAATTTTGCACTCTAATATCTTGGACATTTTTTTCCTTTTTAAACAAATCAGCAGCTGCTTACCTTTTATACTGTCACTGCTTCCCAAGTTCATTTTACAACACAAGACTTTGTTGACAGGGAGAGCAAAAATATATTTTAAATTTATCTGATAAGGAAAACATGGTCAAGTATGTTGCAGAGTTTTAAAGAGAGAGGGCCTGGTTGTGACTTAAGTTAAAGTCCATGCAAGAGAGGGTGCAGAGGATATATGTTATGAGTATTACCACAGCACTACGAGCCCTAGTCATGGACCAGGACACCATGTTTGTTCTGGGTGCTGTACAAACACAGAACAAAAGATGTTCCCTGCCTCCAAAAGCTCACAATCTAAGTATAAGACAAGAGAAAACAAAACAAAAAAAACCAGAAAGAGGCAGACAGACAGATGGGGTAACACAAGGATAGGCAGTGATCTTTTCACACCAGCAGCATTGTAATTTATGTATTTTATTTGTTTGTGTGTTTTTTGTTAGCCAACATGGCAAAAAATAGTTTCATGGAGCTGTTTGAAGCAGGTCAATGAGGTCGTTTTGTGGATGTTTACCGAGAGCTCCTCTCAAGCATGTGGGGCAGCAGAAGCTCAGAGAAGTAATTCTGGTTGAGACTGTGATGTTTTCTGGCTGAATTCCCAGGTATACATGCTGTGCTGGCTCACTTTTAAGGGGTACAGCACGCATTCCTCTCCAATGCCTGGCCAGCTATGAAAAGAGACAAAGCCAGGACCATTGCCCACCTATCCTAGTTTCAGATAGCTAGCATTCATGGGGGCACTAGAAAGGTGTATGACCTATATTCCTAAAAAGGATCATGCCTGGCCTCTACGCAGGGGCTACTCACAGTCTTTCTCTTTCCTTGTGCACCAATGCAGGGCCAGGAACACTCCAGCCAAAACCACAGAGTCCTGCAAAGAAAATGATCTGACAAAATCACTGACAGAACTTTTCTATTAGAGTGAAAAGTTTAAAAAAATATCTGCTGCCTAGTGCTTAGACAACAGTTAATTGAAGACTTTCTGAAGGAATGCAAAGTCTGACATAAAGATCAACAGTGATTTGCAGGACTAAAGCTTCAAGTGAAAGTGGCAAGAGTTTACTGCTTGCAAGTGTCTGATTGACAGCTCTTGTGAATGAACTTGTCCACCTAGCAAGTACAAAACAGCACAGACAGCAGCACTGCGAACTTGTCAAACATCTTTCCTCACAGTTTGCTTCTTTACTGGCATTTGCCCTTGGCCAGTCTTGGAAGGACATTGGGTGGTTGTGAAAGGGTAGCATGCAGTACTCTGAGTGCCTCTTCAATACAGGACCTCTCTTACTAAGGCCGAAAACAGAAATGCCAAATGGTGTTAGTAGGGGCAATAGTTTCTGAGATGTAGATACCTGCCAGCTAGGAAGTAGTATGGGATCACAACTTATTTCACATAGGACAATAAGTGTCTGTTAAATACCATTATCTACCTGAGCCATTTGTAAAGCATTCTGTATCTTATTACCAATCTTTTAAGCCATCCAAGCACTCAATAGATTTTCAAAATTGGAAATAAGAAAAGGACAGTCTAAAAACCTTATTCTTTAATTCCCTTACACACATGCCAACCCAAAAAACCCACTAACAGCTGTAGTACTGACTTCTTCATCTCTAATCTGATGTGAAATACATTTGAGGTTAATCCTTAATGGAAACATTCTGAAACTACACAAGGTTTGACCCAAAAAGGCCAGATCTTCTTCTACTGAATGCACAGTTCTAGGCTAACTAACGTGCCGGTGTTCATATTTCAGGTGCATTAGCTTGTTTGCACTGCTAACAGTTTTTTCTTTCCATAAGAACATTCACTGCTACATCAGTTCAACCTAGGAAAATCTCAGCTGAGAATAGTCAATATTTCATGACCAAATAATGAGCCTACTATTTCTTTACTTCACTCTGTCTGTCACTCACTCACAGCTGCTAGTACATGCTATTCCAATGGGACTCAGAATAAGAGTGGTTTCATCAAAAACATTTGCCAGAGAATTGGCTGTTATTCAGTGTTACAAAATCTATGTTGCTCACAACATCTCTTTCAAAGCAAAATGCAACCTGCTACTTCTCCCTGCCTAAGATTTTGAAGTGAAACTTCATACATTCATTCAGGCTTCTGAAACAATGAACCAAAGTGCTGTCATGTCATCAGGCATGAAAGAAAAAAACAATTATTTTAACTATACTTTATATAATCAATGTCTTTGCTTTAACAGTTTTTCAGTATCAGAAATATTCATAGCTGGAATAGTAACCATATCAGCTATTACAGCATATATGCAATATAGTTAGGGCTTGAGTCACAAGGTATATAAATACATTCCTAATTTAAGTATAACAGTAGTCTCATTTACTTCAATGCAAATGCTGACATGCTTCAGTATCTTGCCAAATTAGGGTTTGAGAGGATCATGGACGTTTCTGTTTTAACTCCATTAAAATTATTGAGCTTATACCAGAGATGAATTGGGCTCACATGGACAATTCTTGTTGTCATTTCCCTCACTAAGGGCAGAATCTGGATAGGTTATCTAACTAAAAATCTGGAGTAATTACACTGAAGTCAGTGGCAAATTCCAGACATACAATGGTCTGGATGACAGTACGCTCTGGCTCTGTGACTTTGATAGGACTACCGAGGGCAGATTTTTCCAATCAAAATCTCAGTAGGTGCATTTCGAGCTTTTGAAGCCTGCATATTTGACAAATCAATAATGCTGCGGAGAGAAATGAGAAGTGGCCTTTAAGATATTAATAGGACTTCTCTTGAGGACACTTTATGCCAAATTCTGCTCTCATTTTCATGAGTAGGAATTTTGAGGACTTGTTACTTTCAGCTGAGCTACACCAGATTTATGCCAGTTTAACAGAACAGCATTTGGACCATAGATATCTGTGACTAGCTAAGAAACGTATATTCATTAAAATGGTCACTACACTACCCACTGTACCCTGCTTTAAGACTATCAAAATGTTAGTAACCTGCAAAGCTTTGAATCCAATATAGAAAATGATAAGTACTTAAAATATCTAGCAGGTATGATACATGCTATACCACATTGTGATTTCATGTAACAATACAACAAAACAAATGTACAGAAACAAATATACTGGCCATTTGCTCTACATGTGGGCAGCAAATCACAGAAACAAAACATTCATCTAGGTGCAAGCAGTAAGACAGAGATAGTTGTTAGCAGTTCTTTTTGAATGTCCTAAAATCATATCTGACTTCTGTGCCACTGTCAAAGGTGACAGGTGTACAGTAGATAATGAATTATTCCAAGTGAATTAACAGATTGAAGAAATCCTCTGTTTCTGACACCAGTTCAAAGTTTGTTACCTAACATATCCTTCATTAGATGTCAGACTGTCAGCGGATGTCAGATTGGATTTTTGAGCCTCACTTCCCCCAAAATACATTAAAGCAGCCAGGCAATACCTTTGATTGTAGACATTAAAATCAGCACTATCAATTAAGGAGCCAATTATCCAAGTTAGAATCTTAGGTGCTGGTCTAGCATAGCATCCCTACAGCATTCCAAGTCGCACAAGTCCAAGGTCATAGTATAGATGTTTTGCATGTGAAAGGTCCAGTTTTCCAGAGGAAACAGATCGTGGTACATTGAAAGCAACTCTCTGTTTAGGTGTCCACTCCTTTTGCCTTCACGGCCCAAAACCCCCCCGCCCAATCAAATCAACCATTAGGATTGTATACAGGTTGTACTCTTAAGGGCAGGAATGCATGGAAATAAACTACCTTGCCTTCCATGCTGAAATGCTGCTTGACCTCAGACTTTTGTTTGTTTGTTTGGGGTTGGATTTTTTGTTGTTGTTTTTGTGGAGAGATGGTGAGTTTCTTCCCTCAACACTGAAAGCTCAGTTGAAAGTCACCATAGTGAATCCGACTCCTTTTCCAATCCCCATCCTGTTTTTTTCTCCAGGAAGACTCTTTCTTTGCTTTCCTTTATTTTAGGAGATGGAGAAAACAATATGAGCTCCTTCAATGTGTATGTTGGTGTTTGGGAGGGGAGGGATCAGAGAGGTTCTACTTTCTGTTGCCATTTTTTAACTACACTTTAGGTCACAATAACTCTTTTCCACTTCTTCCCAAGGTGACTGCTGTTCACTCAGCTGAAGAAGAATTGGAAAACCGAGAAGTCTGCTGCTTGCCAGGGGCTAAGATTCGCGATGTGACGGAGAGACTGCCGAGACTCATCAAGCCCTCGGATTGCTACCCCTTCCTGCTTCTCCACGTGGGCACCAATGATACTGCCAAGAATGACCTTGAGCGGATCACTGCAGACTACGTGGCTCTGGGAAGAAGGATAAAGGAGTTTGAGGCGCAAGTGGTGTTCTCGTCCATCCTCCCCGTGGAAGGAAAAGGCCAGGGCAGGGACCGTCGAATCGTGGAAGTCAACGAATGGCTACGCAGGTGGTGTTGGAGAGAAGGCTTTGGATTCTTTGACCATGGGATGGTGTTCCATGAAGGAGGAGTGCTGGGCGGAGACTGGCTCCATCTTACGAAGAGAGGGAAGAGCATCTTTGCGAGCAGGCTGGCTAACCTAGTAAGGAGGGCTTTAAACTAGGTTCACCGGGGGAAGGAGACCAAAGCCCTGAGGTAAGTGGGAAAACGGGATACCGGGAGGAAGCACAGGCAGGAACGTCTGTGATGGGAGGGCTCCTGCCTCATACTGAGAATGAGGGGCGATCAGCAGGTTCTCTCAAGTGCTTATATACGAATGCACAAAGCCTTGGAAACAAGCAGGGAGAACTGGAGGTCCTGGTGATGTCAGGGAATTATGACGTGATTGGAATAACAGAGACTTGGTGGGATAACTCACATGACTGGAGTACTGTCATGGATGGTTATAAACTGTTCAGGAAGGACAGGCAGGGCAGAAAAGGTGGGGGAGTAGCACTGTATGTAAGGGAGCAGTATGACTGCTCAGAGCTCCGGTACGAAACTGCAGAAAAACCTGAGTGTCTCTGGATTAAGTTTAGAAGTGTGAGGAACAAGAGTGATGTAGTGGTGGGAGTCTGCTATAGACCACCGGACCAGGGGGATGAGGTGGATGAGGCTTTCTTCCAGCAACTCGCAGAAGCTACTAGATTGCACGCCCTGGTTCTCATGGGTGACTTTAATTTTCCTGATATTTGCTGGGAGAGCAATACAGCGGTGCATAGACAATCCAGGAAGTTTTTGGAAAGCGTAGGGGACAATTTCCTGGTGCAAGTGCTAGACGAGCCAACTAGGGGGGGAGCTTTTCTTGACCTGCTGCTCACAAACAGGGAAGAATTAGTGGGGGAAGCAAAAGTGGATGGGAATCTGGGAGGTAGTGACCATTAGATGGTCGAGTTCAGGATCCTGACACAGGGAAGAAAGGTAAGCAGCAGGATACGGACCCTGGACTTCAGGAAAGCAGACTTCGACTCCCTCAGGGAGCGGATGGGTAGGATCCCCTGGGGGACTAACATGAAGGGGAAAGGAGTCCAGGAGAGCTGGCTGTATTTCAAGGAATCCCTGTTGAGGTTACAGGGACAAACCATCCCGATGAGTCAAAAGAATAGTAAATATGGCAGGCGACCAGCTTGGCTTAATGGTGAAATCCTAGCAGACCTTAAACATAAAAAAGAAGCTCACAAGAAGTGGAAGTTTGGACATATGACCAGGGAAGAGTATAAAAATATTGCTCGGGCATGTAGGAATGAAATCAGGAGGGCCAAATCGCACCTGGAGCTGCAGCTAGCAAGAGATGTCAAGAGTAACAAGAAGGGTTTCTTCAGATATGTTGGCAACAAGAAGAAAGCCAAGGAAAGTGTGGGCCCCTTACTGAATGAGGGAGGCAACCTAGTGACAGAGGATGCGGAAAAAGCTAATGTGCTCAATGCTTTTTTTGCCTCTGTCTTCACTAACAAGGACAGCTCCCAGACTGCTGCGCTGGGCATCGCAACATGGGGAGTAGATGGCCAGCCCTCTGTGGAGAAAGAGGTGGTTAGGGACTATTTAGAAAAGCTGGACTTGCACAAGTCCATGGGGCCGGACGAGTTGCATCCGAGAGTGCTAAAGGAATTGGCGGATGTGATTGCAGAGCCATTGGCCATTATCTTTGAAAACTCGTGGCGAACGGGGGAAGTCCCGGATGACTGGAAAAAGGCTAATGTAGTGCCAATCTTTAAAAAAGGGAAGAAGGAGGATCCTGGGAACTACAGGCCAGTTAGCCTCACCTCAGTCCCCGGAAAAATCATGGAGCAGGTCCTCAAGGAATCAATCCTGAAGCACTTACACGAGAGTAAAGTGATCAGGAACAGTCAGCATGGATTCACCAAGGGAAGGTCATGCCTGACTAATCTAATCGCCTTCTATGATGAGATTACTGATTCTGTGGATGAAGGGAAAGCAGTGGATGTATTGTTTCTTGACTTTAGCAAAGCTTTTGACACGGTCTCCCACAGTATTCTTGTCAGCAAGTTAAAGAAGTATGGGCTGGATGAATGTACTATAAGGTGGGTAGAAAGTTGGCTAGATTGTCGGACTCAACGGGTAGTGATCAATGGCTCCATGTCTAGTTGGCAGCCGGTGTCAAGTGGAGTGCCCCAGGGGTCGGTCCTGGGGCCGGTTTTGTTCAATATCTTCATAAATGATCTGGAGGATGGTGTGGATTGCACCCTCAGCAAATTTGCTAAACTGGGAGGAGTGGTAGATACGTTGGAGGGCAGAGATAGGATACAGAGGGACCTAGACAAATTGGAGGATTGGGCCAAAAGAAACCTGATGAGGTTCAATAAGGATAAGTGCAGGGTCCTGCACTTAGGACGGAAGAACCCAATGCACAGCTACAGACTAGGGACCGAATGGCTAGGCAGCAGTTCTGCGGAAAAGGACCTAGGGGTTACAGTGGACGAGAAGCTGGATATGAGTCAGCAGTGTGCCCTTGTTGCCAAGAAGGCCAATGGCATTTTGGGATGTATAAGTAGGGGCATAGCGAGCAGATCGAGGGACATGATCGTTCCCCTCTATTCGACATTGGTGAGGCCTCATCTGGAGTACTGTGTCCAGTTTTGGGCCCCACACTACAAGAAGGATGTGGATAAATTGGAGAGAGTCCAGCGAAGGGCAACAAAAATGATTAGGGGTCTGGAACACATGACTTATGAGGAGAGGCTGAGGGAACTGGGATTGTTTAGTCTGCAGAAGAGAAGAATGAGGGGGATTTGATAGCTGCTTTCAACTACCTGAGAGGTGGTTCCAAAGAGGATGGTTCTAGACTATTCTCAGTGGTAGAAGATGACAGGACAAGGAGTAATGGTCTCAAGTTGCAGTGGGGGAGGTTTAGGTTGGATATTAGGAAAAACTTTTTCACTAGGAGGGTGGCGAAACACTGGAATGCGTTACCTAGGGAGGTGGTAGAATCTCCTTCCTTAGAAGTTTTTAAGGTCAGGCTTGACAGAGCCCTGGCTGGGATGATTTAATTGGGGATTGGTCCTGCTTTGAGCAGGGGGTTGGACTAGATGACCTCCTGAGGTCCCTTCCAACCCTGATATTCTATTCTATGATTCTATTCTATTCTATGATTCTAATCTGTGTGAGAATGCTATGGGACTTCCTAAGAAAAATACACACATGCCACAGTGATTGGAGCCTGCAGTTTGGTGGTCTATCGAGTCAGCTGACCTAGTGGTCAGGGCCTGCTACTCTACTCTCTCTTTCAATTTAATTTGTCAGGGACCTCTGACCAGGGGTCAGCTGACTCAACTTATTTGCTGGTAGATCCCCACGCCTTCCCATCCCAGAGCTGGGCATAGGGGAATCTGGAGTGTGTATGGGGATCCAAGCCCTCCCTCTCCATTGGATCCTGGCTCAGAGCCATGAAAGTGTGACAGCATGGATTTTCCTACCCTTGGCCCACCTCCTGTTCACCTTCCCCTGGGCCACTTCGTACCCCACCTAATGCCTCAATTTTGGGCATGGCTTTTGTTTGATTATAGTCCTTTTTTCCAAACCCCCACAATTTCAAGGCTGATTCAAACAACTCTCTGGTGCTTCACACATGGTTCCCCCTATCTCAGGGGGCTCTCCAAGGAGTTGGGGAAAGATTCACAGCCAAACCACCTCTATAAAAGATCCTTCTCCTCCTAGGAATGGCTTATTTCCTCCCACACTGGCCTGGGCTACTGGACCTCTTTTTATACTGCTCCTTTCCCCAGAAGCATGCTTGGCAGTACCTGAGGAACAGAGCATTCTCTGTCCAGCCCTGCTCCAGCCTTTCCCTGGCCTTGGCCTTAGTGAGGGGTTTGTAAATTCCATCACAGAGCTTTCTTCGAATTCAAGACAGCAGTGCTGCGCCTTGCAAGCATTCAGAATTAGGAGCCTACCCCCTGAAAGCATGAGATTGTCCTAAAATTAATGGTTACAAAAAATACAAACAAGGGCTAGAAATTTACTTTTTTTTTAAATGAAAGCTGAACTCTTTCATAATAACAGAGCCCCAGCAGCACGAAATACTGCAGCATTCATGATAAAATCATGAATGTCATCAAGACTGACAGATAGATGAACAGAGGGGGAGGCCTCTGGTGTTCCCAAGAATCAGATTGCCAGTTAAGTAACTTCACTGGCCTTGGGAAGATGGTAGACTGGACTGCCTATTCTGTATCCCCTGGCCTGTGACACTGATTTAGGAGGATCATGACACTTCTGCCAGCAAACAGCCATGGAAATGAATCAGGCCCAGTCAGGTCCATTATACTCTGCATAGATGTAGTATATACTGGGACATAGTAATGCTGACAAAACTTAGTAGTATATACTTGGCCTTACATACTAAACTCTACTACACTAAGCCACCTGAAAGCTCTTTAGTACAACAGGAGTGTCTACATTGGTAGTTAGCGAGGAGTTGCTAATGTGCTGTAAATTCACACCCTAGCTTGCTGTGCACTAACATCCCCAAGCAGACAAGCCCTTAGCTTGCAGGAAAGGTTTGTACCATTAAGCAGGAGTAGTATAAGGGCCCTACCATCAATCAAACTCTGACCCCGCCCCTTGACCCCTTAGCCCCGCCCCTTGACCCCTCAGCCCCGCCCCTTGACATCTTAGCCCCACCCACCGGAAGTCCCGCCCCATGGGTTATTGCTTCCGGGGTCAAGGCTGCCACATGACCGGAAGCAAGGTGTGTCATGTGACACCCACCCCACCCCTTGACCCCTTTAACCCCACCCCTTGACCTCTGCCCCCCACCCCCACCCCACCGGAAGTCCTGCCCCATGGGGTATTACTTCCAAGGTCAAGGCTGCCACGTGACCGGAAGCAAGGTATGTCATGTGAACCCTCTAACAACTCCTCCCACTGCCCTCTACCAATCAGGATGGGTTTCGCCCCGTAGGACTTCCCCCCCAAGAGGAGCTTTGACCAATCAGGGCGAGTTCCGGAGGGGGGTGTCCTCTCCGGAAGTGGGTCTTGTGACCCCTCTAACAACTCCTGCCCCCCCCCCCACCAATCAGGATGGGTTTTGCCCCGTAGGACCTCCCAGAGAGGAGCTTTGACCAATCAGGGCGAGTTCCGGGGTGGGGGTGTCCTCTCTGGAAGTGGGTCTTGTGACCCCTCTAACAACTCCTCCCCCCACCCCGCTACCAATCAGGAGGGGTTTTGTTCCGATAGGACCAAGAGGAGATTTGACCAATTAGGATGAGTTCCGGGGGCGGGGTGACCCGTCCGGAAATGATTCGTGTGACCCCTCTAACAACTCCTCCCACCAACCTCTACCAATCAGGCCGGCCCGAGAGCAGATTTGACCAAAATAGGGCAGGTTCTGGGATGGGGTGAACCACCCAGAAGAGGGGCGTATGACCCCTCTGCCAATCAGAGCGCAGCACCATCACCCCATAAGGCCCAGCGTCGGGCAGAAGAGGCTGTCTTTTACCAAGAGCGCGTGTTTTAGAAATCGTGGAAACATGGACTCCTTCACCACCCCCGTGAGAACTTCGGACTTTGTTTTAGCCCCGAAGGCCTTCAACAAACCGCGGAGAAAGCGCTACATCAGCGACAGTTCCGAGGAGGAGGAGGGGGCAATTGAGGGGAGCCCTTTGGCCCAGCCATTGATGGATACCCCGGACCCTGAAACCCAGCCGCTTGTGGGGCCCCACGATGAGCGTGATGGCCTCTTGTTGGCCACCCCCCGGGAGGAGGAAGGTGATCGCAGCTCGGGGAAGTCACTAGTGGACAAGATGAACGCTCAGGTAAATGAATGCTTAAGAAGTGACGGTCGGGATGGGGTTGTAACGGGGCTAGGAACCAGGGATTGTGTAAATCAAAAACCGAGCAGTGGGGTGCTTACGCTGTTTCTTTTTTGAAAAAAATCTCTCAACAGCTCAATGATGCCTTTCTAGAGGACCCGGAGACTCTGGACAGCGTTGCACCAAGCAGCGAAGATGAACCGGGCCCACCTTGTTTTTGCTCAACGCCAATACAAAATGTTGAAGAGGACTCCGAGGATGACGGCTATGAGGAGTTTAGGAGGAGGCTTGGCATGGAACTGACTGAGCCAGTGCCACGTCGTGAGCGTAACAAAGTCATGCAGACTATTGTACGCGTTGCTGTTTATTCTGTTCTTAATCACTGTCTTAGGGAAAAGCTTTTTGAAGATTGTGAGGGCTGTGTCATAGATGCACCAGGCCAGCGGCACCATGACTGTGTGACTTGGACTTCAGTGGATATAAACTGCAAGCTCCGGGGCCTGTGTGCTGAGCTGTGTTTGGAAAGCTTATTAAACACTGTGATTGCCATAGGTTATGCTATGCAATGTCTATGCCTAACCCAAGAACATTTAGCACAAGGGGTGACCTTGATAAATGCTGTGCAATTCAGTGGAGACCCTGACCATGTTTTAAAGAAAATGACCAAACCGGAAGATGCCTGCTTAGAGCGTTATATTGACCGTCTGGTCCGCACAAAAAGTTACAGAACCCTGCTTAAGAAAAAGGCTATTTGTAAGAAATCTAAAAGGATTAAGTTAGAAAATGGTGAGGTTCCAAACATGCGATATAAAACTTGGTAGCTGTAAATTTAAAAAAAAAATCTATTGAAAAGGGCTTTGTGACTATTTGTATTTCTGTTAAAAGGTCTCTGGCCCTTAAGGGAGCTTAAAGTCTTTTTTTCTTTCTTTCTTTTTTTAATGGAGCATCTTGGTTTGTTTTGAAGGAGCTGTATGTCTTTTAAATAAAAAAAATTGTTTGTGAGAACCTAGCTCTTGTGTCTTTTGTGTAAGAGAGACCCATTTACAGCAAAAAAAAAAAAAAGCTGAAATGTATGTTGTGGGAGGGGGAAAAATACCCTAAAAATGTGTTTACAATAAAACAAACGGGGATGGTTCAGACATGTGGTTGAGTACAATAGAGTTGACTTATTCTGTTGAACTGAACGGGTTTAACCACCCCCCCCCCACTGAATAGCCAGGGTGACTGTGATTACTCACCCTTGTTGCCATAGGGTTAATTTTGATGGGGGTGCACCCATAGTAAGGGAGGTGGGTGGGTGAGGATGGTGAGTTCTGATTAATATGAAATGAAATAAAACCTCAGGAGTTTGCAGATGCTATTGGGCAGTTTAAATATAACCCCTGGAGTTGGTGGAACGCTATAGGCCAGTCTAAATATGGCCCAGGAGTTGGTTGAAGGCCGCGGGGCACTTTTTCTAGAAATCACCCCCCGTCCCACCAAACTTTAAGCATGAAAGAACATGTTTTTAAAAACAAAAACAAGCCCCAAGACATTCATTGATATCTGCAAAGGGCCCCTCACTTGAAATGGTTACTGTAAGAAGGCCCTACAGGATGGGGGGAACAAAAAGTATTTGAACTTAAAAAAGAAAAGCAGCCCAATTGTGCAGAAAAACTTATTCCCCACCCCCGATCACAAAAGGGAATGCTAGGGAGGGGTGATCCAATCAACCTGCTAACTATTTTGAAACAAAAGAGTTAGGATGGTGTAAAAAAAAAACAACAAAACCTCAGGTAGCTTGGAGACTGTCTCTTTCAACAGAAACTCTCTTGAATTGCTGCTGGGCTGCAAGTGGAGGTATGTTCCCTGTTTTTTTTTTTTAACTCTGAAAATATATATATATTATATAATGCCATTTTTTGGCCATGCTATCTTAGTAAATAATGGTGCATATCTGTATTGCAGTGTGATCTGTTTAGCATGGAGCCAGTAACTTTAAGTTGCAGTTCATCACCAGGCCAAGGTAAAAACCATTTTTAACTGTAGTTGTGCTTAATAACTTCAGGTATTACATAGGTTGAATAGGGATTTGGGAGCTAATACTAACTAACATTTTGGCTTGTTTTTCTTACCCCAAAGACCCCAAGCACACATGGCTGGGGCAGGGCGGGGGCCAGAACAACCAGGGATCTTTTTAAAAGCATGTGGGTTTATTGAAAAGTATTTTGTTGCAAACAGTGTTTTAAACTCTGTGTGTGTGTGTGTGTGTGTGTGTGTGTGTGTGTGTGTGTGTGTGTGTGTGTGTGTGTAAAACATAGGCGGTTTTTAAAAAGTATATGTCTACAAACTGATGGTGATGGTGTGTTTCCAATTAGCAGGGTTTTTACTTTGCAAAATGAGATGTATTTAAAAAAAAAAATATTTGTGGGGGTTGTTTTCAAAGTGGTAGAAATAAACTCAAAACCTGTGATTGTTGTACAGCCTGAAATGGATTATTTTGTTTTAAAGCTATGACTTTTTTAAATAGAAAAAACACTCTAATGGATATTATTTTATTTTATTTTAAAGTTTACTAGACAGTTTCATGTGTTTTATTAGAATGTTGTTTGCTTTACAGCACGGTCAAAACTTGAGCGGGTAAAAATGCTCAAAAGAAAAAGGAAAGAGACAATTGAAAAGAAAAATTCACAAGTATCAGTGACAGATGGATGGATGAAGCCGGGTAAATATATTTTGCTTATTAGTCTGGTTAATTTATGAGGTTTTGTATTTTAAGTACATACATAGGTGTGGGTGAGAAAGCTGGCAAAGTTACATTTTTGTAAAATGCTTTTTTTCCCCCCTCCTGCCCCAAGCAGGCATATGCAGCCCTTCTGACAAGGCTGTAGTGGGAGCTACAAGGACCCCTCCCCGAGAACCACCAAAGAACCAGGAATCTGCTTTGAGACCTTTATCAACGCAAAACAGCACAAGAGTGCAGATGAAGCATCAGCCCAGTCCAAACCTCATTTACGTCAAACCCAAGGACAAAACAAAACACTCTGGTAAAAAACATCCATGCAAAGACAACTCCAGTTCCTCAGCGGCCACCGCCACGCCAAGCCCTGAGAAAACTGTGAGCGAAAACGCCCACATTCACAAACCCGGAACAGGCGCTCTAGGGATTGTGAATAAAAAACCAAGGATTGAAAACACCTGCGATGCCAAGGTATTGCAACCATGCAAACACAACTCCAGTTCCTCAGTGGCCACCGCCGCACCAAGCCCTGAGAAAACTGTGAGCGAAAACGTCCACATTCACAAACCCAGAGTAGGCACTCTAGGGGCTCTGAATGTGTGCAGAAACACACACATTCACAAACCCAGAGCAGGCACTCTAGGGGTTGTGAATAAAAAACTAAGGACTGACAAAGATCCCCCATATTCTAGTATTTGGGAAGAGTTTGATGCTTCATTCAGAAAACTGATGGACGCTGTATCTTCGGGGAGTCTAAAACTACGGCATTCTAAAAAGATTTGGAAAAAATACGACGCTTTGTTCAGAAAACTGATGGACGCTGAATCCTCAGGGGGCCTAAAAGAAAGGGGGGCTGGAAAGGGTGGCTCTGATCAGGCATGACTAGGTGTGGAAAGGGGTACCCTCAAGGGTGCACATCAGCTCGTGTGTAAACAAAAGGGCGGACGGCGCTTGGGGGATAAACAGATGGCTGCCAAAAAATTCCAGGCCAGGGTCGCTGTAAAAATTTTAAAAAGGGCTAAAGAGGCAATGAGGGAAAAAAAACAAAAAGAGATGCCCCCTACCAGAGGCTCTCAAACTGGCATGTCTGAAAATGGGGAGGCGAAATCAGACTCTGGTTTAGAAAATTCCCCAGAGTGCTCTCTAGACGGAAGCCCATCGACTCCCAATGCCCCTCACGGAGGCGTCTCAGAGTCTGACTCTCAATTAGTATCGGATGTAGAAGATGCCACTGATGGTTCCGTAGAGGAACCCCCAAGTAACCCTGAAAATGCAGAGGTGTATATGGAGAGAGTGAGAAGTTGGCAACGTGAATTACCTAGATTTGGGGGGTCGGTGTATTGTGAGGAGTTTCGTTTTGTCCATCTTGAGCAAATAAATTCAGCTCAACAGGCTGTTGAAGCCATACACAGAGGGATACAGCTAGTTCTTGATGATGTTAATGGTAGGGTAGGCCCTGATGATTACGTACAGTTACGTTTAGAGAACCGTCGTTTAACTAACCCTTTGTTTTCAGTCAGAAGAACTAGGGATGAGCTGTCCGCTGAGGATTTCTTGAACCAGACCTCAAAGCTGCTTCAGAGCAATAGAGAATTGCATTTCGATGGGACGTTGCGCCTTGTTGTGACAGTTGTAAAAAATAGGGGTGGGGGCGCTCGAAGAGTTTTAAATTCTATCCTTAGTAGTCAGATTATTCATAAAAAGAGACAATGTTTAGTAGACCTGACTTACACCGGTACCAATCTATGTTTTGCGGGAGGGCTCTTGGCTGTCATGGCCGGTCATAAACCTACAGATGCAGAATTGTTAGCAGAGGCGAGAAAGTTGCACGAGAAACTGGGGTGGTCAGATCAAAAAAAGGTTATGCTCACTGATGTAGCAAAGTTTGAACAGCATTTAGGAGTTAACATACAGGTGGTGCTGTATGTGGTGAAAGGTGGCTGGGGTTTTTTTAAAACGGGGGGCCCCGTGTACCCTAAGACTTATTTCATCCTGTTGCACAATGAACATTACTATGGGGTTCTGGATGTGAAAAAGTTGTTCGGAGCAAAAAATTACTGTGAGTTTTGCTACACGGTGTACAGTCACGACCATTCTTGCAGGTATCGTTGCCGTCTCTGCTTGAGCGCAACATGCTCTGACAACATGGGTGTGCAGCTGAGGTGTCCTAGCTGTAAACTGTATTGTCGGTCCAAAGAGTGTTTAGACAGACATGTCAACTGTGCGTCAAAAAACCAAGTTGAATGCCTGTCTAAAACTTTGTGCGGTAAGTGTCAGGCGTACGTGGACAAGCAGCACAGGTGTAAAGGGAGGCGCTGTAAGCAGTGTCAGGGTTTGATCGTTGGAGATGTAGACATTCACCTCTGTTTTATGGACAGCCTTAGAAAGCCCGAATCATCAGAAAAGTATATTTTTTATGATTTTGAATGCATGCAGGAGACTGGGTTGCACACTCCCAATTATATTTTTGCAATGTCCCTAAAGCCGGAAAAATCCTGGGAATTTAAGGGTGACGAATGTCTTTCTATGTTTGTTAAGACCTTTATTGGCAAAGAGTTCCGGGACTACACGTTCCTAGCACACAATTCCAAAGGTTATGATGCGTATTTCTGCGTTAGACAGTTACTGAAGGAAAAGATGTGCATAGAACTGATCACTCAGGGCAGTAAACTAATGTGTGTGGAAGTTAAGGCCCTTGGCATTCGTTTTATAGACTCTTTAAACTTCTTGCCCATGAAGCTTAGCAAGCTCCCACAGGCGATGGGGTTTGAAGGTTGCAAAGGGTATTTTCCACATTTTTTTAACACTTTAGAAAATCAAAATTATGTGGGGCCTATGCCCGGTGTGGAGCACTACGGTGTAGAAAGCATGATGCCCAGGGAAAAAGCAGAGTTTCTCGACTGGTATCAAGACCACAGCTCTGAGACTTTTGACCTGCAGAAAGAGCTTGCGTATTACTGCCAGCAGGATGTAAAAATTTTGAGACAGGCTTGTATCCTATACAGAAAAGAAATTATGAATATGACGGAGAAGGTCGATCTAGTAGAGAGAGAACCCGGTAAATTCACTGAGATAAAACTGTGTATAGATCCGTTCCGGTACATAACGCTGGCATCCGTCTGCATGGCTATGTACAGGTTTATGTTTTTGGAGCCTAACACGGTAGCTCTTCTCCCTCCAGACAACTATCACAGACAGAAAAAGAGATATTCGACCCCATCTATCCAGTGGCTGTTGTATATCTCTCAAAAAGAACATATACAAATACGGCACGCTTTACAGGGTGGGGAACTACAGGTAGGCCCCTACTTTTTAGACGGTTATGCCAATATTGACGGGGTACACATAGCCTTTGAGTTTAATGGGTGTTTTTTTCACGGCTGTGTCGCCTGTCATTGTGAAAAAGCACAAAATCCTATGACGGGGACAACTTTTGGGTTTCTTTATTACAAGACGCAGCTCAAGACCGACTATCTAAAACGGCTTGGTTTTGTAGTGAGGACTCTTTGGGAGCACGAGTGGGTGGTGATGAAAGAAACAGACAGGGAGCTTGCGAGCTTTTTAAACCGAGCCCAGTTACCCCAGCCTCTCATGCCTAGGGATGCTCTTTTTGGGGGGAGGACGAACGCCATCCGTCTATATTATAAACCTAAGCCCGGGGAAGAAATCCACTATTATGATTTTACCAGCTTGTACCCTTTTGTAAACAAAACGAAAGACTACCCTATCGGGCACCCCGATATAGTTTATGACAAATTTGGACCCCTTGCAAATTATTTTGGAATTGCAAAAGTTAAAGTGTACCCCCCACGAGGCCTCTTTTTCCCATTGTTACCTGTCAGAGTGGGCGGCAAGCTTATGTTCCCGCTATGCCGAACCTGCGCGGAAACCGTGCAGCGGGAGACGTGCACCCACACTGACGAGGAGAGGGCCATCCTGGGGACTTGGTGCACTGTGGAATTGAATGCAGCCATAGCGAAGGGGTACGTGGTGGCTAAAATCTATGAAATCTGGCATTTTAATGAAAAATCTGATAAACTCTTTTCGGAGTACATAAAATTACACCTCCGCCAGAAACAAGAGGCTTCAGGGTATCCCAGCTGGTGCACAGACGAAGACAAACAAAATAAGTATGTTAACGATTTCTACCAGAAAGAAGGCGTGCTTTTACGCCGACACGAGATCAGGCTAAACCCCGATAAACGCCAAATTGCTAAACTGTTTTTAAATTCTCTGTGGGGTAAATTCGGCCAAAGAACCAACCTACCCAATACCAGCATCGTGAGAGACCCTGACGAACTCTTTCAGTACCTATTTTCCCCCAACTACGAGGTTTCATCCTGTGAGTTTATCGATGATGAAACAGCGTGCGTATCTTGGAAGCACGCAAAAGACCGTTATTCTGTCTCTGGCAATACCAATGTTTTCATAGCCTGTTTCACCACCGCTTATGCCCGCTTAGAACTATACAACCTCCTAGACGGATTGCAAGAGCGGTGCCTGTACCACGACACTGACTCTGTGATATTTGTGAAAAGGGAGGGGGCCTGGAATCCCCCTCTGGGGGATTATTTAGGGGACCTCACGAGCGAGATCCCACCAGATCAACACATCACCGAGTTTGTGTCGGCAGGCCCAAAAACATACGGGTACAAACTGTCGGGAGGAAAGGCTTGTATGAAGGTCAAAGGTATTACCCTGAACGTAGCAAACTGTGAAAAGATCAACTTTGACAGTTTGAAAGATCTAGTCCTGGACTATTGCACGGGTCTGCGAGAGAACCCCTCAAAAAAGATAGAGGTGCAGCAACCCTCTATTGTAAGAAACAAAAATCAGTGGCAAATAGAGACAAAAACCCTTAAAAAAACACAGAAAGTCGTTTACAACAAGAGGGTCCTAGGAGAAGGGTTTAAAACCCTGCCCTACGGTTTTTGAAAAATGGATACGAGGTGGAGACACCCCTTTTCTGCAATTCTCGCGGGGCCTAGCAACTGCGGGAAAAGTTACTTTATAAAAAATGTATTGGATAATGCCAAACAAACATTGTCTGTTACGCCTGAGAATATTGTGTGGTGTTACAGTTGTTGGCAACCCTTGTATAAAGAACTGCTCTGTAAATACCCCTTTATCAATTTTGTGGAGGGTCTGCCTGATGCTTTTGACGATGACCGTTTGTTTCCTACCAATAAAGTGAACATGATTATCATAGACGATCTGATGAACGCCGCTTGTGAAAGCGATGAAATCGAGAAAGCCTTTACCAAGTACGTGCATCACAGGAACCTGAGCATTATGTATATAGTTCAGAACGTATTTTGCCAGGGAAAAAAGAGTCGCACTATTAACCTAAACACAAAATACATGGTTCTGTTCAAAAACCCCAGGGACAGATTACAAATTGCTACACTCGCTCGGCAAATGTACCCCGGCAAAGCTCAGTTCTTTCTAGAAGCTTTTGAGGATGCTACCAAAAGGCCTTATGGCTACCTGGTGGTGGATTTAAATGCTTCCACACCAGAAGCTTATAGGCTAAGAACTGGTCTTTTCCCTCCAGACTGGCCGGCAGTTTATACTTTAAAAAGAACAACAGCCCTGTATAAAAAGAGATGAATTATTGGCAGGTCCCTTTTTAGCAGCCGGGGTTGCTGACTGAAAACATGTCTAGCTGCGTGAAAAGAAACCTGGGCCTTTTAAAATTACTTAGCAAATCGTCCCCACAGCAAAGGAGGGCTATACTGTGCTCGGCCTCTGACGATCTAGTAGCAGCCATCTCAGAAATAGCGCTCAACACCTTAAAAGGAAACGTACCTTTAACACCGAAGCAAGTGCGTGTGCTGAAAAAGAAACACAAGCTTATAAAAACTTTGTGTAATAAAAGGGTTTCACTTAAAAGAAAGAAGCGTCTGGTGAAGCAGTCTGGGGGGTTTATAGGACCCCTGTTAAGTTTTGCTATCCCTCTGATAACGGGGCTTTTAACTAATCGATAATGGAGTATTCAGAAAAAATGTACCTGGTGCCCAGCCGGCAGTTGGAGCAATTAAGTGCTCCCCCTCCGGCAGAGGAAAATATCAGAACGACTGCAACTCGCTTACTGGATGCTGAAATGAAATCTGTTCTTCAAAGAACTGACTTAGGTGAATATGAAAAGGCTAAACTTTACAGCACCGCGCTTCAAAGGTACCTAACGTACGTGAAGCAGAGCGATGTGGACAAAGGAAAACTAAGTCTGTTTCTACCAGAACAGGAACAGAGTGTGACTGCCAAACCCTCCGAAACACCAAAGACCTCAGACTCTGTTGCTCAGGAGGTGTTGGATAACGTGAATAAGCGTTATAAGAAAAATGCATCAGTATTGCTAAATAAGCTGAGCCAAGATAAAAACATTTCTTCATGGACCGATAAAGGGTCTTTTGTGTACAAAGGCTCTGTGGTTAATGGTTCTAACATGCTCGACTTAGTCAGGGCCGTCACCCAGACACGCTCTGTTCCTAGCAGACATGTACCTAAAGGATGGGATGTGTTTATGAATGCCATGGCGGAACTGAACATGCCATCTTCCATCATGGGCAACGCGACCAACAGAGATCTTTTGGAACGCCTCAAGGCCTCAATCGCCGACACCGGTGTGGACCAAGAAACAGTGACCCCTTTTTTGCCATCTAAAAAACGAAAATTGGCTAAAAGAGCCGAATGGCTCAGTTTGTGATCTTTTTCACGTTCCATTTTTTTTTAAAACTGGTAATGTTTTGCTTTAAATAAAACATTTCTGAATTGGGTCATTGTGTTTTGTTTTTTTTAAAAAAAAACCACACCAAACATCGATTGTCTTTAAACTCCCCACCTGGGGTGCTTTATTGGGTAACATGACTATGAAAATCGTTGCAAGATACGCATGTCTGGGCTTGTTGAAACATGCTTTGAGCAAGGCTAGGCATGGCCAAGTATTTAAATTTATTTTTTACAAAATTCATCACCATCCGGTCGTTTTGCACTAAGTCATTAGAATACAATTTTAAAATCCGGTCAAAAGATAAACCCTTGCTACGATGGTGTAAGAAAAACACGCAGTGATAGCCGCAGGCAACGGAGCTGGGGTCTTGTAATTGTCTGTTGTGAAACACAATGTCTGTGGCATTTTTGTTTAAAAATTTCATAATGCTTTTAGGAAAGAACACACTGTTCGGGGGATGCCCGTATGAGTCAAAAAACTCTCCAAGGTTACGCTCCACCAGATACACGGCAAGCCAGTGTTCACCCGGTCGGCTGTGTGGATGTGTGTTGACCACCAAACCTAGGGGTCTCTGAGACAGCTTGCCGCCAGGGAGCCAATCGCAGGGAAACACGTCTAAGAAATTATTTTTCGTGTAAGGGTCTGTTGATAAGACACGTGAGAGCTGCACGGTGTCCATGTTCACATGTAGTCAAACAGAACATTTCTCCTCTGATTTATCTCTATGACGTTGTCAAAAACCCCATACACGATCATATTGACGGTAATGGTTAAAGCCTTCCCAAAACGAATTTCTGCTCTCAGGTTCCCGGTTTTAATCAGGGAATAGTGATCGGCGCATTCCTGGTCGGGGGACAGGTCAAAGGCAAACATGGTGTAACCCTGTGCAAACTCCTCACGGTCGATTAACAGAGAACGATCTTTCATGTGTTTACCGGCCGTCTGTACCAGATTCATGTATTCTCTCACGCAGCGTCCTGCCTCGAAGTCTGGTTGCAGAGGCTTGGTCGGTATCTGCTCACCATCCACATACAAGGCCACAAAATTAATATCGTAATGCTTAAAATGAAAGGGATTTTTAGCGTAACTTCCGCTAAAGGCATCGTTATCCACGAACCCCAGGACAAGCATTTTGGGCAACTGTCCCAAGAACAGGTTCTCCTGGTTACTGACCCTGCTGCCCGCAGGGATGCTAAACACTTTCATTCCCACACGGTCCACGGGGTATTTGGCATTAGCGGTAAGCAGGGCCTCGGCATGCCCCAGACGAACGCTCGGGGCCACACGTACTTTCTTCACAAAAAGGGATGCTAATAGAATGCGCAGTTTAAAGTCTTCGGTTCCGCTGCCCATTAAACAGAAAGGATCTTTACTGCGCGTCAGTTTAATTTTCACATCCACTCCGTTCAACAATAGTTTTTCTTGAAAAAACAGGTCGCTGTGTAGATGACCCAGAAGCTCTACTGTTCTGCTTTGAGCGGTCAGCTTTGCACGCCTCACAAACCCTAGATTCTCGCCATCCAAGTCTGTGTCTTCCTGTTGTCCGGCAGTGTCTTTGTAAAAGAGGCCAGCGGAAAATTGCGTGGCGAGGGTGTCGTTGCTGTAATTGAGCACCGATTCTATAAAGGCCCTGTAAGGGTAACAGTTGTTGCTTTGGCTTACAAGACGGTCTCCGAGCGTGACATCCAGCTGACTAAAAATAGAGGCCACTGGGTAATTCACCAGACCCACCTCGGCACCCGCGTTGAGTTCAGTTCCGTCTCCTTTTACAATCTTGCAACACAGGTATAGCAGTGTGTTGTTTAAATCCATATAATCTACGCCATTCCCTGCTATAAAGAAGTCAATGGGGGCAGACTCCGTAACGGCTGACAGAGGTGGCACCTCGATGTAGATGCTTTTCTCAATGCTGGTCTGCGTAGGGGCTATTTGGAACAAGTCTAGTTCGGATTTGGTGCATTCTTCAGACCCGCAGTGAACGAAAGCCATGTTGATTAAAATATATCTCTTGTATCAGCCGGCGAGTGTTTCCTCTTTCGCCCAGGCTTCCTCTTGGACTTTCGCTTATGGCCGACCCTGCGGGTCAAAGCCCTTCTTTTAAAGGGTTTCGGGGGACCTGCGCGTCGCGGGTATGACGCATTTCTCTTTCTCTTCTTCCTCCTTTTAATGTACATCAGCCCCGATCCTTCCTGTGAAGCTGTGTTCCCCACCTTCTCCAGAACAGCGCGGGAGACGTGACCTACCACGTCTTTAGCTATGTTTTGAGCGGCGGTTTTTACGTGGGGTTTAATAATCTCTAGCCCCCTCCTCAAAAGCGGTACGGCTTTTCGAAAGAGGCTACGGAATATTCCACCCACGCCTGCCCCATACATCACGGGGGCCCCATGATATCCGGGAAGGGCGTATCCCGCCTGGGCTTTGTAATAGTTTCTGTAGACGTTGGGGTCGCCGTAATTTTTTAGGATCGCCATAATACTGTTTTGCTTTTTTAGAAAACTCGCTCTCTCCGGGGGCGCAGGTGTAGCTTGATGATCACCTTGCCAAAGCGAAATGAGACGCTTTTGTTCTGATCTGTCTTTATTTCAATGGTAATTGTGTCGATGTGGTGTTTACTGATAGGGACGTAATGAGGTTTATCGTAGGTGATGGTGACAAACTCATTGTTCCTTCCTTGGACGGGGACACAACGTAACAGGGGAACAGAAAAATCCCCCACAAACTGATGTTCTACGATATCCGTGTACAGATACAAGGAATTAAAACCCCCTGTAATGTCTGCCGAGAAAGGGAATTTTTGGACGCTGTGTTTGGGGCCCAAGCCCAGAATGTTAGCTAGCTCCCCGCTGGTAGAAAACATATAAGTAAAAGCGGCGGATTTAAGTCTAATTTTTCTACCCACAGGGTCATAGTTCATGACCATCTCAGGCGGTCCGGGGTGACGAGCTATGATACTGTTCATATGATCCAGTAATTCGGGTATGGACGCGTAATAACCTCGTCGTAGGATGAAACTCCATGCCATATCTCCAAAGGTGACTTCAAAAGGGGTGTCTTCATTGATAGTGTTCCAGCTGTGCGGGTATTGTATTTCCACTAACCCCACCTCCCAGGCACCCCGGAGATCCAAGGGCTTCATTAGCCGTATTGTAAAGTTCGAGCTGGTGTTTTGGGGAAAAACTGCAGCGCTGGCGTTGCTGGGCAAAGTAATGTAAAACCCGCCGTCGCTCATCTTCTCTGACTTTGCGGGGAGGAATAACTTTTGTTTGTTTGTTGTTTGCGTCTAAATGTCACAGAGTTGAGAAGCTTTCACCCAGCTGTTAAACTTATCAGGCCACCCCAACCATTTTACCAGTAGTTGCTTTTTTCTCCCTTTTCCTTTCTCCGCTAGAACTTTTTCAACCCTGTAAATCCTGTCTCGTTTGGGGTTTACTTTTTGTAATTCTTCAGGGTAAAAAGATCCAGTAACTGTCTCACCCTCGTAGTCTTTTAATCGGTATACAGGTCTCTGACCCCTGGTTAAGGCTTCATCCACTATGAATATCTCATCGGTAAATGTCTGTTCATAACCTTTTTCAAAAGCTCCTTTGGTTTTAGATAGTCTCACGTGGTCGCCTTTTCGAAAAGGGGCAACAACCGGTTTTATTTTAAAATCATCTCCATAAACCATTTTCCATACCTTCAGAGAATTTGAAGGGTTAACATCAGCGGGTCTGGTATGTATAGTTCTGTGAAAGCTCTGGTTGTAACTCTTTATAAAGTCAGGTAACACATCGATGTAGCGAAAGGTGTTATGGGCTGTAAAATATCTCCACATCCTAGTTTTTAAAGTTCTGTTAAACCGCTCCACAACCCCTGCTTTGACTTCATTATTAGTAACAAAATGGTGAATGCCATGCCGTTTTAACAATCTGCTTAAGGGTTTGTTTAAAAATTCTTTCCCCCGATCGGTTTGTAATTTTTGAGGCACACGCCCTTCACTAAAAATAGCTTTAAAGGCCTTGCATACCTCACCACTCGTCTTGTCCCTTAGGCCTAAGGCCCAGGCATATTTGGATAGAATGTCTACCACTGTTAAGATGTACTTAAAATTGCTGTTCTGTTTGGAGAACTGGTGCATATCCACCAAATCTGCCTGCCATTGCGCATCCACATCTGAAACAATGGTCTTGTTTCTTTTAAAACGTATTCGAGCCGGTTTGTGTAAAGTATAAGCATCCTGGTCTGAAAGCCAAGCTGTTACTTGTCTTCTATTTAAAGTTTTACTATGCTTTTTGGCCACTTGAAAAAGAGGGTTCACCCCGCCAAAGCTCCCAACTTCCCCGGGGGTGTAATATATTTTCTTTAAAAGAGCCGCCTGTGGAGACATGACTGTTACTGGTACCATCTTTTACTAACACAAGTGTGGGTGGGGGACAACATTCATATTAACACGTTTAAATAAGTTTTATTAATCGCCTGGTTTAACACAACCTTTTACAACCGCCTGTAAAAATGGACGCCATGACTCCTAACATGAGGGTGTCTGTGCTGGTTCATTCTTCCATTTTGTCCTTTTCCTCTTGAGATCTGTGTCTCAGACATGAGCAAAAACAGCTGACGCATGATACATTTACTCCCACAGGGCTACCGATGTGTAAGTTCTCAAAGGCCTCCAGAAAGGCATCATCGAGCTGTTGAGAGATTTTTTTTTTCAAAAAAGAAACAGCGTAAGCACACCACTGCTTGGTTTTTGATTTACACAATCCCTGGTTCCTAGCCCTCCCCCCCCCCACCCCCATTACACACCCCCACCCCGACCGTCACTTCTTAAACATTCATTTACCTGAGCCACGTCTTTTTCATTCACCTTGTCCGCCCGTAACTCCCCCAAGCCGTGATCACCTTCCACCTCTCGGGGGGTGGACAACAAGAGGCCATCACGCTCATCGTGGGGCCTCACAAGCAGCCGGGTTTCGGGGTCGGTTTCCGGTGTGTCCATCAACGGCTGGGCCAAAGGGCCCTCCTCAGAACTCTCGCTGATGTAACGCTTTCTCCATACAAGTCCAAAGGCCTTCGGGGCTAAAACAAAGTCCGAAGTTCTCACGGGGGTGGTGAAGGAGTCCATGTTTCCACGATTTCTAAAACACGCGCTCTTGGTAAAAGACAGCCTCTTCTGCCCGACGCTGGGCCTTATGGGGTGATGGTGCTGCGCTCTGATTGGCAGAGGGGTCATACGCCCCTCTTCTGGGTGGTTCACCCCATCCCAGAACCTGCCCTATTTTGGTCAAATCTGCTCTCGGGCCGGCCTGATTGGTAGAGGTTGGTGGGAGGAGTTGTTAGAGGGGTCACACGAATCATTTCCGGACGGGTCACCCCGCCCCCGGAACTCATCCTAATTGGTCAAATCTCCTCTTGGTCCTATCGGAACAAAACCCCTCCTGATTGGTAGCGGGGTGGGGGGAGGAGTTGTTAGAGGGGTCACAAGACCCACTTCCAGAGAGGACACCCCCACCCCGGAACTCGCCCTGATTGGTCAAAGCTCCTCTCTGGGAGGTCCTACGGGGCAAAACCCATCCTGATTGGTGGGGGGGGGGGGCAGGAGTTGTTAGAGGGGTCACAAGACCCACTTCCGGAGAGGACACCCCCCTCCGGAACTCGCCCTGATTGGTCAAAGCTCCTCTTGGGGGGGAAGTCCTACGGGGCGAAACCCATCCTGATTGGTAGAGGGCAGTGGGAGGAGTTGTTAGAGGGTTCACATGACATACCTTGCTTCCGGTCACGTGGCAGCCTTGACCTTGGAAGTAATACCCCATGGGGCAGGACTTCCGGTGGGGTGGGGGTGGGGGGCAGAGGTCAAGGGGTGGGGTTAAAGGGGTCAAGGGGTGGGGTGGGTGTCACATGACACACCTTGCTTCCGGTCATGTGGCAGCCTTGACCCCGGAAGCAATAACCCATGGGGCGGGACTTCCGGTGGGTGGGGCTAAGATGTCAAGGGGCGGGGCTGAGGGGTCAAGGGGCGGGGCTAAGGGGTCAAGGGGCGGGGTCAGGGTTTGATTGATGGTAGGGCCCTTATACTACTAGCAGGCTATGACTGTGGATCTCTAAAAATACTGGAGATAAGCCTGGGCCCTGCCGTTACCCAATTCTTATTTAACACATTTAGTGGAACTGTGGTAACTTTTCTTAAAATAAAGACAAAAATACTAAATAATTAAAATACTGTATGTTTAAGAGAGTGCTCTGTTTCCGCAGAACCCTAATGGGTAATGTCGTTTCAGGGCTGCTCTTGGTTTACAGCAACAATAGGCCTTCAAAATGTGACATTTAATAAAACACTGTAAAGCACAGTGCCCTAAATTTTGCGTATGCTTTGACCTAAAGGGGATTGGGGTTTAGACACAAATGAACTTTGTTATAGAAGTGGCAAGTTTCATGGCCCTTGTTATCTCTTGCAGGAGTGAGCTTGATAGTAAAGATTCACAGAAAGTTCTGTCTCATGAACTCATTAGCTTTTCTCTATTACTTGACAGTTTTATTGTTGCAATGCTATCATAAGAGGTCAAGTCACAGATGAATGATGTCTTAGCTAACTAGATCCACTCACATAGAGGGCTTTGAACAACAGGACAAAGACTATGTTTTCAGTTGGAAGCCTGTACATACAATAGAAAATGAAGGTGATGCATCCACTGAAGGTGGATGGTAGCAACTCATACACACTTTGTACAGGTATAAATGGCTATACAAGGTGTACTGCAATGCAGGATCAGGCCCAACTCCCTCCAAGAGAGTCAAATCCTGTAACAGGGTACATATGCATTATGTCAGATTACTGATCTGCCCTAACACCCTTACCCTCACCCCAACCAATCACACACAGAGAGCACAATCTCCAAGGAGGACTATACATACGATTTGTGCAGGAGCACAAAGAATAGTGGGGAGGAAGGCCACCTTGTGTTGTGGCCACCCACCTTGTTCACCACAGCACACTGGCAACAATCTGACCCTTAATGAGTTTCTGGGCCTATCTACCCTGCCCCATAGTTTGGACTACAGGAGTGTGAACAGCAAGGTTTACCAAATCACTCACTGTTCTCTAATACCCCCATGTGGACACAAACTAAAAGGTTCCTACTTCACCTTAATGTAATCCTTTTCAAACAGGACTACATTCATTAAAGTAGGAACCTTTTAATTTCTGCCTGAATTGTCCACATGGGGATGTTACAGCACAGTATTTTGGTGTGCACTGTTATTCACACACTCCTAATCCAAACAGTGGGTTTGTGTAGCCATGCTCTCTCTCTTTACTTAATTCCTGAAAGGGAGCAGTCAACTGATGTAAACTAATTACAGAAGTATATTTAGATCATAATTACAGTAGTTTAATATTCTTCATTTGTCTCACCAGTTGGTTAGAACTGCATGTCATAAAAGCAAAACCTAGCATTTATGGATATATAACACAATAGCCTCTATTATTTCCAGGCGATTTAGAAACAACAAGTTCAGTTTTATTGTTGTTGATTAGTTCCAAAATGATTAACCAAATATGTACATAGGGAAGTTGTGCAGCAACATCTTTTAAAAACTAGAGTCAGACTCCATTTGTTTCCACCCTACAACAACCTGTTCAAGAGTTGAGCTTAGCTGTTTTGCCTGTGAACTGTGTGAACTCGAGGCAGCTATTTCTGTAAACAATGAACAATCCAGCAACCACTACCAAGAAGTTTTTAATGTATTACAAATCAAATGGGAAGGAAAACATATAGTTTGATCTGGAATATTAATTTTAAATGCTTTCCATCCAGCAAAGAATTTTAAAATTTCCATGCAAGGGGGATACCGTATTACTAAAAATGCAAGTTTTTAATCCAAAAATGTATGCACTTTACATTAGCCTTCCCAAGATGCCATCATTTTTATAGCCTCTGTTACAGTATGCTGCCTTATATTGAAGAAAACTGGTGTCTCTTCCCCCAGAACAAGTATATGCCAGAGGGTAACAATCACTATATTGATCCTAAGAGAAAAAGAGGCAAAATGACTTATGCTAGGTTCCATTGGAAGCCAGTGGCAGAGTCAGGATTGGTTCTCCGAACTCTTAGCCCAGTGTTCTTTCCACTGAAGCCCACTATAAGCTATACCTCTTTCTCAAGATAAGTCAACTTTGCATCTAGCCCCCAAATGTTACCAATATTGGCTATTAAGGCCCCGGTCCTGCATATTCCAACACAGAGGAATGAGAAAAATAGCCACAGGAGGCCAATGTGACCGCACAAGCAGTTTTTTAGCTACCGAAAAACCAAAAGTAATACATACAGGAAATGGAAAGAGGGGCACGTCACCAAGTAAGGTTACATGGGAATAGCGCAAGCTTGTAGGGACAAAATCAGGAAAGCCAAGGCAAAGAATGAATTACAGCTGGCATGGGATGTTAGACACAACAAGAAAGGGTTCTTCAAATATATCAGACAAAAAAGAAAGCTCAAGGATGGTGTGCATACGCTGCTCAATAGAGAAGGTGAGCTGGTAATGGCAGATGATAGGAAGGCAGAGCTGCTCAGTGCCTACTTTGCTTCAGTTGTCTAAAAAAAAAAAACAAAAAAAAACCAACAAGTAACTGGACGACTAGTGAAGTTACCATAGACAATAAAGGGGAAGGGAGGCAGATTGGGATAAGTAAAGAACACATCAGAGATCTTCTGACCAATTTGAATGAATTCAAATCCATGAGGGCGGATGCTATTCACCCTGAGGTACTGTAGGAATTACCTGAAGAAATCTCACTAGCAATAATATTTACAAACTCACGGATGACAGCAGAGGTCCCAGAAGTTATTTAAGTACTTACCTAAGGATTGGGGAGCCTAGCTTTAAAATGTTGACTGTAGTAGTTGTCTTTAGAACAGCAGCATGCTTAATATTTAATCAATTAAAGCTTTTAAAAGTGTGATCTATTTCCCATTAATGCAAAAATTTCTTCTGCTGAAGTCATACTGTTATAATGGTGTGACTTCTCAAAATGCTGATCTGCATCCTTTGCAGCAAAATTACAATCAAACAGAATGGGATTTATTTATTTATTTGGTTTCAGAGATAACAGAGCTTGAGATAACAGAGCTTCTCTCAGATGCAGAAAGATGAATACTTTATCATTTTGCATAGTAAACAATCAGCTCCCGTTTCTGGAATAACTAGATATACTACAGGTAAATTCTTCTGTCACAGACAAAAAGGACTTAGAATCCATGAGCTTGAGTTTTCACTACACTGTGTATGCTGTAATTATTTACACCCATATGAAGTGGGGGTAACACCCTGTTAGGGGGCTTATTCCTTCACCTGCTTACTTCCCTGGTCCTTCTTGCATGAACAGAGATCAACAATACCCGAAGTCCAAAGGTGCAAACAATTCAATGTTTATTGGGGTGAACTTCCAGCAAGCATGATTCCAGTTTCCTTCCTTAGTGTCCCCCTTCCCAGCTCTGACACTACAGAGCCTTACCTGTGTTCCCATTCCTGCCCCCCCTTAGCAAAACATGATTCCAATTTCCCCACGCCCATTCCCTGTTCCTGTTCCCCCCCTTACTTCCTGATTGACTGCAGACTATATAGTAAAACTTGAGTTCTGCTTAGCTATACCTTAACCAATCATTTTCCTGAAATTTAACGAACCAATCCTAACATATTGTAACATGATTACGTAACCAATTATATCCCACCACCTTAATTAGCAAAATTAATTGTACAGCAGACAGAAATAATCCTAGAACCAGACAGAGATTATACAGACAAACAATAGGGAAATGGGGACTACAATGATAGAACAACACAGAAATGAGGATTTCACACCCCAGCTATTGATAAGTGAATTCTTGCCAGACAGGATGCTATCAAACTAAGTTTCCTTTTACATTTTCCAGGCACTTCCTTTTCTCTGGAGGTGATAGGCATTATCAGGACAGGATTGTATTCCTAACAGCCCAATAGCACCTTATTTCAATTAGACTAGTTTGGAATGTAAAGATGTGACCATTCGCTTCCCAGCTTATGGCTGCCTCTGCTGTTTAGCCAAAGATCTTAGCCTAAGAACAGGGCCTCAGACTGTCACAGTGAGAAAAGGCCTTATACAGTCAGATAATGATTTTGATTCTCCCTTTTATACCTCTATAACTACCTTAGTGATAAGAATACACCTAAATTCTTAGAGTATAGGCCTTTACAGATAGGCCTGAATATCTATATCTTAACATACCCTACAAAATCAGAATGAGAGTGTTCTGCACTCATCCTTGATGGGATTACACAAGGTGCAATACAATGGAGATTCATGTATCAGGTGTAAATTGCTTATGGCTGGGTCACACCTACTTAAGTACATCAATTTAAGGAAATAGATTTCAAAAAATTCTTCTTTTAAGAACCTGATTGCTTTTTCATTGTTCTTAAGATCCAACGGTTCGCTGAAGCTCACGAAAGCTTATGCTCAAATAAATTGGTTAGTCTCTAAGGTGCCACAAGTACTCCTTTTCTTTTTATATAAACACATTGACTCCTCCCTGTCACAGGCTTGCATGTGTTAGTGTACCTGTAACCACTGAGCTGGGGCGCTAATACCATGCTTCGTCAATAATAAATCTAGCTAAGCACTTTTGCCCCCAAACTGAGCCTGTGGTCTTTCTTCATAAGTAACATCAAAGTGTGCTGAATGAATACGCTGCACTGTCTGCTAGTGCAGCTGACATTGCAGCTCCAAAAACAGCAACACAGGCAGCAGTAACAACGCTGCAGCATCAGCTACAACAACATTACACAACACTAACAACACTATTGATCCCGACTGCTAACAATACTAGGGTTTTCTTTAATATTCTATTGCTTACGTTTTTGGTATATGTAATTTTTAGTAAAATACAACACCCATGATCCCCTACAATCTATTCTGTTGGGTAACTGATTTTGAAGGCTCAGATCTTGAGAAGTACAGAATATTCACAACCATCCCTGATTTCAGTGGGAATTGCAAGTGCCTGGTAACTATCAGGAGGAACAAGCTCAATGTTCTGTTCACTGACTCTTTGTAACTAATCAATACAGCACATTACAAAATATGGCCAAGATTTTCAAAAGGAATTAGTTATTTTTGTATTAGAGGAGTAGCCGTGTTAGTCTGGATCTGTAAAAGAGGCAAACAGTCCTGTGGAACCTTATAGACTAACAGATGTATTGGAGCATAAGCTTTCATGGGTGAATACCCACTTCGTCAGATGGATGTAGTGGAAAATTCCAGAGGCAGGTATAAATATGCAAGCAAGAATCAGGCTAGGGATAACAAGATTAGTTCAATCAGGGAGGATAAGGCCCTCTTCTAGAAGTTGAGGTGAGAACACCAAGGGAGGAGAAACTGCTTTTGTAGTTGGCTAGCCATTCACAGTCTTTGTTTAATTCTGAGCTGAAGGTGTCAAATTTGCAAATGAACAGAAGCTCAGCAGTTTCTCTTTGAAGTCTGGTCCTGAAATGTTTTTGCTTCAGGATGGCTACCTTTAAATCTGCTATTGTGTGTCTAGAGAGGTTGAAGTGTTCTCCTACAGGTTTTTGTATATTGCCATTCCTAATATCTGATTTGTGTCCATTTATCCTTTTATGTAGGGACTGTCCAGTTTGGCCGATGTACATAGCAGAGGGGCATTGCTGGCACACAATGGCATATATTACATTGGTGGACATGCAGATGAATGAACCGGTGATGGTGTGGCTGATCTGGTTAGGTCCTGTGATGGTGCCGCTGGTGTAGATATGTCGGCAGAGTTGGCATTGAGGTTTGTTGCATTGGTTGGTTCCTGAGTTAGAGTTACTATAGTGCGGTGTGTAGTTGCTGGTGAGAATATGCTTCAGATTGGTGGGCTGTCTGTGGGTGAGGACTGGCCTGCCTCCCAAGGCCTGTGAGGGATCATTGTCCAGGATGGGTTGAAGATCACTGATGATGCACTGGAGAGGTTTTAGCTGAGGACTGTATGTGGTGGCCAGTGGATTTCTGTTGGTTTCTTTCTTGGGCTTGTCTCGCAGCAGGAGGCTTCTGGGTATACGTCTGGCTCTGTTGACCTGTTTCCTTATTTCCTCATGCAGGTATCGTAGTTTTGAGAAGGGTTGGTGAAGATCTTGTAGGTGTTGGTCTCTGTCTGAGGGGTTGGAGCAAATGCAGTTGTACCTCAGCGCCTGGCTGTAGACAATGGATTGTGTGGTGTGTCCGGGATGGAAGCTGGAGGCATGAAGGTAGGCAAAGCAGTCAGAGGGTTTTTGGTGTAGGGTGGTGTCAATGTGACCATCACTTATTTGCACCATGGTGTCTAGGAAGTGGACCTGCCGTGTAGATTGGTCCAGGCTGAGGTTGATGGTGGGGTGGAAGCTGTTGAAATCATGGTGGAATTCTTCCAGGGTTTCCTTCCCATGGATCCAGATGATGAATATGTAATCAATGTAGCATAGGTAGAGAAGGGGCATGAGTGGATGAGAGCTGAGGAAGCGTTGTTCCAGGTCAGCCATAAAAATGTTGGCATATTATGGGGCCATGCGGTGTGCCCATAGAGGTGCCACTGGTCTGGAGGTATATATTGTCACCAAATTTGAAATAATTGTGCTTGAGGATAAAGTCACAGAGCTCAGCAACCAGTTGTGCTGTGGCATCATCAGGGACACTGTTCCTGACAGCTTCTTTCCATCTGTGTGTGGGATATTTGTGTAGAGAGTCTGTGCATCCATGGTGGCTAGGATGGTGTTTTCTGGAAGATCACCAATGCACTGTAGTTTTCTCAGGAAATCAGTGGTGTCACAGAGATAGCTGGGAGTGCTGGTGGCGTAGGGTCTGAGTAGAGAGTCCACATATCCGAACAGTCCTTCAGTGAGAGTGCCAATGCCTGAGATGATGGGGCGTCCAGGATTTCTGGGTTTGTGGATCTTGGGTAGTAGATAGAATAGCCCTATTTGGGGCTCTAAGGGTATGTTGATTTGTTCCTGTGTTAGTGTATGGAGTGTCCTGAGTAGATGGTACAGTTTCTTAATGTATTCCTCAGTGGGATCTGAGGAAAGTGGCCTATAGAATTTGGTATTGGAGAGTTGTCTGGCAGCCTCCTTTTGGTAGTCAGAACTGTTCATGATGACAACAGCACCTCCTTTATCAGCCTCTTTGATTATAATGTCAGGGTTGTTTCTGGGGCTGTGGATGGCATTGTGTTCTGCACGACTTAGGTTATGCAGTGCCACCCAGGGGATTCAGGGGGTCTGGGGCAAAGCAGTTTTGGGGGGACCTTCCATAAAAAAAAGTTGCAATACTATAGTATTCTGCGGGGCTCGGGGGCCTGGGGCAAATTGACCCACTTCCTCCCCCCTCCCCCCCCCAGGCAGCCCTGAGGTTATGAAGCAAGCTATGTTGTTTTTCCGCAATTTCTGCCTGTGCACGTTGGCGGAAACATTCTATGTATAGGTTTCAGAGTAGCAGCCGCATCCGATGAAGTAAGCTGTAGCTCACGAAAGCTTATACTCAAATAAATTTGTTAGTCTCTAAGGTGCCACAAGTACTCCTTTTCTTCATTCTATGTATATGTCCAGACTGTCATTTCGACCCTCAGGAGGAGTCCACGTGGAGTCCACTATATGCATCTGACGAAGTGGGTATTCACCCACGAAAGCTTATGCTCCAATACGTCTGTTAGTCTATAAGATGCCACAGGACTCTTTGCCGCTTTTAGTTATTTTTGGTGCTTCAATGTTAATGTATGACACCTAAAGAGGCCTGATTTTCAGAGAGTGGGTGTGCCTCCTTCCTGGAATCTTAGTTCCATTCTTCTTTTAAGAAAGTAAACAATGTTCTCTCTCCCTCCCCCACCTCAGTTACCTTCCTAAAAATGTGTCATTCAGATTCCTTCTTCCAGAAAAGAGGCTGGCTATTATAGACCTGTAAATCAAACAGCTATAGCCCTGATTCAACAAATCACTTAGGACTTGTGATTAAGTCTGTGTTTCTTTAAATCTTCCATTGGAGATAATGGGACTTAAGCAAGCGGTTAAGTGCTTTGCTGAACTGCAGCTGATGGGAGACGTTATTGAAGTGATATTTACAGCATGCATATCTAAAGGATATATTTAGAAAAGGACAATTTAATAAGCAAGAATCAATATGAATGTTTGAAAGGTAAATTGTGTTGGACAAATTAGATTACTCTTTTAATGTAATAACTAACAGTCTGGGTAAACAGAAACCAATATATTTAATATAACTCAATCTTTAGAAAGCTTTTTGACAGCTTCATATAGTGAAATTTGTTGTATACGCTCTCTAACTAGTAGTCAGATGATAATTGTTGATGAATGAGGAATTGGCTAATTGGAAGACAGAAGGTTGGAAATAAAGTTATGTATACTTCTTGATACTTGGTGAGGCATGAAGTCCCACAGGGCTCCACACTAGGACTAATACTTTTAGGTATTGTTTTTTTTTATTTATTAATAGACAAAACAGTTACATGTAGAGATAGAAAAAGGATCTACAGGCACTGAAAAACTCAGTATTCTAAAACCTGGTCAAGTATGCAGGTGGAGCATCAGCATAAAAGGATGTTGACTTTTATCAAGAGAGATGAAATATATAAATATAAGGTTGCTATGCTACCTCTTTATGAAGTAGCAGCCAGATCTGGAGTAAAGTGTCTAGTTTTGATCACCCTAAATATGTGACTATGTTTTGCACAGTACAACAAGGAGTAACTAAGTTGATACATACAATACATGAGGAGACATTGAGAGCAGAGCTGATTGAAAATTTCCAAATGGAACAGTTTTTCCTCAGAAAATGCTGATTTGACAAAATCAGAATGCTTCATGAGAACATATTGATTTTATAGAAATTTTCACAAGAAACAATCAAAATATTTCATTTAGATTTTTTCATCTTGTTTCAGATTGGTCATTTCGATTTTCATGTTATATTAATACATAATAGCATATATTAAACCTTTTCAACCTTATCAAAATGAAATATTTTAGAATATTTTGTTTTGCAAATAATTAAGATTAACTTTCTGTTACAAATCAGGAGAAACCCAAATTTCAAAATATTGACATTTCCTGGGAAATGAAAATTCTGTTGTGTTTTTTATTTTCTCCCGCTCTAATTTTGAAATGATGATGATGATGATTAATAAAAGTGACATTGTAGAGGGGCATTTTAGCAACCAGCCAATTGTCCAAGCCACTGCCAATTATTGGAATGGACTATCAATTATTCTGCTTGTTGCATTTAGCCATGTAGTAGGCCTTTGCAGGAACGTTGCATAACTAAGGCAAGGCAGGAGAGGTAGGCAGCTATCACATGACATGAATTTGACTCTACACTCTCTCTGACCTGCTGGGGTAAACATCTGTGAAAAAAAACAGGAAGTCTGAATATAGTTTAGGACTGCCATTATGGGGAAATATAGCTGACAGATGAATAGCTCAAAACTGCTTGCTTAACATTTTTTTTAAAATTATTATTTTTTTAATGACATGTTTTTGTAACTCCTGCTTTCACCTAACAGTTGATTTTGTTTGGTCAACTATGTCACACTTTTGATTGATATGTCTTTGTAACTTTTTGGGTATAAGAGGGGAATTTTGGGTTTGGGACAAGTGGATCGCTTTGTGGATCTCCAGTCACAGACGGAAGGCCGGCCACTGGAAATCTGCTGTCTGAATCACCCTAAGACCACTCCAGACTTGTAGGGTAACTACTAGTTTGGGGTGCTCTATAACACATTGTGTTTGTATGTGCTTGGGACTAAATAAAGCAAAGACTTTGAGTAAAGGCATTCTGGTGAGAGTGCTGGAGACTAATAAAGTGCTGGCTTTCAGTGAAAGTACTTGCTTTTGATTTATTTGTGTCAGCACAATGTCTCCCTTGGTTTGTCCTGATACCACCTCACAGAGAATAAAGTTACTGAGAGCTTTGGGTTTGGGGAACCCCAGGTAACAACATGAGTGAAACAATTCAAGATAGTTAAGGGCTATTACAAAATGTAACATAGTTCCTATCAGAGGTTGCTGGACAGACCAGAATTAAAAGTCATTACATTTAAACTGAAAAAATAAACAAAGAATTTCAGGAGGAATCACAGAATGACCAACAGGCAAAATACACTTTAAAAAGAAGGTGAGTAAACTTATACAAGTTTCTTTAAATACTGAAGGACTATGAATTTAATAAAATAAATAAAACACAAGCCTTAAATTCCAGTACTCCCATATATTCTGCATTACTTATACATTAACAATTCCCATTAATTATAATATGAATGTTGTGGGGAAGGGCTGTTGGATCAGGCCCTAACTAAAAAAGTAACAGGAATGGCAGAGTCAGTCATTGTCCGGCCATGCCATAAAGAAGACAGGGGGTAATGGATGTGGTTTAATTAGGCCACAAAGTTATTCACTTAAAATATCTGGGAGAACCCAACAACCAGTTGTACAGTGTAGGCATCATCCTTTCCTTAATCATTTCCAAATAATCCCCAGCTAGGTCCCAGCCGTTCTGCTGCTGGGATCCCATCACCCGCCCCTTACATGAGGTGAAAGGGGTGCATCACCGTAAATGTTCTCTCTTCTCAACACCCTTTGTAAGGAACCCCTTTAAAGGGCATTTCCCCTTTTTCTTCCAGCTAGCCAGACAAAGACCCTTTCATGTGAAGATAATGGTGGCCACAACCTAATGTGTGCTGTTAGATTTTAATTCTTTTCCATTTTGCAGGTTCTGCATTTCAGCTCTGCCACAGCACAAACATCAAAGGGAACAAAATGTAACTTGGAAAACTGTAGAAAAAGGCTGTAAAGCATTAGATACCACACTCCAAAAGATAATGAATTCAGCTAAAAACTTTCATAGTGATTTTTTAAAAGTATTTTTGTTCAACGAGCAAAGATACCTTGTCCTATGAAGTTAAATCAAATATAGATTTCACCTGGAGGGTGTGAATCTGGAAATTTATGATTAAAACACAGAAGTTGAAATATCTTTATAATAACGGGCTCTATTCTGTTTTAAATTTAAAATTATTCATATAGATGCTGTTCCTCTTCTATGAATCAGCACAGATGGACTACTTAGTATGCTGGCCAAGAATGTCAAATATATCTATAACATACAGCAGCTTTTGTGAAGAGCTAGGCTAGAGCTGGGGTTGAATTACTAATATAGACATGGCTATTACTTTAAGACCATATATTGAACAGATCCTGTCATTGACATGTGCCCTGCAACATGAGCAGCAATCTGGCACAAAAAAGAATGCTTCTCTAATTTGAATGTGCTTTATATAATTAATATGTCAAGGCCAGATTGTATCTTTTTTCTGCTTTTCATGGGAGGATAAAGGAGGGGAGAGTGCAAGGAGCCTCACCTCACTTGTACTCAGAGTAACAGCCGTGCTAGTCTGTATTCGCAAAAAGAAAAGGAGTACTTGTGGCACAAGTACTCCTTTTCTTCTCACTTGTACTCCTGATCAAAGGCCCTGATCCTACAAGCAGTTCTGCATTGGCTGATCCTATTGACTTCTTTGAGGCTCCACAGGGACCCACCTGCATCTAACAGCATGTAGGATTAGTACCTTAATTAGGAGAGAGACAGAGGGGGGCGGGGGGAAAGGATGGAAGGTGGATCCACATGAGAATATGAGAAATTGGTGAACTAGTTGAGGAGCAAGTGAGCTGAGCTACAGGGACGGGAGATCCCCTTTGGAATGACACTTCATGAGAGACGTAATTCTGTGATGGATGCAGGTGCCTTGATGCCAACTCTGATATCTCTAGGCTCTGTTGTCCTTAATGATTATATTTTAAAATGTTAAAAAAAATCTATTTTAGTGTATTTTTCATTTACTGCAAGAGAAGAGAGAACACACTTCTACATGTAGAAACTCAGAACCAGCCTGGGGACGGGGGTGGAATGGGAAGAGGAAGTATGACTAGAACTCCACCACCACCACCACCACCATAAATAGAAGTAGGATTTACTCTAGTAAAAAAACCAAAAAACAAAAAACAAATGCCTCCATTACTCTTCGTCTTCCCCCAAGTCTCTGTACTGGGTCCAAGGAATGACTCCAGCAACTACCTTTGTTTCTTCCCATCACTTTGACAACAAGGAGCCTGAAACGGAAATGATTCTTGCCAGTTTCACCACTGCCCACAGGATTCTCAGTTACAGCAGTGAAACTGATGGCAGCCTTGATCATTCTGCTGCTGCTTAGGAGCAAGAGCTGAAGCACTGGAGTGGTTGGTGTGCTGACTCAGTAAAACAGCACTGTACTGATTCACACTTGGCTCATGTTTCTAAAGATCACCTCTGCAATCAGAAATTCAGCAGAAACTTAAATTATGTAGAAAGTGATCACATTTCAGAAAATGCCCTCTCACTCCTGAAAAATAGGCATCTGTTTTGTTTTGTTTCATTATCATCCAAGCACTGAATTACATAATATTCTGTGGTAACTGGAGATATGATACCATCCTGTAAATACAGTCTGACGTATGATACAAGACACGAAGGACTACAACACAGATCACAGTTAAGCCAAAAGGACATGCACTAAATGAGACAGACAAAACAGGGATGGCTGGAGTCTCTTCAGATCTTTGGCTGTGTCAAACCTAAGCATCCTATTTCAGTGACTCATGGTTCTGTGGCTGGGAGTTGTTCTCTCCCTTCCCCATAGATTAGGGCAAGACAGTGGAGCTTCGATGATATTTCCTGTCTTTGACAGATATTTTCTCTCTGGATAACGGCTAGACATATAGTGCATTTTTAGATAAGTCTCCAGGCTGAACAAAGAAGCTGCTCCATTGGCCAAGTAGTGGAAATGGAGAAAAGGGAAGTTCTGTAGCTGGCACTGGGAATGAATAGTACTTGGGTGGAGGAAGATGTGATGTTTTGGGGATCACATCAGTCGTAGAGACATCTAAAGGCTCTCTTTGCTCCCAGACATATCCCCCTGCTAAATTTCAAAGTTCTGCTCCAAACCTCTGAGGTGCTAGACACAAGAGATGGTCAAAGAAATGAGAAAGTTTTAATGCTATTTTCTCTCAAACATTTTTCTCAAAAATGACTGCTTGTTTTTGTTTTTTCACTAAAATGTAAAAAATCAACCTGAGGCAAAGACCAAACATGGAACATTTCAGCCCAACACGGGTTAGGGTTTGGCAATGTTATAAACAATTGATCACATGGTTAAAATGGGAAGTGTGAGGTGGTCTTAATAATAGTTGTTACTAGCATCCAAAAGGAGAAGTGTAGTTCAGTGCTTTCTCACTGAAAACAAAGTAAGGAAACAGTTCAGATGGCAACCTCCGACTACATGTTTTCAAATTTGTAGCAACAGAACAAGCTTGTTAATCATAATGTTGCAACATTTGCATTCTAAAATTATAATGTTCCATTAGGAAGCCACCATACAATGCACCAAAACCTTATTATGTCATCACATTGATAAAACCTCATCTCCTGACAATGCAGTGTGATACTATAACATTCTGCAGGCTCCAAGCTTGTTTACTTCCTCCAAAATAGACTTTCAGCATGCTATGACCTAACAATAATATTCCTAGGTTAATACTATCAGTGAAAATAAGACTTAGCTATTATACAACAAAATTTCTCCAAAGAACTATGCAAACAATTATTGAAGGCCATTGTGGCAATTTAATGTTATTTTCTTGAATTCAATCAGTTTAGTAATCTTCCTAATTTGATTTTAATAGAATATTTTGATTTAATATTCCCTAATCATATTTCTCAGCATCATTCTGAGAAGTATTAGCTATATTTGTGCCACAAAAGGGGGACAGGGGGACATATCCCAAACTACAGTGTAATCTAGAGACTGAGTGAAGCATATATATAATGAAAATTTATACGGGAATAATTGTGCAACTAACACATTTATTGTCTCCTTAGAATGGCAACCACTTCTTTTCTAATGAATTTTACAAAGGAATTCTATTTATAGTGCATTGAACTACTTCCCATACTAAAAGCAGTGTGCTATTCCCTAAAGACTACCACAACACAGATTGCCAACTGCATTATGTCCTAAAGTAGACCTTAGGATGTCCTATGGTGTTATCTGCCATGTTTTAAATAATTTCAATCTACATCAAAACTCCACTATTTCCCCTACTTCTTATCCCTCAACTTTTAAAAAAAATAATATTATTGCGATTATTGCTCAAAAGTGCAGGTGAAACAGCAGCCAAATAATCTTTGTTCTGTCAGACAAACATGCTGTCAAATAAATCCTGCATGACCACATAATTTAAGATGGAGAATGAGTTTCTTAATTAGCTGAGCTTTCAAGCTAAATCCTGCTCATTTTACACGAGTAACTTCACTGACATTAAAGGAACTGCTTGTAAGTACTACTTGTGAACAGGATTTTCCTCCACAGGACCCAGGGCTGCCACATATGTTTACAATATAATATTTCAAGGAAGCCTCAGCTGAGCATTATTTTCATTGATTAAAATATTGGACTAGTATAAAAACATATGATTGAATTGGATCCTAATTATCTGCAGCCATATTTTATTACTAAATGTAAAACACACCCATCTTTGCCAGATATACTTCTACACATATACATATTTCAAGTGTTATTTCATCATTTGTCTGCCATTTTTACTAGCTTCTTCAGTTTGGGTATGTCTTCACTACCTGCCGAATTGGCAGACAGTGATCGACCCAGCGGGGATCTATTTATCGCGTCTAGACTAGATAAATCGACCCCTGAATACTTTCCATTTGAGTCCTGTACTCCAGCGCCACAAGAGTTCAGGCAGAGTCAACGGGGGAGCAGCAGCAGTAGACTCACCGTGGTGAAGACACCATGGTAAGTCGATCTAAGTACATCGATTTCAGCTACGTTATTCACGTAGTTGAAGTTGCATAACTTAGATTGATCCCCCTCCCTAGTGTAGACCAGGGCTTTGAGAAGTCTTAAAGGTGGGTATAACTTAGTGTCCTCCAAAATGGGCTATGTATTTGAAAATCACAATCCATTATCAATGTAGATTTTGAATATACACATGTGTTCACTGAGATCAAGTCAGAAAGTAACACAGTACAAATGCAGTGACATACAGAATAGGACAAAGATAAATCTTAAGCCATCTGAAGTTTTTCTAATGTATTTTGGAATCCATACTGCACCTTGAATTGTAAGATAGAGTTGAGGCTTTTCTCTACAAAATAAATAAATATTATCTGGATTTCTGTCTTTCCCTAGACAGAAAGACAAGATTCTAAAGGCCGGATTCTGCCACCCTTACTCATACTAAGTAGCATTGTATACGACAAAAAGGTTCATGGACTTCACTGGGACAAATTGTATGAGTAAGCACCCACCAATGTGAATTAAGTTCACAGTCTGGTTTTTAATGTGCCAGAGCATATGACTGAATACTACCAAGATTATTATTCTCCTTTATTCCTTCCTTCGTTGTCTCTTCACTTCCTTCTCTTTCCAATACACATTTTTCTCAATCTAATATATTCTAGGTATAGATAGATCATGGCATATCAATAGTACAATATCTTTGAATGTAATGTTATTACTTAGATCATCTTTTTGTTCCATATTTGTGCAGCACCTAGCCTTATCAGTGCACTTTGTGCAATGGCAATAAAAACAAACACCACCAACAAATATCCCTTGCATCATTTTATGTATTTTATGCTAATATTGATATCATGCTTTGTACATGAAGCAATTTATTTTCTCCTGTAAAATCTCAGTACAGGTTGGATCTGAGCTTTTGGGTACAGCCAAACTCCCCAAAATTTGGAGGTATTCATTATTCAAATCCATATATTCTGTCTTGATCATTTCTGTTATAAAAATGACTATAATAACTTACTTTTTGCTTCTTTGTTTAAACTATTAAGGAAACACTGAACAAAATGTTTACTTAAGATATTTACGTTTTTCCTTTTAACTCTTAATTTATTAAAGCCAGTTGGAGTCTGGTTTATACTTTGTAACATTAGGCTCCCACATTGACAGTGTCACAGATATAACATCACTTTAAAGACAGCTGACTGCCTCAAGCAAAAGGCTCAGCAATGCCAACTGCTGTTCTAAATTATGAGCCAAGTTCTACCCTCAGTTATACCCAGGCAATCCTACTGAAATGAAACAATCACAATGTGTATGAGATGTAGATGTATCATCAACTGAAGCAGCAGTTTAAAAAAAAATAGTCTGAGGCAAAATTCTTCCTTTGAATGTGCATATTACTCTTAGCCCTTTGCTGTATTCTCAGGAACTTTTTTTCACCTTTCACAGTATTCAACTGCTGTTCTTCACTGCCACAGTCATTATCTGTAATACATTTACCATATTCTACATAAGGCCAAATGAAACCATGCAATTCCAATGTTAGGCTTCTGCTTCCACTATCAGTGGATCCCCACTGGTGCTCAGAGGCAGAACCAGATCCCATATTTTAGGGTATTAATGATACGTGTAAGCAAGTGTGCAAGATTAAGCTAAGAGTATTTTTGCACAGCTACTTGCTAGGGATATATACATTATACATCATGTTCAATTGTCATCCCATTATTGTTCCTTTTGTTTAGATTAGAGTCCTCCATGGTTTGTACATGTGAGTATGGAAAATATGGTTGGGATATTTTTTATTCATACTTTTAATCATTTGCTCATGATCATTTAAGATGTTTTAGCTTGTCTAACATACATTTGTTTTTTATTTTTTCACATAGAAGGCAAAAAGGCAAACATAGTATGTTTTTTTTCCAAGGAAATTCTTATTTTCTAATGTACTTTCATACAGACGTATGCACTTCAGAATAGCCTAGCTTCCCCTTAACCTGTCTGATGATTAACTGGAAAAATATTTGTTCAGCAGTATGTATTCTCCACAGAATTAATTTTTAATTAAGTAAGTATTCTCATGGCCAAAGGCATTGGTTGCTTTTGGGGAATAGCTAACATGGATTACGAGGCACATTATTCTGGAGGAAGAAACATTTTAAAGTTTACCATTTGAAATGCCTTAAAGTCACATACTGGATAGGCTTTTAGAAAGTATGTTTTATATTTGAGATGGATAAGCTAGTTCTGTTCTAATGAAATAAGAACTAAACTGAACCTTTGGCAAAACCTCAAATGTAACCTGAGCAGCACATGATAGAACCATATACCTCTTTTGTGAATACATTATCTTGCAAACTAATCAAACATGGTCCTGTTATTACTTCTACAATAGACTGTGCCATTCTTTCCCCATGAACCAGTACTTGTCCAATGTCACAGTGTAGTGTTAGGGGACACTAGACTCCTTGAGAGGCCCATCTTTCAAATGAGATATAAAAGTTACTGATAACTCATGAATGTGTTTGCATGAGCCACTGGGTCTAGCTGAATTCCAGCTTGGATAATCATATGTAGCCTTCTTAAATAAGCCTTTCCCTGTGGTATTTATAGCTGTAGTATCCAGTAGCACTAAACTGGTGGTATTTCTGTGCTTCCCAAACAAATAAAGGATACAGAATATACATGAGATACAACTCTACATCTCTTTAATGTATTTTGTTTTTGATGAGTTGTGGGTGTTGTACTTGTGAATAGGCTTAGGATCAAAGAGAGAATTTTGCATTTTGCTCTGAAGTTCATGGTCAACCTGATCTCTTCCATGACTGAGTTCCAGATTTCTGAGCCATTCGCTGAGAAAACTTCACACATAGATTTCATTCTTGATGTTGGCAGCTCCATTTTTCCAATGTATCACAGCTGTAATTGGAGATCATAGTTAACCTTTTACATATTTTCCTAATTTCTTTGAATTTTCCAGTTCTGATTATTCTCAGTGTCAAAATTACAAGAAAAATTTCTTCTCATACAGTAAATCCCACTCAGTCATAATCAGAAGGCAACAAAACTTAATGAGAAACTCTTAAATTGTGTGTTTATCCAAGATGAACTCACTCACAAAGCTTTTGTAAGTGTTATCCCATATCTATATCTATCTATCTATGTTTTTTTCCTTTTGTCCCAAGCATGAGTAATACGCTTCTGGCGATACCCAGAGCTGCGAGCCACTGTGTTACCTCTCTGCCTCAGCAAGAGTGAATTTTGCTGGTGATTAGACAGTGTGTCAGCTCCCTGCCACATCAGGCTGTCTTCTTCATTATCAAACTCCCCCAACCTCTCCCAGCACAGACCTCACCTAACAGGTAACAATCAGTGAATTCCAGCCCCAAGCTTCTCAGAGATGTTTCTCTTCAATGCACAGGCCTTATTAAGTTTACTGCTCTGTTAAAGAGCTAGTACCTCATACCCTATTAATGTAACTAGGTAAAAAAACACCTTTCCCTTCAAAACACAGCACTGAATTGATTTATAGTAAAAATAAAAACAAGTTTATTAACAAATAATCATGGATTAAGTGTTTGTTACCTAGTGAAAAAGATGAACGGCAGAGCTGATTACAAGCAAATACAAGTGAAAACACTCATCTAAAAGTCTAAGACTTAATCTAGCATGATACAGTCTTAGGTCAAGATGGTTTCTCTCACACACAAGTTTCCTTTTCAGCTTTTTACTGGTCAGTCTGGCCAGAATGTATCACAGAGATCATATCAGTTGATTTCTTTGTCTCCTAGGATGAAAGAAAAAGATGGAGTCTCTCTCTGTTCCTTATATTCCCAAAAGGATATCTTTGTCTTACAAGTCAGGAAGGCCTCCTGAAGATTCAGTCTCCTTTGACTCTCTGGGGTATAGGAACCATGTTAATTCTGTCTCTCAAGTTCAGGACCAGGTTAACCCCCACTGGTTTATCTTGGTGGCTTTGTTTATTGATCACAGGTGAATTGAAGTAAACCTACATTCCTTTGTCTAGGACAAACCTGTTGATCACCTTTACTAGGCTTGTCTGTCTTGTATAAACATATTCTAGTAACATAATACAGAGAAAGAATGAGGAGTACTCGTGGCACCTTATAGACTAACACATTTATTTGGGCATAAGCTTTTGTGGGCTAAAGTCCACTTCATTAGATGCATGCAGTGGAAAATACAGTAGGAACACATATATATATATATATATATACACACACATACAGAGAACATGAAAAAATGTGTGTTGCCATAGCAACTTCTTTTTGCTGATACAGACTAACACGGCTACCACTCTGAAAATACAGGGAGAATTCATAACTTCATATATAACATTAACACATGCAGTTTACAATGATATTAATAATCAGCATGTTAATAACTTTCATATGATACCCTACAAAACATATTTTGTACAAATATTATTGCAATAGAGTGTAGGGTGTGAATACAGAGATACCTATGGTCACAGCACCTAATATGAAAATGCGGTCCTTTTGGTATAAGTGCAAAAGCCTATTTTTATTTGTACTACATTGGTAATTTTGAAGGGTTAATTACACATTTTTAAACATAGGTGACTGAAAAACTAGTTAAAAAACAATACTCAAAGAGGAATTATTGATGGTTCATTGTCAAACTGGGAGGATTTATCTAGTGCAGGGATCAACAGCCTTTGGCACGTGGCCTGCCAGGGTAAGTCCCCTGGTAGGCCGGGCTGGTGGGAGCAATCAATCAAACCTGCGGACGCGGCAGATAAACAAACCAGCCCGGCCCACCAGGGGGCTTACCCTGGCGGGCCACATGCCAAAGGTTGCCGATCCCACACCTAGTGGGATCCCATGGAGGGTCTGCCATGGTTCTGATACTTTCAACATTTTCTTTAGTGACTTAGATCAGTGGTTCTCAAACTAGGGCTGCCGCTTGTTCAGGGAAAGCCCCTGGCAGGCCGGGCCAGTTTGTTTAGCTGCCGCGTCCACAGGTTCGTGGCTCCCACTGACTGCGGGTCGCCAGGCCAATGGGGGCTGCAGGAAGGGCGGCCAGCACATCCCTCGGCCCGCGCCGCTTCCCGCAGCCCCATTGGCCTGGAGCGGCAGACCGTGGCCAGTGGGAACCGTGATCGGCCAAACCTGTGGACGCATCAGGTAAACAAACCGGCCCGGCCTGCCAGGGGCTTTCCCTGAACAAGCAGAGGCCCTAGTTTGAGAACCACTGACTTAGATAATGGAATGGAGAATATGTTTATAAAAGTTTTAGATGACACCAAACTGGGAATGATTGCAAGCACTTTGGAGGGCAGTATTAGAATTCAAAATGACCTGGACAAAGTGGACAGTTGGTGTGAAATCAACAAGAGGAAATTCAATAAAGACAAGTGCAAAGTACTATACTTAGGAAAGAAAAATCAAATGCACAAAACAAAGAAGTGGGCGGGGGGGGAATAACTGGCTATGCAGTATCACTACTGAACAGTATCTGGGAGTCATAGTGGATCACAAATTGAGTATTAGCCAACAAAATGATGCAGATGTAAAAAAAAGGCTATTATCATTCTGGTGTGTATTAACAGGAGTCTGTGTGTAAGACATGGGAAAGATATAAACAAACTGCACAGATTTCAGAGGAAAGCAACCAATATGATAAAAAGATTGAAAACCTGACAAACAAGAAAAGGTTAAAAAACTGGGTATGTTCAGTCTTGAGAAAGGGATGGTCTAGGTTTATTGGTCCTGTGTCTTCTCAGAGGCCTGGACTAGGGGACCTCTGGAGGTCCCTTCAAGCTGTACATTTCTATGACTTCGCAATTTAGTCCTAAATAAATTAAGATAGAGTATCAGGTTATTAGACACATAGGTGTGTGTGACAAAATGATCAATTAGAACTTCTGGTAAGGAATAATTAAATAATGATTCAAGACAGTGTAATATTTAGACACTTTTGCAATAGCTTATACTTTTGTAGTTTAGTTGCGATAACAATGCTGGAACTGAGCCTGACAAGGGAATAGCCTCCTTCAGCTACACAAAGCTGAGGCAAAGGCAGCACATTTATTCTTAAAGCAGGAGACATTGGTCTTGTGACAAAAATTAATATGCTACCTTTCTGCACTGAAACCACGCAGTTACCTGTATTGTTGCCCTTGATGTGCATGATAACAAACTGATGTGTGTATATGTACGTCTGCCTTCAGCTGGACTGAATCAGAACGGTGTAACTGTCAGTCATAGGCTTTATATTGCTTAAAACTAATGTAGATTCTACTTGAGCTCAAGTAATATTGAACTCTGCTTTTGGAGCAGAAGGATCCAAGTTTTATCACTAGGGATTTCTGACTGGCCTGGTGTGCAGCATAATGCGAATTGTGAAGTCTTAGACGTTACAGAATGGTTACACATATAAAGGTATTATCATTCTCACATCAGAAGTGGTAACTGGGAAAGTCCATTCCTAGGAAGAATGGGAAACCTTTTTGTTCTACAGTAAGTAGTATCTGCAGGTATACGTACTAATACATCACCATATATCACAATGGCAGGTGAGCCAGCAAGGCATAGAGATGAATAGCATGAGAGAGAGATACTGCAATCAAATGTTATATTTCGAGGTATAAGCTGTGTGATAAAGCTCTGTCCTTGCCTCCGTGAATCCCGCATTTCCTGGTGGATTTCGCTAGCCTCAGAGGCTCACTGTGACCCTCCACGTAGCCCTTCTTTCTCTAGCAACAAGGGTCACAGTCTATTGAGCCATTTTCATCATAAGCCAGCAAGAGAGGTGAGGAGAAGTTATCCTTCCTTGCACAGTCTCTGTTATCTCCCAGTCTCAGTGATTAATCAGGGGCAAAGGTGGTGGTGGGGGAGCCCGGGCCCACCCTCTACTCCGGGCTCCAGCCCAGGGACCCTAATAATATCAGCTATGTAGCTGACCTTTTAGAAACAGGACAAGTACAATTCCCTGGGCTACTTCCCCCACAGCAGCCCTCACTTCCTCAAGCTCCACTTCACCCTTACCTCAGGGCCTCCTTCCTTGTGCCTGATATGGTGTGTACTACTCAGCCTCTCCAACAGCGCAACTTCCTTCCACAGCTCCTGACATGCACACCCACCTGACTGGCTGGGAGGCTTTTAACTAGTTTCAGCCAGCCCCTGATTGGCTTCAGTGTCCCAATCAACCTAGCATTCTCCCTGCCTTCTGGAAAGTTCTTAATTGGCCCCAGGTGTCTTAATTGACCTGGAGCAGCTTCCATTTCACTTAACCTGTTTAGCCTGGAGCTAATATATCTATCTCCCACTACTTTTCTATAGCCATCTGGCCTTGCCCCGTCACAGCTGTTATTAGGAGCCATCAGGAAGGAACCAACCCACATATATGATATTTCACAACTGGCAAAGTGCCGTATAGAAGTTTTAATTTTACTTTGAGAATAAGGCAAGGATCAGTGCTGGAGGTAGAATCAGGCCTAGACAGAATAACAGTCTGAAGTTGTGTGGTGGAAAAAAAAACTTTTCTGGCCTAATGCTATTGTTTGTCAAGTTTATTGTGGGAAGAGAGAAGGGTGCCATGTCCCATTGCAGTGAGTTCTCTCTCAGCTGGAAAGCAATGGCTGGTTCTGGGGGAAAAAAAAAACAGTCCCATCTTGCTAGTGATAAATGACAATACCATGATAAATAACAATAATAAAGATATAATAATTTATAGCACTTTTCGTGTTATGTGTTTTTTGTGCCAGCACTGATTATGATCAAACTAAAAATGCAATCCAAAATAGATTTGGGAAGAAAAATGTAATATTTCATCCCATCTTGTCTGATGGCCCTTGATCAACTGAACTAATATTCAGTGCTTCAATTCAGCCTGATCTCTGCCTGACAACTGCAACATGAACTTCCCCAGATCTTTAGGAAGTCTGGACTGAGATCCATCTGTTATCTTGTAATTGGGAAGTTATGTCCTGAATGTAGTGAAGGAAAGTAGATGTCTTAAATATCACTGAAATACTGCAGAAAAGTCAAGTCAGACTTAAAACAGTGACTGCAAATGTAGATTTAAAATGACTCACAGGGAGTGCTATCTGCTGCAAACCTGCACTGTTGATGGAAATTTCATCTGTAAGATACAGAAAGCATGTGGTAAAAAATAGCATTGAAAGATATCATGGGGTTCCCATAGAATTTCAAAGTCTTGCAACAATGATGGGGATCCTACATGTATTAATCTATTGACACAGCCTACAGTGCTCACACTGGGGGGGTGGAAATAGATTTAGAGGTTATATTGTTCTTCCCAAATCCATTATTGATTACATTATTTTATTATATTCAGGTTCATAACAAACACATTACAGTGTGCTGTAAAATGCAGTAGTTAGTTTTGCCATAGACCTTTCTAAAACTGAGGGTCTATGCCTACAAACATAGCTTGTAATCAACTGCTTTCAGGATGCCCTCTTCAGCATTGTTTAAACTTTTCCATGTGTACCCCAGCCATGTACACACAAGTTGCATATTGCTGTATTCCATAAATCTATGAAATTCAATGAAATAGATAATTTGGGTACAACAAAAGAAGGAAAAAAACAGATTTCTTATAGTAAGTTGTTACTGATAATAAGTAAAGACACAAAGGTACCAAGCTAATGCACTATATTGTTACAGCTAGACTTCCCAAAACATATTTTTCAGAATGCTAAACATTTATAAAACCCTCAGATGTTATAGTATAGAAAGAAGCAAAGTCAAAGTGAATAGAAGAAAAAAAGTTTTAAACCCTGGTAATGTATTTATCAGCTCTAGTTATAAATATGTCAACCTAGATTGAGGATGCAATACTCGAGAGGATGACAACATTAGTAAAAGAATGAAAAGAAAAGAAAGCCAACAAGTATCATGGGAGAGGCATGATTTATTTCTGGGCATTGAAAGAAGTTAAATCAAACAAGTTCAAATGTAAATATTTGGAAATTTCCCTGAGTACATAAAGTTTCAATGAATGTGAAAAATGCACAAGTTGTACTAATATCAGTAGAGTGGAGGACAGTCTTGTCAAGGTGCATGGGCAGGCTTTCCCTTCTGAGACCCTTTACCAGTCTCCTGAGTGTACCCCTTTCAAGTGTTGGACCCATGTTTCCACTTCTCTTTGGGGTGGGATACCACAACCTAACCACTCTCTGACTGGGTCTCTGGTTACACCTCCCGAGCTGCCAACTGTGCTACCTAGCAGGCTTAACTGGGCTTGGATGCTGCCAGAGTTCTTCAGGGGTCTGTGATCTGTAATAGCATGCAGTGACTAGGGAGCAGTTTCTGCAGAACAAAGTATTATTTATTTTGCCTGAATGGTACACAGGGCTTAGAGGAGTAAATTTAAGTACAACAAAGAAACCTGTGCAAACATTTTCTTACCTATGCTTGGCATTCTTCTCAAGCTCCTTGGCAGACATGATTTAGCCTTGGTGCCCGCTGTTATCTTGGGACACCAGGTTACAGGTACTTGGCAACAAACCCTGAATATCAGTCAGAATGTGTGCTGACTCTGTGTTCCGCTCAGCTTCCAGCTGAGCTGACCGTCCCCCGCACCCCACCCTTTGACCAGGGGCATCTTTTTAACCCCTCAGGGTCTTTTGATATCAGTCTAAGCCTTGGGAAGAGAAAGTCATCATAATTTGGATGGAGACAGCCAGGTAGGTTCTTCCCAAAGTTGATGGCCCAGACATTGTTGTTTTAAGTTCTTTGAAGTGGGTACCTGAAAGGCTGTCTTTGTCATTGTTTTTCCCCCCTCTGGGCTCCTTAACAACCCCCTTTAGAGTCTTGGGAAGACACAGCACCAGGTATCAGGAGAGGCGAGTTTGTCCCGAGGGCCCAGCCAGGCATGGAGGGTGGAGAGTGCCAGACAGGGAAAGTCGGGTCGGTCGGTCACCCCCATCTGTGTGAGAGAGGTGTACGGGAGTGTGTGTGTATCACCTCTCCCTGTATGAACCCTAAAGCCTTGAAGATAAGGCAAATAAAAAGGATCCAACTACACAGTATTTCTTCTTAACAGGGGGCTCAGTCAACTTGATGTTAATTTGAACATTTCTACTGCATAGTTCTGATAGATTGCCATTGAGCTCACATGAATACGACTAATTTTACAGGTATACCATATTCAGCATAGGGAAATATGGTTACCCTATGTCTACACAGTGTGTTAGGTCGGTCTAACTACATCACTCAGGGGTGTGGATTTTTCACACCCTAGAGTGACATAGTTATACTGAAATAGATCTGTAGTATAGACCAGTGGTTCTCAAACTAGGGCCGCTGCTTGTTCAGGGAAAGCCCCTGGAGGGCCGGGCCCGTTTGTTTACCTGCTGCGTTTGCAGGTTCGGCCTATCGCGGCTTCCATTGCCTACGGTTCACTGCTCCAGTCCAATGGGGGCTGCAGGAAGTGCGGCCAGCACATCCCTCAGCCCAGGCCACTTCCCAGGACAGTCTCTACGCAAAAGAATAAATGAACACAAATCAGATGTCAAGAATTATAACATTCAAAAACCAGTCAGAGAACACTTCAACCTCTCTGGTCACTCAATTACAGACCTAAAAGTCACGATACTCCAACAAAAAAATTTCAAAAAACAGACTCCAACGAGAAACTTCAGAATTAGAATTAATTTGCAAACTGGACACCATTAAATTAGGCTTGAATAAAAACTGGGAGTGAATGGGTCATTACACAAAGTAAAAACTATTTCCCCATGCTAATTTTTCCCCTTCTGTTACTCACACCTTCTTGTCAACTGTTGGAAATGGGCCATCCTGACTATCACTACAAAAGTTTTTTTTCTCCTGCTGATAAAAGCCCACCTTAATTGATTAGTCTTGTTATACTTGGTATGGCAACACCCATTTTTTCATGTTCTCTGTGTATATATATCTTCTTACTGTATTTTCCACTGCATACATCCGATGAAGTGGGCTTTAGCCCACAAAGCTTATGCCCAAATAAATTTGTTAGTCTCTAAGGTGTCTCTAAGGTCACCACTTAAACGTTTATGCAGATACTTTATGGGTCAGGAGATGGGAAATTTTTTGCAACCCTCAGGATGAAGTGGGATAATAGATATTCCAGTCTGAACACAAGTCAGAAAGCAAGATAAAGGAAATATGTTTAACTGATGAAGAGTTTGATTGCAGTCCCACAGCAATCATTGTCTAGAACTCTTCTGATCTCTAACTAATAAATCACCTAGACATATTGACAGTATTGTAAGAAATTACCAGAGATCAAATTTGGGTGTTAAGAAATATTCAAAGCAAGGAGCATGGAAAATTCAAAGAGACTTTCTTCCATGTAATTGGGCTGACACATGGCAAATGAAATCTAATGTGTATAAATACATAGTAACACATGTTGTCAGTGAAAACATAGGCTTTAAGTGTAAGTCAAATGGAACAAAATTTTAAAAAGGACAACCGTGAAACATATCTTACATTAAGAACAATCACTTCAAAAAATGTCCAGAAACGTGTGGAGAAAGAATTAAAAAGTGAATTAAACAGCAGACTATATGCTGAGAAAAGCTGAATAAATTTCTAAGAATGTTTGGAGTGTTGCATCACAGAAAGCCTGTAATTTTACTTCTGAATGGGGAAAAATATAGGTATCAGAAAAGAAGAGTTATGCAATCATTTGTTAGTGAATGTAATAGTTAAAGTTGCAAAATATTTTCCTTTGCAACCTAGTTTTCATATTCTTCAGCCATTTTCTATTGTAGGTCTTTGTTTTTGCAACCAAACTACTGAAATATTTTATTGTATGTAGTGATGAAGGGTTTTAAATTGATATTTTAACAATATATTAATAAATTAATATATTTTCAGATCATGTAATATGCATTTGAGGGTTATTTTATTTTAGTAATGAATGGTTGAGATTAATATTATGTACATAAGGTTATATGGTGAAGCCTGTTCTACATACTTGCAATTTAGGTTCTTCTACAGTGCTTCTACTGTAGATAATTTTTGGTTCCTCATACATAAGTGAAACTCTTCTCTACAGGTTATGATGCACGTTTAGAAAGTTTGTTTTGTTTTGTTTTGAGCAGACTTCTGTGCTTACTTCTATTGATTAGTAGTTTGCTCCACAACTATTCCCATTCATCTACTTTGCATTGCTAGGTACAACTCAACATGAGTAAGAGTAGCAGAAGTGAACCCTCTTAATATTTTGCGAAGATGTCATTGAATGTATGTATTTATTTTTTGAGTGTGGGGGACAGAAATAGGGTCACATTGACCAGTACTCTCTGTCTGTTGTGTTGCAGGAATAGTGAGAATCAGGTAGAGTATATCCCTATTCTGGCCCATGCATGGTATTGCTTCTTTCATCTTTGTTTGACATCGTATAACCTTTCAATGAGAGGAGACAATATCTGGTCAAATTATTTGAAACTGCTGCACTGACTACCATATTGTGTAGTCATTTTCTTCTGCGTTAAGATGGTGTAAAATGCTATCACTGATTTAAGTGTGTGGAGCAGTATCATCTGGTGACATTTTATACCCATGTTCCATTTGCACAAATGTAATTGACTACATAAGGTTCATGAAAGCAGAACTTAAATCAGTATGTTTTCCAAAGGCAAAGATTCCTGAAAATCAAACTGATAAGATCAAAAGATATAAACAGAAGGATATAGCTATTCTTTTGTTAAAGTTAAACCAAACCAAAGCTTTTCTGTAGATATCTGAAATTGTGATGCTGTTATCTTAAGATTTATTTTCTTCCGCTATTCTGAAGTACAAGAAAGGCTCTTTGAAATTTAAAATTCTTTCTCTCTCTGTGTCTGTACAGTTGCAGCAACAAATGACCAAGCAAGAAAATCCCAAGGTTAAAATCCAATCTTGATTCATTGCATTGTACCAGAGGGTGTGACAATAACTATGTCACTATTCTGAATCCTTGTGATAGTCACAATGAGGCAGATGAAGGCTTGAGTTTCAGAAACACATTTCAGCTTCTTTGCTTCAGCTCTCAAGGCACTTGCACTGAGAATGTGATGGTAGGTGTAGTCATCTTCTCCTTAGCCCCCCACCCCTTCCACTCCTGCCTCCCCTGAACTGTAACTATCTCTCAAAGTGCAATTTCTCTCCCTCATTCTTTATCAACCACATCAGTGCCCCAACCTGGAACTATTCTGCTGCCAGTTTCCTTGCCACTTATCTGCAACTAACAATCCATCTCCACAATATCACCCTCTAAGATTCCCTCTTGGTATCATATACAGTCCCATCTACTTATTAAGACTGTCCACTTACTGAAATTCTTCAGTGATCCCTGTCTCTACCATTAAAAATGAAAATCCATATTAAAGAAAATAAACCCATAATCTGAGTGAGTTTTGCTTTGAGATTTCAGATTAATTTGAATCCAAAATGTGGGAGGAGAATACGAGCCCATCCCTGTAGAAACCAGAATAAATGTATGCAGGAGCTTTAGGGTATGCCTACACTTTAGAGCAGCGTGGAGAGTACAGACACTGCATGCCCAGCCTGTACTGGTATAAATAGCAGTGTAGACAGTGAGACACAGTGCTTAGATGAGTAAAATGCCCTTCACATCTGAATCCTAGGAGATATAGCCTAAACAGCTCTCTACATGCCTAAGCTGCACCTCTCATGTCTACACAGCAATGTTTAGCAGTGTAGTGTCATGCTGCCCCACAGCCTTTTACTTCACCATGTGGTTACACGCAGCAATGAGTGTGAACGCAGCCCACCTTTCACTGTGGCACATAGATCCACGTATCCTATACTCTAACCCAGTGGCAGACCAGGTCTTAAGTGAAGCCCCTTGAGGCTCAGTCTTTGGGATATCTGGGATGCTGCTCACTTATCAAAGTGAGTAGATTCAAAATATAATAAATCTCATATCTATGTGCCTTATACAGGTGCTAAAGCAATAGCCCTTCCAGATTCTCCACTGCCTTACACCTTGTAATTATTTACACCTGTTCAAAGTAAGTGGTGAGTTTTGCCACTTTGCTCAGGTGTAAATAATAACACCAGGTGCAAGGCATCAATGAGTCAAACCTGAAGAATCCATCTCGGAGGTTCTCTGGTGTTCCAGTCTGCATAGTGCACAATCTTGGAGAGGACTTCAAAGCAGCATCAGTTTACTGAACAATTTAACAGCCACACTATAGCACTATCAGAAGTGCACTAAATAATGAAATCATATAAAGAAAAAGTGAGTTACAGTACTCCACTTAAAAATTGGATTTAGAGTCACCTAAGGGAAGCAATGCCACTAAGTTTTGTACAGTTCCAAATGCAACATTCTCCATGTGAAATATGTCTACTAATCAGATTTTAGTCCACTGTTAGAGTTTTGATCCACCTTAAAATATTCTCTTTTCTGTTATAAATGCAGTTGTATGTCTTTCATGCTGCTAGTGACGGCCCTTTCAGAAGCAATTATGAAACCTGTTTCCATCACCTTTAAAGAATTTAAGGCATCTCCATATTTGGGGGAAGTACAGAATTCACTGTTCATTCATGGCACACCCTTAAAGTATTGCATTCAACTGACCTTTACTACTCATTATTCAGAGACATAATATTATATGCTGCAAGACAAGAAATAAACACATTAATAATGTTACAATGCCTAAAGGGAAACTTATTTGTTTTTTAATCAGGCTTGTGAACAGCCACTACAAAGGCGCTGCTTTTGACTTTTGAATATCATTAGACTTAGGCCTGGTCCACTCTAGCAATGTATGTCAGAGGAGTGGATTTTCCACACATTGTAGTGGGAGATTTTTGGATGTAAACTCTTTTTTTTTTTTAACATTTTAAAATAAATTACACGTAATTATCCCCCGCAGATTAGAATTAATCCAGAATTGTAATACAACCAAAAATAAAGCTTCACATGACTTAATATCAAAGTTAACACTGGCAAAGAATAGCCATATGTTGAGATCAATTTTTTTTTTTTACTAGTTTGTCACTCAGTTCATGGTGAAATTCACTCCCACACAGAGGGCCAGCACATAACCTGTCATGCATCACTGAAATCTTCAAGTAAGAGTTAAGTCATGCAAAGGTTTTATGGTGGCTCACTACCAGGACTGAATTGCACCTTTATGCACAAGTTAAGTGTCCATACTATTTATGATAGTATATAAAATAAATTATTTTTGTAAATATTAGTTACTCACTGGTTATTGTTATTTCTCCCACACACAAACACATTTACTCTTTGGGACAAATTCAGTTACATTCATACAAGCCCATTACTTTACTGAGATTGTGCAGATGTATCTTGGTCAAAATTTGGTGCTGTGTGTGGTATACATCATTCAAAACAAAACAAGCTATTTTAACAGATTTGTATGCAATATTAGAATGAATCTTTTCTTTGTTATGGGTGTGCAAATACCACTGGATTAAGTGTCTGTGAATTATTTTGGGGAAGTTGTCTGGCTACAGGAAGTCAGACTACATGGTCACAATGATTCCTTATGGCCTAGGAATTTCTGAATAAAGTAACAGATACTTGTCAATTGCAGCCATCCTCATTTTGTGAATTCCTTGTTGCAACTCATCAGAGACAAACTAAGGAGCCATTCACAGAGGGAAACAGTACCTCAAGTACTACATATATTGCTAAGTAGATATAAACGAAAACTTTGTCACAAAATGTTTAATTTATTTTTGCATATCTCAACTCCCGCAAACACACTTCTCAAACACCTACATCAACCATGTAGTTTATGAATAGCAAACTTAGCAGGTTATATACAGGAGAGTAATGATTTATACATAGTGAAGCCATTCATGCTTCTTTCTCTTTGCTGCCTTTCTTTAATTATCTGTAAAAATTATCATTAAATAACCTTGTGTATTTTGCAATAATAGATAACTGAGTTTCAGACTAAGCTTTAGCAGCCGGGCAAGGACACCTTCAATTATATTTTAATTCTGGGCTCAGTGTAATTTACAGTAAAATCAGGCATGAGATATTAAATAGTGTCAAGGTTTTGTAAGTGACAGGTGCTGTAAATATTTCAATTCCGCTGACCCCCGATAAAAAGTTGTTTGGCAAGATTTTTTTTTTAAATTCCCCTCACTTATTGTAGTCATTTGAAATTGGCATCTACATTTCAGTAATACTCTTAATGATTACAAAAAACTTTGCCAGCATAATAATTACAAAAGTTCCCTGTCTTTATACATATGAACAGAATGCTGATGCTTCTGAAATGATCTCTGAAATTGCCCTATTTAGCTTAGAATGCAGTTTCACAAATATAAATACATTAATCCAGGCAGAGGAATATCAGTATGACTGTTAAAATTCAGCTTCCACCAAACTCCAAAATCTTTCAGACTTTAAGGCCCTTTCAGACAAAATAATGGCCTGACTCTATGAAGTGTTGAGTACTGCCTGAGCATCCAAAACTCCCACCGACTTCAGCTGAAATGAAGTGCACTCAGCACTATCTTTGAAGATTGGATTCTCGTTATTTTATTTTTTTTTAATTGAGTATTCTCCATATTTCCCTTGAATCCCTGAAAATTCATTTATTCTCTCCTCCCCCACGAGGTCAACCAGCATCTCAACCCTATCACAGTCTTTCATTCTTCTGAATCCAGCAGCAGTCTTCTTTAATTAACAATAGGGATTCTCACTTAGCAAAGCAAGCTGCTTTCTCCTTTCCTTAGCCTCAGAACTTGAATATATAAGGCCTGATTCTTCACTCCATTACACCAGCATAACCATTGATTTTGTTGATCAATCAATTGCATTATTCTGGCATAAAAGTCATGTAATAGACTGGAGAACAGTGAACACAGTATTTCCCATTCCAGAGGATGAGATTGAAGAACCTGCATCAAATCCAGTTTTGAAACATGGCATTTCAGAATTGTCCAAGTAAACCACTGAGATGGAACTGATTAATTTACTTTTACTGAAGAACTGGGCCGAGAAATATTCCAGTAAAATGTAAACAGCATTATTGCTGTTTGATAGGTATTGATATAATCAATACAAACACATCCAATCTACATCTTTTTTCTAGCACAGAAGCTGCAGATCTTCTTCTTCACCATATGGCTGACGTAAATGTAGAGCAACAACTATAATTTTACATTCAGATGGTTAAGATAGATAACTGCGTCTGGAGTAGAAAAGTGTATTGTGGTGATGCCTCCTTCATATTTGTGAATTGGGCATTGAGTTGTTATATGTTCCATGGTCTGTTCAGCAAGTATCCGCATCTGTCATGGTTTGTGCAAATGCTGTTTAGGGTTCCCCATGAGCTTCATGGGAAATTGAAGCCAGGGATCTGTGACCGAACATTAATCAACTATCTCCCCATCTTCACAACAATAATTCAAGCTGCAGATACAAGACCTTTCGTTTACATATGGCCTTTGAAGAGCCTATAGGGGCATGTATGGCACTATAGGTGAGCAACTGGGAAAATACTTCATTTCAAAGCTTTATGGAGTCAAAGCTTTTTAGAGTATTGTTGATGTTTTTTTAATAGACAAGGAAGGTGTTGCCAAGTTTAGTTTAGGTCTCACTGCATTGCCTAATGGGGACTTTGTGATAATGATAGCAATGTGTCGCTTCAGTTACTCTTTAGCTGTTTCACTGTTTTCATTAATAATTCTATTAAGTCTTTCTCATCTTGTTGCTGTTCCTCAAGACTAGGGTAATAAAGGGTTACAAGAGAAATAAAAGTAAAATGCAACCTAGTGGTTTACTCTTAACAAGATAGACTAGGTTCAAGGTAAAATCCTTCCCACATGTTCCCAGCAACATGGCTGACTAAATTCTCAGGTCAAGATTTCCCCCCAAAGTCAAAGGCCTGGTTCCTTTGTCATCTTAGATGAGACCGAGAGAAAGAAAGAGCGCAAGCATTTGGGGTTTTATGCCCCTTTCTTTTATAGTACAGTTAACCTTTGAAGTAGATTCTTCTGAGGGTTACCCCTCAAAGCAAAGTTTATTCAAACTGTAAAGCAGACTTTGTGGAATATCATGGTGAAGGAGGATCCAGGTGTTTTCTTCTCACCTGTGTTTGCTGAAATGCAAATTTGTTTTGTCTCCTGCCATTTCTTCTCTCTGCTATCTCAAGGAGCCTGTTTACCACTTATATGTAAATATAAATAAACACACATTTCTTCATTCAGGATACTTCTGTCTGGCAGAAGTGTTTGGTTTTGAAATGTTCTAAGAACATCGGGGGAAAGGGGAAACAGGTTTTCATATATTTACATATAATGTTGTTACATACATTTCACCATGATATTGTTGACCAGTCAGTTATTAGTTTTCATATGGTACCACACAAGGCACATAGAATCATAGAATATCAGGGTTGGAAGGGACCTCAGGAGGTCATCTAGTCCAACCCCCTGCTCAAAGCAGGACCGATCCCCAATTAAATCATCCCAGCCAGGGCTTTGTCAAGCCTGACCTTAAAAACTTCTAAGGAAGGAGATTCTACCACCTCCCTAGGTAACGCATTCCAGTGTTTCACCACCCTCCTAGTGAAAAAGTTTTTCCTAATATCCAACCTAAACCTCGCCCACTGCAACTTGAGACCATTACTCCTTGTCCTGTCCTCTTCTACCACTGAGAATAGTCTAGAACCATCCTCTTTGGAACCACCTCTCAGGTAGTTGAAAGCAGCTATCAAATCCCCCCTCATTCTTCTCTTCTGCAGACTAAACAATCCCAGTTCCCTCAGCCTCTCCTCATAACTCATGTGTTCCAGTCCCCTAATCATTTTTGTTGCCCTTCGCTGGACTCTCTCCAATTTATCCACATCCTTCTTGTGGTGTGGGGCCCAAAACTGGACACAGTACTCCAGATGAGGCCTCACCAATGTCGAATAGAGGGGAACGATCACGTCCCTCGATCTGCTCGCTATGCCCCTACTTATACATCCCAAAATGCCATTGGCCTTCTTGGCAACAAGGGCACACTGTTGACTCATATCCAGCTTCTCGTCCACTGTAACCCCTAGGTCCTTTTCCGCAGAACTGCTGCCTAGCCATTCGGTCCCTAGTCTGTAGCTGTGCATTGGGTTCTTCCGTCCTAAGTGCAGGACCCTGCATTTATCCTTATTGAACCTCATCAGGTTTCTTTTGGCCCAATCCTCCAATTTGTCCAGGTCCCTCTGTATCCTATCTCTGCCCTCCAATGTATCTACCACTCCTCCCTGTTTAGTATCATCCGCAAATTTGCTGAGAGTGCAATCCACACCATCCTCCAGATCATTTATGAAGATATTGAACAAAACCGGCCCCAGGACCGACCCCTGGGGCACTCCACTTGACACCGGCTGCCAACTAGACATGGAGCCATTGATCACTACCCGTTGAGCCCGACAATCTAGCCAACTTTCTACCCACCTTATAGTACATTCATCCAGCCCATACTTCTTTAACTTGCTGACAAGAATACTGTGGGAGACTGTGTCAAAAGCTTTGCTAAAGTCAAGAAACAATACATCCACTGCTTTCCCTTCATCCACAGAATCAGTAATCTCATCACAGAAGGCGATTAGATTAGTCAGGCATGACCTTCCCTTGGTGAATCCATGCTGACTGTTCCTGATCACTTTCCTCTCGTGTAAGTGCTTCAGGATTGATTCCTTGAGGACCTGCTCCATGATTTTTCCGGCGACTGAGGTGAGGCTGACTGGCCTGTAGTTCCCAGGATCCTCCTTCTTCCCTTTTTTAAAGATTGGCACTACATTAGCCTTTTTCCAGTCATCCGGGACTTCCCCCGTTCGCCACGAGTTTTCAAAGATAATGGCCAATGGCTCTGCAATCACATCCGCCAATTCCTTTAGCACTCTCGGATGCAACTCGTCCGGCCCCATGGACTTGTGCACGTCCAGCTTTTCTAAATAGTCCCTAACCACCTCTTTCTCCACAGAGGGCTGGCCATCTACTCCCCATGTTGCGATGCCCAGCGCAGCAGTCTGGGAGCTGTCCTTGTTAGTGAAGACAGAGGCAAAAAAAGCATTGAGCACATTAGCTTTTTCCACATCCTCTGTCACTAGGTTGCCTCCCTCATTCAGTAAGGGGCCCACACTTTCCTTGGCTTTCTTCTTGTTGCCAGCATACCTGAAGAAACCCTTCTTGTTACTCTTGACATCTCTTGCTAGCTGCAGCTCCAGGTGCGATTTGGCCCTCCTGATTTCATTCCTACATGCCCGAGCAATATTTTTATACTCTTCCCTGGTCATATGTCCAAACTTCCACTTCTTGTGAGCGTCTTTTTTATGTTTAAGATCTGCTAGGATTTCACCGTTAAGCCAAGCTGGTCGCCTGCCATATTTACTATTCTTTCGACTCATTGGGATGGTTTGTCCCTGTAACCTCAACAGGGATTCCTTGAAATATAGCCAGCTCTCCGGGACTCCTTTCCCCTTCATGTTAGTCCCCCAGGGGATCTTACCCATCCGCTCCCTGAGGGAGTCGAAGTCTGCTTTCCTGAAGTCCAGGGTCCGTATCCTGCTGCTTACCTTTCTTCCCTGCGTCAGGATCCTGAACTCGACCATCTCATGGTCACTGCCTCCCAGATTCCCATCCACTTTTGCTTCCCCCACTAATTCTTCCCTGTTTGTGAGCAGCAGGTCAAGAAAAGCTCCCCCCCTAGTTGGCTCGTCTAGCACTTGCACCAGGAAATTGTCCCCTACGCTTTCCAAAAACTTCCTGGATTGTCTATGCACCGCTGTATTGCTCTCCCAGCAAATATCAGGAAAATTAAAGTCACCCATGAGAACCAGGGCGTGCAATCTAGTAGCTTCTGCGAGTTGCTGGAAGAAAGCCTCATCCACCTCATCCCCCTGGTCCGGTGGTCTATAGCAGACTCCCACCACTACATCACTCTTGTTCCTCACACTTCTAAACTTAATCCAGAGACACTCAGGTTTTTCTGCAGTTTCGTACCGGAGCTCTGAACAGTCATACTGCTCCCTTACATACAGTGCTACTCCCCCACCTTTTCTGCCCTGCCTGTCCTTCCTGAACAGTTTATAACCATCCATGACAGTACTCCAGTCATGTGAGTTATCCCACCAAGTCTCTGTTATTCCAATCACGTCATAATTCCCTGACATCACCAGGACCTCCAGTTCTCCCTGCTTGTTTCCAAGGCTTTGTGCATTCGTATATAAGCAGTTGAGAGAACCTGCTGATCGCCCCTCATTCTCAGTGTGAGGCAGGAGCCCTCCCATCACAGACGTTCCTGCCTGTGCTTCCTCCCGGTATCCCGTTTTCCCACTAACCTCAGGGCTTTGGTCTCCTTCCCCCGGTGAACCTAGTTTAAAGCCCTCCTTACTAGGTTAGCCAGCCTGCTCGCAAAGATGCTCTTCCCTCTCTTCGTAAGATGGAGCCCGTCTCTGCCCAGCACTCCTCCTTCATGGAACACCATCCCATGGTCAAAGAATCCAAAGACTTCTCTCCGACACCACCTGCGTAGCCATTCGTTGACTTCCACGATTCGACGGTCCCTGCCCTGGCCTTTTCCTTCCATGGGGAGGATGGACGAGAACACCACTTGTGCCTCCAACTCCTTTATCCTTCTTCCCAGAGCCACGTAGTCTGCAGTGATCCGTTCAAGGTCATTCTTGGCAGTATCATTGGTGCCCATGTGGAGAAGCAGGAAGGGGTAGCGATCCGAGGGCTTGATGAGTCTTGGCAGTCTCTCCGTCACATTGTGAATCTTAGCCCCTGGCAAGCAGCAGACTTCTCGGTTTTCCCGATCAGGGCGGCAGATAGATGACTCAGTCCCCCGGAGGAGAGAGTCCCCGACCACCACCACCCGCCTCCTTCTCTTGGGAGTGGTGGTCGTGGAACCCCCAACCTCAGGACATCGCATCTCATGCCTTCCAACCAGCGGAGTCTCCTTCTGCTTTCTCCCCCCAGACGTATCGTCTGGTCCACTCTCCGCAATGGTACCTGTGGAGAGAACATGAAAGCGGTTAGTTACCTGTGTCTGCGTTGCTGGAACCCGGACATTCCCCCTTCTTCTTCTGGAGGTCACATGTTGCCAAGCTTCTTCACTGGCCTCTTGGCTCCGCTGTGCAACATGCTCTAAATCTTTAGAGCTTTGCGCCCGTAGAAGCATATCCTGACTTTTGTCCAGAAAATCCTCAGATTCTCATATGCAACTCAGGGTCGTTATCTGTTGCTCCAGACCTTCAATCTTCTCTTCCAATATGGAGACCAGCTTGCATTTTGTACAGACAAAGTCGCTTCTGTCCTGTGGAAGAAAGACAAACATTGCACATCCAGTGCAGGTCACAACAGCTGAACCCCCCCCCCTTCCATATCACTTTCCTACGATGAGCTTCCTCAGAAACATTGACAAGATGTAAGCCTCACTGGGCTCACTCCAGGCGAACTCCCAGGCAAACTCCTGCTGTGTGCTGCTCAGCTGGTTCACCGCTGCTCAGCTGGTTCGCGAAGCTCTGGCTATTTTTAACAGCCAGGCTTCCCTGAAACAAACAAACAAACAGCCCCAAGGCCCGCCCCCTGCAGGCTACCAGCCAATCAGGCACTCGCTCAGGCTCTCACACTGCCCTCCCAGCAAACACACACACACTCGGATACTTACTCAGCAAACAAACACTCGGATACTCACCAATCCCAGGCAAACTCCTGCTGTGTGCTGCTCAGCTGGTTCGCCGCCGCTCAGCTGGTTCGCGAAGCTCTGGCTATTTTTAACAGCCAGGCTTCCCTGAAACAAACAAACAGACAGCCCCAAGGCCCGCCCCCTGCAGGCTACCAGCCAATCAGGCACTCGCTCAGGCTCTCACACTGCCCTCCCAGCAAACACACACACACTCGGATACTTACTCAGCAAACAAGCACTCGGATACTCACCAATCCCAGGCAAACTCCTGCTGTGTGCTGCTCTGCTGTCCCCCGCTGCTCAGCTGGTTCGCCGCCGCTCAGCTGGTTTGCGAAGCTCTGGCTATTTTTAAACAGCCAGGCTTCCCTGAAACAAACAAACAGACAGCCCCAAGGCCCGCCCCCTGCAGGCTACCAACATGTTGTACAAAGTTTATTACAAAAGTGTATAGAGAATGAATACAGAGGTGCTTTTGGTCACTCTCTCTCATTCCACCCCAATGGCTCTTTTTCAGTCCCCTTATGTGTGTAGTGTGAATATGATAAAGAGACTTGACACTGTATGGGGATATATGATTTAGGTTGTGTTCAGGGTGAATGCACTGTCATTGTTCTATGGAGAGGAGGTAGCCCCTTCCTATGAGATAGTGGGAAGAGTTGTCCCCTCTTCGCAGGGGAAGGGGAAGTGAAAGCTGGAGAAGAGGGGGACAATTGAGGCACAGAGGCAGGCAAGGTAGAGCCAGAGAAATAGAGTCTGTGAGTAAATTGAGAGCAACAGGGATGTGGAGAGAGAGCAGCCAGAAGGATGGAGGGAAACTGGGATTGAGAGAAACAAAGTGAGTGGAGGGGCTAGGTTGGGCAGGACAGACAGACATGAAGGAGAGGGTCTCATCAGTCTAAAGCTGGCTGGTCAAATCAGTCCGTCTTTTATAGCATGTTCCTGAGCATCTGTTCCTGTATGTTCCTGATCGTCGGATCTGGTCATCTCCTATCATTGATTTATATTGTCCTGGACATCCAGAGCAGGCGAACCAAAGGTCCTTCAGACCTCCTGGGTCTTGTCTATTGTGCACCGCTGCAAGCAAACATCACCAGAGTCAAGTCCATCTCTTCAGGAAGTCATGAGAGGCACTTGAGGCTCAAAGACTGACCTAGGCATCAGATAGTACCCAGTGAGAGGTTTGGAAAAAGGGGAACCTTCAACTAATAAATAAATAATAATAACAACAACAACAACAAGTTAATAGCCTGTACATTTAGTGATTTAGATATATTTTTATTTAGAGTATTGCATTTAAAGAACACTTAGTGTGTGTGTGTATTCAAATTGTTTTTATTATATATATTCTTCAGATATTTAATGTTACTGTATGTAGGTGGAATCCAGTCCAGTTTAAATAAATTCCCTGTTTTCTTTCTTTCTTTCCTTTTTCACAAACAGTAGTATTATCTTATCTGCCATTAAATAACCTTTTTATCATGGTGTAACACTGTGACAGTCTATACTCTCATGTTCATCTTTTTTACAATTCTTTATCAATTTTGTACAAAATATGACTCACGAGATATTTGAAAACTCATAATCTTCTGAACATTATTGTCCTAATGAAATATGTTTGGCAACATTGTATGTAGAGTTATAAAATTCTACTATATAAGGCATGTTCCAAGTCTCGGCAAACAGCTTCAGACCAGTTCTCCAGACACAAAAGTCAAGCCAACACCTCAGCCAGGTGTCAACATAATCAAATGAACTATCACCTGGTTAAGCACCTATTCTTTGGCAGGAAGAAGGGTGTGAGTGAAAAAAATATATCTTGGCAAAGGAACTGTTTTGCTGTTGCCTGAACACTAGCTGGAGATGATTCTCAAAGAGGAGGAAAAGATATAAAAATGAGAAACACAGGCCCCAAATCACCCCTCTCCCCTCATCTGTACTCATGGCATCAACAATGCGTGAAAGATAAAGGCAGCATTTGTGAACTGGGGGAGTGGTCCTGGCTCAAGGATTCCCTCCAGACTGCTATAACATATGTTGAGAGAAATCCTTTTGCTTTAAGTTCACTTAGTTCTTTTTAAGTTAGGTATTTTGTGTTCTACCTTTTATTTCTTCATAACCAATTCTGACTTTTATGCCTCGTTGCTTGTAATCACTTAAAATCTATCATTCTGTAATTAATAAATGAGTTTTATTGTTTTACTTAAGCCAGTGTGTTTGGATTGTTGATGCCATGAGTAGAGATGATTGGCCATTCCTCTCAACTCCTATGCACCATCCCCACCTACCCATCCCCATCCTGGTTTATTCCTTCATCCTCCTCCTCTCCTACCCTATCTCTGTTCATTCCCTTCTTTCTCCCCCAAACCTCACCTCCTATCCCCCCATCTCCCCTCTTTTCCTCACCCCAGTACATTCCAGTGTGGTTTCTTCCTCCTCTTCTATACAGTCTGGATGCCAGCAGAGGGAGCATTGATAACACAGGAGATACACATTCCTTAGAGCAGATGTCACACCAGCCTTTCACAGCCAAAAGAAGCAATTGCAAGGAAAGTCCTGCTTAGCCCTTTCAGTCCCAGGCTGGAGCATTCTTAGCTGCTTTGTGAGGATGATACATGCACGGTTCAATCAGCACATCGGAGCTGAGAGGAAGGAGCATGCCCAATGAAGGTGAAGTCTTCAGTTGCCAAACTTACAAGTCTCTGCTGAGCAAGTGTGAACTGAAATTTCTGGAAATTTATAACTGAGCCAAATTTGGGTGATCTTTCACAGAAAATCAAGATGTGCATCCCTGATACCAGGGCATGCCAAATTTCAAGTGGCTGCTTCACAGCATGGGCACGCTACTGCTTCTCAATGAGCTAAATGTATGTATTTTTTCCACTAACATTGTTCTTGGAAATAGCTAAACTATTTTAGCTGGGGAGGGGGAAGCCTCAGGCAGGCTCCTGGCACAGAAAATTTCAGCCCGATTGATTAAAGTTTGGTAAAGTTTTAAGCAACTGAAGACAATCTTATAATGAGAAGTGTCGCAAAAACTTAAGAATAGGTGGTGCTATATGCTTGAACTCTTATCAGGAACCAGGCGGGGACTGTGGCTGTGGAATTCAAACAGTTTTGAGCACATCTGAAGGAGTCCACTAATATCACAAATTATCATTATGACTGTTGTCCCAAATCACTTTGCCAGATACTGGTACCTTTTGAGACTCAAGGGACATATATCCAGTATTTCTTTTTCTTTCTTTCTCTGTCCCTTTCCTCTTCCTTTTTCTCTCCCCAACATCCTAGTTATAATGTCCTTTTATTAAATTCTCTTTCCTACTCCCTGCCTAAATATTTGATTAGTTTTCCATTTTGGTCAATAAGATGTGCTTATCTAAAAAAAAAAAAAAGCAGCTCTACTCTCCGACAAAATCTATAGTTCTAAGCTAGACTTATAAAGTATTCAGTAAAGTTGTAGTTCTAATTAGTTACGACAATTAGCAATAACTGATAATTTGTAAGTAAAAAGCATCCCCTCAGTGATTCCTTAAAGTTACAGAACCACCCATTATGTCATTGAATTGTCAAAAAACAGTGTTTGTTTTTGTTTGAGGAACATCTCCCTCTCCCTTCTAGATATTAAAGAAGTCACAGCAATCACTAGGCAGTAACTCCATATAATGGCAAGGATTGTGACTGTTTTATGTGCGCTTTGTGGATGGTGAGAAAGGCCTGAAGTGAAAACAGACATGAATCCTCCTCCTGCATTAGTCACTTGCAAGACTGTATCTTCACAATTAGAACATGTTGATAGGGGGAGAAATAGTGCCGAAGGACCTGGTCCAGAAATGAGCTCTGTGCAGGAGGATCCCGTTGCTTATGTGGAGCCCCACTGAAGTTTATCTATCTCTAACTCTAGCCACACGGAGCTCATTACAGGATTAGGTGATAAGGGACAGATTTTAAAATATATTTATTTGCCTAAAAATGCTTGCAGGTGCCTATGGGTTTTTGAAAATTTCACTAGGTACCTAGCTCACGTTGATTTCAAGGAAGACATTTTTAACAAAAAGTATGAGCAAGTGGAAAACAAGGGGGTTATATTGTAACTCCATATGTAATTTTAACTATAGCAATTGCTGCTGTAAACACCATAGCGTTTGAAATGAAAAATGTGGCAGAAGAAAATTCAGGGGTAGTCTAGGCACTTAGTTTAGAAGCTAGTGTATTCTGATTTCAGTGGGAATTATGCACTTTTGAATATCCCACTAGGCCCCTAAAAGCCTACCTTAATCCTTAAGTGTCTAATTGCCTTTAAAAGGCTATCCCTATGATCTGACATAGAAGTATGATTCCACTATTTCCAGTACATTGACATCTATATTGTTATATGGACAAACTACTTTTAGGCTGTCACATACACTCAGCCGCAAATCATAATTTACCACATAATAATGACAACAACAACATTCTTCCAACAGCTTGTTGGTTCAGCAAATCATTGTTTTGAATTGCACTCAAAACAAATTCATTTGATCCAAGTTAGCCTGAAGCTGTTTCCATTCCAGTTGTGTTGAAGTCTACTAATGTTCCTCGGCTTTTGGAGAGGGTGTGCCATGATAAGATCTGGTATTTGTGTGTATGGTAGGATAAAATCTGGGATTGATTGTTACCTTTTGGTTGCTCATTTTCAGGTTTTGGTGGCAAAGAGACATTGCTGCTTTTATTCTGATTTGTATGATTGTGGTTTTGATATGTCAAAAGCAATTATATCTTTGGGTAGGAGACTTGTTATAATGTGTAAAAGTAGTAAGAAAAAAAAGTTAATTAAAATTCCAAACAAAGATAACAAACTTTTGGCTGATTCAATAAACATAGGAACACAAAAACAAGCAAGACAATCTTTTGTCCTACATCTCATAAATTTTGAACAGTTGAAATTAATCAGAAAGTAGGAAATCCAGAGGTTATCTGGACGTCTTGGCATGTTTAGAGTCATCTGAGGGCTAAAGTTTTGAGGGGAAATAATGACACAGAAACCTTGCACAAATGTAAATGTATTGATATAGATCTGACACATCTCTGCATACGGGGGATGGAGAAGTGGTCATATTTTGCTAACCTGCTTTGAGAAGATAAATCTTCCGCATTTAGATCTGCAGTGCAAACGCTGTCCCTCTAAGGCTTGCATATGCTTATCAGCTGACTTCAAATAAATCTGACCGAGCAAATGCTAAGAATACATTAGCCTCTAGCAGATAGGTGCATGGACTACAGCTGTATTTGCTTCTAACACTTTTTCATTTCAAGTATTACAGTGTCTGCAGCAGCAAATGCTATATTTATGGTTACGTATGGAAATCCAATATAACCCCCTGTTTTCACTTGCTCATACTTTCATCACCCAAAGGGATTTGCTTCAATTGATCCGTGTTATACATTTTTCTATCTATGAAGGAATACTACAAGTAACAGAGTGCTTTTAATTCCCACTGACTTCACTTAGAATTGATAACAAACAGCAACTGGACTGACCAGAAAACAGGAATTTCAAAGTTCTGTGAAAAGAAAAGGAGTACTTGTGGCACCTTAGAGACTAACAAATTTATTTGAGCATAAGCTTTCATGAGCTACAGCTCACTTCATCGGATGAAGTGAGCTGTAGCTCACAAAAGCTTATGCTCAAATAAATTTGTTAGTTTCTAAGGGGCCACAAGTACTTCTTTTCTTTTTGCGAATACAGACTAACATGGCTGCTACTCTGAAAAGTTCTGTGAGAATCTTCCAGATTTTGAAATATGTTTGTTCTTATACAGAATTAACTTATCATAGAATCATAGAAGTCAGGGTTGGAAGGGACCTCAGGAGGTCATCTAGTCCAACCCCCTGCTTGAAGCAGGACCAATCCCCAATTTTTGCCCCAGATCCCTAAATGGCCCCCTCAAGGATTCAATTCACAACCCTGGGTTTAGCAGGCCAATGCTCAAACCACTGAGCTATCCCTCCCCCCAATATCAGGGTTGGAAGGGACCTCAGGAGGTCATCTAGTCCAACCCCCTGCTCAAAGCAGGACCAATCGCCAATTTTTGCCCCAGATCCCTAAATGGCCCCCTCAAGGATTGAACTCACAACCCTGGGTTTAGCAAGCCAATGCTAAAACCACTGAGCTATCCCTCCCCCCAAAACTTGAGACCTTTTGAATTTTTTGGTGGCCGGGGGGGAATGAGAGACCTCCTGCACCCCGGAATAACCAGATGGAATGTAATAACTGGAATGTGAGTCAGGCAGAAAAGAGGTTTGAACCTGGGTCATCCACATCCCAGGTGCATGCCCTAACCACCTGATATTCTGGGGTAGGTCTCACTCTTAATTCCATCCTATGCTCAAAAAAACCCTTCCTGATAAAAAGTTCTGCTAAAGCCAAAAAATTTGAGCTTTGACAAATGGGTATTTTCCGATGAAAAAATGTTATATTGAAAGATTCCCAGCCACCTCTATCCAGCAATTCAAGAGTTCCAGATGTCCTGGTTTGTTCATTTGGAACCTGAACCTGCACTGTTTATTCTGCAAAAGCTCCTATTAAGAGCTGTCACATTAGGTCCTAATTTGTTGTTGGGTTTTGAGGATTTTTTTTTTATGTAAGTAGATGCTGCTTCTGAATATTTGTCTGCCAAACACTTCTTATATCATTAAATATACCAGGTTTGTTCCAATACTGCATTGATTTCACAACGGTATGAGTTAGAATGGAGAATCGGCAACAGTGGTTAAATACACTCACATCTCATGCAAAACTTAGAGCAAGAATTCTAATTAGACAACATTTCTACTACTATAGATTACATTTTATGGATCTCGCTCTCTCTCTCTCTCTCTCTCTCTCTCTCTCTCTTTTTCTTTTATTCAGCCGGAAAATAAAAACAGGATTTTCATTTTAAAGTATGTATCTGCTCCCTCTCCCTATTTCCTTCTTGGTCCCCCTTTTGTGTCATCAAAATGAGTTAGTCTGTCAATGTAATGTCAGCAATAGAATAGGATTGTGACTTCAGATGAAGAAATAAGCGGAAGAAACAAAGTAACTCTTATAAAACAAAAAACATGTTTTCTTAAAAATGTCTTTGTTAATAAGAGACAGGAGAAGAAAAAAAGCAGAAAAGATTTAACATACCAGAGCTGATTTTTTTTTCTTAACAGAATACTCTTTAATATTCAAGTTCTATCCAAAGTATTGCTGAATTCTGTAAACTTTTTTTTTTAAATTCTTACCTTGGACCTATGTTGGGTCTTCTTATTTTTAATAAGGGCCCTTGAGTCTCCCTTCTCCCTCTGCTTTATAGCAACCAATCCTTTCATATCCACATTGCAGTGGCTTCCCAGAACATTCATGGAAGTGACCCGTTCCTGTGCAGTGCCATCTTGAGGTCATTGTTCAGTTCCATTTGTTGTGCATGGCTTAGGGTTGTAGATGCATTCAAATATACAACTGAAAGGAAACTGGAGTTAAAAGCTCGGACAAGCATGAAGTGAGCATTCCCCAGTATTTTCCCTGTACCTGCATTATTCACATTGCACTGATTTTATTATTTGTATTTATACACATTACATAAAGCTTCTAGGCAGAAGCTCTTGACACTTTTAGTATAACTTAAAAATACCACATCAAAAACACCACTACAACATAACTAAAATATAGCAGTGTCATTCAATAGACTCAGTAACCAGCAACCTAGGTAAATAGTAATTGAAAACAACCCTCCCTTTCCAACAATTGACCAACTTTAAAGCTCCTCCCTCATTTCCAAAACCCTGAAGAAAAATATATGAGCTTTGCAGCATGCCATGAAAGTCATCAGATTCAGACTACTTTGTACCATATTCCCAAGGCCCAGTGTACCCCCAGGAAATGTCCCGTGAGCAGCTCCTTGTCATTTGTACCCATAGGGCTTCAGCTAAAATATCTCTGCTGATCCCAACTGGAGTAATATATCATGGGGAGGGAGTGGCCGCTCAGGTACGTAAGTGCATCATTAGTAGAGCTGAGTAAATAATTGATTGTTTTGGTTCAGGGGCTAAACTGGAAATAGAAATTGGTTCAGTTGGAACCAAAGCTATTTTTGTCCCTATTCTGGGTTATTTCCCCTCTATTTTTATACTAACAAAAAGTCAAGATGAAACATTTCAAAGGGAAAAGTCAAAATGCCTGAAAATAAAATATATAGATTTTTGCAAACATTTTTGCTAAGTTTGACCTGGATTTATGAATAGTTTTGATGCCCTGAAAAAGATTGTTAAGGATTCTCAGTATCTGAGTAAAAAGAGAGTATTTTGATGATTATGGAGGAGTTGAGGAGGAATAGGTGAGAAGCAAGGAGGCTAGAGACGGAGATGATGCCGTAATCAAGGCAAGAGATGACTGAAGAGTGGCAAAGGGTAATGAAATGGTTGCATTTTCTATATTTGACAGCCAAAACAACAGGCTTTGAAAAGAGATGATATATGGAGAAAGAGGCAGAAACAAAGATAATGAAGTGGAGGAGGGAGATTAGGAGGCAGGAAAAGCAGTTCCATTTTGGAGAGATAATGAGTCAGACTTTCATAGCTAGATGGACATAACTGTGCACACCTAAGTTAATAGAAGCACACACAGAGCACACCTCAGGGAACTGAGGGACATTACTGCCCAGGCATTTAACTGGCCATGTTTTTCAAAGAGCGGAAGTAATACAGTCTGGGAAAACATGGAGATAATATCTTTATAGGGAAGGTAGCAGGCTCTACTGGAGAAAGCACAAGACTAGGAGTAATGAAACTTGGGGTCCAGTACTGGTACTGACAACTGTTTGCTGTAGAACCTTGGGCAAGTCACTGAACCGCTCTGCCTTTCTGTATCTGTGATGTGGGATAATATGCACTTGGCAGGGAAGTTGTGACATAGCCACACCATATCTATGAAATGCATTAACATGAACACACACTCGAGTTCTATTTACTAAAATGTTGTGCTTCACTTACAAAAAATGAAGGCAAAATAATCACACTCCATTATAGTGCAGGTGTTCCAGAGTAGAGGGTACTGGGGCCCCCAGGGTGTAGAGACACAGAGAAGGAAAAACCAGAATTAGGCTACACAGAATGAGGGAATTCAGAGGAAGTGGACATCAATACAAGGATTAAGGACAGTCAGCATGACTTGTTGAAGGGGGTTTAAGAAATATGCCAACCTTGTTTTGATCAGTAAGGTTTGCAATAAAAAAAAAGAGAAATGTCCTCCCTGGTTTATAGCTTTTCACTTATCTCTCTATCATCTTTTTTGTGATTTTTTAGATAGGGGCTTTCATATAAAATCCATGAGTAAATGCTGGATAAAAAACTATTAATTGTGCATCGTGTTTGGTAACTCCTATAGCTTCCTAGCAGATTTTGCCTTACCCCTGCATCTGATATATCCTTGCCATCTGATTTCTCAATGGAAAAAAACTTTCCCTTAATAAAAGGGCCAAATAAGTGTTTGTCTGTGCATGTATATTAGATAACTTTATGCCAATTAGTTCAAATAAAGGCTTCTTTCATTTCAACTCCGATATGATCTGTTCCCACAGTGAGAATAGGGGAACTAAGAAATATTTTCTAAATGTAAAACTCATGCAAAACAAAACAAAACAAAACAAAAAAACTAGTGTGGTAAATAGTTAACAAGACAGAACACAGATCTCTTTGATTTTTGTGACTCTGACAGTAATTTTGGTTCCAAACTTTTGAGATTTGCATCCCAGACAAGCTCTACCACAGAATCTGTGTGGGCATACAGAGTCAGGCTGAGGAGTGTTAAACAGAAAGTACTATTATGGAATCTGACAGTATTCAACAGAAGGTTACTGTGTTCTCACTAGTTAAAATGCAGTGTTCCCCAGATACTGTACTAAGTTTAGTCCAAACCACTGTTACCTCTCATCCTATAAAAGTGAGGTGATATGATCTTAGATCTTTTGTGCTGGGCCTCCAAGGAGAAAAAACAGAAGTTGTGTGTAGCAAGACTCATCACTGAGTAATAAGCCATAATAATGTCAATACAATAGACTCAATTGTGTCTTTAAGCACAGCCCTGAGTATGGGAAGTGCAGAGTTGTACAGCCTCAGGCAGAACACCAGAGAGACTGTGCTTCAAAGAGCTTGCTCCTTCTTCACTGGAGGAGGGAGTAATCTGTTCCATCTACAAGGGTTTATGTACAATAGAAAATTGCATTGTGTTTGAATGCTATTGTGAACAAGTTGTGTTGGGTGAAATAATGGTGCCTTCACATTCAGCACTGTGTCAACTAACTGTATGTAAACTCGGCTCTGATGTTCACAGTCATGTTCAGAGTAAAATTCTCTAATTTAAACAAGCCCTAAAATGGACAGTTTGCTCACCCCAGTGTATCAGTCCTGCCTTGCAGGGAAAGGGGTTGTCTCGGCTATAGACTCACCTCCTCCCTGGCCATTTCTGGAGTCCTGTTCCCTGGGAAGGTGGAGATGGGAACAAGAGAGCAGGAGTAAGCAATCCTATGTACTCTGCATAGCACCTGGAGCTGTGAGTGGTTTTTTTGCATCAGTTTAAGAGAGAGAGAGTGGAACCTCTTATTTGCTCATCATCCCTACAAGGCTACACCAGGTCCTCTCAGAATGTAGACCTGGAAGACTACAAAGAATCACCACCATTTCTCCAAACCTAAACTTCCCAGACCTAAGGAGCTGAATGCATATGGCATCTGCTTTAAAGCTTTCTACATTTGCAAAAGACAAAATTTAGTCTCTCCTCATATCCTAGACACATAGAAGCAATCACAGTAGGCCAGACCATGGATCTTTAATTTCTGCATCCAGACTTTAGCAGGAGGCCACTACCTGAAGAATCAGAGATGCGTGAATTTCCTTGTACTTTAATACTATACCTACCCAATTATTCAAAGCTGTATATGAGAAAAGTTGCTTCTTGACTCATTGCTTTGCCCAGATCTGTGAAATCTGATGACCTTATGACATAGTCTTAGCTTGCATAGCTACCTACAACAAAGGTTATTAATGGTTTTAACTGTTCCAAATTTTTTAATCCAACAAACTGTTATAAAAATGTCACTTTCAGCACTACATAATTTCCCCCATTCGCTATTTGTCATGCTCTTTTAGAAATAAAATATTCTTTCCTAAAAGCTTCATCTTTCTCAATGAGAAGTATATTGGGCCCATTCCTGAAATCCTTATTTAATGTACTTGATTAATCTTGGGGACCCAAAACTGCTGCACCAACTACCAGTTTAAATGGAAAACTATCTCTGCAGTCTCTACTCATGCAAAACTCCAATTAAGTTCAAGATGGGAATGACATATGCTTGCTGACTATAGATCAAGTACCATCCAAGTAGGTTCATGTTGTTTTGCACCCCTTTTATGTTTATTGTGAATTTCTGTTTCCTTTCACTTCTAGAGAAAATAACAGACAGAAGTCAGTGATGTGCGTATCATCTAAAAATAACCCCTGCCTTATAATAGAATCTTCAGTAAGTTCTGAACTCTCAGCTACACCTTTAAATAAATCAGAATATTTAAAGTCAATGAGACTAACCAAATTCCAGGGATATTGCTCTGTTAGCCTCATCTTTACAATTTATTAAAAGGGATTTAACTAGGGTTGAAGATTCCCTTTGAATTGTATTGAATTGAATTCCCTCTCACTTCCCTATTTTCCTTTTGTCAATACATTTCTTTTCTTCTGACTGTACTCTGCTTTTCTGGGCTATCCCTACTTGCCTTTTTTCCTATTAAAAAATTAGTACATTTTAAGGCTTGAGGTTTTATATTTGCCATGGAGTACCCTTATATTCAGCCATTTATGCAGAAGTCACCACACTCAGAGAGGAAAAATACAGCAGTATCAACTCAGGTATTGTTATCAAAGGAAAATAATGTTTGCTTTCTTTGTGTAGCCAAAAGATTATTACCCTAAATTGTTATAAGACTAAGATCTCCAAAGCATGGAACTATGTTATTTATATTGTAGACTAAGGGTCCCGATAGCACTAACAATAAGATAGAGGCTTAAACTTTATTTTAAATTCTATAGAAAAAAAATCTCTCTTAAGAAATAGAATGGAGGATTAGTAATGGAGTAGAGAAGATCAGGCACAAGTAAAGTAGTAAAGACAATGGATGTGATTTTCAAGAGCTCCTAAGTGACTTAGGAGCACAATTCCCCCAAAAAGATTAATGGGACATGAGCTCCTAAGTCAATTAGGCACTATTTTAAAACCCCACCCCAAATATTTAGTGAAAAAGGAGGAATGAAAACAACAGACTACTTCCATGTCAGCCAGTGCTAGTTCCAAAGCAGTTCATGCTAGTGCATTTTAGGGAAAATGATCTGAGTTTACATCCAATCAGAACAGCAATGCATAGACCTTGTGATAAAACATTTGTTCTGTGAATTACTACAATGACACAACAGGGTGCCATTTGTAATATTAACAAAGTGTGAGCTGATGTAGACGAACTTCTAGGCATATCCATAATAATGTATTGTATACAGACCCAGTACAGGTTTCAGAGTAGCAACCGTGTTAGTCTGTATCCACAAAAAGAACAGCAGTACTTGTGGCATCTTAGAGACTAACAAATTTATTTGAGCATAAGCTTTCGTGAGCTACAGCTCACTTCTTTGGATGCAGTACAGTACTCTTAGCAGTTTTTCCTTGACACTGCCTGCCGTATTTATGCAAATAGCATTTATGTAATGGTATGTAGGTAATCATATGCAGTACTCTTAGCAGTTTTTCCTTGACACTGCCTGCCGTATTTATGCAAATAGCATTTATGTAATGGTATGTAGGTAATCATGAGTGAGATGTGTTTTTTGGAAGTATCATCAGGGAGCCAAATCTTAGTTTTCCTAATTCAAGCATTTAACAACGTTACTTCTGTTTCACTGACTATGGGGAGTCATTCTTTTCCATTTTCTATTCCCTCCAGCTCTTACTGCACCAGTTTATTTGGCATTCCACCTGCCTTAATCTATCTATTTCCAAACATGAAAAGGACATTCTCTACATACATCTAGTAACAAAAAAAAATTAGTGTGAAATCTCAGGGTGTGATAAGTAATAGAATAAGGAGTTATTTTACTTTCACCTTTTAGCTAGGATGCCATTTGCAGTCTTGTCTGGACTAATCCACGAAGCTATGTGCTGAATAATAAATGGGTGCCTACACTGCAATAGAACACCTGCAGCTGGACCATGTCAGCTGGCTCAGACTTGTGGGGCTTGGGCTGTGCTGCTATAAAATTGCAAGGTAGATGTCCAGGTTCAGGCCAAAGCCTGAGCTCTGGGAACCTGTGAGGGTGCAGTGGATTTGAGTTCAATGGCAATTCTTCATGCTAGAAAGCACACAGAATATCAAGGACATGACTGAGGTACACCATGGTCTCAGAGATGTAGTGGAGCTTCCTCTCCTGCTTGGACACTGGCTTTGAGTGAATCCAAACACTGAATCCGTGTGCCCCTAGCTTTCTGGGGCTGGGTAGAATTTAGGCACTGTCTCTGACTTTGGCTGTCTAGGAACAGATTCCAGGTACAGATCTGTCTAACACCCTTCTTTGCAGTAGGGACCTTGTGGTCCAACTACTTAGGCCCTCAAACTAATATTTCTGCCACACCTGGTGCTCTTACACATTTCCCAGAATCCCACCAGAGGTGTGAGCCATTTGATTTACGGTTTAGTTCTTCATGGACATGTGAAAGCTGCAGAAGCAAAGAGAGACAGCTTCAGAGAAGAGCCACAAAAATGAATAAAGGATTAAAAAAAAAGACTCATAGTGAGAGACTCAAGGTGCTCAATCTATTTACCTTAACAAAGAGAAGGTTAAGGGATAATTTAATTACAGTCCATAAGTACCTATAGGGGGAGCAAATATTTAATAATAATTGACTCTCAAGTGTAGCAGAGAAAGGTATCATATGACTCAGTGGCTGGAAGTTGAAGCTAGACAAAATCAGACTACAAATAAGGCATACATTTTTAACAGTGAGAGTAATTAACCATTGCAACAATTCATAAGGGTCATGGTGGATTCTCCATCACTGGCAATTTTTAAATCAATATTGGATTTATTTTTTTGAAGATCTACTCTAGGAATTATTTTGGGGAAGGTCTAGGGTCCATGCTATGCAGGAGGTCAGACTAGATGGTCACAATGTTCCCGTCTGTCATTAGAATCTATTAAATAGTTTCTAAATCAGTTGCTCTTTACTTTGTAAACGAAGCACACAATGTTACAGATAATTTAGAAAACACCCTGAACAAAATACCCCTCATTAACTCACCTTTCCCTTCAGAGGCCTTGATGGTCTATTTGTGGTCAGGAAAGCCTTATCAGGCTCCTTCAGTAGCTCTCCTCATCTTGAGCTGGTGAAAAATGGCCAAAGAACCAGAGTACAGTAGCTTCTGCCCTTTTATAACTTTCCAGTCTCTTCTGTTATGTACCCTCCTGATCAGCCTCAACTGGTGCTCACAGATCCCTACCGGGTGACTGTTGCCAAACGATTTCTTCTCTGATAAACCAGTTTCCCTTGGTAGAAGCCAGCCTTTTGTCTAGGGCATTTCTATTTGAATAGAGGAATATCAAGGTTCCACAGAATCTCTATGGATAGTAATTCCATGCTCTATGGATAATAATTCCATGCTCTAATAAGAATATAACAGTAGGGATCTATTATCGACCACCTGACCAGGACAGTGATAGTGACGATGAAATGCTAAGGGAGATTAAAGAGGCTATCAAAATAAAAAACTCAATAATACTGGGGGATTTCAATTATCCCCATATTAACTGGGTGCATGTCACCTCAGGACGAAATGCAGAGACAAAATTTCTCGATACTTTAAATGACTGCTTCTTGGAGCAGCTGGTACAGGAACCAACAAGGGGAGAGGCAGCCCTCAACCTAGTCCTGAGTGGAGCGTAGGATCTGGTCCAAGAGGTAACTATAACAGGACCTCTTGGAAATAGTGACCATAATATAATAACATTTAACATTCCTGTGGTGGGAAGAACACCTCAACAGCCCAACACTGTGGCATTTAAATTCAGACAGGGGAACTATGCAAAAACGAGGAGGTTAGTTAAACAGAAATTAAAAGGTACAGTGACTAGAGTGAAATCCCTGCTAGCTGCATGGACACTTTTCAAAGACACCATAATAGAGGCTCAACTTAAATGTATACCCCAAATTAAAAAACACAGTAAAAGAACTAAAAAAGAGCCATCGTGGCTTAATAACCATATAAAAGAAGCAGTGAGAGATAAAAAGGCATATTTTAAAAAGTGGAAGTCAAATCCTAGTGAGATAAATGAAAAGGAGCATAAACACTGCCAAATTAAATGTAAAAATGTAATAAGAAAAGTCAAAAAGGAGTTTGAAGAACAGCTAGCCAAAAACTCAAAAGGTAATAACAAAATGTTTTTAAAGTACATCAGAAGCAGGAAGCCTGCTAAACAACCAGTGGGGCCCCTGGACGATCGAGATACAAAAGGAGCACTTAAAGACGATAAAGTCATCACAGAGAAACTAAATGGATTCTTTGCTCCAGTCTTCATGGCTGAGGATGTTAGGGAGATTCCCAAACCTGAACCATCTTTTGTCGGTGACAAATCTTAGGAATTGTCGCAGATTGAAGTGTCACTGGAGGAGGTTTTGGAATTAATTGAGAAACTTAACAGTAACAAGTCACCAGGACCAGATGGCATTCACCCAAGAGTTCTGAAAGAACTCAAATGTGAAATTGTGGAACTATTAACTATGGTTTGTAACCTGTCCTTTAAATCAGCTACTGTACCCAATGACTGGAAGATAGCTAATGTAACGCCAATATTTAAGAAGGGCTCTAGAGGTGATCCTGGCAATTACAGACTGGTAAGTCTAACGTCGGTACCGGGCAAATTAGTTGAAACAATAATAAAGAATAAAATTGTCAGACAAATAGAAGAACATAAATTGTTGCGCAAAAGTCAACATGGTTTCTGTAAAGGGAGATCCTGTCTTACTAATCTATAAGAGTTCTTTGAGGGGTTTTAAAAAAACATGTGAACAGGAGGGATTCAGTGGACATAGTGTACTTAGATTTCCAGAAAGCCTTTGACAAGGTCCCTCACCAAAGGCTCTTACAAAAATTAAGTTGTCATGGGATAAGAGGGAAGATCCTTTCATGGATTGAGAACTGGTTAAAAGACAGGGAACAAAGGGTAGGAATAAAAGGTAAATTTTCAGAATGGAGAGGGGTAACTAGTGGTGTTCCCCAAGGGTCAGTCCTAGGACCAATCCTATTCAACTTATTCTTAAATGATGTGGAGAAAGGGGTAAACAGTGAGGTGGCAAAGTTTGCAGATGATACTGAACTGCTCAAGATAGTTAAGACCAAAGCAGACTGTGAAGAACTTCAAAATGATCTCACAAAACTAAGTGATTGGACAACAAAATGGCAAATGAAATTTAATGTGGATAAATGTAAAGTAATGCACATTGGAAAAATAACCCCAGCTATACATACAATATGATGAGGGCTAATTTAGCTACAACTAATCAGGAGAAAGATCTTGGAGTCATCGTGGATAGTTCTCTGAAGACATCCACACAGTGTGTAGCAGCGGTCAAAAAAGCAAACGGGATGTTAGGAATCATTAAAAAAGGGATAGAGAATAAGATGGAGAATATCATATTTTCCTTATATAAATCCATGGTATGCCCACATCTTGAATACTGCATACAGATGTGGTCCCCTCATCTCAAAAAAAGACATACTGGCATTAGAAAAGGTTCAGAAAAGGCACCTCAAATGATTAGGGGTTTGGAATGGGTCCCATATGAGGAGAGATTAAAGAGGCTAGGACTTTTCACCTTGGGAAAGAGGAGACTAAGGGGGGATATGATAGAGGTATATAAAATCATGAGTGGAGTGGCAAAAGTGAATAAGGAAAAGTTATTTACTTGTTCCCATAATATAAGAACTAGGGGCCACCAAATGAAATTAATGGGTAGCAGGTTTAAAACAAATAAAAGGAAGCTCTTCTTCACTCAGCACACAGTCAACTTGTGGAACTCCTTGCCTGAGGAGGTTGTGAAGGCTAGGACTATAACAGGGTTTAAAAGAGAACTAGATAAAGTCATGGAGGTTAAGTCCATTAATGGCTATTAGCCAGGATGGGTAAGGAATGGTGTCCCTAGCTTCTGTTTGTCAGAGGGTGGAGGTGGATAACAGGAGAGAGATCACTGGATCATTACCTTTTAGGTTCACTCCCCCTGGGGCCCCTGGCAATGGACACTGTCGGTAGACAGGATACTGGGTCTGACCCAGTATGGCCATTCTTATGTTCGTAAGGTTTAGCAGCCACCTATTGTTAGCCCTTTGCTACCTCCCCTTAGAATTCCAGTCCAACATGGAGACAAAAGGACAGGGAAGGCAAACAAATCCCACATTCACAATGGAGTCTTCAAGTCTGACACAAATAAACATAGTATCAAACAGAATTAATAAACTGTACATGGAAAAATTTCCCTAAATATTCACACACAGATCCACTGAGACAAAAAAAAAATTGGGATGGAAACATGGGCTGCATACACTTCTCCCCATGACCTGTAACAGTGGATGCAACATGTTTACATAGATTATCTCCATCCTAATTGTAAATTGGCTGTGGGGGAAGGAGGAGGATTCTGGACTTTTCAACCCCCATATAGCTCCTGGGGAAGGTTTCCTTTCGGTTTAGTTCACAAAACCAGCATTTGAGCAGGGGGTTGGACTAGATGACCTCCTGAGGTCTCTTCCAACCCTAATCTTCTATGATTCCATTATTCTATGATTTGCTCCTATATATCTAGGAAGTTAGAATTAAACTTTCGAGCTATAACGATGTTTAGAAACAGGTTTATTTACATTTCAAAATTACATTACAGAAAAGACCCAAAACAACTTAAAAAAATAAAACCATGAAAAACAAAGCAGCAGGTTCTGAAAGCTCCCTGAGCCTCCAGAAAAGTTTTGTAAGCTCAAGGGCTGTGACTAAGAAACCATTTTCACTTCGCAATTGGACAGTTTTTCTGGCAGAACAAATTCATTTCTAAGTCTGAAGGAAGCCTCTCTTTGAAGAAACAAAAGTAAAATTTCCCAAACTTCTCTGGAAGAAAAAAAAACTCATGCTAGTTACTTCTACTCAGATTCTAATGAGTCATAATTAAGGCTACAGTTTTGTCACAGAAGTTGTGGAAGTCACAGAATCCGTGACTTCCAAAGACCTCTGTGACTTCAGCCCTGGTAGCTGAGAGCTGCCTCCCGCAGTGACAGGGAGCTTTGAGGTACCTCTGCTGCCTGAGGCAGTGGGCCCACAAGCTCTCAGCTGCCATGGGCAGCGGGGATACCCCGCAGCTCCCAGCCGCTGCTGCAGGTGGGGCTAGGGGGGTTTACCCTGTAGCTCCCAACTGCTGCAGGGGACAGAGGGATCCCTGCTGCTCCCTGCCAGCTGCACCAGCAGGGGGTCTCTGGAAGCTCTTTGACCACCACCATGGGGAAGGAGGACCCCCACAGCTCTCCACTGTGACGGTGGCAGGGGGTTAGCCAGCTCTCTGCCACTGGGGAGGAGGTAAGGGGACCCTGAAGCTTCCCTCTGCCACTGGTGGCAGGGGGACCCTGGAGTTCTGAGCCCCCACGGGTGGTTGTGGCCCCAGAGCTTCCAGCCTCCCCACAGCTGCCCAGTCCCTTCGCATTTTATCATGGATATTTTTAGTAAAAGTCAGGGACAGGTCACTGGCTTCAGTGAATTTTTCTTTATTGCCTATGATCTGTCTGTGACTTGTACTAAAAATATTCATGACAAAATCTTAGCCTTAGTCATAATGTTGCATCATTATGACACATTAGAAGATTATATGATGGTGAGGAATTATTTTATTCATTGAAATCACAAGGGAACAAGACTATAGGACTCTAGGGAAAGATGGTGACAAGGTGGGTTTAGGGAGACAGAAATCTAGTTTCTAGGGAATACTAGCTCAGACTTTTCCACCACAACAGCTTATTTCAGTGATTTTGCAGCCCATGAATGAGACCCCTTTCAAGGAAAAAAGAACTAAGATCATATTTGCATGCTTTGAAGATAGTTCTTTGGATGAAAATAAAGATACCTAGAGGATCACAAGTATTCTAATAGCTTTGTGTATACTAAAAACATTTGTTTAAAAGAGCTGTCGGGAGAATTTGAGAGCCTGAGTAAAAGAGGAAGTAACACCAAGGCCCTCAGGTAAGTTCATACAACTGTTTTTTTGTTGGTTTTTTTTTAGGCTACCAGCCAAAATAAGAGCTTGTGTACAGTCACACAATATGTAAACTTTTTGTCAGAATTAGGAATTGTAAGTCTGAACGAGGGATTCACTTATATGTGTCTGTACTTCCATTCCTACCTTGCCCTGAACTGGAAAGTCTATTCAGGGTCTCAGCATTGTATTTAAGAAGACTGGAGGTATAAGGAAGATACATGACAGAAGTCTACTGAAAAACAACCCTATGACTAATGCATTTTTGTTTGTGTTTTGCTTAAAGAACTCATACTCTACTTCTGTACTTGATCATAGCATTTATTATTCATGCTCTAAGTCAGCTTCAAAGATCATGAGATTAGACAACCATTTGTCAATAAGCTTCATATTGCAGCACACCCAAAGAGTGTGTGTGTATAAAAAAGGAAGACCCAGCCTGGGGTGTTATGCATTTGTAGAGACCATGTTAGAAGTACCCCTTGTGGTTATGTACTGGTTGGCAAGGTGGTCCGGTGCCAAGATGGGGATATGCGTTCCATTTATCGCCCCACCACAGTTAGGGAACCCCATTGCAGCAAAGCCATCTACTATGACCTGCATATTTCCCAGAGTCACTACCCTTGATAACAGAACGTCAATGATTGCATTTGCTACTTGGATCACAGCAGCCCCCACAGTAGACTTGCCCACTCCAAATTGATTCCCGACTGACCAGTAGCAGTCAGCTGTTGCAAGCTTCTACAGGGCTATCGCCACTCGCTTCTCAACTGTCAGGGCAGCTCTCATCTTGGTATTCCTGCACTTCAGGGTCGGGGAAAGCAACTCACAGAGTTCCAGGAAAGTGGCCTTACTCATGTTAAAGTTTTGCAGCCATTGTGAATTATCCCTTACATGCAACACTATGCAGTCGCACCAGTCTGTGCTTGTTTGCCTGGCCCAGAATCGGCATTCCGGTGTATCAACCAGCCCCACTGCCGCCATGATGTCCCAATTGACACAGCCTGTGCTTTCAGGAACATCTGTGTCCATGTCCTCCTCAAAATCCTCCTTGTGCTGTGTCTCTTAGCCCAGTTGTGCATATTCTCCAGGATAATGCGCGAGGTGTTTACAATGCTCACAACAGCAGCAGTGAGCTGAGCGGGCTCCATGCTTGCCGAGCTATGGGGTCTGCATGGGTAACCCAGGAAAAAAGGTGCAAAATGATTGTCTGCAGTTGCTTTCATGGAAGGAGGGAGGGAGGGAGGGGAGACTGATGACATGTAGCTGAAACCACCCATGACAATGTTTTTGCCCCATCAGGCATTGGGAGCTTAACCCAGAATTCCAATGGGCGGCGGAGACTGCGGGAACTGTGGGCTAGCTACCCACAGTGCACCGCTCTGTAAGTTGATGCTAGCCACAGTAGTGAGGATGCATTCCGCTGACTTAATGTGCTTAGTGGGGACATATACAATCAATTGTATAAAATCGATTTCTAAAAATCGACTTCTTTAATATTGACCTAATTTCATAGTGTAGACATACCCTCAGACAGAAAAGTTTTATTAATTTAATACAGAAGGCAACAAACACAACTAAGTAATAATAAAAAAGAAACCCATACTTTTACAGTATCATGAAAAGAATGGAAAAACATGCAAATAGTGTTGCCAGTTACTCACAGAATTTTGCTCTGGTACACAGCAATCACAGGGCTTTGTGGCAGAATTTCCTCTTCAGCGCAGTCTAAAACCTCCAGTGCCACCTATTCACTGTGAAAACTTTAATGCCCAATGGATCTTGAAGCTGGGATGTGGAGCAGTTTAAGTTCCACTGCATACTAGACTGAAGTGAGTGTCACAGAACATTGTGGCTATGTCTACACAGGGATGAAAAACCTGTACCTGGTCAAGGTCAGCCAACTTTGGCTTGTGGGGCTCAGGCTATGGGGATGGGGATGGGGGTGGGGGAGGAAATCGCTGTGTAGACATTTGGACCCTGCCAGGGTGGAAGGTCCCAGGGCTTGGGCTCCAGCCCAAGCATCTACCCAGAATTTTTTAACTCTACAGTCTGAGCCCCACAAACCCGAGGCAGATGATCCAAGCTAGCCACGGCCATGCCACAGGTCTTTTATCCCTGTGTAGACATTTCTGGGGGCCCACCAGAGAGGCGCATCATTAAATATAGAAGGAGAACCTAAAGTACTTGACACACAGTAGCAGTATTTGAACTCAGTAATCACGGCCACAGAATGGAGTTCACTTATTTCTTATGGTGTAAGATGCTTTAGAAAAGCTTTTAAGCTTTTTTTGGTTTCATTTTATTACAATAACCTATACTTATTTAAAAAAAAATCATGGTAACTCTAGATAATGACTTCCTGGGTTTAATTACAGACAGGAACAGTATAGGAAAGGAAATACCAGGTTCTCCATGTTGCTTATGCAGTACATCACATGCTTGATCTAGAAAAAAACAACAACTATTTCCCTTGGTGAAAGTAGCTGATTCTCCATAAATACCTCCCCTACGTCCCCAGCACAGCAAGAATTTGCTTTTACATAACATATTAATTGTTAAAGAAGGAAATACAGATATCAATTTAATTAAAGGGCCCTAAAACCCGAACAGCTAAAATATTTTGTTCCTCTTGTTGTTTACTAGAATAACTATAGCAGTAAACGTTGGGAAATCCTGTCTTCAGGATCTTGGAGGCATTATACTAAATATACTATTTTTCTAGTGGCTTCTGTAAACACTGGTTGATGTCAACTCTTTTTAGCCTTTCTAGACAAGCCAAATATACTTTTTCCTGACTCCATACTTGACATCTCATTTTAGAAATACTGTAGATTTTACATATATTGCTGCTATTCTTGCTGATGACAGATCAGAAAGTGTCAGAGGTAGAAATACAGTTATAATTAACTAGTTCTAAGTTAATTTAATGAGGAATGGGTATTTGGCTCAATACACAGATTGAGAACCCTACCATGTCCTTCCTCTGATGTGCATTAGTCAATTTAATCATAATTAGAACAATTCTTAATTTTACTTATTTTCTTCCATTATTTTCTTATTTCCTCCTCAAGTCAGGCATATTCACTCCACCACAGATGTTCTGCTTTTTCCCAAGACAGTCTGTAAGTTTACACATTTTCTGCCAAATGTTCAGTGATATGTTACATTTCCTTCAAATATAGATGAAGCAATATACCAGGTTTGAAACTGTTTCACTTTCATAGGTTTATATTTTAAGGCCAGAGACACCATTACATCAACTAGTCTGACCTCTTGTATACCACAGGCCACAGAATTATATCCAGTTTCTCTTAGCCTGAGCCCAACAACTTGTATCTGACAAAATCATATCTTCCAAAAGACATCCAGTCTTGATTTGAAGACATCAAGAGATGGAACCAACTACCAAGGGAAATGGTGGATTCTCCGATGGTTTAATCACTCTCACTGTAAAATATTGCACCTTTTTTCCTATTTGAGTTTATCTGACTTCAGTTTCCAGCCATTGTTGGGTCTTGTTATGCCTTTTTCCACTAGACCGAAGAGCTCTTTAGTAATTGGTATTTTCTCCCCATGAAGGTGCTTATTCTCTAAAATCAAGTAATCTCTCAAACTTTTTGATAACCTAAAGAAATTTAGCTCTTGAATTCTCTCACTGTATCGTGTTTTTGAAAGTCTTCTCTTCACCCTCTAATTTTTTAACATCCCCTTTAAAAGCTTGACACCAGAACCATAGGTGCTGTTCTAGGACTGGTGTTATCAATGCCCTACACAGAGGTAAATTACTTCCCCACTCAGACTCACTACTACCCACTTTATACACACAGCATCATATGGTAAAAAATGTTTCCACCAGTCTCAGCTTGTGTTCAGTTGTTTGTTCACTATGACCTTTAAAATCTTCTCAAAGGATTACAAAGTGATATGGTTAGATACTCATTTCCAGGATACAGTCCCCTCATTCTGTAAGTAAGGCCTGAATTCCTTGATGTGTGGCTTTGCTTACTCATCCCATTATTAAATCTTTAAGTTTGTTAGGACAGGTGAAAACCTTTCCAGTCAACTTGCAGCATGCCATTCTTTCCCCACATTTCTAGGGGAGGGGAGGGACTGGATGCAGGTGATGACTCAAACCAACTTTGACAGATGTGGCAATTTCCTGCAATATCCCTCTTGAAATCTTATTGAATTAAATTTAATTATTTTAGGAGTAAATTGTATTCAAAATGCCAATATTTATGTGTTATTGTGGGATTGTACATAACATTCCTAAGGAGGAGACTTGACTAATGTAAAACCCTGGGAAAGGTTATGAGTTTCAAAGGATGATTTGAAACAATGTGACCCTTTCAAAGTTAAGTGGGTTTTCCAGGAAGGCTGGAGTGGAAGGCATATGCAAATAAAACTCCTCCTTCTGTGCAAGAACTCACCCTTTGAACACCACAGTGAAGGCAAGGAACTGTTCAACCTGGAAATACCCTGGTCAGGATGGAGAGAGATAGGCTTCCCACTCTTCATCTCTCACCTCCTGGGTGGAGATGTCTAAGTGTGGGTGCCCTTGCTGTACCACAGAAGGGGGAATATAGGAGCAGTTGCCCTGAACTATGACTGCAGCTAGAGCTTTTATTAACAAATGGAGCCAATCCAAACCAATATGCAGAGGATGTCTGCACTGCTGAGGTACCAGAGCCAATGCCTGGTAATACCAGAGCCAATGCTGGTTAAATCCCAGCCAGCAGCTACCTATGCACTAACAGTGCCCCAATATGGTAGGGTGAGCCCTCATGCAGACAAATTGCCTGTTTTCAGTGGTGAGGTCCTGTCCTACAGATATTAGTAAGTTTAAGATCCATAGGAGTGACCATCATGAGGGCTTTATTTAGCTGCCTGATTGACTAGTGCTTCATTGTCAACCCTGCCCCCCAGAACAAACAAACAAAAGTTAAAACTAAAACTTCTATGGTGTGTAAGGTATGAATGCATAATTCCCCATCATCCCCAAGGAAGCTGAAAGCTTATTTGAACAAAAATTTACTACTGGTGCAGTCAAAACTAAGTAGAAGAAATCAAGTGTGAAATTCCTTCCTGATCCAAGAAATAGGGAAAGCCATTCAAAGTAAGTTCACAGTGAAAGACTCCAGCAATGAGAAAGACTCTGGCAGCACCCCCTGCTTCCCCCTTTCCCCCTCTCCCCCCCCCCCCGACAGCTACACATTGCAGCATGAACTCAGCCTGCTTTTCACTGCAGTGTGTAGCTACACACATCGGTGCTAGAACTAAGGGTGCTGTCGCATCCCCTGGCTTGAAGTAGTTTCCATGATATGTAGGGTTAATGGTTTGGTTCCATTGCTTTCAACACTCCCACTATACAAATTGTTCCAGCACCCCTGGCTACACATACCTGAAAAACCACATCAAGAGGTGTGCAGCATAGACATAGCCTTAGGGAAACAAGGCAGCAAAGCAAACAGAACAGAAACTTCTTGCCTAGAAATCCAAGATGAGCTTATTCCAAATCACTTCCAGAACCTTTTCATGTCTCTCTCTGTTGTATTAGGTAGCCCCCATTACCATGGTATCCAAAGTGTAAACCTCCAAAGACTTATTCACATGCTTAACTTTAGGCAAGATGAGTAGTCCCTTTGAAATAAATGTTGGTGTTTACTCCAATTATTGTTTTCTATTGTAGTCTTAGCTGCCATATCTCTTTAAAAATAGATTCAGTGTTGCTTGACTTCCAAAAACGCTAAATCAACCACACACATTCCTCTAATCAACCTCTGACAGCTGAATTTTAGCCACAGACAATATTTTCAAAGAACTATTAGGAATCTGAGCCATTCTGCTGCCATTTACATTAATTGCTGTGCAAACAGTGTGGCTAAAAGCCCACACAAATCCTGGACAAAATTGGGTTACATAATTTTATTAGCTTTCATACATAAGTCCTATATTCTAATTACAATAAGACTGAATTTGCAGAGCTAGAAATCTAATTTGCTCCATGAAAAAAGAATCCTTTCAACCTAACAGACAATATCATCAGGACCACATATCATGGGGAAAACAATACAGTCAGCTTCACAGTTTACTCTACAAGCTACTTGTCCTAAATAAGACACTCTAGTAGCTTCAAGAAATGACACTGAATGATTATAGTAGGAGATATGTTATAATATTAAGTATTTTAATGTTTTACCATGTGACAAGATCATCTTTTATACAAACCTCAAGTGCAGTTATAGCAACAGCTAGAAGTGATGCTAAATTTGAGGCTTTGTCATCATATATAACTTGGCCATAAAAATTTGCTTTTGGCTGAAATTTAGCATATAAAGTGTCTGCATCATAAGGGATTTTTCCTCACAAATTTTGAAATTAGATCATTTCATCCCTTTTTAAGTGAGAAAGAAACCAGTCATTGGAATACATTTTCATGCAGTAAAACATTATTGCATATTTTTCAGCTGAAAATATCCACTGGGTTAGCAGGTGTTGGTTCAGCTGCCTCAAGTCGGGAGGGGAAGGCAGTTTAATTTGGTTTTAATTCCTAACACAAGAAGCACTGTAGCTGCCATTTGAGCTACTGGGATTCAGCCCTGGCATAGGTTTAACCCTTTCTATGGCAGAATCTACGTAGACAGCAGTAAATAACTAACAGCACAGGAGTCATGCACAAATAAATAGCATGGCCTATTATGCCTAATACTGCTGTCACATCTAACCTGTCCTTCTCCCAGCACTTATTCAGAATGCATTTGCAAAACAACAAATTTGAGGTGTGGTTGATAACTGCAGAGTAAGTCTGACTATGTACAATGTGCTAGAGGACAGCATATATTTCAGAAAAGTAAATATGTCAAACTGATACTGCGGCTGCTTTCACTAAGAAGCTAATATATTGTGCTTCTGACACTAACAGTGCTAAGTCAGTGGTGTATCATGTAAAATGATGAGGAGAGGCTTTAAGGCAAAAAGAAAAAGAACAATGCATTGAATGTGAACACTCCTTAGGGCATAATTGGATTTCATTTTATTTATTTTAAAAGAATTTCTTGTTTCCCCTCTTGGGATATATGTGACTTAAATTTGAGAAGATATAGCCTGATATTCATTTATTGATAAATAATTTTGTTATAGACCCCCCCTGATGTCAGTAGAACTACTTTCATGTCTAACAATTACTTCTAAGCAGAGCTGATCACAGTGTTTACACAGAGATGAAATGTTGGCAAAATATGCTATTGCATCCACTCCAAATCATTTGGATGATAATTTCCAGATCCAGGGACTCACTGTATAGCCTGGTGGTTAGGGCACTGGCCTTGGAGGTAGGAAATCCAGCTGCAAGTCTCTGTTCTGTCTAATCAGTGTGAACTGGGATGAAAAAGATATCTCAGCTATAAATCGGACAGAGCAGGGGGGTAGGGGTTGTTTTCATTTCTCATTGGAATGAAAACAAGTTTTCATGACTCAAACATTTCCACAAAATACAATAGTGTCATCTTCAGTCAGTTTTACTTGTAAGAGCAAGATCAGGTGCACATTAGGCCTACTCCAAAGCCCCCCTACATCAGTCAGTGAAAGCCTTGTGACTTCAATGATCTTTGAATCAAGTCCACTGTTTGAGTAGCCTTTACACAGATTGCTCCATTTGAAGTAGATTCTGCTCTTTGCAGCCAGAGGCACACTGGAAAGAAGAAGCCAGGTTGCCTGGGTGACTCCAGAAACAGTTCTGGCTGATTCACCTAGAAATTCCATCTGGAGGCTCCCAGGATGTTCACACCGGAGCAACAGCTGTAACTCTGGGGAGAATTCATCATAAAAACAACTTTATATCTAAGAAGCTATACTGGAGAGTAGTGTCTGGGGAAAAGCAGGATGATGGCCTCACTCTCAACCTATATCCTTCCCTGAAGCAAAATCCAGAGTTTGGCATGCCTCTCCCTGTGCCTTTCATACCCAGGGAGGGGCCAGCCACACTCACTCTCATTCTTTATCTTCCATTTCCAAACATGTCTATGTTATTTTACACATTGTAAGTAGCAGCCACTGTACTTTATTTTGTGATAGCATGATAGCATCCGAATGGGAGATCAAGGGGCTTTGTGTTAGACACTGTACAGGCAAATTAAGTGAAAGCTTTTTTTCCAGTGATCTATGTAAACTCTATAAGGAATATAGATGTAAGCAGCCAAAGAGGGCCACATCGTTGAAAAAGTTCAGCTGAAAAGATGGATATGGTGGAATAGTTTCTGTACATGAGCGGTCTCGGTGGCCATTCATAGGGGAGAGGGAGGCACAGAGGGAGGGCCATGAATAGACTTTAATGTGGTTGTATTGCTTTCAAGCTTCTTATTCAGAAGAAGTCTGAATTGACTTTAAAAAGGAAACAGAGAACACATTATTTACTTACATATAACCAGGGTTGTTTAGACTGTGGACCATACAGTGCATTCAGATATGCATATTGTGACACCTCACCTCTTTCGGCATGTCAGGGCTCAGTGTTTCTCCCTCAGGGCTTGAGAGGGCCTGAGTTAAATCAGAACCACTTCAGATGTTTAATAAACATTGGTTTATGTACAGTATTTACAGGATAAGACCAAGGGCTTCTTTAAACACTCATTAAACTTGCATTTCCTAATTCCAGATGGAGTACGGAGAAGCTCCCCTCTCCCTCAACTGCACAAAACCCTACTGCAGCTTGTTTCCCATTCCCCCCTCCCCTTTCTCTCACTAGAAGAGGTTTTTAAAGGTCACAGATTGCCCTTAGACTCGGGTGTCTAATTAACCTGAGGTAAAACTTTCAGTTCATGAGGAAAAGGGCGTTAACCATTCTAAGACAGATATACTTCTAGAACTGTCAAATCGGACTTTGTCACAATATATATATATATATAGAGAGAGAGAGAGAGAGAGAAAAAATATATATATATATCAGAAACGTCTTTGTTTTACCATCTTGCTTTGTCGGATATAATTTGTCCCTTCTTTTAACTGGTAGGTTCGGAAGTCTGATGAGTAGTATTCTTAATTTCATCCAAGAATGAGAGGAACATGTTAAGCCTTTTTGATATTTTCTAGAGCAGGGTTCACAGAATTGTATGTGATGGTGCACATCTTAATGGAGATCTTGTCTTGAATTTCCTCTCCTCTGCAATAAAATTACATCCCTGTGGAAACTGCAGAAATTACTTTCATGAAAAATTAGGAAAGTATTTTAGTGTTTAATGTGGATTAACAAACAAAGGAAGAAAACTGTTGGGTCTACATAGTTCTCCATCAGCCACCAGGAAATGCTCTATAGAACACAATTTGGAAACCTGCATGTACAAGTCTGAAGAAAAGTCAGGAAAGCAGGAGAGGAGATCTGCCAGAATACGTAAATTTGATATTTGGGATTTAATCACTCTGCAAAGGAAGGAGAAGTTTTGAGCGCACAATTTACATTTCTCAGGAGCAGAACACTTATTTATTAACAAAAACATTGGCAATTGATCTACAGATTATGATCTATCCATGCAGCACTATGGATGCATGCTCTATCTTTTCATACCACTATTAACTCTACTGAGAGCAAAACATGCTATATTGGAATGGAAATATAACAAGTCAGCCAATTATAAATGATACACCTGTTTAAAATTTGTATTGCATAATAAAAATAATTCAAAAATGACAAATCTAATTTAGAAATGGCAGAGCTTACCTGCATTTACATGCAGCACACTGTGGGGTGTTTGAACTCTTTATAATAAGATAGGCACACATGGCTTTAATTCAGCTGCAAAGAATATAATCACCTATTTTCAACATCTTCCAGTCCTTCAAGTAAAATATTAAACAACTTTCAGTCTGGTTCAAAAGTATTCCCAAGAGCTGTTAACTCCCACAAGGCATTTAAATATTCATCATGTTATCTGCAGACCATGTGCTTGAAAAGAGACCACACTGACACCTTTTATTATAAATTCCATCTTTTATGTGACTACTTTTAACACTGTGATTCACCTGGCTTTATTTTAAAAGTTCTGGTAGATGTGCACTGACTGTAAATGACTTCTGCTTCAGTATGTTTGAAGTGATGATAAATCCTGTGCAAGAACATTATGTTGCCGCTGTTCTGCACCCCTGCACTGGGAAGGAAGATAAGTCTGGTAATGTGAGTCATAGTCCCTGGATAACTTTGATGGAATAAATTCTGACCCTATTGAAGTAAATTGTAGCTTTTCTATTGACTTCAGTGGATCCTAGATTTCATCCTATGAGTTTTTGGTGCAAATCACCAGGCAGTTCACATCAATGAGGCTGCTGTCCATGTTGCAAAACTAAAACCTCAAGGTCAGTGGTCCAGGTCCACTTGTTGCAACATAAATTACAATATAGGTATATACTCCAACTCTACCAGCTTTTGGATACAGCATCTCTCTCTCAGGTCTGTTCCCAAGTATTGTCCGGATACTGAAATCCCTGAACAAAGTAGCCCTATTGACAGCAATGGGAGGCTGATCCACAAAACTAAGTGTCACAGCATTGGGCCCTATATTACTAAATATTCCAGATTCTCTACAGTTGTTTATTGGTATTCAAAAAGTTAAAATTTAGGTTACAAGAAATTTAATTTTAAGGTAATGAAATGTTTTCTGGGAGTCCATAAACCAAGAAGTATGGTTTCCAAAGGTCCATGGAAGTGCACCTATTCGTTCTCTCAAACTTTGGATGGTGTGATGAGAAAAGACGAAACGAGCAAAAAAGAGGCCACCTCCATCATCTAGAACCGACATTCTGAGTCTGGGCAGGGGGAGGAAAGTTTCCTTTGCTTTGAAGGAAGCAGATTAAAGTCAAGGACATATGCTAAAATCTTGGCAGCAATAATAAAGGAGTAATAGTAGTAAAGAGTAGAGCAGTTGCTGAATCAGGTGCAGATTTGGAGAAGCAGATGAAGTAGGAATTGCATTTTCGTCTCCTACGACTAATGATCCTTTAGGGAAAACAACTAACATTCTTATTTTAACAATGCAAATCAGTCCAATCCAGTCTAACTTTCGATGATGATGTTCTGCTATGTGCAGCATATGGAGCTTTGTCGCAATAAGCATACTAAATAAGTAACTTAAATTGGTAACATCTACTGACGCTGTTGTATTATTCATTTACCATATAAAGGTCCTTCTGGCTATGCATTAGGATGTTGTTTGGGCCACTACACATGTTATTTTTACTATACTGAACTGTATTAAAATAAAAATAAATTTACCAGAAGTCAAGTAAAATGTTGTTAAAATGGGATAGTAGAGGGACAGATGGAGGTGATATAATCCACTCCAGGGCCTGGTGGATTAAAATATACTCCAAACAGTTTTCAGTGGGATATATATTTTGCAATGAAGAAGAATGGTGCCCAGGATGAGTGACAATTGCAGAAAGCAAAAGGTCTTCAGAGAAGATGTTTGTGATTTCCTTGTTATGTTAATTTAAGAATGTTGGCACATATGTAATTTATTTACCCAGAGCATATAAATTTGACACAGTTGAAAACTACAGAAGTTTAAAATTCTAATTAACAAGGGAACATGCTGGATCAAAAATACTTGTTATTAATTAAGTTAAGCTATATTTTAAGGAACTGTATACAAACACGATGGGCAGCTTGGTTTAAGTATATATTTACTGCTAATTAATGAATCACATTATTGAAAATATAGCACAATTTCCATAGCTCACTTTCAAATACATATATTGATTATCAACATAAATAGTAAGAAGCACTTAGCTAACTCCACTTCATACTACTCAGAAGTGGCTGAGAACAGGGGAAAGGACTCAACTTTGTTCAGACTGGAGCCAAGTCTGAGCCAGGAAGCTTGAAAGGGGGGGTGGGGGAAGGCCATTAAATGTATATAATCACTTTTCTCTGTTACTTGCATGTCAACTAATCACAAACTCAGTCAAATATGCAAATTGTCTGAGTACCTGCTTGAAAACATATTAAAAGAAAACACTGAATTAACAGCAGAGGGATAAGAAAAAAAAGTTTAATCATCTAAATATGACCTCTACCCTGTTCTGCTACTTCAGGGGAGGAAAACAAAACCAAAAAGACAATTCTTCAGTTTCCATGGCTCTTCCATAGTATAAAAGCAGAAATAAGGCTCTCCTGTAGCCTAAATTATTTAAGTGTATTTAAAACTCACTTTCAGAGTCAATTTGGATATTTTTGTTCTAGGGATGTTGGAACTTCCTGGCTGTTACTTAGACCAAAGTTTTAAAAGCATTCACTAATAGTGGATGCCCAATTTCACACACCTACTGCTTGATTTTTAGAAATGGTAATCACCCATAGCTTCCACTGGCTTGAAATTAAATTGTGGGTGTTCATCACTTCTGAAAATTCATAGGTTATAAAGGCAGAAGGGACCATTAATATTATTAGTTTGACTTACTAAACAAACAGAGGCCATAGAATATCACATTAAGCCCAATACCTCATATTTCACTACAGTGTATCTTCCAAAAGGCGTCTGATCTTGCTTTGAAGACATCAAGGGATCACTTTCCTTTATAGCATGGGACAGAGAAGGCATGAGGTGGACTCTAGCCTCGTGATTATAGCACTCACCTAGGATGGGGGAGACCTATGTTCTAGTCCCTGCTCCAGAAAGGGGAGTCAAACCTGGGTCTCCCACATCCAAGGTGAATACCTTACCTATAGGCTTTTAGGGAAAGGTTGTTCTGACTAAATTCCCTTGTGACTCTAGCCAGAAATAAGTGCTTTGTTAGTGTAAAAATCAACCATTCCAATGTTTCCGGTTTTTTTTGTTATTGAAACAATTAGCTGGAATTGACACATTTGCAAAATAGTTCAGTCAACCTGAATCTGCATTTTTGGTTAAAAAAGTTGTGTACAATTTTTTTTCCCCAACTCCACTTATGACACCTTTGTATTTTTAATTGTTTCCTTTTAGGATGTAAAGTATGGTCTGAAATATTTACTTAAAAGTTGTGTTAAAAAAAACCAGAGTCCTAAGGGAAACGTCTGTTCATTATTAAATAGCTATTTCCTTTCAATGTCTAATAAAATCAGTATTAAATATTCATGTGTGCCTGTGTTTTCTTAGGAAGGTGTGTTTTTTTCAGAAGTGTAACAATCATCAAGTGATCTGATGAATGTGAGGGGAACAATCCACGTTTAACCCTTAAGCCCACATTATATTCAAATTGCACACACACAATGGAACAGTAGAATGTAAGCTACAATGGTGCCTTAACAAGTCTCAGCTGTGTAATTTGATATATATATATATTTTTTTTCTATTTTTAAAGGAAGTTTATGCTTTTAAGGGGATATATATTTATGTACATGAGTCTTGGCACTCTCACCCAAAGCTGCTTGAAATTATAAGATGTAGCATTTCCACCAATAATGTTTATTAGTTTTGTTGCATTCCTTACTTTTTATGAGGCAAGCCTGCCCTTTGCATAAGATTCTTTTTCTTTCAAAATAACAATATTTGATTTCCTTTTTATCTCATTCTGAGCTTATTACTGAAACCACAAAAAGTGAACAAACAGTATACACTGCCTGGTCTGGATTGCATACTTCTGCTCCCCATCTTGCTGTTTAGGTAGCAAGGATAGACTACGGAGAACATTAACCGGGGGGGGGGGCGCACGCCTTCTTTAATGATGCCTGACAGCATTAAAAAAAGAGAGAGTAGTAATACTTTAATATTGCAATGACAAAAGGTTTATAGTGGTGTGGCCCTTTTGATTATCAGAAATAAAACTCCCAGTGAGGTTCAACAGGGTCATGATTTCACCCATAGATTTTAAGGTCAGAAGGGATTATCATGAGCCATAAGATTCCCACATATAGATAACCAGAATCTGAACCCTGAATCTTCAAATCCCCAGCATGGACCTCTAACATTGGAGGTACAGGAGAAAATCGAAATATATGTTTTCACTTTCCTTTCCTGACAAAATTACCTTTTACCTTTAAATACAATATGTGCACTATTCAATTTCCCCTTTAAATATTAGCTGATTTTTCCATCATAAAGTAAATATGACTCTATATTACTATGGCTCTCATGTTCTGTCTCAACTATAGCTCACCTCAGCTATAGCTAATGAATCCATAATGACTGTAAGGAAGACCTTTTTTCCTTTTGTAAATAGAAACAAAGACAGCGCAAAATACAATCCCATAGTCCTTCTGTAATTGCTTGGTTTTCCTTAGATTTTTAACTGCCTCTTTCCATATGTCAAGCAATCACTTCAATTAAATACATTCTTATAAGATGTGAACTGTTTGTGTTGAACGAAATGGCTATTACAATATTACCACAAGCCCACCCACTAATTATGTAACCACCACCTAGCCTATCTCAACTGATTCCCAGGGATAGAGTATGGGTAGTAGGAGTCAATTACTGATATATTAGTTTGGACCACCCCACCCCTTCACAATCATAACTTTGCAAAACTAACAGAGGTTACATTAGTGGTAGCATTTCGTGGAAAGATAGTTGATCAAGAATTCAAAACGTAGTCTTATGTCATGGATAGATGCTTTTGTAAGTAATTTCCCATTTAATTCACTTGTGGCTTTTAATGTGCTATAACATACTGGAGGTAGTTTTGTCTCAATCCCTACACACACTTACAAGTGACAATAAGAGATCCTAAGCCAATTATTTGGTACTAACTGGATTGTTTGACAGTGTAAAAGTGTTTTCTTATCACAATCAGCAAGATCAGGAGGGCAGAGCTCCTTCACAAGGGACTATTTATCACTAAAAATAGATTTTGATTTATATTTTAAGTCCTATTTCCATAGACTTACCTTTCTTTAATGCAGTTTTCAGGACCCAGGACAATGTCACTGGCAAAATATCTTCACAAATAGCTGAGACCCTGCTCCCACTGAACTCATCAATCGGAATTTAGTTGCTGTACATGGGAAGAAGGTTTTGGCTCAATGTAAAATGGGATGGACTGTAAAAGAAGCTTTTTTATTATTAGGTTTGATTTATTAAATTAGCACAGATGTTGCAGTTTAAACCTTCATATTTTTTTCCTCTTAGAAAGATTATTCTTAAAAGGATTACTTAATACTGCCAAATCAAAGACATTTTTTTTCACCTAGGAGAAGGGAGTTAATACTTAGTCATTGAGTATCAATACTCCATTCAAACTGAAGTCTGCAGACCATCTGTGGCCAGAAGCCTCAATGAACACCCAATCTAGCATCAGTACCAGCAAAGCTCTAGAGTGTTAGAATCTATTTGAAACACGGGATTTTTATTTTGTTTTGTTTCTGGTTTTTTTAATTTGACAGGGGAACTTTGAAAAGTTTCAGATCTGTTGAAATGTCTCCACCTTTTTGACTAACAACCAGTGGGGTTTGGGTTATGGGGAATATTTATGAAATCATGAAAACTTAATGCATATACTGACTGAGACAAGGGAATATACATTTATACTTAGGAATATAAGAAGTAGGAGATAGACAACAGCAGCCACTAAAAATCACTGGTATTATGCTTTCAGAAACAATGTGCAGTTTGTAGGGGACTTTCTGCCAATATAGAACATAAATGTGCTGCATCTGCATTTCCTCCATTAAATGTGTTTACCTCTCCTCACTGAGGATCCCAATAAACACATATAATACTTTTCTGGCAACAAAAGTCTTTACAAAGACTGTTTATTTGCTGCTTATAACCCCACCACGCAATGACTACATCATCTCTAAACATACATGTTCACGCACACAAGCTTTATAGTCTTCAGATTTGGACTTTAGATACAAATAAATTGTGCTTATAACTGGGCTCAGATTATGGTTTCTGAGTGGCATACAAATTGTTGGCATTAATTATGTATTCACCTAAAACAGGTCTTGCCTTCTAATGTAAAACCAATTTCCTGATGGCTGTGTGTGCTTTTCTCTCCCCCTTCTTCCTCTTTTGGCTTGTAAAATAGCTAGTTTACTCTTTGCACATGGGTTGTAATAATGAATTCCTGCTGAAATCCAGGGTAAGTGAATGTTCTGTTTCTTCACTTCAAACCTATGGATTATTGGATTCTTGACAAAATTTGTGAAATGCTCATACATTTAAGAAACACACTAATACGTATATGTAGACAGCACTGGAGGCCTAATCCTTCAGTCATTACTTAGGCAAAATTCCCATTGACTTTGAGAGATGACCCAAAGCATGCACCAAGGTTTTAGCAGTAAGGATGGAGAAAAAAACAAAAGACTTTTAGAGACAGGAAAAACCTGCAAGATTTAGCAATAGCTTGGGTGCACGGTGACAAGGAAAGGTGTTTCCTATGATTTCTCAGCTTCTTCATAATTTAAGCCAAATTTGTAAAAAGTTTTTATCCCTTAGTACTTTGAAGAATACCTTTCTGAATGTCAGCTGATCCAATGGAATACTTGAAACAATAGCACCAGGAGAATGATTGTTTATTAGTCTTGTGATAACACCCAAAGGCCCCATTCAGGATCAGGCATCCCTGTGCAAGGTGCAAAGACAGGAAGGTATGGTTCCTGTTGCAAAGGTCCCTATTCCAACTAATTTAAGACATAATACAACATGAGTATTTTCCTGTTGTTTTCCCTTCCCCTTTCTCCTATTTGTAATAGGTACTTACACAGGCCAGTTATGTACACAAAATGAAGGTTCCAATTAACCTTGAGAAAGATATTCCAAGAAACCAAAACAGATGAACTGCTACAAAAAATGCCAACCATGAAAAGTAGAAGTGTGGACAACTGGAGAAAGATTGAGAAACAATAGCAGGAATGTAGGGCTAGATGGTTTTTTCCTGTTCCTAAAGTGTCTCATTTTTAAACTTTGCTGAAGGACATCATTAAAGAACTGAATAGCCTATATGGCAGGAGATCTATGATCGACACTGATTAACAAGGTCATGCAATCTTTAGTTCACCTTGTAAAAACTAGAAGCGCTGAAACAGACATAATATATATTGAAATATGGTGTTTGATATAGTAGAAAGACATTAATTGATTGTAAAATGACCACAAGTGTCTACATCTGTCTACCCATGTAACGAAGCATGTGACTTTAAGCTGGCATTATTTGCAAACAGGAGGATCTTTTGGCAGGAGGTGGCACTTTGAGCGTTCTGCAGGCTGCACTTCCATACATATCTTTGGCTAGCACCCATGTCCTGTAAATACTGGCCTAACATCTAAACAGGCACAGTGCCACACTAACAGATGGACATGAAAATAGCTATTATATACAGCATGCTTGAGTTTCATAGGCAGTATTTTCATCAAGGAACACTGACATGGCAAGCTGATGAAGGTTTTGAGCCTATGGTTAGACGGGCATGTCATCACCATTCCAACTCCAATGAATATACTTTGAAACTCATGAAATAGATTGTACAGCATTAGCTCTTGTAAGTTAAGATTAGTATTAGACAGGAAGCATTAGTATTAAAGATGTATTTAAAGCTATTGAAAAATCTCAAAGCAGTGGCTGAATGCTATAGAAAGACCTAGGAAATCAATAGGAGTCTTTCCATTTGCTTTAGTGCACTTTGGACCAGGCCCTATGTGCATATTAAAATGGTCAATTTTTTAAAAACCACCCACATTATTAAACAAAACAAAAAATCTAAAGAAAAATGGATACACACATTTATAGGCCTGATTCCCCACTGTCTGGGATTGAAAAGATTGAGATTATTTATCTAAGAAAGGAGAAGAATCAGAGGGGACATGATAAAAATATATAAAATAATTAATCGTATAGAGAAGTTAGAGAGAACATTAGCTCCTGATCTAATTTATAAACATTAGAAAAGGGGAAAATTCAAAACTGATAAGAGGAAATATTGTCCTCATAATTCACCATTAAAACTTTTAAATTTATTGCCATAGGATATTGTTTAGGTAATGAATCTAGCAAGATACAAAAATGGGATTAGATATTGATGTGGATATCTAGAATATCCAGAGTTAATGTAATTAATTGCATATCATGATTATATATTGTATAGTTATTATGATGAACACTATATTGCACACAATCGTGCCGGAAAGCTTCAGGTGAATTGAAAGTAAAAGAAAAGATTTTCAGCTTAAAAAAAAATCATATCCATTGTTACTGCTTCGTCTTTTGATGATTACAAGTTTCTGAAGCACAGTATGTAATGCTTTACATAATTATTGAAGTGTGACGAAGAAATCTGTTACCTTGCAAACCTTAAACATAGTTCCTATATAACACCTGATGCTTTAAGAGGCAAGAAATATAAAGGGAATAGTAGGGATCTAGAGTCCACCCGATATACCTGAGTTCTCTCTCTTTGTATTCTTTTATTAAGATTAATGCTTTTCAGTGCAAACCATAAGTAAATAAAAAGGAAACCATCATAGATCATGTAGGTCACATCATTATGAAGCTAAGGTATATTGAGACTCGTATCTCAGCTTCAAGGTCATTCTCCCACCCTCACCCACTTTGTTTTTTCCAGCTGAAAATGATAAAGATCTGCAAGCCTCCAACAGTAAGGATGGTCCTCCCAATATTTCCAAGTATTTAGGAAGTCACAAAAAGTGAGAAAAGTGAACAAACTAACATCACAGGCCACAGATTGTTTAGAGGGGCACTTCCATATGAAAAATGTTCCAAGATCATGCAATCTGTTTCAACTGATTTCAATTGTAGTTTTGCTATTTATTCTGATAGGAGCAAAGCTAGGCACATAATTTCCATCCTAGATTACTTTTTTTAAAAGCAGCATATTGTAAGACTTTTGAATGCACAGACCTGAATGCAACACATTTTATGCTGTAATATCTTATTAATTAATAAAAATACATTTGAACCCAAGATAAGATCTGATCTAACCAAAAGGACATCACTGTTTTATAACCAGATCATTAATTAATGTGTATGTGTTAATTTGCTTTTTTCCTAGCTTCATTGACAGATTATGTTTTTTTCTCACTGATGCTATTCGGGATTGGTCCTGCTAGTAAAACTTTGATCATCTCTGTTCAGTTCATTTCCAAAATGTCAGTATTTTAAAGAAAGACCCTGTGCACAGCTGATTAAATGACTCGGGGGGGGGGGGGGAACAGACAACTATTTTATATTTGTAGTCAGTTACAGGGTGCATGGACCACAGCTGGTAACCATGCTCATTTTTTTGTTTGTTGTATTTCAGAAATTAGGTGTTACATCCCTAATTGTATTTACATCTGTCAGGAACATTGATGCTACAAAAAATGAATGGAAATTTAATTGGGATGACATTATATCATCACTGTACCTTAGGCTCTGTCATGCTTTTTAATAGGGAAAAATCCCTGTCATAGGGATTTTTTAATTCAGTGCCAAACAAATGAATCTGGAACAGGAAGAAAAATAAAGTTAGATAACTTGAAATGGAAGGAAAGAGGTCACTTTTCAATTGCAAAGCAATGTCTAATGAGCAGTGGAGAGGAATCTAAAGTCTGTTCACCCCCATGGGCAGCGAGTTATATTCTTTTGTGGTGCCAGGGCTCCAGGAATATTCAGGGCTGGGGGCCCTGCTCCACCAATGTTTGAAGCTGGGTCTCTCCCCCGGCCCTGCCTGGAGCGGGCCCCAGCCCCCGCCTGCCACCCTCCCACCCCGTGCATCTCCCCCCCTACCCCACCGCATCCCTGCCTGAAAGGTGCACCTCTCCTGTGCCTGCTTGTGCTGCCAGTGTAGCCATTCCTACGCGGAGCGGTATCCTACACTATAACCGTTCCTGGCATCAACTGCTGTCTGATGCCCCAGGGCCCTAGTGCCCTGCATCCCCTAATGGCAGGGTAGGCTGCCCTTACCCTGCCCTTCTTCCCTAGCCTTGAGCCTCTCCAATGCCCCAAACACTCAACCCCAGCCCCAGCCAGATCCCTCACCCCCCCGGCACCCTAATCCTCTGCCACAGCCCTGAGCCCCCTCCTGCATCATGAACCTCTCAGCCCCACAGCCCTCACCCCACACCCCAACTCTCTGCCCTAGCCCTGAGCCCCCTCCCAAACCCCAAACCCCTCATCCTCAGCCCCACAGCCCTCATCCCTGCACCCACTCCTAACCCCAAACTCCCTCCCAGAGCATGCACCCCCTCCCCCATCCCACACACCCCCTCCTGCCCCCAAACTCCCTCCCAGAGCCTGCACCCCTCACCCCCTCCTATGCCCCCAGCCCAGAGCCTGCACCCCTCACCCCCTCATGTATGATCTATCGGGGATCGATTTACCGTGTCTAGTGTAGACGTGATAAATCGATCCCCAATCGCTCTGCTGTCGACTCCAGAACTCCACCAGGGCGAGAGGAGGAAGCAGAGTCAACAGGGGAGCGGCGGCCGTCAATCCTGCGCTGCAAGGAAGCAAAGTAAGTGATTCTAAGTCGACTTCAGCTAAGCTATTCTCATAGCTGAAGTTGCGTATCTTAGATTGATCCCCCCCACATAGTGTAGACCAGGCCTTAGTCATGATCACCTATTCTGCTACCGCTTCTGTGGCTACTGGGCTTTTCATTTCCGTCCCTGACATTGCTGATAGTAGTCTCCCTCTTTCCCCCTCTCCTCATTCCCACCTGGCTGTCCTTTGCCTTATTATTAGAGCCTGCTGCCATGTGTCTTAAATCATCCTGTGACACACTGGGACACAATCCGGACTCATGAGTGGCACTATAACCTGGTGTGTCCTTTACAATGCTTTACTGCAGCAAGCAGCCTCAAACCTGGACTGTTCACAAACAGCCTCCGGCATGTAAATTACTCCCAGCTATGTCTGTGTGTGTGCTGCAACCAGCCAACTATACCTTGGCTCTTACCAGCTGTGGTTATGCTGCAGGGTGACCCCAACACTTCGCCCCTTACCCACCCAGTCCTAGGTCTTCACCCAGAAATGTACCTATGTCCTGTACTGCCCAGGCTCCTGGACAGTACAAATATATTGTCCATTATTCCTTTAAAGGAATATTATGCCAATTTATTATTTAAGATACCCAGACACTCCAATTTGAACATACCAGATTATCTAAAACAGTAAAACAAGTTTATTGACTACAAATAGATGAATTTTAAGTGAATACAAGTAATGAGGAATAAGCGTCAGAAATGGTTACAAGAAAGTTAAAGATAGAATGTTTACTAGTATCTACTTAAGAAACTTCCTCTCCACATACTCCAGAAGATTACTGACCAAACTTTTGAGGTCAGGACCCCTCCTGCAAAATCCAACAGCTGTTTCCTTGTGTCTTCTCAAGTGCAGAGAATGAGATGGGCAGGTAGAGATGAGTTGTCTATCTCTTTCTTTTATAGTTCTGTTCTCCCTTTGAGAAGCATTTCCAGATTGGAACAAGGTGACAGACAATCTGGTGAAGAAAGAAACTCCATGCTGTTTCTTTGCTAAAAGGTAGATTTTTGTCCCTGCCCCCTTCCTTGCCAAAGAAGTCCACTTAGCAGGTAATGGCTCATTAGCCTTGTTGACACCTGGTTGAAATGTTATCTTGCTCTCTGTCTCTGAGAAAATGGTTTAAACACTCCCTAGACTTAAACGTATTTCAGTCATGATTTCAGTTTATGTTCATAACTTTACATATAATATTGCTATGTGCATGATATTATTGATCAACAAGTTATGAGTTTCTAAATGGTATTGCACAAGGCATACATTGAACAAACATTATTATAATAGTGTGTAGGCTGTGAACACAGAGATATATTCTGTCACATTTTCCCATCCTTATAGTCTTTGCTATTCCTTATTTAACTCCACATCCTCTATTAATTGTGATATTTTGTCTTTCCTTATTGAAACCCTGTCCACTCTCCATCTTCGCCATCTCTCATTCACACTTCAGTTTCAATCTCACTTTCCACATCCTCATCTTGTATTTTTCACTCCCTGCCTCTTTACCACTCCTTTTGATGCAGGCTCTCTAGTTCAGTGAACTACATAATCTGCTCTAGAGTTTAAATTAAAAACTCTAGTTTAGCAAGTGTGAGAATGCATGTTGCATGCAACCAGAAAAACAGTTTCACCTATGGGTTTACCTTGGAGAAAGTTTAATAGAGGTAGCTAAGTACCATACACTTTTAATTACAACAAGAGGGTATTACATTCCTGTGTCTTGTTTTCTCTTCTAAATCATTTGCCAGGTGCCAGAGTCTCCTTCAACTTCTCTTAGTGGTCTGGCAGTGTCTCATCCCCATTGCTCATCTGTTCCTGAAAGACCCCCTTGAATCCATTCTCTGCATCTGTGAAATCCACTATATGAAGCAATGAGGAACACTTTCTCACAAATAACAAATACAGGAGGCTCCCAGAATGAAGCAGATAAAACTGGGGAAAATCTCATGAAATAAGTGGATAGATAACCCAGCCAAAAATGAACAGAAACAAACAAACCAACAACAACAAAAAAAACAGACAGGTAGCTGCTTTGTTTATAGTGAAGTTCCAATTTGCAAGTAAAACATAATTTTTCCTTAACTGTCGATCTTCCCCCTATCTCATACATCACAAGTAATTCAAATTCTGCAGGTCAAATTCTACCAGAGGAAGAAAAGATTCTTGCAAATTGCACTTAATTAACAATGTTGTTGACAATGCATTCAAAGAAGAGGAGAATCCAGGCTTACTCTACAATAACTACGGGCTCTGCAATACCAACACTGATTAAACAGAAAGTACATCTTTTGTCTCTAAAGGAAGCAGATATGATTTGGTGCTCAATAGTTAGAACAGACACAGAAGTGCTGCTAGAAGCTGTTCTAACACCACTGAAGATGATGGCATTATAATGATTTATACCAACTGAGGATCTGGCTAGAGATCACATTTTTCCAATGCAGAAAATGCCATTTTTACAGATCTAGTTCAGATCCACAAATCTGAGTAAGTTCAAAGTTAAGAATGAAACTCTACCACTGTAATTAATGTAGGTAACTTTTAATGCCTATTAGCACTAATACAGGTATAGGAACATGATATCAATTTTTTAGGTTGGGTTAATAATTCCAAGTATGGTTCAGCCTTTTCTTGGCGATGTATGGGCCATAAAGAATTAATCTTGACTTTCTAATTGTTGGTTGATTTTGTGGTGAGGTCAGCTAGAAAAGCCATCCTTTTGCACAACAGCTGAACTTATATGATATTGAAGTTACGGGAAGACAAACATGGAACTATATAGATAGCCTTTTGGAATCACTTTTTATACTAGAATTGCATTTTAAGCACTTCTACTACTACTTTTGGGAGACTACTTCATAGCCTAATAGAAGTCTCAGTTTCCCTTAGCCAGTTCTTTCATACTTTTAATTCCATTTGTCCTTTGAGCAGAACCTCCAGGTAGTTGCAAAGAGCTATTGTGTCGTGCTGATTCTGTGACCCTAGTCTGTGACAATTGCTTGCAAGACCATATTGTGTGTTCAGTATTTGCCTAGAATATTGATTGTGAACTGTTGATTTTAGTACTGATGTGTTTTTTCTTAACCAATCAACAATTTACTAATTCACGCAGGACCAAGTGTTCGGATGTGAGAAATCCTGTTCAAGTTCAAAGTTGACCTGAAAAGAACCTAGCATTAAATTAGTAAACTAACACTCCCTGGATTCTATTTAAAAAGGATTCACTTCATTAGATTTCATTCTAATATCAGCAAATCTAGTTTTATAGATTTTAAAGCTGAAATATAACTGGCACCTTGACTGATTACTAAAATTGATCCCCTTTCATATTTATCCAAAGAACGCAGAATATCACACTTACTCTTTGCGCACAGAATAAATTTTTTGAGACTTTATCAATATATTATACCTATGAACTATTTTTTTAAAAAATAATGGATTTAAGAACTTTGGTACTTGGCATCAAGCTTTTCATTGTCTCAGAATATCTCAGTAATAAGTGACTCTTCAAACTTACCCTATAATTAAAACTCACCAAAACGTTATGCATAGCCCACATTTACAGATTGTTTTTAACTTGGTCATTTGGTGTAGTTACTCATTATAAGTCAATGTTTATTCTTCAGGAGTTTCTTTAAAGCAAAATTTTGTACACTAGCCTGTATTAACAGATAAGCTTTCGGGTTTGGTATCTTCCATAAATGACAATTAATCCTAGTATTTCAAATTGTAATAACTACATATTACACAAGATCTACTCACAAAGGAAGGGAACAAGGAAAAACTGGCATACATTATGGCCGCTCTGTGCTGCTGTGGTGATGCAGAGAAGTGGTAAATCATGAAAATTCCCAGACAAAAACTACATTAATATAGAGTTATGGTTGACAGGACATATGGGTTATTTAGGGTGAAAAAAAAATGTTACAAGGATGTTGTAGTTATAAAACAAGCATTTATATCCTAGTAAATTCAGAGTTAAGGTTACACTTTAAAGAAATCTAGAGATGTTAAGTATGGAAATGTAAGATTAAGGCATGCAGACAACGTTAACTATAGTACGTAACATGTGGGGCTGAGGGAGAGGAACTGGTAGAAAAGAACATGGTATGCTGATGCCTGAGGCCTGGAATAAAGACACTAATCTAGAATTCTGGAAGCAGAGAGTGAAAAACTGTGTTGGGAGTTTGGAAATAAGAACCAGAGAATATAAAGATTATTATCTTCAAAAAGAATCCAGATGATCCAGGTTAAAATGTACCATTCACTATCCAATTTTGCATTATACAGCACTGGGAACTGTACTGAAAGACTGAGATTGATTTAAATTACTTATTTGTGGTGCAAAACATAAAATAGCTTTCCCTCCCTAAGCATATGGTTTACGAAAATATACATACTGTATTTTCAAGGGAAATCTGTAGGTTTCCTGGGTTTCTTAAAAAAACAAACAAAAAAACACTGGCAGGAAGCCTGGGGCTTTTCCATTTCACATGAGAATTATGATTTGCCATGCAAATTCCAAATTATTCCTCTTCAGCAAATGTTTCTATATTTCCTTATGTACTATCAACAAGAATAATACATTCAGATTTAAGATAAATTCTGAAGTACTCTATTGCATTCCTTGTGAATATACAATTCGGTATGACATTTAGAATGCCCTGAGAACAAATGCAAATAATACAAACTATACAGAGACAAATGCCTATACAAGAAGTAGATCCATCACACTATTATTTAGTCCTCAAATAAAACCTTGGGTTTCATTTTTCTGATAGGTAACTTTCTATTTGTCTGAGAACTTCTAACCACATTTCACTCAATAGGCAAGCCATATGTAAATATACCACTTAAGAATGAGTTGCAGTAGTGAACTGTACTACTTACCCCACAGAAGACTGGGTGGGGGATGATTCTCCACTCTGCAACACGTAATCTGAAGCCTCAACTGAGCAGAGCACTTCAGCAGATATTTAAGTCCATCTTTATCCATCCCATTAGTTGTGACGTTATTGACATAATCTGGGACCGTATAGATCATTGTTGCATCCAAGGTCCTGTAGTGGCATGAAATCTTATATAAAGGGGGTCAAATGAGGTGTCTAAGACAAGGTTATGGTTTGCTGATTATGATTAAGCTGTCTATATGTGTGTATCATTTTTATAGTTGACGTTATGAATATTGGCTCTATACTGTCTGTAGTTCAAACTTGTGCTATGCTTCTGGTTGACACCCCAGAGAAGTTGGTGTCAGCTCTGCCTAGTCTGCTTGATGGCCCATTAAGGACCATCAGCCATACAGTTGACCCACTGAGAGAAGGCAGACCCGCCTTGTGACTCAGCAAGGTATGCAGGGACATGCCTATGGACAGAACTCTGAGGTTTTGCCATGCCATGTGATGGGCAGCTTGTCTTTGGAACAAGGAAAAAAAGACCACATGGCAAGAGAATATAAAAAGCTGCTGCAGCTCCTCCATCTTTTCCTCAGTCCTGCTTCTTTCCTCTGGAGGGACTTTGCTACACTGAAGCCTTGAACGAAGGACTGAATGACCCATCCCAGCTGTGGATGTACTCCACAGCCTTGATTTGAACCTGCAGTTTATTCCAGCACTGCTGCAAGCCTGAACCAAGAACTTTGCCATCCCTGTATGTAATTGATTCCATTTAACCAATTCTAGCTCTCATCTATATTTCTTTCCTTTTATGAATAAACCTTTAGATTCTAAAGGATTGGCAACAGCGTGATTTGTGGGTAAGACCTGATTTGTATATTGACCTGGGTCTGGGGCTTGGTCCTTTGGGATTGAGAGAACCTTTTTTCGTTTACTGGGGTATTGGTTTTCATAACCATTTATCCCCACAACGAGTGGCACTGGTGGAGATACTGGGAAACTGGAGTGTCTAAGGGAATTTCTTATGTGACTTGTGGTCAGCCAGTGGGGTGAGACCAAAGTCTGCTCTGTTTGGCTGGTTTGGTTTGCCTTAGAGGTGGAAAAAACCCAGCCTTGGGCTGTAACTGCCCTGCTTTAAGAAATTTGCCCTGAATTGGCGCTCTCAGTTGGGTCCCGCCAGAACCAGCATCATTACATTAGTATAAATGAGACATAAGCATGGGCTTAAAGTTAAACATACGCTTTTCATTACATACCATCTATCTTCTGCACTGGAGACATAATTAGTCCTCCATAGCCTAATCTCATCCAGTCCATAAGCCTCCCTACACAGTGAATGAGTCAAGGACAATGTGAAAAAAAGAGTATGTGATCATCTAATCAGAAACTGTATTGTATTTCTAACATTCTCTCCTTACTACTGGGCACTGGACAGAGGTCTTTGCTGAGTTGTCCCCTGGGACTCAGCTCTTCTTCCTGAGCAGTTGCAGTTAATTTAGGACCCATCAACTGGTTCAAGTTCTTCTTCCATTGTGTATTACTTTACATCAGTGGTTCCCAAACTGTGGGGTGCGCTCCCCAAGGGAGGTGGCGAGGAACATTCACAGGGGATGGGGAAGGGAGTATCACCCAGCTGCACTCTGGCCCAGCTCCATTCTGGCTCCGCTCCCGGACATGCCCCCAACCCCCTCCCACTGTGGCTCCTGTCCTGACTCCAGCTGCAGCCCTAGCCCTAGCTCCTACTCCAATCTTGGCCCCGCTCCTGGCCCTGGCTCCCAGGGGTATATGGACAATGTCCATTACAGGTAAGGAGGGATCATGAAAAATAAAAGGTTGGGGAATCACTGATCTACGCAAAATTTTGTCTGCCATCATGCTTCCTATTTGCCTAATTTTATTAGGTCCCTCACTGTTTTATCTAGTCTTGACTAAACTAAATAATTATCACCAAAACTTTAATGATCTGGAAAAGGAGGAGATCACTAAGTGTCACTAGATCCTTTGGGAATCCCACTGTTAACTTCTTTCTATGAAGAAACCATTTATTCCTTATTTAATTTCCCATCTCTTAGCCATTACTTTGATCAGGTACTCTGCAAGTGCTCTTTGTGAGCAACTCTGCCAAAGGCTTTTTGAATGTCCAAATTAATTATATTAACTAATGTTTCTTTATCCACTAGTTTGTACACATTCCATTGGGTTGGGTCAGGAGTTTCTTTTGCAGAAGCCATATGAGAGTCATCACAATTTGGGGGCAGGAGGGAGAAGGGAGCCAGATGATTGTTTCATAAGCATTCTCAAATGTCAAGGCCAGTGCCACTCATTAATATACTCATTTCTCTTAGGCTGAAAAGAGCAAGCTGCTGCTCTCATCTGTCGTACCATAGGTTCATCTTCTATTGCCATAGCAGTTGATGTAAGGAGAACTTCTGCAAATGTCTCTCATTAGTACTGTGCACTACCTCTGTTGTCAGCTGCATCAAGAGCACTTGAGTAGGAGGAGGAGAGGGAAGTGGGACTAAACTACAAATAAACGACACTAAACGACACTTGCAAACACTGCACCTACTGCAGACCACCTCTTCCCCTCCCCAAACTTGCATATACATCCCAGGCTAAATTTTAGCAGTCCCACTGTGGCAAAACAATGTCAAATGCTCATGAGAAATCCAATAACTTCAAATCACTTCCAACAGCAAAGAGAAACCCACTCAATCGTGACACACACACACACACCCCCCAAACCATGGGGCATGTGCCCTTCCTATTAGCCAGGGAAGACCTCTGAGGAGGAAGTGGAAGTAAGGTTTTGACAGGGTTTTGTTTGTTTGTTGGGTTGGGGCGCAGGGATGAGAAGATTATAGATGTGAGGGAGATAGCTGGCAATACTAGTGGGATTCCCTGTGTAAAACTGAGTTGAAAAGTTTTCATAAGGGGCTCATTCATTGCCTTGTGCAGACAAAACTGTAGGCAAGAGCAAGTTAAATAAATTACCTAAGTAGAGGTGTTATTACTATTTGCATATTAATCCCTTTCTCTCTCTACCCACCCTCTTCCTCTCATAGTGTGAATTCCTTACTGTATTTGATAAAGTCTTGATTGGTAAAGTAACAATACTGCTAGACAATAAATCTTATTTGTGCAAGAAGTGCAGTTTATCTCCAAAGAGGCAGGTGAAAATGAAAGTAACATTTAAAATAACCATAAAAATATTTGAGAGAATTTCTCCCCAACTCTTCTTTTAACTGCAAGAATGAGTTCGTAAACAATAGATACAATTCAACTCATTATATGGCAAAATCATGCATGTTTTCCACTAAAGGAAAATTGAAACTTATTTTATTAAACAAAGGAAAGGGAATTTTAGGAGAGATATAGAAGACTGGACCTCATTATGGTGCAATTCTAAAACTCTGTCCTGTACTCTTTGGAAAATGAGAAGAATTTACATTGAGTTCAAGAGATGCAGCAAAGTGAATCTAATCTAATCTTTGACCCTCCACCAATCTGTTGTGGAAATTTTGCTATTTTGTGTCCTGACTTGAGGAAATACTTAAAATCATAGAATCATAGAATATCAGGGTTGGAAGGGACCTCAGGAGGTCATCTAGTCCAAACCCCTGCTCAAAGCAGGACCAATCCCCAATTAAATCATCCCAGCCAGGGCTTTGTCAAGCCTGACCCTAAAAACTTCTAAGGAAGGAGATTCCACCACCTCCCTAGGTAACACATTCCAGTGTTTCACCACCCTCGCCATGAAAAAAGTTTTTCCTAATATCCAACCTAAATCTCCCCCACTGCAACTTGAGACCATTACTCCTTGTTCTGTCATGTGCTACTACTGAGAACAGTCTAGATCCATCCTTTTTGGAACCGCCTTTCAGGTAGTTAAAAGCAGCTATCAAATCCCCCCTCATTCTTCTTTTCTGTAGACTAAACATCCCCAGTTCCCGCAGCCTCTCCTCATAACTCATGTGTTCCAATCCCCTAATCATTTTTGTTGCCCTCCGCTGGACTCTTTCCAATTTTTCCACATCCTTCTTGTAGTGTGGGGCCCAAAACTGGACACAGTACTCCAGATGAGGCCTTACCAGTGTCGAATAGAGGGGAACGATCACGTCCCTCGATCTGCTGGCAATGCCCCTACTTATACATCCCAAAATGCCATTGGCCTTCTTGGCAACAAGGGCACACTGTTGACTCATATCCAGCTTCTCGTCCACTATAACCCCTAGGTCCTTTCTGCAGAACTGCTGCCTAGCTATTTGTTCCCTAGTCTGTAGCGGTGCATTGGATTCTTCATAGCTTATTCATAGCTCAATTAAATTTATAATAATCCAAAAGTTGTTTAACAGGCTCTCATACACTATTATGAAAATCTAAAAGATACATCCTTATTAGTCCCTGGAAAAAAGGCACTCTCAATACATTAACTACAGATAGTCAGCTACACAAAGCCATTCTTTCCCCACCACTGTTGCAGTGAAGTTCCCTTCATTAGCTGATTATTTCAGATATAAGTGTGCAATCAGGGAAGCAATTTTCTTCCAGGAAACCTGCTACACAAAGTTTGCTAATTGTGACTACATCATCTTCATTAGTACATGACTAGAATTATGTCCTGTGCTTAGCAGGGCTGACAAGATATGGATGAGTCTTGTGAAAGATATTTTCTTCTTTTCTAGGGTGCTGCTACTTTTAAAAAAGTGACCTACCAAAAGTTGGCAGGAAATTTCTTTAATTCATTCTGGATTTTCTGATGACAAGGTCCAAACATTCTTTCCTTATCAACTTTACAAAATTTAATTAGAGGTTAGGTGGGTTGGAGAATTGGAGATAAACTAGTTTTTTTCCATTGCCATTCCGCTGTGCATGCTGGATCAGCAGCTTCTCGATCTGGCCTCATCTCAAACACATTTCAACAACTGTTAATGTGTGAAATTGATCTAAGTGCTTGTGGAATGTTATGCTTTGCATTCACAGTACAGTAATTTTGCACATAACCAAATGAAATTCAATTCTGTTCTAAATGTCTCAGCAATTTTCCCTATAAAAAGCTATTCATGATCTCTACTTGATGTTTGTTATACAAAGTCCCTATCCCCATTCAGAATGTAGTTCATTGGAAACAAGAACAGTTTCAGTATAGAGCAGATCAATAATGAAAACAACACAAACTAAAATGTGAACAGTCCAATCCTACTGCTTGTTTCTGATCAGGGATACAATTTTGTCATCACAGCTTACCAAATTTTCAAAAGGTACAGACAGATTGTCAGATAGATATTTGAGATTTAAAAAGTCAGTCATTTACTCTCACCATTACAAACATACTTGAAACCTGGTATGGATTACATGTGCCTTTAAAGCAAAACCCTTTGTAGGGAGTGGCAGAGAGCTGAACTTCCCAGTGGGCATTCTGCAGGAGTTGTGTCTCCAAGTCAAAATTCCTCCTCCAAGCTCTGTGCTGCACTTGCTCCTGCCCTCCTTACTCTTGTTTCTCTTCAGAACGTATAAATATTTCGCTTTTTACTAAGATTTCCGTGGAGAGGAACATTTATGAGTTTCTACCCAATTTTTTTTTCAGCGAATGGAACTTACTCCATCTGTGTTCCTGCCCAGCTACAACAGTCAGAGTGTGTGGGTGGATATTGCAGGAATTGCCTTCTCCCTGCTCAAACCATAGGACCTACATGGAGGGAGCATTCCTGTGTTCCAGGAAACAGAGAAGTTATTTTTATTAGTAGTTTGGGCCTCCAAGTGTTACTGTAAATGAGTAGAGCCTTACTTTTCTGTAGGGGTGCAAGGCTAATGAGACTCTAAAGGCAAGCAAGACATTACCTCTGATATAAGTTTTGGTAAGGTCTGAGAAAAAAAAAGATTGGAGCTGCTCTAGGTCATTTCTATTAACGCTTGCTATGTTTACAAGCAGTATTTTATCATCAGTAGTAACCAATGTCCCTTGAGTTACAGCAATTAAATAATTCAGCTTGAGTTACAGCTGGACACAGTAGCCAAATGGACAGAGAGCTTTCTTTGGAAAGAGCGTAATATGGGGTTAGAGTCCACACTCATATTTGAGTCTAGAGTCTAGTAGCTGTTGAAAAACTAGAGTGATCTTTCTCACCTATCAATAGCAAGGGAAGAGATTACAGCAATTCATTTAAAAGAGGGCATTTAGTGCAAGCATGAATGATAATCATCTCCAGGTCATTCAACATGAAAGTTTCCCTCATCCCTAATTGACACCCCTTCACTATAATTTTGCACTCACCAGTTCACCTTGTCTTGCTATCATTCTCAATTTCTCTTCAAGTCCATTTTGAGCCAGTAGTATTACTTTGAGTTTTATACCAGTGTAAATAAAATGAGAATCTGATGGAAATGAACTATTTTATGAGAAAGGTGAACAAGATTTATCCAGCTAGATGGATCAATCAAAACTTTGTAACTGGATACAAGTGAATACACAAGGGCGGATATCTGCTAAAATTAAAATTCATGCTTAATCCATGTCAGTTTGAAAAGTTAGTCCTTAGATGGTTTGAGTCTTTGGTTACTTTTCTCTTTGATCAGGTAAAAGTTACTGATAAAATGGATAAAAGCTTCAATTCTAAAAGTTATTCTAAAGATTCTGTAAATACTTCTAACAGTCCCACATGATTACCTGGGCCTGTGATTTTTGTTTCTTATCACTGGGAAACAAACATTTCATTTGTCAAGCTGATTTCCAGGTAAACCAGACATAAGCATAAGTTTAGTTGAAATTTTGGCTACAACAACTGAGGTAGACAAGATTCCAGGATAAGTCTTAAACTTAATTTTAAAGATGGGCACTATGTTGAACAGACAGGCATAAGAAAGAAATGATTTTTTAAAAAATCTAGTGAGTGTTCATTTACTTCGTTCATATAGCTAGTGAAATAATGTCCTTTTTTATATATATAAAAAGTGGAAATTTTAGCAAAATCTGGGGTTTTCTTTTAAATTCTAAAGTGTTTTGCGTTTTCAGCAACCAAGATGTTTGTTTTTTGATCCAAAATATTTTTTACAAGAACTATTTCATGTTCATCTACAGTTCATAGGAAAAATAATCATTTCCCAGACAAGCTACCCATCTGTCATTCAAGAACAGCCGTACCTCATTTACCCCATTTCTGTGATTCAGCTTTACTCTGCCGAGAAGGCTACAAAGGTAACAGACATTTTCTCTTTTGTGCGGGAAATCAATAGTCCTTTTCCCTTCTCAGGCAAAGCAGTCTTTCATGCCTCAGTGGAGAAACTCAATAGTCTTTTGCTGGAAGTCATTGGCCCTAAGAAGCTGCTCCCATGCAAGTAGAAAAATCTCTAATTACAAAGGGCTCCCTTTACTGCCATGATTCTCTTTTTATATCCACCCTTAATGAGGTCTAGGTGTCTGCTCCATGATTGACAGAATGTATAGAGGCCTCTGGGTGCAGTAGGGTTTCTCTCTCCTTGAATAGAGAGAGTTAATCCTTTCTTCTGCTTACTGGGAGGATTCTGGATATACAAACCCTTTCACACGAATATTATATATTTTGAGTCTGATGTTGCAATCTTTATTTTGTGCAGATTAAGAGTCTACTAAAGTCAATGGAAGATTAGCCGGTTTTAATCTTCTCTGAGGTAGGCTTATTTTTCTATGATTCCACACCATTTCTATGACTAGTACTCAGAGCTGGATTAAGGCATAAAATAGCTAAATTACAGTTTAGGTCCTTGAAATAGGAGGGGCCTCTAAAAAAGATGAAGAGGACTCCATTTCAAATTTTATCAAAATCTGTTAATAAATAAAAGGAGATATGGGGAAAAGAAGATTCTCTAAATATAGACATTTTTGTTCAAATATGACAAAAATATACACATCTGGCTACACAAATGCCCTTACCCTACCCTTACCCTTCACTAATTGTTCATTATTGACAGGTGGGAGGACAGAGCTGAGAAAAAATGATAATTGCACTTGTAAAATTAATATTTATATGAGTACATCTGCTATCAGGCTCTTAAGGCAGCATTTTTGGCCAACTGCTACTAGTAAAATTCTGACCATGTCTTCATAACTTATTTAAGTAAATAATCTCATCGCCGATAAAAATCAGGAAAAATGTGAGCTTGGAGATGGCAGTGTCATGAAGCAATCCTGCCAAGCTCATATTCATATGGGACTCAGCCCGGGAGTAAGATCATGTGTAGTGTCACCCTTGGCTGGTATAGCTGGAAGGCTGCCATCTTTTGTTTACAGTCCACCACACTCAGTCATATAGTGCCTTCACTCCTGTTTTTCTTTTTTTCTTAAGCATTCATGTGTTCTTTCTTCTTTTGATATGTACGTACGAACAATTGTGTATTTTAGTGTGCACGCTGCTTTCTGCTTCATGCGCTATCCATGCTTCACATGATTGAGTTTGCAGGTGATCATCTGATGGACTTGGATCAAGTGGATATTGAGGAGGATACATTTTTGTTGGCTTCTCTCCATCAGTTTCGGGAACCTTCACAGAAAATATCAGAGAGTGCTGATGAAAGGATAAATAAAAGAGTTGTGAGAGAAGTGATGGAAGACATACATATATATCAAAATATTCAGAGTACTTGGTGACCAAGTTATTTCAAACTATGTGCATATATGATTTATAAGCTATTAAAGCCTATAATATTCATTATATTTGCTTGAATATAGGCTAGTTTTTCCTCACTTTTTCAATGCCTGTCTAGAGATTACCAGTCTTTTTCTTTTGCACATATCGCTTGTTGTCACTCTGTGTGTGTCCAAGGTATTTGCTTGAGATTAATTAGTGGTCCTTGGGGAGATAGAGAAGCAAATGCGAAGAGAGATGTCTGCCTAGAAAATGATGCAAGAAAAGCTATCTGCCCTAAACATTCTGTGCATTGAAAGTGACAAACTCTGTAGTTTATCATCTGAGGACATCATCAATGACTTTGCTCTCCAAAAATCACAAAAGAATATGTTTTAAATTTCAGTGTTAAAAGTAACATGATGTACAAATAGACATACTGCAGGTTGTACTGCTTCCATTAAGTAAGCTGCTCTGTGTAACTGTAACCGCTTTTGTGTTACTGTAGATATAAAGTTTTCATATATACCTATTAAGAAATCATAGATGAAAATATGTTAATTTGAAACTATTTTATAATGCAAACAGGCATATTGCAAGACATATTTGGTTAGATTATTATTCTATTTTTACAACTTCACTTTTGTATATATGCAAATATAAAACCTTCATGTTTATATGTTCAATGTCGTTTCTGTGAAAATAAATAATTTTTTTATGGTATGGGGCCCCTTACACTTGACATAGCTTAGGGCCTCAGAGTAGCAGCCATGTTAGTCTGTATCTGTAAAAAGAAAAGGAGTACTTGTGGCACCTTAGAGACTAACGAATTTGTTAGTCTCTAAGGTGCCACAAGTACTCCTTTTCTTCTTATGGCCTCACAATGCCATAATCCATCCCTCCTAGTACTGCTTCACGTACTTGTGCAAAATAGCCTAGAAAAGACACCTCCTTAAGAACCACAGAATCATGATAATTTTTTAATTGATCAGTTGCTTTGTTTTTGTAGCTCCTCCTGAACTCTTCTTGGATATTTTCTTCCAGGCCTTTAGATTTTCTGCTACTAAAATGCTCTAGTTGTTCAAACACCTCGTACCAAGAAAACTCTGTCTCTGAAAGTGGGACACCTTTTTTACCCTTCAAAAATAGTCTCATGATAGCAATTTTCTCAGTGCTTCTAGGAGCCAAGTTTGAGCTAAAGATTTCACTTAATCTCTCTGCAATTTGTTCCATGTTTTTTAAATTGTCCCTTTACCCTTTGGTCTAGTGGTCTCACAAATTTCCACAAAGAAAGCCTGTTTTCCCTTTCATTTTTTCCTTCTTCCAGTCAACATAATCCAATTATTGAAGTTATAATTCAGAATCATCATTATGTATTCAAACCGGACTTACTGTTCAGTAATATAAATTTGATATTGTCTCAAGGAATTCAGAAAGGAGTAGGAAATCTACATTCTACATACACAAAACTTCCCCTTTCCCATTGTAAAAGCTGCTTCTCTCTTATTATCTGTTGCCAAAAAATTAGTCACTGGGTCTAATTCATCTCTACTGTATTTCAAATGAAGACAACAGAGTTGCACCAACAATAATTTAGTAGTTCCTTTGAATATGATAATGGAAACACTAGATGAAATACCTATCAGCAGTTAATCCTAACCACACTGGGAAGATATTGAAATTTCACAGTGAAGAAAAGGCCCGTAAAGTTCTATATTATTATTTATTATTTTATTTCTATTGCAATTAAGCATTTGTTAGAGTGGTAAAAAATAAAATGAAGATTCTGGTCTAAGATTTCATTTATGGCAAATGTTAGATGGAAGGGCAAAATTTTATCAGCAAAGTGAAGTCCTACTTCTCTCTGGGACTAAACACTGGCGGATTCAGAAGTTTCAAAGCTTGACAATCTGGTTATCTTTAATTTGCATTTTCATTCTAGTACTTTATTCGAAACTGTCTCACTTTGGTCTTCAACAAGGCATGGGAATAAAACACAAAATGTCATTCCTTCACCATCATTTCTTACCTGGTTGCAACACATTTTGTTAAATGCATTCATGCTATATTCTCAAAATCTTCAATTATTTATACACACAACTTTGTACAAGTGTGTTGCTCCATTGACGTCAATGGAAATATTCTAGAGTCTGATCTAAAGCCAGCTGAAGTGAATGTGTGGCTCTCTTATGTTCTTACATTTTTTCTTTTATTTCAGTGGGTTTTGAACAAGTCCCCCTGTTCTTGATTCAGCAAGCCCTTTAATTGTGTTATTAAATTCCATTGACTTCTTTAGGATTGAAGCACACACTTAAGAGTTTTGCTGAATTAGGGTCCATGTATGTAAAGTTATACACTTGCATAAGTGTTTTCAAGATTTAAGCCTAAGGTTTTTAAACAAGCTATAATATGTTATGCAGTGTTAACCCCTGAAGTTTGGGACTTGGAGAAATATCTTATAGGCCCATTATATTTTACATACTCCATTTACCTTGAACTGGTGCTTAAAACCATTTTTGCACAATTAATTCTAAACACATGTTAAAGGAATAGGAAATCATATATACAAGGCACTGCACTGGTAGGACCTCATGTGGAATATTGTCATGCACATTGAAAAAAAGTTGAATTTAAACTGAAGCATGTGCAGAGGAGAGCTGCCAGGATGATCAGGGGAATAGAGGGCTTATCTTTTGAGAGGAGACTAGAAGATGTCAGCTTGTTTAATGTAGCAAAAGGAACTCGGAGAGAGGCTGTGATTACTCTGTAAATACAACAGGTGGTAACTGTCAGGGATTGAAGAGATATTTAAGCTAAAAGAAAATGTTGGCACAAGAACAAATGGATTTAAATTAGCCATGAAGAAATTCAGGCTGAAAATTAGAAGAAGGTATCTAATCATCAGAGGGGTGAGATTCTGAAACACCTCCAAATAGGAGTTGTGGGGGTAAACAACTTAACTAGATTTAAGAAAGAGCTGGATGAACTGATGAGTGCAATTGTATGAAGTGATGGTAACATTCAGACCTCAAATTCACTTCTGCTTTATATCTTATATTCCTAAAACTCATGCTTTGGGGTTTCAGCCAGCCACCTGGTGAGGACAGCAACCACTGGTGGGCAACCTGCTGTCCATCAGGGTAATCCGCAGGCAGGCCATAAGATAGTGTTTACATTGACCGTCCACAGGCATGGCTGCCTGCAGCTCCCACTGGCTGCGGTTCACCATTCCCAGCCAATGGGAGCTGCAGGAAGTAAGCCACAGGTTGCCCACAACTGACAGGAAGGGATTGTTTTCCCCACTGTATCCTGGGAGTTTTTTTCTTAAAAAAAAAAAAAAAATCTCCTTTCTCTGAGTGATCAAGGATACCCATGGTTGGAGATGGGATATAGGGCAGGAAGGGCCAAGGCTCTAAGCATATGTAGCAAGTGGAACCCCCCTTTCGAGAGGCCAGACTCTGGCTCTGCCCCTTCTGCACACATCTCCTCCCACAGCTAGAGCCACAAGCCCCCCCACATCATTCATATGCAGTTTCAATATTTCATACAAGATTCTTATATTTCATATAAGCTATATGAAAGGTCATGATCTCCTGAAACCCATTGTTCTGTCCAAGTATGTATATCTTTAGTGTGTATGAAGTTATGAGATTTTGCTGTATGTTTGTTACTGAAATATGCTGTAAATTTGCTAATGACATACAAAGAAGGCAAACCAGATTTAGATTGTGCACTTATCTTTTATTTTCTTTGGTAACTATCCCTGACCTCTTATACCTACCACTTAGAATCTATCTTTCTGTAGTTAGTAAATCTGTTTTATATTTTACCTAAAACAGTGTGGTTTGTTTGAATTTCTTGGGAAATCTCATTTCAGGTACAAAGGCTGGTACATGTCCTCTTCACATTGAGGGAAGGGCAGACTGGGTAATAAATTTACACTGGTCTGTCTTCTGACCAGGGCAAGACAGTACAGCTCTGGGCTGCAAAGCTGGGGAGCTGGTGGGAATTGGCTGGTGCCTTTCGCTGTGTGATTTGTGAGTGGCTTTGGGAGCATTCATGAAATCTATATGGGTGTGGGGCTCCACATGCTGTTGCGCTGAGTGATAACAGCATCTGGAGGGGTGTGCTGCTTGCCACTAGCAAAGCCCTGTGAGACACAGCCTAGGCTGGAGAGTTAAAGGGGCACAGCGGTACTCCAGTTGCAGGTTGTACCATGAGGATCCCATCACATTTGGATCTCTCTCAATCAATCAGTTCTCTGCCATTGCAGAGGCCTCAGGCATTGTTGCAGCTCTATCCCCGCTACTCTCTACCTTTGGTACATAAAAAATATTAGTCTCCTGTGGGCTATAATATTTTGGTTTAATTTTGGTGGTTGGGTTCAATGTGTGGATACTGGGTTGTGTTGGGGGCCTGTGGTGTGGAGGAAGTCAGATTAGATGATGTAGTCATCCCTTCTGGCCTTGAACACTATGACTCATACTGCAAAGAGCTCAAGAACTTGCTTTAGCTTTAATTTATGCTTGCAGATAGTGTTATAAGTCATACTTGTGGTTTTGTAGCCAGCGGTGTTGTATAGCTGGTAACATCCTGTCTGCAAATATCGTGTGAGGAGAACGACTGCTATCCCTGACCCACTCATTTGCTGATTCTTGTCTTTCATTCAAAGACATATTTGAGCTTTAAATACGTCCTGTATAAAATATTTTATATTTATGATAATTAAATTTTTCCAGACAATTTCATGCTGTGTTCTTTTCAAAACAATATGCTTGTGGTGACAGATAGCATTAATCTGGATTAGTTTATAATTGTGGGACATTAATAAGTCATGGGGGTGATAAGAACTCAGAGATTTGGGGGGGGGTCGAATTGCTTATTCTTCAGTTGAACACTTTTGCAATATTGCATAATCATTTCAGTTTTTGTAAACAAGAGTACAACAACAAAATTATTTTGCGGAGTTGTCATTTTAAAGTTTTGTTATTTTGATAACACAATCTTTAATATCTAGCTCTGTGATAGCACTTTTCACCAGTAGGGTACAATATGATCCACTTTGTAAAGCATTAGAGCTGGCCAAATAGCTAATTTTTCAGTTCGTTGACAATTTTGGAAAAAATTCATTGGGTTCAGGTCAAATTGAATCTAAAAATTGTTTAAAAATTCAGCAAATAAAATCTATTTTGGGTTTCAAACCGCAATGGATTTTTTTCAAGCATTTGTAAAGTGCTAGTTTCATAACATAGGAGGAGGTGTTATTCATCTCCTTGTATCATTTACTGCAGTGGTGAGAACACTTACGGGGGGGGGGGGGGGAGGACACAGGTTCAGTTCTCCCTCTATCTGATGTAGAGAAGAGTGTCCTAACCACTGCACTATGGGATACTCTGGTAGGCTTTGTGAAATCTCTCCTATTGAATCTGTTCTACTTTGTATAACTAATTTAACATTCATTCGAGGCAAGCACTTTAACTTGGATCTTGCACCTCTTAGACATGTGCCATAACTACCTGCTATAGAGTGAATCCATGTCAAGTTCATGAATAGTTCCAGGTCAACTGAAACTATTATTTAGATAAACTATTTATCCAAGAAATTTCATCCAACTCTTATCAATATCATTATCTCTGTTTAACAGATGGGGAGTGGTTAGCCCAAGGTTACCCAGCAGCCAAACCATGACTAGAACACAGGTCTCCGAATTCCTAGGCTAGTATGCTATCTATTAAATCACACTGCCCCTCATAAACAACTAAAACAGCATGGAAGAGTTAACTAGTATATTCTTTCACAGGAAAATACTTCAATAACTTAAATGGATGCTGATTCAGAACTTAAACAGAGAAAGCATTATGCTTTTAATGCATTTTATATACACACCCCAAACTGTGTTTATGCTTAGCAATAGAAAAAGCCATATCTCAGCTACACAGCTTATTCAATTTCATTGATCCAACTATGAATTTTATTCTAAAGGAAAGAAAATGCATTAGGCTACATAAGTAGTGACCTCAGTGGACAATTATGCCAAAAGATTTCAATGTAACAATGACAATTTATACCAGCTGAATATCTGCTCCATGTTCCTTTCCTTAGCACACTCACTCTGCAGGTTTAGAAATAGGAAACATGATAGATTGCATGTGAAGTGTTGAGATACATAATTACCCCTCACCCCAGTTTCAAAGTCCTCAGGGTTTTCAAAATGTGAAAACCCCCCCAATGAAAATGTGAAGCATCCAGCTGTGGCATTGTATTGTGATAACTACACTGTTAATGACAGGTTTCAGAGTAGCAGCCGTGTTAGTCTGTATTCGCAAAAAGAAAAAGGAGTACTTGTGGCACCTTAGAGACTAACAAATTTATTTGAGCATAAGCTTTTGTGAGCTACAGTGAGCTGCAAGTTTCTCCCATGAGTGGTCCTATTGAAGTCAGTAAGACTATTAAATATTTGTAAATATATAGTATAGTATTTGCCTGTTTTATATCTTTTCTTGCTGTGAATAGATTGTATGAACTGTCATTTTGATGGCTCCCCACCACAACCACACACACACTCGCTATAATCAAGTGTCCTTTCTACAATTTGGTTTCCAAACATGCTATATTAACTTTTCACCAACCCAGCTACTACACCAAATGTGACTACTGCTCTTAACCTACAGCTTCTGGGATAGCGGCTATGCCAAGAACAGTGGGGCAAGTACTCCATTTCTCTGATCAAACAAAAATCCTAATGAAGCCATGAGAAGTTTTTCTTACTTGGAGATTGATTCAAAACAGACTGACATCTGTGAAGACTCTTTATTTCACTGGGCTTAGGATCAAACTCCAAATTATTTCAGAATGTAGCCTGGTGGTATTTACAAAAGCTCTCTGGGGAAAGGTGCTATCTCAGAAAATACCCCTTCATAGCCTAGCATGGCTCTGCTAACAACTTGCCCTCAGTTTCCTCCTTGCTCTCCCCAAAACATTCACAACCTAGAATATTTAAAGTAATATTCTCCTTCTTGGGAGGTCTAATTTATTAAGTCTTTATAAAATAACCCCCCCTTTTGGCCCTTTCAGGCACAAACCCTTCCTTCTTGTGGCCTCCAAGTCACCATTATTTCAAGGCTTCAGGTTTCCAATTCTCTCCAAGCCAAGGAGCTCTGCCAGTCCCACAATTGCCCAGCCTCTCTTGACAATCTTTCCCAGGAGCAGATATCCTCATGTTCTGGTCCCTGGACTCAATTCCTTTCCCTTGGTTAAGCTGTCCTACAGGGGGTTGTGCTGTGATTCCAGCGGGCTTCCTCAGTTACACCCATATCCAAGTTACAGTCCAATTTCACAGCTCTTCCCTTGGTCCTAGGACTTACACATAAAATCCCCTTGGTTCAGGGAGTCCCAGACCTCCTTCTAGAAGCTGGGCTATAATTCCGGCTATAATCCCGAGCCCACCAGTCTTCCTTCTGGTTCCTATTCAAGGGAGCCTCTCTCCTGACCCAATACTTCCTTACAGTTATTCTTTCCTGGCTATCTACCCTCTTTCCTCCTGTGAGTAACCTAACATATGGGTTTTATCATGTTCCAGAGGTAGTTGTAGTATCAGCTTGATAAACAGAGACCAGTCACCTGATTAACATATATCCCCGCACACTTTCCCCAATTCACCTGCTGCTTCCTTGAACACCTTTTCCCTTAAAGAGCTATGTCATGGAACAGGGGTTGTCTGTTCCTGGATCCAAGAACTTTCTACAGGAGACAGACCACCTTGATACACCAACCAACCCATTTTGCAAGTTCAACACAGCTATGGGAGCTAAAATACTGAACCAAGAGCAAGGATCTGGAAAGATAACACTGCAGCCTAGCAACAAACACGGTTAGTAAAATGAAATGATGCCTGTGGTGGGTTGTGTACCTCATACAGGCCATAAATTGGTTAATGTGAATCTGAGTGGCCAATTATATTACCTGGCTGCACCTGGAGGGAGAACCAGGCTTAACTGATCAGGAAGCCTAGCTGGGCAGCAACAGGCTAGTTAATGTGTTAATGGAAAAAGGCTAATGTAGTGCCCATCTTTTTAAAAAAGGGAAGAAGGAGGATCCTGGGAACTACAGGCCAGTCAGCCTTACCTCAGTCCCTGGAAAAATCATGGAGCAGGTCCTCAAGGAATCAATTCTGAAGCACTTAGAGGAGAGGAAAGTGATCAGGAACAGTCAGCATGGATTCACCAAGGGTAAGTCATGCCTGACTAATCTAATTGCCTTCTATGATGAGATAACTGGCTCTGTGGATGAGGGGAAAGCAGTGGACACTGTTGTTCCTTGACTTTAGCAAAGCTTTTGACACGGTCTCCCACAGTATTCTTGCCAGCAAGTTAAAGAAGTATGCGCTGGATGAATGGACTATAGGGTGGATAGAAAGTTGGCTAGATTGTCAGGCTCAGCGGGTAGTGATCAATGGCTCCATGTCTAGTTGGCAGCCGGGATCAAGTGGAATGCCCCAAGGGTCGGTCCTGGGGCCGGTTTTGTTCAATATCTTCATAAATGATCTGGAAGATGGTGTGGATTGCACCCTCAGCAAGTTTGCCAAGTTTGCAGATGACACTAAACTGGGAGGAGAGGTAGATACGCTGGAGGGTAGGGATAGGATACAGAGGGCCCTAGACAAATTAGAGGATTGGGCCAAAAGAAATCTGATGAGGTTCAAAAAGGACAAGTGCAGAGTCCTGCACTTAAGACGGAAGAATGCCATTCACCGCTACAGACTAGGGACCGAATGGCTCGGCAGCAGTTCTGCAGAAAAGGACCTAGGGGTTACAGTGGACGAGAAGCTGGATATGAGTCAACAGTGGGCCCTTGTTGCCAAGAAGGCCAATGGCATTTTGGGATGTATATGTAGGGGCTTTGCCAGCAGATCGAGGGATGTGATCATTCCCCTCTATTCGACACTGGTGAGGCCTCATCTGGAGTACTGTGTCCAGTTTTGGGCCCCACACTACAAGAAGGATGTGGAAAAATTGGAAAGAGTCCAGCGGAGGGCAAGAAAAATGATTAGGGGACTGGAACACATGACTTATGAGGAGAGGCTGAGGGAACTGGGATTGTTTAGTCTGCGGAAGAGAAGAATGAGGGGGGATTTGATAGCTGCTTTCAACTACCTGAAGAGGGGTTCCAAAGAGGATGGATCTAGACTGTTCTCAATGGTAGCTGATGACAGAACAAGGAGTAATAGGCTCAAGTTGCAGTGGGGGAGGTTTAGGTTGGATATTAGGAAAAACTTTTTTACTAGGAGGGTGGTGAAACACTGGAATGCGTTACCTAGGGAGGTGGTGGAATCTCTTTCCTTAGATATTTTTGAGGTCAGGCTTGACAAAGTCCTGGCTGGGATGATCTAGTTGGGGATTGGTCCTGCTTTGAGCAGGGGGTTGGACTAGATGACCTCTTGAGGTCCCTTCCAACCCTGATATTCTATGATTCTATGAATGTAAAGAGAGAAATTATAGCAGAAGGGAATTGGGTGCTGGTAGGAGATGGAGGACTGTATAACACACCACCCCCCAAATGAAATCACTCTGGAAACTGCAGGTAAGTCTATTAAAGAGGGAGAATGGATACTGGGGGAGGAGGGGAGAAAGAAAAGAGTAGAAGCAGATGATGATATTAGTAAAAAGCAGAGGTAAAGAAGAAAAACCAAAATATTACAATTCTAAGATCCCTAGCCAAAGATATAAGATGAGATGATACTAACCCTGTGAAAGCAGCTGACTGGATTAATAAAAAGAGGGGGGTAACTAAACTAGGAGGGTGTGAGATGTGGGGGGCTTTTAGTTGAATATAAAAATGAAAAGCACAATAATGACAAACTGCTAAAAATTAAAATGCTAGGGAAAGTTATATAAGCTGCTAGCTACCAAAGTGTTTGAGTGAAATAAGAGGATAATATATGGAGTAGCATTGGGGCTGAACAATGATGAAATAATCAAAAGCATAGGAAAAGATAAAGTGTTAGTAAGTAACTAATGAGGAAGAGAGGAGGAGAATGCAAGCCACCAACAGCTGTACTGATTACATTTAAGGGAGGGACTCTGAGAAAATAGCATTAGAGTTTCAGATGTTCAGGAGCAAGCTATATATTAGAACTGCCAACATTATGGGCATGTAGCAGCTGATTGTAAAGGGAAAACATGATGTGATATATGTAGGGGAGAACATTCTTATGGAAAAAAATATATATAAAAGGACCAGAAGTTAAATGTAGTAACTGGGGTGGTAATCATTGTTACCCAAAATTGAGCTGGCCGGTAAGCTTAGGGAGGACTAATGACCCACCAGAGTTTGGAAGAAAGCAGCACCTTTATTATACTGATAGCTAAGCTCAAAAGGCTGGGGGGTGGGGAGGGGGCACAGTCACACTCACGGTCCCAGGACAGGCATGGAATTGGAGATGTCAGGATCCTTTAAGGTAAGTGTCCCAAAGCTCAGCAATGAAGGTAAGTCTTCCCCAGGCATGATGGAATGCAACATGGTCCAGGCAAAGGGCCTTCATGGGAGGTACAATCTCATGAGTACACTCCTGAGCACATGGCCCCTTCCCCTTTTAAGGACCTGCTCCTCATGGCCTGCAACTAGAGATGACTTGGCTGCGTCTGATTGATCACACTCCGCCTGGGGCAGTATCCATGCATTGGGTGTGTGATCACTGCCTAATCAGAGTTCCAGACACCTTGTCTACCTGGGAGCTCTTTTGATCTTCCAGCTGTTCAAGCAGCCCATTCATCCCACAAGCATTCCAGGAGGGAGGAGGGAGGGGGAAAGCCACTTGACAGGTATTCAAGGAGGGAGAGGAGACAAAAAGGGAGGGGAGAGGGAAGGTGTAACAGAACTTTTGAACCTATAGGTTATACAGATCACTGCTGCTCCTACAACAATCATAGCCCAGCAGATAGAGGGTGTATTGCTGAAAGGCAAGCTAAAGAAATACAAAAGACAAAAACTGTTAATAACATATCTTTTGTGGAAGCTGTAAGGAGACTTTCAAGTCATCATCTGGACAAGGAAGACCCTTGCAGTCCCTTCTAACCCTATGATTGTACGAAGAGACAATCAGCACAGGAAAGGGGGAACTGCAGACACAGTTTCAATCCATAAAGAATATGATAAACACCATGGAAGGAATATCTGATATACAGTAATGAAAAGGAAAGGTTTATTGCATTTGTGATAGAAGTGAAAAATTGTACATCGAAAACAGAAAAAAAAAATCAGAAAAAATAAAATTATTGCAATAGCAACAGAAAAATACTTGTAATATTAGCAATTTGTCCATTGACTATATTCATGCAATTTTGAATGAATTTAACATTGATATATTACTAGTCTGGGGATCTCAATCTTTTGTTGAAATGTGCACTGTCTGTCAGCATATTGTCAAGAACTAAAAGACAATATCCTGGAAATGAAAGCTAAACCAGATGTTATATGTATCCAGGAAATCTGTGTGGTTAAAAAGCTTGCTTTGAAAATTCCAGGATATGTTGCCTTTGGGCAAGACCAAAAACTGAAGAGAAGGAGGTGGCTTTTGTACTTTCAAAAGGGAAAGATTAAACTACATAGCAGTAGAGAATGAAGAAGTATGCCTAGAATATACTGCTGTTGCGATCCCATTGCAGAAGAGATATATTTCTTTAAGGATTTATAATATTTATAACCAATGTGAAAAATTAGAAAGTTTGGTGTACAAGAAATTGTGAAGACTGCTAAAAAAATCATATATGCAGTGATCTAAATAGTCATAATAAATTATGGGGAAGTAAGACAAATGATAAAAAGTGATCACTTTAGATAAGCTATTACCAGCAGGAGAGTGGGGTGGGAGGAGGTATTTTTTCATGCCTTGTATGTATAAAAAGATCTTCTATACTTTCCACAGTATGCATCCGATGAAGGGAGCTGTAGCTCATGAAAGCTTATGCTCAAATAAATTGGTTCGTCTCTAAGGTGCCACAAGTACTCCTTTTCTTTTCTTTTTTTTTGATAAAAATTGTGGATGACTACAGAAGTTTTTTGATGAAAACAATCTAGTGGTTTTAAATGATGGCACCCACTGAGACTTAATGCAGAAGATGGTAGATTTTTCCTACCTAGACCTGGGAATTATAAAAGCAGATATTGCAAGTAAATGCAACTGGGAAATAGGTAAAGAAGAAGAATGAGGAGTGATAATTTCCCTATACCTTCCCCTTGAAAAGTAATAATTAAGGTTAAAGATAATGGGGAAAATTACCCACCTGGAATGTCAAGAAAGCTAACTGTGAGTTATTTACTGTATATGTACTGAATTTGTGAATAAACATTGTGTGAATGATGATGGAGAATTTAATGATGATGTAATAAGGGATTAATAGCAGCATCTCCTGTAGCCAAATTTAGGATATTGAGGTACCCCAAAACTAAAAACTCACTTCTGTGGTGGAATGAGGACTGCAAATGGCAGTTAAAGAAAGGAACAAAGCCTATTAAAAATAATAATAAAAAATGAATAGTGAAGATCTAATGAAGTACAAAATAGTAAGGCAATAGTACATATATATAATCAAAAAAAGAGAATTGGAGGAAGTGCCAAGGGGGAATAAACAAAGATACCAAGACATCCAAAATATACAGGCAATTTAGAAGAATGAATGGAATTTAGACTAAGACATATCCCAGCTGTTATTGGGACTGACAATAGTTAGAAATTCTGATAATGAGAAAGAAGAAGGTTTAGCAGAAAATCTTCTAAAGAGTGAGTAATAATGAAAACCAAAGTGAAGTTTTCCACCAAATTAAAAGACAATTCATTGAAGAGATTATGATTTATTATGTAGTGGAGGTAAACAGGAAGATACTCTAAAGAATGAATGGTTTTGTTTGCAAGAATTTGAGAAAACTATTAATATAAGCAAGAATACATCATCAGGTAAAGATAATACATGTAACAATGTTTAGAGAACCCTCAAACTGCTTTCAGAGAGAGCTATCTTGGAATTATTTAACACAGTATGGCATTTCAGATAAGATGCAGATAGGTTTTAGGAGAGGAAGGTGCACTATAGATCATATTGCTAAATTAGAAACTGAAGTACAAAAAAATATGAGGCACAAGGGTTTCCTGATAGATGTCTTTCTATTAGGGCTGTCAAGAGATTTAAAAATATCATGATTAATCATGCGATTAATCATGCCGTTAAACAATAGAAAACTATTTAAATATTTTGAATGTTTTCTACATTTTCAAATATATTGATTTCAATTAGAACACAGAATGCAAAATGTACGGTGCTCACTTTATATTTATTTTTATTACAAATATTTGCACTGTACAAAACAAAAGAAATAGTATTTTTCAATTCCCCCATTACAAGTACTGTAGTGCAATCTCTTTATCATGCAAGTTGAACTTGCAAATTTAGAATTATGTACACAAAATAACTGCATTCAAAAATAAAACAATGCAAAACTTTAGAGCCTACAAGTCCACTCAGTCCTACTTCTTGTTCAGCCAATTGCTCAGACAAACAAATTTGTTTACATTTGCAGGAGATAATGTTGCCAGCTTATTTACAATATCACTTGAAAGTGAGAACAGGTGTTCACAAGGCACTGTCATAGCCAGCGTCTCAAGACATTTACATGCCAGATGCTCTAAAGGTTCATATGTTCCTTCATGTTTCAATCACCATTCCAGAGGACATGTGTCAATGTTGATGATGGGTTCTGCTCGATAACTATTCAAAAGAGTGCAGACCAAATGCATGTTCATTTTCATCATCCGAGTCAGAGGTCCCCAATAGAAGATTGATTTTGTTTTTTGGTGGTTTGGGTCCTGTAGTTTCTGCATCAGAGTGTTGCTCTTTTAAAACATCTGAAAGCATTCTCCACACCTCGTCCTTGTCAGATTTTGGAAGGCACTACAGATTCTTAAACCTTGGATTGATTGCTGTATCTGTTCTTCGAAATCTCACCTGGGTACCTTCTTTGCGTTTTCTCAAATCTGCAGTGAAAGTGTTCTTAAAATGAACAACATGTGCTGGGTCATCACCTGAGACTGCTATAACATGAAATATATGGCAGAATGCAAGTAAAACAGAGGAGGCATACAATTCTCACCCAAGAAGCTCTGTCACAAATTTAATTAACACATTATTTTTTTTAACGAGCGTCTTCAGCATGGAAGCATGTCCTCTGGAATGGTGGCCGAAGCATGAAGGGGCATACAAATGCTGGCTACAAAAGTCCCATGCAAATGCCTGTTCTCACTTTCAGGGGACATTGTAAATAACAAGTGGGCAGCATTATCTCCCGTAAATGTAAACAAACTTGTTTGTCTTAGCAGTTGGCTGAACAAGAAGCAGGACTGAGCGGACTTGTAGACTCTAAAGTTTTACACTGTTTTGCTTTTGAGTGCAGTTATTTAACAAAAATAATCTACATTTGTAAGTTGCACTTTCAGAATAAAGAGATTACACTACAGTACTTGTATGAGGTGACTTGAAAAATATTTCTTTTATCATTTTTACAGTGCAAATATTTGTAATCAGAAATAATAGTATAAAATGAGCACTGTGCAGTTTGTATTCTGTGTTGTAACTGAAGTCAATATATTTGAAAATGTAGAAAAACATCCAAAATATTTAATACATTTCAATTGGGTTTCTACTGCTCAACAGTGCGATTAAAACTGTGATTTATCATGATTAATTTTTTTAATCACAATTATTTTTTCATTAATCGCATGAGTTAACTGCAATTAATTGACAGCCCTACTTTCTATATATTGAAAAGTCATATGGCATACTGTGGAGGGAAGGCTTACTGTACAAATTATGTGCACTAGGCATGAGGGAAAGAATTCATGGTGTGGATTAGAGACTTTTTTCAGTAAAACGACCATGCAGGTCAGAGTTGGGAAAGTTATGCCAAATATTAAAAATGGTATACCACAGGGAATTGTTATCAGCCCAACCTTATTTAATATTATGATAAATCATCTCCCAAAGCAAATAAGTGTTTGGATAGGTATCACTATATTTGCAGATGATCATGCTCTGTGGGAAGGAGCAGGAATATTGAAATGGCAAAAAAAAGAATTAACAAAGCATTAGAAGAGACCTCTGATAGTGGAAGTGAAAGGGGTTTCATGTTGTCCATTGCTAAAACCAAAGGATTGATCTTTACAAAAAGGAAAGCTACAAAGGACTGTAAACTATATCTGTATGGGGACCAAATAGAGTTAAAAGATTGAAATTCTTACGAGTAATTTCTGATTTGGAAAGATCATATAAACTATTCTAAAGATAAATGTATAGGAAGGATTAATCTGCTTAACATTCTTGCTGGAACTAATTGGGGGCGGAGGGTAGATAAGAAAACACTGCTGGTGGTATACAGAACCTTAAATAGACCAGAATTGACTATGGCTTTCAAGCTTTTGGGTAAGAATCAAAATCATAACTTTAAAAATTAGATTTCATACAAGGTGAGGCATTACAAATTGTGTGTGATGCATTTACTATAACACCTATATGCTCGCTACAGATGGCTTCATGATGTCGTAACTTCACATGCTGTTTGATTTAATGTGTTGATGTGGGAGCTGAAAAGACCAGAAAAGCTGAAGTCACAACTTTTTGTCATGAGAAAAGTAGTTATGGATGGAAAGTTTCATGTCCAAATGTGGATTTAGATATATTTTATAAACGTAAGGGTATAAAAGAGACAGTATGCATCAAAACGTAAATGTGCCAGTGTATGGATCAACAGTGGAGAGGGTTTTGTCAAATATATACAGATGGGTCCAAAAAAGGAAAAAAACAAAACAGGAAGAGTAGGGGATTGCACTTTGTATACCAAAACTGGGAACAAATGCATCCAGAAGACTATCTGTAGGTGTTGTGACAGCCAAACTGGTAGCAATGAGTCTAGCATTAAAATGGATCTGGGATGTGTGCCCAACAGTAGGAGTATTTTTTTTTTAATTCGATCTCAGGCTTTATGACAATAAAAATGGTGCTTCAGTATGCAGAAGTTATTTAATTGATGAAATTATATTTCTAGTAACAGAGTTAGTGCAGGTGGGAATACACGTAGCATTATCTTGGATCCAAGCACATACTGGGATGAAAGGGAATGAAATGGTGGACAAAGTAGCTAAAAATGTTGTAAAGAAATGGAAGGACTGACATATAATATCCTTGAGTAAACACAAATTCAAAAATAATATAGAAAATTTTAAAAGAAACTGGCAAAATTTTGGATTAATGGAAAAAGAGGAAGATTTTTTTTTAATTGTGCCCCAGAGTTTAGGACTATGACATACTTCAGGGCCTGGAGAGGACAAATGAAATGCTTTTGTTTAGAGCATGAACCGGCCATCGTGGTTTGAGCAAAAATATTTTTTTTCAAACAGACACAAAAATGGACTCTGTGCACTCTGTAAGGTGGATGAAACAACTGACCACTTTTTGTGGGCATGTAAGGGCTTTTATAAAGAAAGGGGAAAGCTTTTTGAGGAATTATAATGTCTTAAAGTAAAAAAACCAACCCTATATCATTTAGTAAACACATCGGAGAAATGGAGTATTATTCAAAAGGCATAGTTACGTTGCCTGAAAGAACCAGGGCAGAGCAAAATGATGTAAATCACTGAGTATTGAGGGATTATAGTTGGTGGTGGCTATAAACTATTCAGTCAAGACAGATTTTGACATAAAAATAATGGGATGAGGGGGACACCTAGAAGAAAGTCTACAGTCACTCTCTGGGAATAGAGAGGTGGTAGTGAGGAGAATGAATAAGTCTGTGGGGAGAGGGAGAGAATAAGCTCTGGGATCATAGCCCTGAAAGAATGGTCATCTTAGGGAAGTTGTGGTGGAGAAAGCCTGAGAGAGGCTGGGTAGGAAGGATCTCAGGGAAACAGCAGGAAGAAGTGGGACTGCACTAACCTTGGTTGCTGATTATGGGGTCACAGAGCTGGAACTGGAGTATTGTGAGCACCTGGGTTCACCTGTCTGCCACTAGCAAGGTGTCATGAGTCTGGAGAAGGGGATAAGGACATTAAAAAGCCCTGAGGCAAGTGTGTGAGGACCAGGGGCCCAGAGTTGTGGCCAAAGACAGTCTTGTCAGGACATTGGACCGTTTTTTGTTGGGCTTTCTGTTACCCCAGAAGGGATGGACTAAATCATGACCAGGCTGCAAGGACAAGTTATGAGAAAAGAGACCATTGCAGAAATGGAGTGACTGTTGGCAGGAGGCACCATAAGGGGAGAAAGCTACTACATTGCATCTGACCATAAGGAGGCACATCTGTGGTGCATAAACTGCTTTTATAATGGCTTAGTGTGTAAGCCATAAATATGGGACAATTACCATCTTTGCCACTAATTTGTGAAGACTAAAGAGGGGGGAAAATACTCATTTATTGTGAATAATTTAATTGAAAATGGAAAAAATCTCTATACAGTTAGAGTCACCATGCTGTCTTGTGTGTGATGTAGGAAACAAAATTAAAGAGCTCTTACTCAGAGGAGACACTGTGCCCTCTGTCTGTGTAGAAGGAAACTATACAGCATGACCTGCTGTTTGGCAGACTGAGATACGCAAACAAGATTATAATTTCTAAAATGACTTTAAAAGCTGCACACATGCCATTTAATTTCTAAAATGCATTCACTTAAAATATCTGAAAGTCTCTATTTAAAAAAAAAACATAGTTGCGGTGATTAAGTCACTGAAACTAATTTCTGTTTAAAATTAATGCATATTTTAATGAATTAAAAATCAGAATACAGACCCTGGTCATAAGCAGTTTGGAGAGTATACAGCATATTTTATTAAACTAAAAGAACTCCAGTCTCTCTCTCTCTCTCTCTCTCTCACACACACATACACACACACACACACACAACCCCCTACTAATCTGCACAAAGTATTTACTGAGTCACCTTTACTTATCACAGTTGTTACTACTTTCTAAAATAGTTTTAAACTGCTGTTTAAAAGGTTAACCTATACAACCAGTCATGCATGAAACTGAAATATGTTTCCTTCTGGAGTTGCACCATCACTGTACCACTATATCCTTTTCTGTAAATACAACCCTAATATTAAAGGGGCAGAGGCAAACCTCAGAAAGATAGAAAGCTTTGCCAAGTAACAAGCAAATGATATTCAGTCAAAGTGGAAAAAAGGCTTGAACGTAATTTAAACATTGTGCTTAGTGCTATCTTTTAGCCACAGTGGTGGTGGTGTTTTTAAATCTAACAATTGATTTATGTAGAAGACTGAGGTCTCCTTGAAAGAAGGGGGCATTTTCGTTCCTTTGAAGCCTAGCAATAAGGCCAATATGCTAAATACATGTTTATAACATTGGTATAAACTGAGTAGTATGTCATTTCAATTATCTATTTCAAAATATTCTCCCCCCCCATTATTATTTAAAACCACAACAGCACCTGTAACAGAATGTTTCTGAACTGTCACCGGAGCTCTTGACTGTGGATGGACCTGCCGCGGCCAGGGGAGAGGTGCCCCTTCCCTGTCCCCAACCTGGCCCGGCCCTGAGGCAGCTGCGGGAGAGGCACCCCAACCCAGCCCCAGCCCGGACCTGCCACTGCCGGGGGAGAGGGGCCTATCCTGCAGATCCAGACCCAGAGCTTCTGCAGTGGGGAGAGGTGTCTCTCCCCGCCAGCCCAGGTGCTGCTGTGGGGGGAGAGAGAGATGGGAGGGGGATCCTCTCTCTCTCTCTGCTATAGCCCCAGGGCAGCCTGAACCCCAAATCCCTCATCCCCTGCCCCACCCCAGAGCCCACACCCCCAGCCGGGGCCCTCACGCCCCTTACACTTCAACTCTCTGCACCAGCCCTGACCCCGCTCCTACACTCTGAACCCCTTGGCCACACCCCCACCACATTAATTTTGTTATGTGCACCAATGGATAAATGAACTAAATTCATTCCGCACATGCGTGGGAAAAAATAGAGGGAACACCGTTCATGACCCTGGATTTCAACTGTTGGAAGTGCTGATGTGGTTCTGCCTGGGAAAGGGAAAGATGACAAATTGGGTGTGTGATACAGCATGGCCAGAGGGCAGCAGGAGAGTGTATTTTTTTTTTGAAGCAAAAAAGGTGTTTTTATTTGCATAACACACTTACAAAGCAAAAACAACAGCATATGCAATGTGTAACACAGCAATCAATCACAATTGTTTTCTCATTAGCTTCAGGGGAGGGAAGTGTTCAAGCTTGCCTGGGCCCAGGGCGGGGGGCTTCCTTGACTCTCATGGTCTGCCACCCTTCTGAGTTACCTGGTGGCCCAGAGCGAGGGGGCTTCATCGACTCTCAAGGTCTGCCACCCCCTCGAGTTACCTGGTGCTACGCCCAGTGTCACCAACAATTCCCTCCTTTGAAAGCACCCAACAAGAGGGGCAAGCTGTGGGGTGGACAATCCGGGGGGGGCGGCACGTGCACCCACATGTGAAAGGACCCCTCTAAGGTGGTGGTGTCCACAGCAGCAATGGCTGGGGCTGGGGTCCTTTACTCTCTCCCCCAATCAAAGAGTCAAACAAAGGGAACCGGACGGGGACACCGAGCACAGAACCTCGGACAGCGCCCACGGCTCCTCAAAAGCATCAAGGGAGTCGGTGGACGCCGCCCAGAGGAACTCCGCCCGGATACGTGAACGGACCGAGGATCGGAAAATGGCCCCACAGTCACAGGAAACTCCATCGGCCAACCTCCTCTCTCTGGTTTTATAGATGGCCGTTTTAGCCAGGGCCAGGAGGAGGTTAACTAGGAGATCCCGTGACTTTGTGAGGCCACGGATGGGGAGTGCATAAATAAAAAGGTGAGGGAAAAAATGCAACCAAATACATAATAGAAGATTTGTGAGGAGCTGAAACAGGGGCTGCAGCCTGGCGCACTCCAAATATATGTGTGCCAGGGTTTCCCTCACACCGCAAAAGGGACAAGTATCTGGGACGGGGGTGAACCGCGCCAAGTACGTGCCCATGCTCACAGCTCCGTGAAAGAGCCGCCAACTGATGTCCCCGACGGGCCTCGGAGCCAAGGTGGAATATAGGCTGGCCCACTGGGGCTGCTCAACCTCCAAAGGTCGCAGAAGGTTTCACCACTTTGTGTCGGGGTGGGACACTAGGGTGAGGGCGTGAAGGGTGTGGAGTACGAGCATGTATAGATGTTTCCTTGGTGCGGTTTGGAAGTGTACTGGCTGCAGTTCATGCAGCCGGCTCGCAGTAAAGGGGTGAGGGGGTTGATTGGGTCTGCGGGGCAGGGGTCCAATTAAAAGGTCCGGCGGGCCTGGGGTACAGGGTGGGCGGGTTGTGCCCTCAAGCAGGACCCAGTCGAGGTAAGCTCGAGCAGCGGGCGGCAAAGTGGCCTTCACCTCCTGAAGAACGCGCCGAGGGGTACGAGGTCTGGAGAGCCCCAGGCACCAGGTGAGTGTCAGGGGATCCAGCCAGTCTCCCCGGTCATAGTCCAGGAGGTCTCCGGCTCTCGTGACCTCTGCCAGGATCAAGCTCTGGCGCTCAGAGCGGGACTCCGCCACCTGCACACGGAGCTGGGGGTTGTGTAGCAGGGGTTCTGCGAGGAGATCTACCCCCTCGGTGGCCGCCACGGACCTGGTCATTAAAAACAGTTTCCAAGTCCGGAGGAGGTCCTGGTAGAAGACCGGCAGCCCAGAGAGGTCTCGCGGAAGACCTCCCAGATGGAGATAAGAGCTGCCAGTCATATCAGAGCCTTCGGATGCGGCGCAGGATGGCGTGCTCCAGTGTGCTCCACACCAAACTGCCTGCATCATAGAGGAGCCTCTGTAGGGCCTGGAGGCGGAAGACCCGGACCTGAGTGTGTAGACACTTCAGGCCCTGTCCTCCTTCCTTCAGGGGTAGATGAAGAACTCCTACTGGGGCCCAGTGCATTCCTGACCAAAAGAACCCCAGAATCGATGTCCGGAGGTTGGTCAGGAAACCCAAGGCAGGGACCAGGGTGTTGAGCCGGTACCAGAGCATGGACAGGACTAGCTGATTAAGCACCAGTGCACTCCCTCGGAGGGAGAGACATCGGAGTAGTCCCATCCATTTCCGGAGCCGCTCTATCACCCCGCCCTCTAAATTTTCCCAGTTCTCCAGTGGAGAGGGATGCGTGGCGGAAAGGTAAACGCTGAGGTAGAGCAGCGGACCCGCGCTCCACCGGATGGTCTGAAGCGCGGGTGGGAGGGAGCTCGCCTGCTGCTAGTCTCCTACCGCCAAGCCAGACCTCTTGACCCAGTTGACCCAGGCGGAGGAGGCTGCTGAATAGATGGCCTGGCAAGCCTCCACCCATGCCAAGTCTCCGGGGTCCTGGATCACAAGGAGCACGTCATCAGTGTACGCCGACAGGACTAGCCGCAGCTCTGGCTCCCACAGCACCAACCCCGTCAACCTCCTGCGGAGGAGACAGAGGAAGGGCTCAATCGCCAGAGTGTACCCCTGGCCCGAGAGGGGGCACCCCTGCCGTACTCCTTGCCCGAAGCTGACTGGTTTGGTCAGGGTCCAGTTGAGCTTAAGCAGACACTCTGCAGAAGCGTACAGCACCCGGAGAAAACCCACAAACTGGGGTCCAAAGCCAAACGCCCGCAGAGTGCTCAGGAGGTACCCATGGTCCACCCTATCGAACGCCTTCTCCTGATCTAGGGACAGGAGCGCGAACGACAGACCGTCTCTACGCCCGAGTTCCAAAAGTTCCTGAACCAGAAATAGGTTATCAAAGATACTGCAGTCCGGGACAGTGTAGGTCTGGTCTGGGTGGATCACGTCCGCCAGCATGGACCCTAGCCACAGCGAGATTGCTTTTGCTACGATTTTGTAGTCCGTGCTGAGGAGCGAGAAGGAACGGCAATTTCGTAAATCGCGGAGGTCCCCCTTCTTCGGCAATAAGGCGAGCACAGCTCGCCTGCACAAGAGAGGGAGGACCCCGCTCTGCAGTGACTCGGCCCAGACAGTGACTAGGTCTGGGCCAAGGACGTCCCAAAACACGCGGTAGAACTCCATGGTCCGCCCATCCATGCCTGGAGTCTTATTAGTGGGCATACGACGGAGGGCTTCCGAGAACTCGGCCAGAGTGAGATGCAACTCTAGCGGGTCTCGGTCTCTCGCTCTGACCATAGGGAGCTCCTCCCAGAGCACTTTGTAAGGGCCAGCGTCAGTCAGATCTGGGGAGAAAAGACTTGTGTAGAAGGCTCGGGCCCTCCCGCACATCTCCGCCGGTTCCGTGAGGGGGCTGCCATCTTCTGCCAGGAGGCAGGTGACATGTTTCTTGGCCCCCCTCATTTTCTCCAGGGCATAGAAGCAGGAGCCACAATCCATCTCCCAAAGGAGGTGGATGCGGGATTGAACAAAGGCGCCCCGGGCCCGATGGTCCTTGAGGGACCGGAGCTCCTCCCGCTTCTCCTGGCACACTCCGCAGAGGAGTTGGTCCTCGGGGCTGGCGGCCAGACGCCTCTCCAGCTCTAAGACCTCCCTTTCCAACTGCTTTATCACCGCAATTCTCCGTCGGCTGGTGCCCCGGGTGTAGTCGCGGCAGAAAAGCTGAGCGCGCACCTTCCCAGGTCCTACCATCACCGCACCAAGGGAAAGGCCCGCCGCTGCCCTCGCCAGGCCAGCCAGAATTCCCGAAGGATGTCACAAAGCCCACATCCTCCAACAGGCTGTTGTTAAAATGCCAATAGGCCAGCACCAGACTCTGCACAGAGGGAGGCTGTCACGGTAGCTAGGTGATGGTCAGAAAATGGGGCCAGCAGAATGCTGGAGGAGTGGGCTCGTGAGAGATGGAAGCATGATAAATAAATGCGGTCCAACCGGGAGTGGCTCGACCGATGGGCTTCCACACGGACAAAGGTGAACGTAGAAGTGTCATCCGGGTGGTGGCCACGCCAGATGTCCACTAGGGAGTGATGTTCGACTATCTCCCGGAGGGTGTCCGCGGCGGCCGGGCTCTGCTTGGTCCCCGAGCGGTCCCGCTCCTCGAGGGTGGCATTAAAATCCCCTCCCAGGACCAGGCACTCGTGAGAATCTAAGATGCTGAGGAAGGCGGACACCCGCTGATAGAATTGCAGTCGCTCCGGGCCCGATGTCAGGGCATAGACATTAACAAGGTTAACCACGAGCCCCTCTATACGGACTCGGAGGTGCAGCAGGCGACCCAGCACGGCCTCGGCGACCCCTAGCACCTCAGGCCATAGGTCAGAGGAGAACAGGGTCACCACTCCAGCCTGTCGAATCGTGGCATGGCTAAAGTAGACCCTGTCCCCCCACACCAGCCGCCAACTGTCTTCGGCGGTCGGATCCATATGGGTCTCCTGCAGGAAAGCCACAGAGTACCCTCCCTCCAGAAGGAAAGAGAGCACCTGGGACCTGTGGAAAGCCATCCTACAACCCTGGGTGTTCAACGTTGCGATGGTGAGAGGTGTCATGGGGAGGGCTGGGAGGGATCCTCACTGGCAGGGAAGCTCGCATCCCCCAGCGGGCTGCGCAACAGTCCGTGACCCATCCCGTAGGTGAGTAATTGGTCACGGAAGATGCAGACCCGCTAGTAGGCCGCGGCATCCTGCTTCCCCATCCCTTTACCTTCCCCCATGAGTGCCCGTGTGGCCCGGAGGATTCGAGAAAAGTCGCCCCATCACTGGAGAGCAAGTTGTACCTTGTTGCAGGAACCACGGACATCTTCTAAAAACTTCCGCAGCTCTCCTTGAAGCTCATGATGGGGTGGGGTTACGGTTTCCTGGTTGTTCCCCGGCGTGACCCTTGGTGCAGCCCCGTGGCCCACTAAAACGGGGAAGCAGGGTGCGGACCCCCGACGGGGTGCCTGATGGGCTGTAGCTTCTAGGCCCGCCTCAAGACCTGGGGTGATAGGGGTGGTGGAGGGAAAATAGAAGCCCCTAATGGGTCGGGGCAGAACACAAAGTCTGCTCCCTGGGGGTCATCAGTTGGAAAAGAGAAGGAGACAGCCCCAGGGGTGGCGATAACATCGCAGGAGGTAGACTGGATAGGGGTAGGGGTAGGGGTAGGGGCAGAGGTGAGGTTCTGGGTTTCGGGAGGCAAGCAGTTGGATGGTGGCACCTCCCGATCAGGCTCGAGGGTTAAGGGGGTGGTGAGGGAGCTCTCAGTGATACCAGGCGCGGGCTCTATGGTGGATTTAGCGGCCACAGCATCAGGTGGTGGATTATCTTCTGTTGGGTCCCCGCCCAGGAAGGAAGTCGATTGCTCCGCACCAACAGGGGGTGCCCCTGGCGACTCGCGTCCCGGCGGCGTGGTACCGGCTGTCACCTGAGCAGTCTCGGTGGTCGTCAGCAGGGTGCCATCAGCGGCCGGGTTGGTGGAGGAGTCCAGGGGCTCCTCGGAGGTGGGAGCGGAAGCAGCAGTTAAGGGGAGGGAGCATGGGGAAAAGAAGGGTGGAGTGAGGTCGCCCAGATTGAGATTTGCTGGCAAAAGGTCGTCCTCCCCCTGGGCGACCAGGGTCAGATCTAGAGCCTCGATCTCCTCGAACATGGAGGAGAGGACACTTTCCGTCACCCCAGGGTTCTCCCCACTGGCACTCGCCATGACGGTTGCCTCGGGGTTCACAGGGGCTTTGGGTAGTGTCAGAACAAGAGGGGCTTCCACGAGGGTCTCGGAGGGGAGGGTCTCCCATGGAGGGGAAACACTACCCTCTGGTGCTACCACATCTTTCCCAGCGGACACCGGTGGATGGGACGCACTTGTGGGCAAAGCAGAAGGTTCGGCATCCGTGCCCCCCTTCCTGGTCTTCCGGGGGGCCTCCGCCTCGGGTAGATGAGGCGGAGTTCAAGCCTTCCGCTTGCCTCGGTTCCCCTGGACAAGGGCCCAGGCCTCCATAGCATCATCTGGGGGCTGGTTAGCAGGGGTCGTGTCAGGGGGTAAAGGCGATGGCTCAGGGACTTGGGGGGGAACGGTGGGGCAGCATAAGGGAGGGAGGATTCTCCCTGGGGCAGGCTCTCTCCCATGCCTGGTGGTATCTCTGCCACACCCTCCTCCATAGGCCCCGCTATATCATCAGCAGTGAGGGCGGGGCTCTCTCGCTCGTCTGGGCATTGTAGGGGAGGTGCCCCTTGGGCCTGAGAGGGAGTAGCGGTGGTCCAAAGGGGGGGCGGGGCGGGTTCGGGTACCAGGTGGCCAGGGGCATCAGCAATGATGGGGCCGATGTCCTGCCGGGTCTCGGGGATCCCAGGTGCCCCTCCTTGCCGGGCTAAGGGGCAGTACCTCCGGACATGCCCCGATGCCTGGCAGAGGTAGCACCGGGCTTCCCCCGTGGAAAAGTACACACGGTAACGGGCCCCCTGGTGGGGGACTAGGAAGGACCCTTCGAGCGCCACTCCGTCACATGCCGCCGATGGCAGTAAAAGTTGCACTTGCTGGCGGAAGGAAAAAATGTGACGGAGGGTGGGGTCCTTGCAGCCCAACAGCAGAGGGCTGATAACAGAAACAGGTTTTCCCAGGGTGGAAATGGCAGGTAGCAGGGCAGCACTGGGGAGAAAAGAAGGGACAGAGGTCAGGACCAGGCAGACGCCCAGGTCCTCTAGCGGCTCTAGGGGGACAAACACCCCCCCCACCGCCAGGCCCCTCTCCACCGCCTTCTGGGCAGCAGCCTCCGATGCTAAGAAGAAGACGACCTTCCCATACATTTTGGAGGCCTCCACAATGGCTGAGGGCATGTAGGTCTCCACGTGCGGTGAGGCGGGCACCAGGAGACGTCGGACACTGTGCTTCCTTGTCATGGTGGGGAAAGGGCCCTGGCCGCTGTTGATGGAGGCAGTGGGCAGGAGAGATGATGAGGCGGCAGGCGGAGGGGCTGCCGCCACCCGGGCATACTTCCTGGGGGGTGAGGGAGGGACATCTGCAGAGCCGGTGGAGGGGGCAGCGGGGAGGGATGCCGTGGTTGGTGGCAGGGCCGCAGCAGTGGGGGTGGCCCCTGCCACAGAGGGCCTGGTGGTTTTAGCAGTGCCCTTCCCCTTCTTCTTGTCCTGGCCTTTCCCGCCGACTGGGGGGGCTCCCCTAGAGTCTGGGGAGGCGGTGGGCATAGCAGTGGCGGAGGTCACACTGGTGCCCTCCATTGCCGATGGCCCAGAGGTGGCAGTGGCAGGTGGTTAACTGGAGTTGGGGTCAGGAAAAAAGGGACAGACTGTGGGATGGGCAGTTCGGGGGGGGGGGGGCACATGAACCACATACGCTTGTCCAGAGAGTCCTGTTTGGTTGGCTGGTGCTTCTGGCCCACATGGTGGAATCAGGGCGAGCAGCTAAATCCAGAGGCAGATGTTAGACAGCCAGCAATGATGATGGAGGGGGAAGTGATGAGGATAGTAGTGTGTGGGGGGGGGGGACACAGATGGATCGGTGGGCATCTCCTTGCCACACCCCCTGTGTCCCTACAAATAAAATTAAGACACAGTCAAGGCTTCCCCCCACATGAAAGCCCAGTTCAAAAGTTCCCCAGTCTTAAGCCCCCTCCATGGCGATTTGTAGATTCCCCGGGCAGTGTTCCTCCAGTGGATGGCTTTGGTCTGTCTGTTCCGGGTTTTCTTTTTTGCATTCCAGAAATGCCGGAGCAAGTGATAAGAGTCCTCTCGACCGACGACGGGTCCGCAGACAAACAGCAAGCAGCTGGGTCTGGGGGCTGGGTCCTTCCACTCTCTCCCTCCGGGGAAGCGGGCCGGCAGGCCCCCCATCTCTCGGAGGGGGCGTGTTTCAGCTGGAGCAGCAGCAGCGTCTGAGGGCGGGCGGGGCGGGGCAGGGGGGAGTGGCTAACAGCCGGCCGGCAGCCGGCCAGCACTCTAGCAACAGCAGAGAAAGAAAAAAAACAACAAAAAGAAAAGAAAGCGGGGAGAGCATCTGGCCCGGTGGGGGGGAAGCTCAAAGCAGGGGCAAAAAGTAAGGAAAGCCCAGGCCAGAGGGCAGCAGCAGGAGAGTACTTTTTTTTTTTTTTTTTTTTGCAGGAGAGGGCTTTTCATTTGTGTAATACTTACAAGGAATCACCAAAAAGGATAAAGCAAAACTATGCAACAAAAGCAAACACAAGGTATAACACAGCAGCCTTCAGGAGGGAGAGGTGTTCAGGCTAGCCTGAGCCCAGAGCTGGGGGGCTTCCTCGACACTCGTGGTCTTCCACCCTCCTGAGTTACCTGGTGGCCTAGAGAGGGGGGCTTCCTCGACACTCATGGTCTTCCACCCCCTCGAGTTACCTAGTGCCACGCCCAGTGTCACCGATTATTCCTCTCCTGAGAGTGCCTGACAAGATGGGCACGGCTGCGGGGTGGGCGGTTTGGGGGTGGGGGGGGATGTACACCACGTGTGATAGGACCCTTCCTAGGTGACAGTAATGATCGCATCCACAGCGGCAATGGCTGGGGCTGGGGTCTCTCGCTCTTCCCCTCAATCAAAGGGTCAGACGGAGGGAACCGGATAGGGTCACCAAGCAGAGAACCTCGGACAGCGCCCACCGCTCCTCGAAGGTGTCAAGGGAGTCGGTGGACGCCGCCCAGAGGAACTCCGCCCGGATACGTGAATGTACTGAGGATCGGAAAACGGCCCTACAATCGCAGGGTGCTTCGTTAGCCAACCTCCTCTCTCTGGTTTTATAAATGGCTGTTTTAGCTAGGGCTAGGAGGAGGTTAACCAGGAGATCTCGTGATTTTGTGGGGCCATGGATGGGGAGTGTGTAGATAAAAAGGTGAGGGGAAAAGTGTAGCCAAAAGCGTAATAAAATATTTGTAAGGAGCCGGAAAAGGGGCTGCAGCCTGGCACACTCCAAATATACATGTGCCAGGGTTTCCCTCACATTGCAAAAAGGGCAAGTATCTGGGATGGGGGTGAACCATTTCAAGAACATGCGCGTGCTCACAGCTCTGTGAAGGAGCCGCCAACTAATGTCCCCGATGGGCCTCAGGACTAAGGTGGAATACAGGCTGGCCCACCGGGGTTGCTCACCCTTTAAAGGTGGCAGGAGGTCCCGCCACTTTGTATCGGGGCGGGACACCAGGGTGTGGGCGTGAAGAGTGTGAAGCGCGAGTGTGTATTTCCGTGGCGCGATTTTGAAGCTGACCAGCTGCAGTTCATGCAGCCAGCTCGCAGTGAAAGGGTGAGGGGTTTGTTGGGATCTACGGGTTAGGGGCCCAATTGAAAGGTCCGGCGGGCCTGAGGTAGAGGGTGGGCAGTGTGCGCCCTTGCACAGGGCACGGTTGAGATAAGCCCGAGCAGCGGGCATCAATGTGGCCTTCACCTCCTGAAGTACGCGCCGGGGGGGGTATGAGGTCTGGAGAGCCCCATGCGCCGAGCGAGCGTCACGGGATCCAGCCAGTCTCCCCGGTCGTAGTCCAGGAGGTCTCCGACTCTCGTGACTTCCGCCAGGACCAAACTCTGGCGCACTGAGCAGGACTCCACTGCCTGCACATGGAGCTGGGGGTTGTGTAGCAGGGGCTCTGTGAGGAGATCTGCTCCCACGGTGGCCGCCACGGACCTGGCCGTTGAAAACAGTTTCCAAGTCCGGAGGAGGTCCTGGTAGAAGACCGGCAGCCCAGAGAAGTCTCGCGGAAAACCTCTCGGACAAAGATAAAAGAGCTGCCGGTCGTATCGGAGCCCTTGGAAACGGCACAGGAAGGCGTGCGCCAATATGCTCCACGTTGAACTACCTGCACTATAAAGAGCCTCTGCAAGGCCTGGAGGTGGAAGACACGGACCTGAGTGTGCAGACACTTCAGGCCCTGCCCTCCTTCCTTCAGGGGTAGATGAAGAACCCCATCAGGGGTCCAGTGCGTTCCTGACCAAAAGAACTCTAGATCGATGTCCGGAGGTCGGTCAGGAAACCCGGGGCCGGGACCATGGTGTTGAGCCAGTACCAGAGCGTGGATAGGACTAGTTGGTTAAGCACCAGTGCTCTCTCTCGGAGGGAGAGACATCGGAGTAGCCCCGTCCATTTCCGGAGCCGCTCTATCACCCCGCCTTCTAAATTTTGCCAGTTCTCCGGCGGAGAAGGGTGTGTGGCAGAAAGGTAAATGCCTAGGTAGAGCAGTGGGCCCGCGCTCCGCCGGATGGTCTGAAGCGCGGGTGGGAGGGAGCTCACCTGCCACCAGTCCCCCACTGCCAAGCCAGACCTCTTGACCCAGTTGACTCGGGCGGAGGAGGCTGCAGAATAGATGGCCTGGCAAGCCTCCACTCGTGCCAAGTCCCCCAGGTCCTGGACCATGAGGAGCACGTCATCGGCATACGCCGACAGGACCAGCTGCAGGTCTGGCTCCCGCAGCATCAACCCCGTCAACCTCGTGTGGAGGAGACAGAGGAAGGGCTCGATCGCCAGAGTGTACAGCTGGCCCGAGAGGGGGCACCCCACCGTACTCCTCGCCCGAAACTGACCGGTTCGGTCAGGGTCCAGTTGAGCCTAACCAGACACTCCGCGGAAGTGTACAGGACCTGGAGAAAACTCACAAACTGAGGTCCAAATCCAAACACCTGTAGAGTGCCCAGGAGGTACCCATGGTCCACTCTACCGAACGCCTTCTCCTGATCAAGAGACAGGAGCGCGAGCGACAGACCATCTCTACGCCCGAGTTCCAAAAGATCTCGGACTAGAAATAGGTTGTCAAAAATGCTGTGACCCGGGACAGTATGGGTCTGGTCTGGGAGGATCACGTCCGCCATCACGGACCCTAGATTGCTTTCGCTACGATTTTGTAATCCGTGCTAAGGAGCGAGACGGGATGCCAATTTCGTAAATCGTGGAGGTCCCCCTTCTTCGGCAACAAGGCGAGCACGGCTCGCCTGCACGAAAGAGGGAGGACCCCGTCCTGCAAAGACTCAGCCCAGACAGTGACTAGGTCTGGGCCAAGAATGTCCCAGAACGCGCGGTAGAACTCCACGGGTCAGCCCGTCCATGCCCAGAGATTTATTGGTGGGCATGAGACAGAGGGCTCCCGAGAACTCGGCCAGGGTGAGAGGCAGCTCTAGTCGGTCTCGGTCGCCCACGCTGACCGTGGGGAGTTCCTCCCAGAACACCCTGCAAGCGCCAGGATCGGTCGGATCCAGGGAGAAAAGGCTTGTGTAGAAGTCAGGGGCCCTCCCACACATCTCCACCGGATCCGTGGGGGGGCGCCATCTTCTGCTAGAAGGCAGGTGACGTGTTTCTTGGCCCCCCTCGTTTTCTCCAGGGCGTAGAAGAAACGGGAGCCGCGATCCATCTCCCGAAGGAGGCGGATGTGGGATCGAACAAAGGCACCTCGGGCCCGATGGTCCTCAAGGGCCCAGAGCTCCTCCCGCTTCTCCCGGCACGCTCCGCAGAGGAACAGGTCCTCGGGGCTGGCGGCCAGACTCCTCTCCATCTCTAAGACCTCCCGTTCCAACTGCTCTATCGCTGCATTTCTCTGTCAGCTGGTGCCCCGGGTGTAGTCACAGCAGAAGAGCTTGGTGCGCACCTTCCCTAGATCCCACCATCGCCGCGCCGAGGGAAAGGCACGCCACTGCTCTCGCCAGGCCAGCCAAAACTCCCGGAAGGACGTCACGAAGCCCTCATCCTCCAACAGGCTGTTGTTAAAGTGCCAATAGGCCGGCCCCGGCCTCTCTGCACTGAGGGAGGCCGTTATGGTGGCTAGATGATGGTCGGAAAATGGGGCTGGCTGAATGTTGGAGGAGTGGGTCTGTGAAAGATGGAAACGGGATAAATAAATACAGTCCAACCAAGAGTGGTGTGACCGATGGGCCTCCACCCGGACAAAGGTGAACGTGGAAGTGTAATCTGGGTGGTGGTCACGCCAGACGTCTACTAGGGAGTGATGTTCAACTATTTCTCGGAGAATGTTTGCAGCGGCCGGGCTCAGCTCGGCCCCTGAGCGGTCCTGTTCCTCGAGGGTGGTGTTAAAGTCCCCTCCCAGGACTAAGCACTCGTGAGAATCTAGGGTGCTGAGGAAGTCGGACACCCGCTGATAGAATTGCAGCCACTTCGGGCTCATTGCCGGGGCATAGATGTTGACGAGGTTGACCATGAGCCCCTCCATACGGACTCGGAGCTGCAGCAGGTGGCCCGGCATGGCCTCAGTGACCCCTAGCACCTCGGGCTGTAGGTTGGGGGAGAACAGGGTCGCAACTCCAGCTTGTTGAATCATGAAGTGGCTGAAGTAGACCCCATCCCCCCACTCCAGCTGTCCTCGGAGGTCGGATCCGTATGGGTCTCCTGCAGGAAAACCACAGAGTACCCCCCTTCCCGAAGGTAAGAGAGTACCTGGGACCTGCGGAGAGCCATCCTCCAGCCCCTGGTGTTCAAAGTTGCAATAATGAGGGGCATCATGCGGAGGGCTGGGGGGGTGGGGGTTCCTTGTTGGCGGGGGTGTTTGCAGCCCCCGGCGGGTCGCGCATCAATCCGTGACCCATCCCGTAAGTGAGTAAATTGTCACGGAAGCTGAGGGCCCGCCCGTAGGCTGCGGCGCCGTGCCTTCCTTTCCCTTTACCCTCCTTTATAAGGGCCCTTGTGGCCTGCAGGATGTGATCAAAGTCCCCCATAGCTGGAGAGCTAGCTGTACCCTGTTGCGGGAGCCACGGATGTCTTCTAAAAACTGTCACAACGCTTTTTGCAGCTCATGGGGGGGTGGGGTTGCAATTTCCGGGTTATTCCCTGGTGGGGCTCTTGGTGCAGCCTCATGGTCCGCTGAGGTGGGCAGGCAGGGTGCAGACCACTGATGGGGTGTCTGACAGGCTAAAGTTATTAGGGCCATCTCAAGCCTTGGGGTAGAAGAGGATGGCGGAGGGAAAATTGCAGCTCCTAATGGGTCACGGCAGGAAAATGCACAGACTGCTCCTTGGGGGGGATCCGTAAAAAACGGGAAAGAAATAACCCCAGGGGCGGCAATAGCATTGCAGGAGGAGGTGGATAGGGCAGGGACAGGGGTGGGGGTGGGGGCGGGGGCAGAGGCAGAGGCAAGGCTCTGGGCTTCAGGAGGCAAGCAGCTGAGAGGTGGTGCCTCCCGAACAGATTCGAGGGTTAAGGGGGTGGGGAGGGGGCTCCCAGTGATGCTAGGCACAGGTTCTGTGGTGGATTTGGCAGCCACGGCTTCAGGTGGTGGACCACCTTCTGCAGGATGCTCGCCCGGGAAGGCGGTTAGGGGGAGGGAGCATGGAGAAATGGGGACTGGGGTAAGGTTGCCCAGATCGAGGCCAGCCGGCAGTAGGTCATTCTCTCCCTGGGTGACCGGGGTCAAACCTAGGGCCTCGATCTCCTCATACATGGAGGAAAGGTCGTCTTCTGCCACCCCGGGGGACTCCCCTCTGGCGCCCACTACGATGGTCACTTCGGGGTTTGCGGGGGCTTCGGGTGATATTTGGGCAGAAGGGGCTTCCTCAGGGGTCTCGAAGGGGAGGGTCTCCCGTGGAGGGGAGATTCTACCTTCCAGTGCTATTTTGTCTTCCCCTCCTGACACTGGTGGATGGATCTCACTTCTGGGCATAGCGGAAGGCTCAGTGTCAGTGCCTCCCTTCCTGGTCTTCCAGGGGGCCTCCGCATCGGATGGGTGCAGCGGAGCTCGAGCCTTCCGCTTACCTCGCTTTCCTTGGACTAGGGTCCAGCCCTCCATAGCATCGTCTGGGGGCTGGTTAGCAGGGGTCGTGTCGGGGGGCAGAGGCGATGGTTCACGGGCTCGGGGGGGTAACGGTGAGGCAACATGACAGGGGGGCGGTTCTCCTTGGGGCAGGCCTTCTCCTATGCCCGGTAATATCTTTGCTGCACCCTCCTCCATAGGCTCTGCTGGATTGTTAACAGCAAGGGCGGGGCTCCCTCGCTCGTCTGGGCATTGTAGGGGAGGTGTCTCTTGGGCCCGGGCAGGAGCAGCGGTGGATCGAGCAGGAGGAGAGGTGGTTTCAGATCTCGGGTGGCCAGGGGCGTCGGCAACAACGGAGCCAATATCCTGCCAGGTCTCGGAGGTCTCAGGTGCCCCTCCCTGCCGGGCCAAGGGGCAGTCTCTTCTGACATGCCCCGCTGATCGGCAGAGGTAGCACTGGACCTCTCCTGTGGAATAGTAGATCCGATAGCAGGCTTCCTGGTAGGGGACTAGGAAGGACCCCTCAAGTGCCTCTCCATCACGCGCTGGCGGCGGCGGTAAAAGCTGCACTTGCCGGCGGAACGAAAGGACATGACGGAGGGTGGGGTCCTTGCAGCCCAACAGGAGAGGGCTAATGATGGAAACGGGTTTCCCCAGGGTGGAGAGAGCGGGTAACAGGGCGGCATTGGGTAGAAAAGGAGGGACGGAGGTCAGGACTAGGCGGACGCCCAGGTCTTCTAGTGGATCCAGGGGGACAAATACCCCCCACCACCACCACCACCAGGCCCTTCTCCACTGCCTCCTGGGAGGCTGCCTCCAATGCTAAGAAAAAGACGACCTTCCCATACATTTTGGAGGCCGCCACAATGGCCGTGGGTCCTACCACCTTCGCCAACGCCTGCACATATGTCTCCATGTGGGGCGAGGCGGGGACCAAGAGGCAACGGACGCCATGCTTCCTGGTCATGGTGGGAAAGGGGCCTCGGCCGCTATTGATGGTAGCGGAGGCAGTGGGTGGGCGAGATGATGAGGCGGCAGGCCGGGGGGGGCTGCCACCGCCTGGGCATACGCCCTGGGGGCCGGGGGAGGGACGCTCGCAGAGCTGGTGGAGGGAACAGCAGGGAGGGACGCCATGGTCGATTATGAGGCCACAGCGGTGGGGGCATCCTCTGCCATGGAGGGCTTGGTGGTTGTGGCGGGGCCCTTCCCCTTCTTCGCACCCTGGCCTTTCCAGCTAACTGGGGGGGCTTTCCTAGAATCTGGGGGGGCGGTGGGCGTAGCAGCGGTAATATTCGCCCCGGTGCCTCCGGCTGCCAATGCCCCAGTGGTGGCGGTGGCAGGTGTTTTGGCAGCAGTGGTGGGGATGGCGGGCTTGGGGGTTGGGCAGGGGGGTAGGTGGGGGAGGGGCAACTGAGGTTGTTAGAGGGGCCTCACCCCTCTCATTCCCCGCCATCGTGAGCAGGGAGAGACGGGGAGACACCAGAGGGAGGAGGGGGGAGGGGGAAGCAGATTAACCACTTCTCCCTGTTGGGCTGCAGGCGGGGGGGGGGGGGGGGAATGGCTCAGACTGGACAGGGGAAGGAAACAGGAGTTGGGGTCAGGTAGTAGGGGCAAACTGTGGGGTGGGGAGTCCGGGGGTGGTGGTGGGGAATGCAGACCAACGTGCGTTTATCCAAAGAGTCTCGTTTGGTCGGCTGTTGTGTCTGGTCCGGACGATGGAATTCAAAGCAAGCAGTTGAGGCTAGAAGCAGACGGCAGGTTGCCAGCAGGGACGGACAGCGGGGGGGCCGTGACGGTTGTAGTAGTGTTGGGGGGGCACCGATGGATCGGGGGGCAGCTCCGTGCCACACCCTCTGTGCCCCTACAAACGCAGTTAAGACGCAGTCAAACTCCCCCCACATGAGAGTACAGTTCAAAAGTTACTCAGTCTTACGGCCCCCTCCATGATGATTTATAGCTTCCCTGGGCGATGTCTCAGCTAAGACAGCTCTCCCGGTCTTTGTGGAGCATTCCAAAAATTCCAAGCTAAGATAAGAAGACGATTAATTGCGGGTCCACAAACAAACAGCAAAACGGTTGGGTCTGGGAGCGTCCACTCCCCTCCTCCGGGGAGCGGGTCGGCAGTCCTCCCCCCTCCGCCGGGGGTTGCAGCTGAAACAATAGTAGCGTCCGAGGGCAGGCATGGGGGGGCTGGCAGGCAAGCTGGCAGCCGACCAGCACTCGAACGGCAGCAAAAAAAAAAACAGCAAAAAAAAAATAAAACAAAGAAAAAGCGTCTGGCCTGGTTGCGAGGGGGGAACTAAAGCAGGGGCAAAAAGCAAGGAAAGCCCAGGCCAGGGGGCAGCAGGAGAGAGCTAGAAGGGAGCCTTCTTCCCTGGAGAGGGAAGGAAGTTTGCTATAGATTAATTAGAGCACCTGAAGCCAATTAAAGCACCTGAAACCAGTCACCTGATTAAACCCCCCCTCCCCCCACCCCCGCTTCAATCAGACGAGGGAAGGAGTTGAAGCAGAGTGGATTGGTGTTGGAGCAAAGAGCAGTTTGGAGGGAAGCAGAGGAGAGTTTGGAGACGTGCTGCAGTGGGCTAAGAAGACCAGGACCCGAAGTAAAGGGACACCTGGTTTGTGCAGAGGGAGGGCAGGAAGCCCCACAAGCTGAAGGGTAGGAGAGGAAAGTAGTCCAGGGGAAGAAACCTCTAGTTCTAGTGGTTTACTGCAATCCCTAGGGCCCCTGGGCTGGGACCCGGAGTAGAGGGCGGGCCAGGGTCCCTCCCTCTCCACTCCCCTTCTCTAGGACACTAGCGGGGCAGTTAATACCCCAGTTCAGAGGCGAGAAACGGTGCCCTGAACCCTCTACAAGAAGAGAAAGTGTGAGACCCATCAAAGTAGTGCTGGCAATTTGCCACACGTGGTGTTAGCGGTGGGATCTATGCACTGGGGACTCAAACCAGGGTTAGCCAAAACCTTCCCATCCCTAAGATGGACAACGTGGTCAAGGCCCTAAGACAAGCCACCGCAGCCCAGCAGGAGGCTACCCATGTCCAAGCACAGGGGGTGAGACACTGCAAACCAGGAAGCCAGTCCCAAACCCAAGGCCCCGAACTGTTGAGAACTCCAGGAGAACCATAACTGGGAGGAAAGACCCCAGGGAATAGCCCGAGGCCAAGAAGGGACCTGGGGGGTTGGGAATAGAGGGCTCGGGAGGACGGCCAAATAGTCCCAGGAAGAGGGCGGCAACCGGAATAAGGGGGCGGTGTTAGGAGTGTGGGGATTTGGGGCATATAGCAGCCCAATGCCCCAAATCCCCAAATGCGTTCATGGCACCATAAATTTCTACCCCACAATCCCGGTACGGATTGAGATCCAGGGGTATACTGCCAGGGTAACTGCAGGGGTGGTCCCCAGGCTCCCCTACCCTGTCTTAATTGGTAGGGACTTCCCTGGGTTTGAGAGCTTACTCCCCCCTATAGAGCCAGGGGAGGGTAGCAACCCTGGGCTGAGACGGAGGCAACTACAGATAGCCTCACCCTAATGTTTTCCGAATTTGCCCGAGAGTTATTCTCATCCCTTGGAAACCTCCTGAAAGTCTAGGTGGGAAAGGAGGGCAGATAAAAGATTAGGGACCAGAATTCTAGCAGAGAACCAGAAAACCTCCCTTGTTGGTAGACGAACGCATTCAGGAGGCCAGGAGATAATTCAGGCCAGTGAGGACTCGGATGTGGTTCCTAGCCCTAGTAGGGGCAACCCAGGGGGCTGAGTAGAAACAGGCCCCCTGGAATTAGGTCAGATTGGTACCGCACATGAGAATTTCAGGCAGGACCAAGCCAATGACCTGCTATATGCAAATGTGAGGGAGAAGGTAGTGGAAGTAAATGGCATACCCATGGAAGGAAAGACCAAAGGCCTAAGGTCATATTATGCACTCAAATGCGATCTGTTGTACAGGATAGCGCAAATACAAGGGAAGAAGTAGAGCAACTCTTAGTCCCACGGAAACACACAAGGGCAGTACTAGAGTTAGTTCACAGTTATCTATCTGGGGGACATCTAGGAGTAGACAAGACACTGGATAGAGTCCTAAGAAGGTTTTATTGGCCAGGAATATGTGCAGAGGTCCAGCGCTATTGTGCCTCCTGCCTGAATGCCATTTGCATAGCCCCCGACCTCACTTGCGGGCCCCATTAGTACCTTTACCTATTATTGAAGTCCCTTTCGAGAGGATAGCAATGGACATAATGGGCCTACTGGAAAGATCGGCCCGGGCCCACCGAAATGTACTAGTCATCCTTGACTATGCCACGCAGTATCCAGAAGCCATTCCTTTAAGAAACCCTACACCCAAGGCAATAGCAAAAGAACTACTCCAGGTTTTTGCCAGAGTAGGCATCCCTAAGGAGATCCTGACAGACAAAGGAACTCCGTTCATGTCAAAATTAATGAAAGACTTATGTACCCTACTCCGCATCCAGTCCATACAGACCTCAGTCTACCATCCACAAACAGATGGACTGGTCGAGTGGTTTAATTGTACCCTTAAAAGTATGATCTGGAAGGTGGTAGCACAGGATGGAAAAGACTGAGATACCCTTCTATCGTATCTAATGTTTGCTATATGGGAAGTCCCCCAGGTGTCCACTGGTTTCTCTCCCTTTGAACTAGTATACGGACACCACCCATGCGAAATATTAGATATTGCCAAGGAAGATTGGGAAGAACAACCCAACCCAGGAAAGAATGTCATTGAGCACATGATACAGATGAGAGAGCGAATAACTCAAGTAACCCCTATAGTACAAGAACATTTGGAAAAAGCACAAGAGGCCCAGCAGACATATTACAACTGTCGGGTGAAAGTACGGAGATTTCAGCCAGGAGAACAGGTAATGGTGCTAGTACCGACAGCAGAAAGCAAACTCCTAGCCAGCTGGCATGGACCATATGAGAGAATAAAAGCCATTGGGGAGGTGGACTATAAGGTCAGACAACCAGACCACCGAAGGCCAGAGCAAATCTACCACATCAACTTACTGAAACCCTGGCATGTCCAAGAGAAGGCATCCCTATTTCTACAAAAGACCTTTACCCTTTTTACTGGTCCTACTGCTCTAGGGTGGCTCTGAAAGGCTGATGTTGATGTTTGTGCTTGTAGAAGTTCTGCTTCTCTCTCTCTCTCCTGATTATACTGTTGTGGCAGAAGTACTGATGATGAGATACTGGCTGACCTCAGAATTTCTACACAAATAAAAACTCTGAGTTATTACATTTACTTTATGGAAACTCATACTCTATGGTCCCTGCTAAGATTGGGAGCCCAGAAGAGTATGTATGTGGCAAAGAATGGAGGTATAGGGATGGAATAAGGAAATGAAAGCCAAAATGAAGTTCCAATGAGTGCCATGTCCTTCTCCTTCTGGTTGCTTAGAGGGGAGCATAGCAGGAGTTGAGGTAAGGATAGAGTCACTCATGTGCCTGTCAGGAGATGAGGGACAGGAAACAGTAATTTGACAGCCTTCTACAGCCCACATTCCAATGCAGAAGTCACTACAGGTGCTGTTCTAAAGCAGGGAAATAGAGGGTGTGGCAACTGACAGCTTGGAAAGAGCCTTTCAGTTTGTATGACTGTGGGACAGATATGGGGGAGACAGGGAGTGCAAGACAGAAGCCAGAGTAAGGAAAAGTGATAGTGCCCTATGGGGAGAAGGGCAGGCATTGGAGGACAGATGAAAACTGCAGCCTCCAGGCTCAAGGGTGGCCATTTGGGAGAGTAAGTGGCAAGGTACTGAAGGAATTCTGTAGGAGAGGTTTGTTTTTTTAAAAAAAAATTCTAATAAGTCACCTTCTAGTTGGGCACAATAAAGTGAGCGAGATAACTACTCTGTTGAGAAATCATGCAGACATTAAGTTGATGAGGTGCTTCAGAAAAACCTCTAATAGTTATGCACTTATGATAATCTATTGCCCTGGGGAAAAAATTAGTTGAGGATTGATTTAATTATGAATTCAGAATTATTCTTCATTTATTAGTCAAGTGCTAAATCTTGTGACACTTCTGTGATAGGTTAGAATTGTCTGTGTCTGAAGATGATAAAAAACTGGGAAAGACTTTGTGTGAGTTCATATTTACTCTGTGCTTAGTGAATGATGATTTCCTATAAAGAAAACATTCCACTATTGGAAGCTACTTATTAAGAAAAATATTCAAAGTAGTTTTCGTGGGAAGAACCTGCCAGAGGCAAATATTATCTGAACTTTCATTATCCCTTTTCACATTCTCAAAGCTTTCTGAAAAATCTCCCCTTCCAACTGAAGTGTTCCCCAGAGCTTCCTTCCAGCTCTCTGTTAAAAGAGCAATTAACCTCTTTTCTTTAAAATGCCTCTTTAAAATTCATTTCTTCCAACACAACTATCAATATTCACCCATCTACTCTGTAAGTGTTGCTAGTAGAGCTGGTAGGAACACAGTCTTTCTCGCCCATGAAAAATTGCAAATTTTTGAAAAAAAAAACCAAAAAAAACAAACATAGATAAGGAAGAAAGTTCAAAAACCCCAGGTTTTTTTTCTCCACTGTGGGGAAGGGGGGGACTGAAAAAATTCCATTTCAGGAGAACCAAGAGAGAATTTTTGGTATTCTTCTTGGGCTGCCAAAATTCCTGTTATTTGTCTCCCATGCTGTTCAACTCATATACTCAGCACAAAGGGATAGCAGTAATACATATTTACTAGTGGGTTACAGAGGTATTATTAGAAGTGTCCTTTGGTTGTTTCCCACAACTAAAATAACATTGTGATGGGTTCCTTCTGGTGTGCTGCCTGGAACTGGGGTTCCACTGAGCCCCCTGAGTCACCAGTTTGGGCTCCCTCTCACACTGTGCTGCTGTGATAAGCTGTAGACTGCTCCCAGTCCTACACTCCCCCCAGTTTTCACACAGGCAGGGACACACCCAGCTACAGTTACATGCAGGCTTTGGCCAGCCACTGCATGAACCCACAATAGAGAGGCTGCAGCCAAAATAACTCCCAGCTTCTCAGCCTAGCGCCTCAGAGCTGTACCGTCCTGTCCTGGTCAAAACCCCACCCACTACAAATTTATTACTCGGTTCACTTCTCCCTCAATGTGGAGAGGAATATGCACAATACACTTGTGTTATCCAGGCTGAGATTTTCCCCAGACACTTCAGTCAAAGGCATACTGGTTTAGATTAAAATATAAAACAAGCTTATTAACTACAAAAAGATAGATTTTAAGTGATTGTAAGTAACAGCAAACAGATCAAAGCAGATTACCTAGTAAATAAACAATACTACAAACTAAGTCTAAAGTACTAGAAAGATTGGATATGATTTAGCAATTTCTAACCCTGACTGATGATATAAGCAGGCTTGCAGAGTCTCAAGGCACAAGCTGCACTTGCTTTTCACTGCCACTTGGGATCCCCAACCCCATTCCAAGTCCTTTTCTTTCTGAGCTTCTCTGAGATGTTCAGTTGTGGGGGGAGCAAAGAACAATAGATGATGCCTTATATAGCTTTAATATATGGTGCAAACCCTTTCTTTCAAAAACAGTTCCAAGCCCAGTTTGTGAAAAATACAGGTACCCAAAATGGAGATCAATGTCATGTGGTCTGGTCACATGCCCTTGCATGGCCTGCTGAGTCATAGCAACCATTACTGGCAGACTGTCTGGAGCATTCTCAGGAAGACTCATCAGGTGGGGAAATAAGCTTCTCCTAAAACCTATTGTTTTTCCTAATAGCTCATAACTCTGAATAGGCCCTTCACAACCAGCTGCCTAGACTGGAAGCATCTTGCCTAGTGGGTGTCACCCAGGTATAACTACATTGAAATACAAATATATAGTCAATATTCATAACTTTAGATACAAAAATGAAACATGCATACAAATAGGATAATTGTATTCAGCAAATCATAACTTTTCCAATGAAACCTTACATAACCCATCTTGTAGAATGTGCATAATAATAATGCCATAATCATATCATAATAATATTACTAGGATGAATATAAGTGTAGTGTCACAAACGTGTTTCTGTTTTTACCAACGTGTTGTGACCAGAAGCTGCCTGAAGCCTTTTACAGTAAAAGTGTTATCAAATAATTAGTCTAATGTTGTTTTTAATAGTTGTCATACTATTAGACACTATGTACAAGGCTTTTTCTTCCTTTCCAATGCTATTTAAAACAAACAAACAAAACCCTATAACAGATTAAATACAGTCAGCATTTTTCCCTATGAATTCCATGGTGGAAATAAGAAATTCATTAAATGAAAAGTTTCAGAGTAACAGCCGTGTTAGTCTGTATTCGCAAAAAGAAAAGGAGTACTTGTGGCACCTTAGAGACTAACCAATTTATTTGAGCATAAGCTTTCATGAGCTACAGCTCACTTCATCGGATGCATACTGTGGAAAATACAGAAGATGTTTTTATGCACACAAACCATGAAAAAATGGGTGTTTATCACTACAAAAGGTTTTGTTTCCCCCCCCCCACCCTACTCTCCTGCTGGTAATAGCTTATCTAAAGTGATCACTCTCCTTACAATGTGTATGATAATCAAGGTGGGCCATTTCCAGCACAAATCCATGTTTTCTCCCCCCACACACACAAACCCACTCTCCTGTTGGTAATAGCTTATCTAAAGTGATCACTCTCCTTACAATGTGTATGATAATCAAGGTGGGCCATTTCCAGCACAAATCCAGGGTTTAACAAGAATGTCTGAGGAACAGTGGGGGAGGAATAAGCAAAGGGAAATAGGTTACTTTTTATAATGACTCAACCATTCCCAGTCTCTATTTAAGCCTAAATTAATTGTATTCAACTTGCAAATTAATTCCAATTCAGCAGTCTCTCGTTGGAGTCTGTTTTCAAATTTTTTTGGTTAAAGGATAGTCACTTTGAGATCAGAAATCGAGTGACCAGAGAGATTGAAGTGTTCTCCGACTGGTTTTTGAATGTTATAATTCTTGACATCTGATTTGTGTCCATTTATTCTTTTACGTAGAGACTGTCCAGTTTGACCAATGTACATGGCAGAGGGGCATTGCTGGCACATGATGGCATATATCACATTGGTGGATGTGCAGGTGAATGAGCCTTTGATAGTGTGCCTGATGTTATTAGGCCCTGAGATGGTGTCCCCTGAATAGATATGTGAGCACAGTATCCCTGTAATAGGATCTCTGTAAGTGACTCCAGTTTATTTGTATGTTTTCTTGTTTGTTTTACCCAGCTCTGGTAACAGGAGAGTGGGTTTGTGTGTGTGTGGGGGGGGGGGGAGAAAACCTGGATTTGTGCTGGAAATGGCCCACCTTGATTATCATACACATTGTAAGGAGAGTGATCACTTTAGATAAGCTATTACCAGCAGGAGAGTAGGTGGTGGGGGGTAGAGAAAACCTTTTGTAGTGATAAACACCCATTGTTTGATGGTTTGTGTGTATAAAAACATCTTCTGTATTTTCCACAGTATGCATCCGATGAAGTGAGCTGTAGCTCATGAAAGCTTATGCTCAAATAAATTGGTTAGTCTCTAAGGTGACACAAGTATTCCTTTTCTTTTTATGAAATGAAAAGAAAATGCTGTCATGTAAAAGGGTGTGCTATGCTTTTATGCAGGACAAGGAATTGTTAGATTCTGTTGGAGGGACTGGTTATTTAAAAGACAACTTACTTTACAGCTCCTATCTTCAGCAGAGAAGAACAAATTATTAAAAACAAACCTGAAAATACATCACCACCTTCCTGGTAAAACCGTTGGTTAGGGATGGGGGGGAAGGGCAAAGAAGATCCATGAACTCTTACCTTTTCATGAAAGTATACCCTCAAGGTGGGAAGGGATGTGCTGAGGATGTAGCCGTGCAATCTCAGCAATCCCATTCCCATAGGATGCAGAAGTATCCCCACAGAAAGCTGACTTTTTCACTAGGCCACGGAGTGCCTTGGCGACAAGTCTCATGAAGGAACTGTGCTGCCACTGGCTGTGTCCCTCACTCCCAGTGGCTATACTGTGGGATCTGCAAGGGAGCCTACCGGGCATTAAATACTACTTCAGCCAGCATTCGCACCTGATCATCTCTACTAATGCAAGTCTGAGTCACGTTTACCCCTTTCCTCACCATCTCCTAATCCAGTCCAAAATACTGTGACATGCAACCTCACAGTTCTGAGGGAGGAGCTCTTTTGGTGTCCCAGGAAAGGAGTAGTGTTGTGTATGTGGCACAACACAACTGAGAGAATTCCTTCCCTTTATTTGCACAAGCAGAGGAAATGATCATTGTTGTGACAGTCTGCATGTACTAATTTAAGTGCTTGATTATATTTTAATGAGTCACTAAATGGAATAAGAACCTAACAAGCATTAATTAAGAACAGAAATAGTTATCAAGGGAATTGTTCGATTCTGGTTTGTTTAAAAGGTCCATGATTTTTATTCAGCTAAGCTTGTTGTATTGCTAGACTGACTAGTGTTGAAATTGTTCGACCCATCTGGAAAGTATACCATACCATTCGTTTCACAGGTATATTGTCTGCAACAAGAAAAACCATACGCTATACAAGTCAAAGATAAAGAGTCTCTACACGAATTTGTTCTCAGAACTAAAAATGTTTGAGTGACAAGCTAAAAACTGTGTATCTACCTCACATTTATTTTTTCATTCAAACAAGGTAGAAAATTTGAAATATTGTGTTAGTGTCTCAGTTTTTCAGCGGATTCATGTTTTCTCCCATTTTAAAAAACTACATGCCAGACTGATTCTTTAAGAGTGTGGAATTCATTTCAAGGAAATTAATGATGTTTCGTAATCTTTTATTTCAGAGTTGGACTCCTTAGTGTGATTAAGTGTGCACCCATTGACATCACCATGGGGCATAATGTAAGAGTCCAATGATTCACCACAGCACCTCAGCCACAGTAACGGTAGAGGATCCTGTAAGATGTAGCCTGGCCAATGTTACCAGTTTTCCCGTTACTTTGGGTTATGCTCATTTATTAGGATTATTTTTCTGGGCGGGGAGGGGCTTCTGTACTTCTATCAATGTACTGCTTTGTGTTCTCATATGGAGCTCTACTTCTCCCTGCTGCAAGTTCCCTCCCAGTGGAGCTGTTCTGCAGGACCTAGGTTCCCTAGGGCTGGGTTCTTCCAGCCCCAGAAGCAGATGAACACACACACACACACCACATTAACAGAGCATGTCTGAGAGGACCAGGTTAATCAGCACTCCCAAGCTGACCCCTTATATGTCCCTGGGCTCAGCAGGCTGGGTTGAACAGCACCTCCAAGCTGTCACCCTCATATGTCCCAGGTTCAGCACATCTCTATCCCCACTTCCATGTTACAATTGTTCTGGTAGTAACCCACTTGATGAGCAACCTCCACAGGATTTTGCAGGGCTGCAGGGATCTTTTAGCTTAGGTACGAGGAGCATTGCTACAGAGTGAATGAGGAAACTAAAGAAAAAACACAGGGTGCTACTGAGTTGGGTGTGTGTGCAGATAGGGGTTCATTAACATCTGGAGCAGAGATCCCCCGTCATGCAGTGCTTCCCTGCTTTTCTGGTCCCAGAGTTCTGTGCGGTTCTTGCCTTGACATCTCTGTTCTCCATTCTGTATGCTAATGGAGATGCATTCTTGTCCCATCTTCTATGCAAATGAGGCAAGGGAAGTTTCCTTAATTCTGTCATTCTTATCCCAGGGGTTTAGGTGTGTCTTCCACTGCCTTTTCATTGCTTTTTGTAAGGGCACGTCTACACTGGCAAAGCTACAGCGCTGGCAGTTACAGCACTGCTCAGAGAGCGCCGAAGGAAAACTGCTGTTGTGTGTTCACACTGACAGCTGCCTGTGCAATAGTGTGTTCCCACTTGCAGCACTATTTGGAGTGGTGCACTCTGGGCAGCTATCCCACAGAGGACCTCTTTCTCTTTTGCTGTTATGAGTTGCGGGGCATCCTGGATCCTGTCCCAATGCCCCATGATACATTGCTTCACATCCCAGCAATCCCTGTGCTTCTGTCCGCATTTGGCGCCATCTTTCAACTGTTTGTGTACCGCACACCCTGTCTCTTTTGGGCTGCAGGAATGGATCCCAAACTGTTGATCAGAATGCTGCTTGCTCTGACCAACACGTCACGAGTGGCAGTGGAGTTATTCCTTAAACTACAAAGGCAAGAGGAGTGCTACATTGATCTCAGCATGCGTAGTAGCTATGACACGAGATTGCTTGTGGCATTCATGGAGGTGCTGACCACAGTGGAATGCCACTTTTGGGCTCGGGAAACAAGCACTGATTGGTGGGATCACATCGTGATGCATGTCTGGGATGATGAGCAGTGGCTGCAGAACTTTCGCATGAGGAAAACCACATTCATGGGACTGTGTGATGAGCTCGCCCCAGCCCTGCGGTGCACGGACACGAGAAGGAGAGCTACCCTGTCACTGGATAAGCGCATGGTGATTGCACTGTGGAAGCTGGCTACTCCAGACTGCTACTGATCGGTCGTTAACCAGTTCGGAGTAGGAAAGTCAACTGCTGGAGTTGTGTTGATGGAAGTGTGCAGAACCATTAATCACATCCTGCTCTGAAAGACCATGACTCTGGGCAATGTGCGTGACACTGTGGATGGATTTGCACATATGGGCTTCCCTAACTGCGGAGGGGTGATAGATGGCACACACATTCCAATTTTGGCCACTGAGTACACTAATCACAAGGAGTATTTCTCAATGGTTCTCCAGGCACTTGTGGATCACTGTGGGCATTTCACAGACATTAACACAGGCTGCTCCAGAAAGGTGCATGACACATGCATCTTTCAGAACACTGGCCTGTTCAGGAATCTGCAAGCATGGACTTTCTTCCCAGACCAGAAGATCACTGTAGGGGAAGTCAAAATGCCCATTGTGATCCTGGGAGACCCTTCAGCTTGATGCCGTGGCTTATGAAGCCATACATGGGGCAACTTGACAGCAGCAAGGAGTGGTTCAGCAACAGGCTGAGCAAGTGCAGAATGACTGTTGAATGTGCATTTGGCCATTTAAAAGCCTGCTGGCAATGCCTGTATTGGAAGCTAGACATGACCTATGTTATAGCTGCATGTTGTATGCTCCATAATATTTGTGAAGGGAAGAGTGAAAGCTTCACTCAGGGCTGGATCACAGAGGCTCAGCGTCTGGAGGCTGAGTTTGAACAGCCAGAGAGGATCACAGCACAGGGCCATGAGGATCAGGGATGCCTTGAGGCAGCAATTTGAATCTGAAAGCCAAGAATATTTGTTGCCATGCTCGGGATTGCAGTGCTTGTAATGCTAGGATGTGATTGGTGCACATGATGCGAGAAGGGGGCTTAATATTATTGTGTGTTGCTTTGCAGTGCTCTTTTTGCTTTCACTTATAGAATAAAGATTGCTTTCAAACCAACAGAAATCTTTTATTAAAAGACAACAACCGGAGGAGAGAGTCAAATGAAAACATTCATCAGCAGGGAGGGGGATAGAAGGTGGGGGAAGGGAATGTCTTAAGAGGAGGAGGGGTCCCAGGGTGGCTACAGATTTGTGTATGTCCAGGGATCATAAGCAACCTTTGCCTTTGGAGTACAATGCAGTGGGTGCTGTACTTCAGCAGTGCCAAACTGCAGAGGGATGGCTGTTGAATGCAGCGGGTAGTGGAAGTCCCCAGTGCTGGACTGTGAGGAGGGAGGAGTGGAATGCTGCAGGCAGAGAGTGGAGCCAGGAGGTTGTTAAAAGTCTGTTGGCGGTGTGTGTGGAGCGCATGGGAAAGAGTTTTGCGACAGTGGCTGCAGGGGAGGGCGGGCGCAGAGCTGCTCGATTTGAAGAGTTAGTATCGCCCGGAGCATGTCTGCTTGGTGCTCTATAACGTTTAAAAGCCGCTCCATGGCTTCTTTCTGGTGTGCCGCGTTCTCCTTTCAGTCCCTCTTTTCGCTGTCCTGCCACTCCCTCAATTTCTTTTTCTCGGCGGTGGAGTGCATCATAACCTCATGCAGAAAGTCCTCCTTAGTTCTTCTTGGATGCTTTCTAATTCTGCACAGCCGTTCTGCCGCTGATAATAAAGAGGGAGGCTGGACTCCCAAGGTCATCTCTGTGAAGTTTAAATGCAACAATTTACAGAAGCAGTATTGTTTGCAACACAGGCAACACTGATTCAGTGCTTCAAAACACAGCCAGTACTGACACACCTGTCACTAACTGGCTGACCCCAGGCAAGCACATGTGAGCCACAAGACCCCCAAAATGATGAGTAGCCGCAGGGGCAGGGGAAATCACTCTTCCCAGACCCTGCTGTACACTGGGCACATGGCTTTTGGGGAGAGCCAGCACTGTAGGAGGGGCCTGATAATTATTCCTGTCCCCACACTTTCCTCAGGATGTGATCATTATGGAAGATATCTCACTGCTGAGGGTAAGCAGGGAATCAAGGGAGGGTCTTCTCTAAGCCTGCGGCTTCCGCCCTGGCCCCTATGCAGCTTGCCTGTGTGCAGCAATGGTCCACCCCCCAACCCACGTGGCGGCACAGTGGCTTGGGAAAGTTACCGTTAATGGGGCAAGAAACAAAGCAGCTCTGCCGAGGAACCTGCAGCAGTGGATTGCCCAGTATCTCCGAAAGAGTTTTCTCGAGATCTCTGAGGCAGATTCCCATGAAGTGAGGGAGTCTATCAATCAGCCTGTTCCATTGTTCAGACTAGGCATGCAGTAGGAGACAAGCCTGCATGCATGTCTGGCCTCCAAGTCTTCCTCTGACTCTGGGTCTCCCTCCCTCTCTTCATCCAAGATTTCCTTCTCCTGGCTCAGTATCCTCTCGACTGGCACATGAGCCAACAAAGTATCCACAGGGGCCATCACGGTGGAGGTGGGGTTGCCACCACGTATCGTGTCCAGCTCTTTGTAGAATCATTTGCCTCCCGTGCCTTGTGGTAAGTGTTCCACAGCTCCTTCACGTTTACCCTGCACAGCAATGTGTCCCGGTCATGGCCCCTTTCTATCATGCATTGTGAAATCTGTCCATAGGTATCATAATTCCTGCGGCTGGAGAGCAGCTGGGGCTGGACAGCCTCCTCTCCCCAAATGCTGATGAGGTCCAGCAGCTCAGCATTGCTCCAAGTGGGGGATCGCCTGGTGCGTGGAACAGGCCTGGTCACCTGGAAAGATGCGCTGAGACCACTGCACGTATCACTGAGCAAACAGGAAGGAATGTATTGGGTGGGACTGACAGTTGGTCTTCTGAAGGCAGGGCAGTAGAGTTCAAACCAATGGCCAGAGAGGCAAGAACAGGCATTGTGGGACACCTCCCAGAGGCCAATCACAGTGCTGTAATCGACCAGGGTGTCTACACTGGCACCGCAGTGCTGTAGCTCCAGGGCAGAAAGCTCTACGCCTCTTGTCGGGGTGGTTTTTTTAGAGCACTACAACTGCACAGTTTCTGCGCACTAAGCGGCTTTGCAGTGTGAACACCTCGAGAGTTATAGCACAGAAAGCTGCTTTATTGCGCAGAAATTTGCCAGTGTAGACAGGGCCTAAGTCTTTCTTCTGATGCAGATTTGATTCAAGAAGAGGCTTGGGAGGGCGGGGAGAGAGAAGGTCTTTCGTGAGTCAGACAGACTGGGTAATGTGCCCTGGTTCCCCAAGAACACAGAGCTGCTAGATAACACCAGGGAGCTGTACTCATACAGGAAAATGCACTTAAATTCAGAAATGACAGAATTAAGTTTGCCCATGTATTATGAGATAGTCTTTAATTACATGCTCACATGCTATTTTGTTCCACATGACCTTGGACTCCTTCTCAACTCTGTGTAAACACTATTTAAGGATACTAGAGAATCAGGCTCATAATTTTAAAATTTACACTGATTTGTAAGTCTGAAGGAGATCTACAGAACAAACCAACTCTGAAGAAAATGCATTCAGTAATCTTAAAACTATGTTCAGGATAAACAGCCAAGAGATTGAGATCATCCAACATTTGAGATGAACTCCTATTTAGGTGAGCTACATTTTGAGATGTTTTCTCATTTGAGATGGCCTACAGATTGAAATAATCCAAAAGTTGACATTGCCTACATTAAAACTACCTTGAGCCTGAGACGGCCAGGTATTCTATACCTAATGATTTTTAACTAATCTAAAGCAACAGATGAAAGAATTTCAACCTTTTGGCTATGAATATTCACAAACTTTAATGATTCCTGCCCCAGATGTTTTCAGTCTTGGTCAGTCTCTAACTATGATGATCTAAAATTTGAGGTACCTGTAATATCTGAAGTGTCTTTATAAGGGGGAGATCACTTTGGAATTGTATACAGTACAAAATGGGAAAAGAAGGATATGTAATCAAGGGCAGAAAAGCATCGTGGTGGTTGGTATGTCTGAAATCCACAAGGGAATACATCAGTGGTATCTGAGCCTTTGATAAGATTTGCACTGGGAGAGAAACAAAGTTTCTAAAATTAATGTGATTTTTTTCTAATGAAGATGTTTTTCAAATTCAATGAATATCTGTTTATTCTACAAAATATTAAAGCGAAAATTTAAAGTTTTAATGTGTCTATACATCACCCATGGACTGTATTTAGTGATTTAGGTCATTGAATATGCTCCTCTTCTCCATTCACTCATCCCTCTCAATATCTTAATTCAAGTCATGGTCATTGCTATCAACTTTTAAATCAATGCTTATTCAAAATCTCACATCTTTTCACATACCTTCCTTCTTTTTTGTGGGTTGATCTATGTTCCAGATGTTCTTGGGCACATTTCTATTGTCTCTCATTATATTGAATTCAGAAGCAGATTAAGCTTTATTAGGCCTCTGGGCACAATCCGGGAGCCCAGGGGCACTGGAACTGAGAGGGGTCAGGGACCCCCACTTTTAAAAATGGTAGGGCCATGCACATCTGCTTTTTTACATAGGTGTAGTAGCCTCAGGCAGTGGCAGCAGCAGGGAGCTGATGCTCCCCCACCGCAAAGCACAGTTCCTGTTAGTGGCACCAGCCTCTTCCTGGTGGGGTGCTGAGATGGGCCTGAGCCCCCCTTGCCCTGGGGCACTGCCCTCTGCTCCTCATCTTCCCCTGAGGCCACACCCACTGGCCAGGCCAGAAGCCAGGACTGGGATGTGGTAAAAGCTGCCCAGGGAGCCCAGGCTGCTCTGGGGAGCCCCAGACCCTCCTCCTGTCTGGACAGAACAGTGGAATGGATTGTTTAGCATAAAGAGTGAACACATATTTTGAGGGACCATTCAAGGTGAAAAACTCTGTTATGACCCCTCTAGACATAGGGAGGAAAGGAAAGATTTGGGGGGGAGGTAGGTGTAGGGGTGTATTTAGCTGTGACATTCTGAGCTGTTTTCCCAGTCCTGAAGAAGATCTCTGCATAAGCTTGAAAGCTTGTCTCTCTCACCAACAGAAGTGGGTCCAGTAAAAGATATTGCCTCATCCACCTTGTCTCTCTAGTATACTTGATCTGACATGGCTACAAGAACACTGCATACAAGTTTCATATTATCATGACTACACAACAACCTCTGCTACCCATATGTCATGGGAAGTTGACTACATTTGGCTAATTAAGCTTTTGTATAACTGAAATAATATTCAGTGTAATTCATTGCCACCAGGGGACATGTTAGAAAACTGGAAATTCTAGATAGCTGAGGTATGCATAAGGGGATGCACTCTAAGTGAAACCACACAATGCACTATGACTTAAGTTAAGCCATAAAAGCCACCCCTGTTTGGTGAATTCTGGGTCACACAACCACACTTTCCTGAGCATGTCCTGGTTGTGGCTGTAAAGTATCACTGCGTATTGCAGCCAGCATTTAAAATGGGAGTGTGCAATGATGTTTCCTGCTCATCTCCCTTCTACCCCAAACTGGTGCCTGTCCTCAAGCACCATCCAGGTTGCAATGGGAAAGTGGGTTGTGCTGAGGTGGCAACCATTGATCCCAAGGATGTCTTAACAAAAGCTGCAGCACAAGACCTCTTGCCCATGCCTCATGGCCTTTTTACTCAGCAGGGCTATAGCAGCAAACTGACTCTTGCAGTAGCCAGCGGTTCTGCTTACGTTGTGGCTTTCAGGGAAGTGCACTGAGGGCTGGTTCTTTTATAAAAAAGATTTAACCTTGCACCAGAAACAATATATGCACTGTCAATGCTACCCTTGTGCTTTATATTCTTTGCAGCTGAATCTTTGTCCATCAGCACATCCTCCACGTGGGGACAAAGACTTTCCCAGATTAGAAGGCAGAAAAAGAAGATTTGGGAGGACATGTTCAATGAGTTGATGCATGTCTCTGAGTGTGACAAGATGGAGCTCAGCACGTGGAGGATTGCACTGTCAGAGAGCCTGCACAATGACCACGAGGACAGGAGAGCATGCAGAGAATACAAGTGTGACATGCAGGTTGAGATGGTGTGGCTTATGAGGGAGCAATCAGAAATGTTCAGGCATCTGGTTGAGGTTGAAGAAAGACAGCTGGACATTAGAGTCTCTGTGCAGCCTATGCTGAACCTGCTGCTATCATCACCAAGTTCCTCATCCTCCTCTTCCAGACATCCTAGGATGTAGGGTGGGTGGGGTGGGAAGTCCAGTATCCCTTGCATTCAACTCCAGGGGAGGGTACAAGGACCAGAAGGTGCCCCTTCCCATACATTTGATTGTTATTGCAGTGCAACTATAAGCAAACTGTTTGTTTCTCCCCACCCCCAGTGTTAGCAGCCCTTTTGCCCCAGCTTATATTACTTTTCTTTGCTGTCTCTCAGTGTTTGTGAGCATAATAAAAAATAATGGATTGAGGAGAAAAGACTTTGTATTCATTCAGCACACTGTGATTAATGGAGGTGTGTTTACAGGGGAGTACATGCAATGAAGGGGACAGCTTGGTAAGGAACAACACACAGAAGTATGACATTACTGTGGGTCATTGATAAAACTAGTTTTCAAAGCCTCACAGAGACTCACATGCCTCAGTGTGCTTTTCTTATTGCCCTGGTGTCTGGCTGCTCAAAATTGGCTTCCAGGCAATCTGCCTCAGCCCCCCACCCCACAGGAAACTTTTCTCCTTTTGTTTTACAGATATTATGGAGCACACAGCAACAACAATGGGGGTATTGCTTTCACTGAGGTATAATCTAGTAAACAAAGTACACCAGCGGGCTTTTAAACATCAAAGCCACATTCCACCACCATTCTGCACTTGCTCAGCCTACGGTTGAATCTCTCCTTACTGCTATGCAGGCTGCCTGTGTATGGCTTCATAAGCCATGGGAGCAAGGGGTCGGTTGGGTCTCCCAGAATCATGATTGGCATTTCAACATCACCAACGGTATTTTTGCAGTCTGGAAAGAAAGTTCCTGCTTGCAGTTTTCTGAACAGATCAAAGTTCCTAAAGATGTGCACATCATGCACCTTTCCTGACCATCTCTCATTGGTGAAATGTCCCTGTGATCCACCAGCACTTGAAACACCATTGAGAAGTACCCCTTTTGGTTTATGTACTCTTTGGCAAGGTGGTCTGGTACCAAGATAGGGATATGTGTTCTGTCTATCGCCCCAGCACAGTTAGGGAACCCCACTGTGGCAAAACCATCCACTATGTCCTGTATGTTTTCCAGAGTCACTACCCTTCTTAGCAGAAGTCTATTGATTGCCCTGGCAACTTGGATCACAGCAGACCCCACAATAGATTTACTTACTCCGAATTGATTCCTCACTGTCTGGTAGCAGTCTGGAATTGCAAGCTTCCACAGCGCTATTGTCCCTCATTTCTCAACTGTCAGAGCAGCTCTCATATTACTATTGCTGCACTTCATGGCTGGGGAAAGCTCTTTGCACAGTTCCATGAAAGTGGTTTTATGCATTCGAATGTTCTGCAGCCACTACTCTTTATCCCATAGCTGCATAACTGTGTGGTCCCACCAGTCAGTGCTTGTTTCCTGGGCCCGGTAGTGGTGCTCCACCATGTCAAGGTGATGTGCAATTGTCGCCAGCATATGCAAATTGATCCACTCCATGGCTTCCAGCAGGGCTGCTTGTGTGGCATCACATTGTTCTGTGTGGCGGCTGCTGCTTCAGGTGAGCAAATACTGCAGGATAAGGCATGAGGTGTTTGTAATGCTCACAACAAAAGTGTACATCTGAGTGAGAATCATGCTTGCCCTGCTATGGCGTCTGCGTGGGTAACCCAGGCTTAAAAAAAAAGGAGCAAAAAAGGCTTGGTTTGTTTGCTGTTGATTTCAGGGAAGGAGGGAAGTGCATCATGGGAGGCTAGTGCCATGTTCCCATAACCACACAGGAGGCATTGCAAGCCCAACCCAACATTACACGTGTCTCCATGCACTGTGGGATTGCAACCGACAGTGCAGTGCTCCGTGAGTTGCTGCAAGCCCTTTTTGTGAGGATGCGCGCCACTGATACAATGTGCATAGTGGGGACATGCAGAATCGACTTGCTTAAATCAGAGGATCAATGTTGACTTAAATAAAATCGACCTAATTTTGTACTGTATACATACCCTGAGAAATCACCAGTATGGGGCAAGAGATCAGATTAAACTGTATCAGGAAGCATAATACTGCCAACATATTACCATTCTCATGGTATCAATGTAATAGGTGTGAAACAAAAAAATATAACACATTGGTACCATATGCTGAATTTAGGTAAAAATAGTTGACAATTCGAAGTGAGTGGTATTTGGCACCTGTGTAAAACACAGTTAATGGTTTTCTGAGATTTAAAGTGACAAGTGCACAGCCAGAAAGTTCTGGCTGAAGCAAGGTTATTTTTATTGTCATAGGAAGTAGAAGAGCCCCAGATGGCTTCAAGTATTTCATTTTTTTTTATACAAGTGGATTTAAAGCCAGCCGGGGCTCTGAGGTCACTGATCAGTATTCACTTCAAGCACACTTCTGAACTATTGTGGTAATGGCACCCACTCAAATCTACACCTGCTTCCATGGGATAGCACCTACTGTGCTTCTGAGAGCTATGAGCATAATACTGATAATGAAACAGTCACTGTTGAGACTGATTTTGTGTCCTTTGCCATGCATGAAAACAAATGAGCCAGGAAAAAAAAAAGCAAAAAAAAAAAAATAAATATCACTGAAGTAACATAGCATATACAGGTATATACTCATCTTTGTATGAGAGGATTAAACTGAGTTAATCCATAAACAACATCTTGTTAAAACAGGATTAAGGTTGGTAAGTGTGACATCCCTCCCAAAATAATCTAACAGAAAGGAAGTGACAAATTATGGGACACTTCTTAATTAGGGTACCTTAATATCACCAAAGCACACTTTTATTGACAGATTCCACAACTTTAATTTAAACTTCTTTCGGCCTCCAGCAGATAAGGAAACATGCTACACACATTAATCTCCTTCAAAGTACAAATACACAACCTTAATTTTGCTTCCATACTTTGCCTCAGCCAAAGAAATAACATATTCTTCTTTTAACCTGTGTATATATGTCAGCTGTGAATATTTATATGCCCCTGAGTCAGTAGTTAGGGTTATGAGAAATTTATATTTTTCCAGTATTAGAAGGGTCTAGTCTATATTAATATCTATAGTTATACAATTTAATTTAAAATAGTGCCATTTTAGTTGTAGAACCACCCAAAGGCATTTGATATTTTTTATAAAAAATATTTCTTAAATAAAAAAATCTTATGATTCCAAAACAATTTGTCTTCGAGAATTTACATGCCAAGTATAAGCCTAGAGTGGATTTTTATATCTGAGATAAAAATCCATTACAAATTGGGTTTATGATATAATCACTGTCAGAACCATAACTATAATGGAGCATCTTGGATATCAAGAGACATGCTTTATTCTCTGACCACTGAGAAATATGTTCAGCTCTCTGCCCACATGTGCATGATATAAGTGGAAGACACTCAACGCAGTCTTACTTCCACTTGGTATTAGGTGCCACCACCAACAATAATCGACCATAGCTGCCATATCTACATTCAGAACACTCTCAGGTATGTCAAAAGAGTGTAACTAAGTGCAGAGACATATATAAACAAACTTGCAAGACCTGGTACACGATAGGTAACTTGAATATAAGTTGAATAACTTTGGATATAATACTGATCCTTATGAGAAGCAGTTTTTCTGGTCCCTCCAATAACTTATTCTATCATCAATATGCATAGGGAAATGGAGATTTCTTAAAAACAGACCCATTGCACATACTAACCAACCTGACATAGTGCTAGACAATTTTACTGGAAGGCCCATAAGCCAAATTGTACCCTATGCTGTGGTCAGGTTAAAGAAAACAGAACCAGTCTTCAATTTATATTGGAATCCATTTTTGATTAAAGTTGTAAGTGCCAGCATTTGATCACATGTACTACGACATGGTGAAAACTACATTTCTCTGGTGCCAGCATGCCTTTCACAGATGCTGAAATTCTTTGCAAAATCAGATACTCAAGCATCTTAAAGCAGACACTTAGAAGTGAAACTGGTCTGTAGCTCAAAGGAAAATGTGGGTCTTTCCCAGGTTTCAGCAAGCCAATGACCTTCACTTGGTGTCAGATTCTAAGCAGTGTGGATTTCTGCAGAACTCTGTTGAAAAACCAAACGAGCCATTCCCAAAAACAAGGACCCAGATGTTTCATAAATTCAGGTGCAATTCTATCATATCTGGGTGCTGCACTCATTTTTAAATTATTCCATACTTTATCCAATTCCAGACTAGTGAAAGGCTCTATCATACTATTGTCTGGATTACTCCTTAAGAAACACCACTACTCGTCATTTGACATCTCTGTCAACAGGAGCTTTGGCAACCTTCAACAGATGATTGGCAATCTGATTTGGAATAACTGCCAGCTTGCTTCCTGCACATGGACACTGGGCCGCACCTAGTTGACAAATTAAGCTCCAGCTTTTCTGGCTTGACCGCGTAAAGTCAAGCACCACTGTCACTTCCTCCCATTGAGCCTGGCAAGTAGTATCCAACAATTCTATAAGATGGTCCTCAATCTCCAGATGACCTGACTGCTCATACTGCCTTAGGAAGTCTGCAGGATCCTTGTTCAAAGATGAAATGTATACCGGTTGGAAAATGTGTGGAACTTCCAGCTTTAAAAATGGTACAACAGAAATGACAGTTTGCATCTTCCACCAAGATGATGTTTAATGTGATGGTTATGATGCTCCATTCTAAATACTCTGTAAAGGAGCTGCAATCTGCCTTACAGACATTCCATTTAGGTTTTAGTATGCTCCTTATAATCTGAAAACACATTCCTATCAGAATCAACAAGAGACGAAACTGGCTATGTGGAAATTCATTAAGTACAGTACATGCCGCTGGCTGCGGATGATTGGCCAAAGATGTGACCCAGCACAGGTCTGGGTAGTGGTCCCTATTGCAATATGCTGAATGGAAAGTACTATGCTGCTTAGGATCATGGACCAGAATGAGATCATTATTTGTTGCCTACTCCAACAGTTCTTCACTGTTTGGGTCTGCAGTCACATAAGCCCACTCACTGCGATGACTATTAGAGTCACCAACATACGCTGTCAGATGCGTAAGCCTTGGGAGAACTTGTGGACCCCATGTTTCACCTGGTGGCATATATATATTTGTGATTTGACACCCACCAACTTCTATTGTCGCAAAAGGATGAAGATTCAATATGGACAGAATCCAATATATCACTATGGAGGTACATAGTTCAACCATGTTTCACATGGAGCTTATGCGCCAATACGTCTGTTAGTCTATAAGGTGCCACAGGACTCTTTGCCACTTTCACAGGAAGATCGTAACTTAACAGATTGAAACTAATGACCTTAACCAATGTGTTTCATTCAGCATGATGTTAGTTTCTTGTAGACGAATGAGGTCATCTAGAACTTCCTTTGCCAGAATACCAATAAGTTCTCACTTGGAACATTCAGCTGGAGGACCTTAAGTGCTGGACCTATGATGAGAAAATCATAGTCTTGAACCTGTTTGATCAGTTGACCAAGATTCATGGTAATCCCTGAATTTGATCTGCTAGTTGGATCATCCATTTCTCCAAACGGCAGACCAGCTGGGAACTTATGGGGGATGTGTCATGAACGCTGATCCATTGTCCTTCATAAATACCCAATGGCCTATGTGAAATGAGGTCTTCTCCAAGATCCTAGTGAACAGGTAGGTCACATGAATAGACCCATCTTCATGAACAACATTAATCAGTAACCTTTTTAGCAGACTCTGCAGGATTGATGAGGACTGAATGAAAATGGAGACTTATTAACCTGTAGCCTCTCAAAGGCAGTATATCCAGTTCAGGGATGAAGCACACTGGCGAAGCGCCATTGAGAAACTTGCACTGCTACTGCCCATTCTGTTCTTATTCACTAGACTCCAGTCTCCATTCTCTTTGTCATGCTTTTCACAAGAACTATATTCACTCCACTTTTTTAAAAAAGAAACTGTTTTCTACTGACAGAAAAGATGCTACATTAGGGTCTGTTAAGAACATGCTATATAATTACTCAGTATTAACCATATTCTGTACCTGCAACTGTACATCAGTCTCTTGCATTGCTGGGGGAAAAGATATCAGGGAAGGGCATTATTTTACTATGTAATGAATATAATAGTGATTGTTTGTCTTTAACATGGTTTAAAAGAAATCAATAGAGCAATAGCTAGGTTGCTTTTTTAAGTGCCTTTACACTGAAAGTTTCTTGCTTTAAAATATGTTAAGACTTCTTAGAGTCTTCTTCCTCTTATTGATTCTCATTTACATTATTTCTTCCTAATTTACATGGTTGAATGCCAGATGTTGAAAAAATAATGCTCTCCTTTATTATTCTGATGAGTAACTCTTCCTTTTAATGAAACATTGGTTTTCATTTGTTGTCTCTTTACTGTGGTACTGATAAAGGCAGAGATTTCAAATGCTTTTACAGTCCACATTTAAATTACATTTTTTCTTTCAAATGGGGCTAATACATTTTTTTCTCAAAAATTAGAGATTAAATGAAGAAAAAATCTAAGAATGCAGAAGTTATAATTGTTTTCTTGTATTTTTTCCAATCTATGCCATACAGCTGATCCCTCTTACTTTGAGGTACAAGTGAGTTGACTAAATTGTGATCCAGAAATTCTACTCTGCAGCACACAGACCCCTCTGAACTTAGTATGAAACTCTGGAGACCACAGAGAATGCACATATTAGCAGGGGGCATTGAATGCTGGGTTCAAGCAATCTTTGGCTATACTATCATATTAAGTATGTGAGGAGATACAGTTAGTTTTATTTTATATAAATGAAGTCTTCAGACATTTGAAAAGCTTCTAATGCAGTCCTCAATTTGATACTTCAGAAGTAGGATTTACACACGAAGAAACTTGGCAGGATTTATGAAAACCTTGAAATGCCTTACACGCAATACCTAACCTAGGTAACCTTGCTAATTTATTTTGTCACCCTTTCGCTCTATGACCCTTGCCCTCTTGTTTGTCACACTCACATTTGTCTTATCACAGGGAAAAGTACAAACTTTAACTTAGTGTGAAGACTGGGGATTTAAGTATTACAGCACTGAGCATTCAAAAATTTAACTTTTAGGCACCTAGGAAACCATAGGAACAACACTGAAATCTACAAAACCTGAGTTACAAAACCTGGGGATAGGTGCCTCAGAATGGTATCCAAAAAGCCAAGCACACTTAGGTGGGAAGATACCTAAGCTAACCAATGGGAGATGCTCAGGAGAAGGGTCTGCCCTCTCATGGCATCTGGCAATTAGGGACCTCCCTACAGCACAGGCTTATCTCTGCTTTCAATACACTAACCAGGGGATTGTAGAGATATGTATATAGAATATTATAATTTAGAGATGTTCCCTCATAAGGGACAGTTTTATAAACATAGGGCTTTGGAGATGTGCCATGGAGACTGGGGTTGGAATCACTGCATGGATGTGCGCAACAGTTTACCAGAGACACTCTCCAGTTTGTTTTATTAAAGTTTTGTTCTTTTCTCATTTACTAGTTCATTATTTAATGAACCCCAAAATCATTACAGGGAAGATAGGTATTTGGCCACTTATTTGCATGCTGGAGCCCAATCCAGTAGGCATGCTCAGAGGCTGCTTAGTTCCACACAAAACTGGAGGAGGAGCTCTCTTATAACCATTAATCCCAAGGTCAGGGTACCCACCTGGGATGTGGGAGACTACCATTGCATGTCCTCTCTCTTCCTGATGAGCAATAACTTGAACAGTGATCTGTTATCTCTCAGATTAGTGCGCTAACCAATTAACTACAGCATAACTTTCACTTTATGGCCCAATTAATATTTAATTAAAGTGGAACAACTTTGATATGAGAGATCCCCACATTAAACTATCCCATAGCCCGGGGTTAGGATATGCACCTTAAGAGGTGGCAGATTCCCATTCAGATCCCTTCTCCTAATCAGGAAACGGGGAAATTTGAACTTGGGTTCTCCCATATCCTGGATGAGTACCTAACCCCAGGGCCAAAGGTTACAAAGGGAGATTATCATTCTCAGTTTTGTATAGATATAGACAGTGTCTGATCACACCTACCAGATTGGGCCTTGCATGTGAGTTAACACTGTGACAGACAAAGCTTTCCAAGGAAATTGCCCTATTGAATTATATTTAAATATATTTGGAGTGCATTGTATTAAATGGATGGTTTGTGTAGTGTGGATGGGAATTTTTTTATGGAATCCCTCAAAGGGGAGGTGAATGCAAATGCCCACCTCTGGTTATGCAAAAACCAGCCTTCTGAAGCTATACTTGGTGGAGGAATCCATTGTTGTTGATCACCTGTTCCTGGAGATTGGAGATCAAAGGCCCAAACTCTTTAACAGAAAGACTGAACTATTCACTGGGTGCTGGTTCTGAGCTAAATCTGTTACGAACTTGAAACCACAGAAGGGAAAAAAAAAGTGCGTGGGGTTTAAAGGATTGACTCTTACCAGAGCCCTTGGTAGAGTTTGGGTGGCCACTGGTAAGCTTTTTAGCGTGTGTGTCGGTTCTTTGATTGGTTTTAATATGCTTTTCTCTCTAGTGCCTTCACCTTAAGAATACATGTACTTTTTTATGAAGGGTTGTGTGGTAACTTATAACTGTTGGCAATTACAGCTCTTCAGAGAGAAAGCAAAGTGCAGGTGCTGGCATGTTTAGGTATTCTGGATTTCTGAAGAATTAAGAGTGTGGGCAGGGAACTGTGCAGCCTGGAAAAAACCCAGTCAGGAGGGATGGAGATGGGGGGTGGGTCTCTTCCTAAAGAGGAGCCAGGAGGGACAGAGACGGGGGCGGGGGTCCTCTTCCTAAAGAGGAGCCAGGTAACATTTAAATTAACACTATTCACACCAGTAACTTTATTCTTAGAATTAGTTATATAGTGAGGGAACCGAAAGAATACCAGGTGATGGCTGAATAGCCATCTGTCTTGGATGGTTCAGACCAGGAGTCAGCAACCTTCGGCACACGGCCCATCAGGGTAATCTGCTGGTGGGCCATGAGACATTTTGCTGACATTGACCCTCTGCAGGCAAGGCCCCCCCGCAGCTCCCAGTAGCCGCGGTTTACCGTTCCCGGCCAATGGGAGCTGCGGGAAGTTGAGTGACGCAAGACAGTCAAGGTAAACAAAATGTCTAACGGCCCGCTAGTGGATTACCACTTGCTGAAGGTTGCTGACCCCAGGTTTAGATGTGACTAATTTGGGGCTTACTTGACGATTGGATATAGGGGAACAAGTACTGCAATAAAGAACTCCATTTACTCAGTCCACCTCTGGGTCCTCCTGCTCCTTCTTTCTATCTCTGACATGTTTATTCTACCTGAAGCAGTGTGTTTGGTTTGAAGCATGACAGAGACTCCCTTGGGATCACAAGCCTGGTACATATCAATTTCTTTGTTAAATTGATGAATTTATATAAGCTTGCAGCGTCCAGTGGGCATAACTGGACTTTGCAAGATGGAGGTTCCTAGGGTTGGGTCTGAGACCGGAGATACTGGCTTGTGTCATTCGGTTGCAAGTAGCTGGGAGCAGTTTACATGCCAGAGGCTGTGTGTGAACAGCCCAGGAGTGGGGGTTCTCACAGCAGAGCAGGGTAAGGCTGGCTTCCAGAGTCAAAGATTGGAGTGACCTAGCAGATCACCGGTCCAGATAACGCTGGAGGGAAATGTCACAGAATGCAATGAGAGTTAGGCACCTAAATACCTCTTGAGAATCTGTGTCAATAATTACTGTGAATAAATTGACATGTTCTAAAACCTATAATTGGTGAATTTCCTTTATTGTATGGCCTGCTCTTTGGAATTCTCAAACCAAAACGCAAGCTGTATGACAGCTGTATTTGGTCATGTAAATCACCTGGTATTGTTTCTGTTCCCTGACTGGATAACTCTAATTCTAAGAATAATATGTCTGGTGTAAATACAATTAATTGAAATGTTGCATTCCTTCAGCACTTTAAAATGCAAGCTTAAAAACTGGACTTTCATTAATATTTGTGCTGGTAAAACTAACTCACACAAATGTTCACAGAAACAAAAAGGTTACAGACCCAGCTGAAGTGAATGTGTTTACAAAATTCTAATGAATATTTGCATAATCTTTTTGCAGCGTGCTCCCATCTCTATTTATTTACTTTCAAATATATACAGATTAGAGAATAAAATCAAAGTAATCATTGTAAATATGCATGCTGAAATAAGTGTCTCTTCAAATGCTTGGGTTTGGAATTAAGTGCATTCCTGAATCATCAAATATTCACAAAAATAGGACAGACAATAAGAGCTAAAGTGTATCTGATGAATAATAGAACCTTGGCTCCTTTGGTTTCAGTGTCACATCATGTTATGTCACATTATATCTCATAACAAGGGATAAATAATAATAATAAAAGTGTAGAAACACACCCACCTCAATGCCTAAGGCCAAGTACGGGGTTCATGTTTGCCAACATCCAACAAAGACCATGTCTACACTACAAACTGTGGTTGATGCAAATTATGCTGGCATAAAGCCACCACAGTTAGTGTGTGTGTGTGTGTGTGTGTGTGAGTGCGCATACTTGGCTCCTTGAGTCAGTGCTGTGTGTATTCACCAGGAGTGCTTGTGTAAATGCACAGTGAGATGCACAATGAGTTGGTATACCAGTGTACAATCTGCAACAGTCCATCACACTGTCTTTTGAAAAGTTGTGGCAATGCGTAGTGGGGAAAAATGAATCATGCAGGGGTGAATGGGAGCAAGGGGTCAACTTTTCAGGATTCAATTGTCTCCATCCTATAATGACATCTATCTCCCATAATTTTCATACTTTAAAAAAAAACAAAACCGTGAACCCATGTGACCCTCCTCACTGTCCACCATCTCGGACAGAAGCATGGAGCCTGCACAGCTCTGCACTATTGTCATGAGTATTGCAATCACAAGATGCACAAGCATCCAGTATTTGCAGAGACATAAGAAGAATTCAATCAGAGGGGAACATGACTATTTCTTGGAGGAAAAATTGCTGTTCATGCCTTTGAGAGGGTTCTGGTGAGCTACATTAATAATGGCGAATGTGGTCCAATTTTATTCCATGCAGTTATTTTTTTTTCAATTTAGATAAGTAAAAATGCATTGTTCATTTAAACACCATCCAACCAGAGGCTATAGAGAAAATTGTTGGAAAGCCAACTGGAAAAAAGTTGCTCACTGAAGGTTTAACCATCCTTTCTAAATGCAGGTCAGAAAAATAGAAGTGTTTATCTAGGACAATATTTATTCTGTTCAATGTCCAGAACTTTGGGCAGCCAACAGATAACAGCTGAATGAACTACTGAAAATCATAAGAGTTAGGACTTTTCAGGGATGATGAAATAAGGCTTCATTATCACAAATGAAATCAAATTGAAATAAAAGGAAATTTGATGAGCAGCAGCTCATCAGTTTGCCAGCTTATATTGTATATTTTTAAAAACTGTTATTATTATTGAGGCTATGATTTAGTCACGGGTATTTTTAGTAAAAGTTACCGACAGGCCACAGGCAATAAACAAAAATTCATGGCCCATGACTGTCCATGACTTATACTAAAAATACCTGTGATTAAATCGGGGGGGGGGAGAATGGGGGTTCTGCTGGGAATGACATGCCTGGGGCCAGTGGCAACAGCTGCCCAGGTCTGCGAACCGCGGCTGGTGTGGCTGTCCCAGGGACCACCTAAGTAGCTGGCCCCAGAGCCAGCTGCCTGGGTGGCTCTGGGGTCAGCCACACTGTCCCCAGCCACACCTGCCCCTTTAGAAGTCACAGAGGTTGCAGAAAGTCACAGAATCTGTGACTTCTGGGACAGACATGGAGCCCTAATTATTGTTACTATTATTTATTTTGTATGGTAGATTTCCATTCTAGTTTCTAACAGCAATCTATTTTGACATATGTCATCTAAAGTATATACTTGAGGTGGACACTCAAGCCAGAATCCCACAGGCATTGAGAGAGCAAATCATATGATTTATTAATAAATGATATGCTACATATCTATACCCTCCACCAAAAAGAATGATTTATTGTAGCCTGATTTATATGTACAAAAATCACCTTGGAGCTTCACAGAACATGTTTATTACCCCAAAAGACCACCAATGTACTGTAGTGTGGAGCAGTCTTTTTTTGTTTGTTTCTTTGTTTTTCATGGGGCTGGGGGAAGGAAATAGCCATACTAAGACCAGTCAGTGAACTTTTTTGAAGCTAAAGAAAGCAAAAGAGTTTGTCCATTAAGCAAAACAGCAAAGGACAGGAGCCTGCAGCTGACTTCTCATGGCAGGGTGTTCATAACTTCATTTCAGGGGAGAGTATTGATCTCTAATGTGTTGTAGGGCGGAAACGTGGCACAAGAAGAAGAAGAAGAAGAACAGATAAGAAACCTACAAAAAATTGTATCAGTTCCTCTTCTATTTCTTCTGTTTGCTTTGCAAGAAGAAGAAGAAAATAAAGCAATCACAAAAACAATTTTTGCTAAGGAGGAGTCAAAGTTAATATATGGGGATTAAACCATCTTTATCTTCCTTTAACTGTTCTCTAGAGAATCAAAAACTGAGAGCTGAGAATAGGGAAGCGGGAGCAGTGATGAGATATACAGGTTACCATCAAGAATGCTTGTGCTATGTGGCATGTTAAAGCTAAATTGTGTGGCATCTCCAATTTATGAAATACAGCTGCACTGGATTATGTGACTGTTAATGATTACAAAATCATTCTAACAGTTTCAGCTGTATTGAAATAATTCAGTAAAGTTTATCCCAGGAACTAATGCATGTTATTATATACACTGCAATAGAGCAATACCACACAGTATATTCTAGTCTTTTCACCATGGATAAACCTTTACAAAAGAATGAAGAACCAGGTCAAAGATAACTCCTTATTGTACCTTATGTATGTGTTAGATGGAACTGGATCCCCTCTATAAGAACCGGAAATTATACAGAATCTAGCCAAATGTAGAAAAGAAGAGGTGGAATGGTGGTTGAAAAAGCTCATGGGTCTAGCTTCAGATGGGCTAACACTCCATTGGCGTAGCTCAGGCATAACTTCCAAAGTTCACACTTCATTCTTGTGAACCTAGGAAGGGAATTTCAAATCTCCTGCTACTATGTGGAGATAGCTTTCCATCATACAAAGCTGTGAGAATGATTGGTGGAGTTAATAATAGGGACATCTTCACAGCTGACAATACCAGTTAAAGGTTAGGAACGTCCACCACTACAAAGCACTTAAAGAGTGGAAGGGAAAAAATACATGGGGCTCCTGGCACTTGGGCCAAAGATAGGCTGTCTTATAGTGGGAAACTGGGAAGCAGAGCTGGATCAATAACTAATTACATGGTTCTCCAGCAGTTGAATGAAACATTTGGTTTGGTTCAAAACCAAATGTTGAATTCTGTTGTTTTTAATAAGAACAAAGGAAATGAAGGGTTTCATTCCAAAACCGAGATGAAGGGGACACATAACCTTTAGTCCACTGGTTAAGATGCTCATCTGGGATATAGCACACCTTGGTTTGAATCTCCACTCTGGATCAAGAACTTCAACTCAAGTTTCATCTCTCTCAGGTGTGTGCTTTAACCACCAGGCTTCAGGATATTCTAAGATTTCTCTCCTGTTGAAGTTGTTCCACTTTGTGTGAAATACTTGATTAGTTATTTGGTCAGAGAGAGAGAGAGAGAGAGACTGTAGAGTCCACTGATTAGGATGCACAGCAGGGGAAGACATGTAGGTTCCAGTCCCTGCCCCCACACCATCCCATTTTATAAATCTAGCCTGATTTTGTGTTCCTTTATGAATCTCTTTGATGAATTCATGTCAGGTTCACAAATAGTTGCAGATCTATCCAAAACTGCACATTTTGGCAAATCAACTATTAATCTGAAAAAAATTGCCCACTACTAGTTTTAATTTTTCCTAGTATAACTTGTATTACACAGTCACTGACAGACAGACAACCAGTCCACCTGGGAACAGACTAAAAGCCAGCAAGAGCCAATGGGTCCAGTTCTCCTCTGACTGGTGTTATTCCATTGATTTTGGTAGACTTACAATTAACACTTGTGTTCTTAGGACCATTAACTCCATGCTACAATCAAAATGATATATTGTGGAAATGGACATTTAGAGGGAATGAAGAAATAGGTAAGATTTACTTGAAATGTCAGAAACATCTCAGATGCCTGTTGATACAGAAGAAAAATAGTGAAAAAAATAAATTCCACAGTCAATAGATGTGAGCATCTGTATTAATTATTACACACACAGACACACACCAGCATCATCAAAGTTAAGTTCAAATAGCACCTGGTTGAAGCTACAAAGTAATTAGCCTGGAATGAATCAAGTCAGCATCTATGTTCTGAGAAAAATAGACAGGTAAACTCAGGACTGAAATAAGTTAAAAACTGACTCTTTTATAATTGACTCCAAGCAACACAAAAGACAGATATTTCTACATCAGCAATTTAATTATCTGTATTTAACTATGAAAGTTTTGGTTAGCAGTAGCATGCTTAACATTTGTGTCACATTAATATTGCAGTAGGTTAACATAATAAGGCATTAATTTAATCTACCAGAACTATTGTTTAAATAAATATGAGACAATAATAATTCTCTTTGGAGCTTACAAAATTAACAAAAGGTCCTGGGGAAGATGTTACAACCGCTTTGTCTCTCAATTTACAATTGATTAAGATGAGATTTCATATGAAGAAGGAAAAAAGAAATGGAGGCCAATCATACAAATGATTCATTTCTTTATGGCCTAAGAGTAGACCTGGGCAGGAATTTGTCGAAGAAACATTTTTTCCCCATTGTAAAATACCAATTTGTCCAAAGCATTCTTTTTCTTTGTGGAAACATACTGGGTTCAACAACACTCCCTCATGTCTGGGATAGACTTTCTGGAGAGAGACAGACTGGGAAGTGAGAGACCTGCTCAAGTCCCTAGTATAAATTAAGAAGAGCAGGGACTGGAACTTAGGTCTCCCACATCCCAAGGGAGTGTCCTAATCATTGGGTTTTTGGTGACTCTGGAATGGTTGTTGTGTCTGGGACTCTATTGTGCATTTTTGTGAAAATTTTCAGAAGATCAACTTGATTTCACACTGATGTGGAGCAAAACCAAATTCTAAAGCTCTAATTTGTTCACAAGAAGGAATTTTTTTTTTCTCGCCAGCCCTTGTTAGCAGATAATCCTTTCCTTGAAATTCTTGAGAACACATTAAAAAAACTATGCATACGTCTTTCTATAGTGGTTTGATTTATTCCATATATGGCATCTACTTCCTCTCTCTTTTTTGGAAATGACTTCCAAATTTGTATAACTTTGTTTATACTGATGGTTCTGCTACTTGACATTAAATCAGATACTCAGACTTTTGCTAAATCTCCAAAAGCAAGCTGGTGGTACCACAGTTTAATACACTTAATTCTCCCATTTCTAATACTAACTCACAGGAAATAATATTTATTAAACAGATATAAAGAAATCAGTCACTCATTGGTTCAGGATGAAATTATGCTGGGTGATAGTCCATATGATTATTACCTGAAGTGTGTGGGGATTTTTTCTTTCAAATGTTTCTGTTTGATTGCCCAATGGACTTCCCCCGCAAAAAAACCCCAAGGTTTTAAACATTACATTACACTGAGTCCGATAAATGTCAATTTAGTGGCCATTAAAATATTTTAGGTACTTTATTTCCAATGCACAGCCGGTATACATATTTCTAAACTCAATTTAATAGGGATTGAAAATACCTTTTTTCAGGCTTCTTCCAAGATTTTTATCTTTCTCTTTTAATTCCCCTCCATTCACGAACATCCTTCAGTGTATCAGCTCTTTTTTTCATCTGAAGACCATTAGCACTGCTCTGAGCATCACAGAAAAGCCTCACCTGACAATCTGGCCTTTCAGGAAATGAGCCAATGGTCCAACTTAATTCTCTTTTTAATTATGGTCCATGATCCAGGACATAAATGAAGGGCCTGCAGCTGGCAGTGGAAAATTTGCACAAAGATCATGGTCTGTATGTAAAGCTGCACTTGGCATTACTGGATGGGGGGCGATATATTCTCACCTTCAGGATCACCACTGTTTCTGCCTGGTGTTTTTTCTCTTTTTCTCTTTCCCCCTCCTTCTTCTCTGTTTCTTCCACATCTCTACGTTTCTATCACTCCTCTTGTCTACCTCTCCATTTCCCTTGGTACATCAGCTTCCAATCCCTCTTCCTTCCTGCTAACTCATCCCATCTGATAAAATCATCACCAATGAAATAACTAAATGATGGCACATAAAAGGCTACTACTAGTCTTCAGGCTCAACACTGCCAATTAGATTAATAGGAGCTGTTGAGTTCATGTGTCCCAGAGTCATTGATTTAGCACTATCTGCAGACTAAGGAAGACAACAGTGCACTTCACTTCACATTTTGAAGGTTCATTTCACAAAACAATGAAGGACTAGATTCTGTAGAGTCTGAGTATGCCAGGTAGACCTGGTGTTTGATACTTGTTTTATATAAACACAACAGGCTTGATTCTCCTTCACAACATAAATGAAAAATGCCATCATTTTGATTTTGTAATTTTTGCACCCACTTTGAACAGATACGAGTTCCACCACCAAATGCAAGGAAGTAAAAAATCAGGCCCACTTTTCTCCTGTCTCCTGTTACAGAAGGTCCATGATCAGGATCAATATTCCAGTTTCCCACATATGCTCACCTAGAGTAGATTTTTTCACCGGAGTCACTCAGTACAAAAGAGGATTCTTTATCAAATGAATAGGAACTCAGTAATAAACTTGTTTTACCAAAAATCACCCATAACTTTCCTATCAAGGAATGCCTTTGAAATTGCTCCTTATTCATAGTACTTAAGAGGGCTGGTCAAGCTCTTTGCTGTTTGGAAGGTCTCAGGGAATTATTGTTGTGTGTTAAATTTAAAATCACTAAAAACACATTTTTTTCAAGGAGATTGAAAAGATGCATTTTAAAAGCATTGTTTATCAAAGTAACACAGTGAAAAAACACAAAAGGACACCTGAAGGGTTTCCATACTTTAATCACAAGCTCTGATATTTGGATTCTCAATAGTTCATAAAATATTCAGGTAGTCCTCAGGCCTCAGTGATACTTTTTCACCTGCTTTGTCTTCAACATGCTCAGTCACTGGTGATGTATGTCTGTCTTACTCAGGACCTGATGCAATACATTTGACTGTGAAATTGAAGAAATTTAGAAAAAGAGCAGCTCAGCCATGTACCGCTGTGATACGTGCAAGACTAGGAAAGGATTAAGCATGGAATTGGCCGCATTAAACTGATGGAGTTTGCCCAGACTGTGCAATGTCTTTGTTCTACAGCATTTTCTGAAATGTCCTTGCTAGAATATTAACACATTAATTAGGTACATAAGACAGGATCTGGTATGTTCAGCAGAAATGGAGTAGTTAAAAAGGAAGCAATGGGGGATAATTTGAGTTCATAAACCCATACATGTGAACTCTGAAATGCAAACAGTATATGAGGGGGCAAAGTAACCCAAATTTTGTTTTGTTTAACCAGACTTTTGAAATAGATATCTCTTTTTTAAGACGTAAAATGAGTTTTGGAATCCTTGGGATATTTTCTAATATGTTTTTGGTTGGTTTGTGGAAGCTCTACTTTGTCTTGTTAATTGCCTAATCTACTTTTTAGTACAAGTTTAACAGGCTGATATGAATTCAGTAACTTGGCAATACAAAATAGAAAAATTGATATTGAGAGGATAAAGGATTTTAATACAGGAACATAAAAACATTTCCATTCACAACATACACACATTGATTTTGAAGCAAGGCTTCAAGGACTCAAGGCTTATCGACACAATGCTTCAACCTGCACTAAAGGGGTGTGAATTCTAATGTGCACCAATATGTTGCACACTAACTGGCCTACGTAGACCCTGCTGGTACAGACTAAAAGTTCCTTAGTCTCAGGGTCTACAAAGGCTACTTAAGGTGCAACAGATTGGTGTGCATTAGAATTCACATCCCTCTGGTGTGCATTGCTGCACCATGTAGACAAATCTTCAATTCTATCGTCAATTACACCCATTCAAACCCATTGACTTCAGTAAGTTTAGCTAAAAACAGATTTTAACTTTGAAGCATAAAACCCACATCAGTTATATAATTTGTTACACAAGTGTATTTACAGAACCTTGATATCTGGAAAGGGTGTTGACATACCCTCAAACTGGAGTGCAGCCCAATTACATACAGAAGAAAGGAATAATCAATTACACTTTGGAGCTGTAACAATCATACGCAACCAAATTGGTGGCTGGTATAACTTCAGCAAAGTCAAAAAAGGGAAATCAGACTAGCCCTGAACTGTAGAGTCTTCTTGGATTGAAGACCCCAACCAGGTGACCCCCTCCCCGCTCCCAACAGCCGCTCATTCTGCTTGTGTTTGAAACTGGCCATTTGCCAGAAAATAAAATAAAATACAGAAACATGGAAGAGAATTTGTGATGGGGTAATAGCCCTTTCTATCCCATGATAGGGTATGAGCCAATAAATTAAGTCTGCAGTACTTGTGTCATAATTAATTAATTAATTCTCATCCAGAGGGATAGTACTAGGAGACATTATGTGATAACTTAATACATTCCTGACCTCACAAAATGGATAGAGTTCTGTCTTAAGGGAGGAGCACAAAAAGAAGAAAATGTTTTGTGAAGGAGTTGAGCTAGCAATTACAGAAGAACAAACACCATGCACCGCTACAGAGTAGGGACCGAATGGCTAGGCAGCAGTTCTGCAGAAAAGGACCTAGGGGTTACAGTGGACGAGAAGCTGGATATGACTCAACAGTGTGCCCTTGTTGCCAAGAAGGCCAATGGAATTTTGGGCGGTATAAGTAGGGGCATTGCCAGCAGATTGAGGGACGTGATCATTCCCCTCTATTCGACATTGGTGAGGCCTCATCTGGAGTATTGTGTCCAGTTTTGGGCCCCACACTACAAGAAGGATGTGGAAAAATTGGAAAGAGTCCAGTGGAGGGCAACAAAAATGATTAGGGGACTGGAACACATGACTTATGAGGAGAGGCTGAGGGAACTGGGGATGTTTAGTCTACAGAAGAGAAGAATGAGGGGGGATTTGATAGCTGCTTTCAACTACCTGAAAGGGGGTTCCAAAGAGGATGTCTCTAGACTGTTCTCAGTGGTAGCAGATGACAGAACGAGGAGTAATGGTCTCAAGTTGCAGTGGGTGAGATTTAGGTTGGATATTAGGAAAAACTTTTTCACTAGAAGGGTGGTGAAACACTGGAATGCGCCACCTAGGGAGGTGGTGGAATCTCCTTCCTTAGAAGTTTTTAAGGTCAGGCTTGACAAAGCCCTGGCTGGGATGATTTAGTTGGGGTTTGGTCCTGCTTTGAGCAAGAAGTTGGACTAGATGACCTCCTGAGGTCCCTTCCCACCCTGATATTCTGTGATTCTATGAAACACCTCAGGAATTCAGCCTGAGGGGGCCAGTGCTCACTCCAGAGCTGGAGAAGACAACTCTAGACTGATTGTGAAAGGAGACTGAAGATAGATCCCAGGGGAAAAGCTGATTTAATAAGAGACTGTAGACATTAGTTTGAGTTTTTGTTGCCCCCAAAGGGATCTGAATTAGATGCTACTCAACTGCAAGGTTGAGGTGTGCACAGTAGCAGATGGCCTACAGGGGTTTGAAGGTGAAGACCCTTGCAACAATGCAGGGGAAGTGCTCTGGTGGTGAGCATACACTACAACACAGTCAACCTATTTAGGTTCAAAATACATGCTTTCATGACAGATAAATTCCAACCTGCATTCTGCGGAATACCTTTCCTGTAATTACAGGAGAATGCCAGTTAGTCGTTCAATGTATTTATATATATAAAATTTGAGTCCTCAGCAGCCAGTCATTGTAATAGAGCCAAATGATACATAACTATTTTTTTAAAAAAAGAACACAAACAAATGCATTCTACAGGGTGCTACTCTACAGGGTGCTATAGGATTTTCCTTACTTTAAGAAAGATAGTTAGGAGCATATAAATATTGCAATGTTCCTTTATTTTTTTGAATATATTTATCGTAAAAACAAATGTCCCTTCTAGATTTCATTTTTTTCTTTTTATAGGTCACCATTTCTTCCCTCTTATCTGCCCGAGAACTCCTCTTCCAATCTTATTTTCTCCTTTTTTTGTGAAAAATTATCTCCCACACATTTTTTCTTCTTTTTTTTCTTTTTCTGGACTGATGCATTCTGATCTGTAGTATTTTACATCTTTTTGCATTGGTGGAAATGACTGCAGAATGTGCAAAGCAGTGAGGAATCAGGCCCTTTGTATCTATTTTATCTTCCTTTGAACTGAAATTACATTTTGTTTTCCACATATGGTCATAGCATTTCCTTTACCTTCATCCTTTGTCTCCTATCCCCTTTCTATTCAGTTCTTTCTCTCTCCCTATTCTGTATTTCTCACCTAGTCTGTGGTGTCTCCCTTTTTCCTTGTGTATGTGTGTGTGATCTCTTCCCTTTTCCTATGCTAGCTCCTATGATCTCTCTGCCCCCTGGCACTGCACTGCTATTTAAAGCAGTGGGCACAACTGAGGCAGCGGATTGGTCAAGGGGGGGTTCCTCAGAGCTTTAGGAGGAGATAAAAGTGAGGGCAGTGCCAGAGCACTGTCAGGAAGCAGTCTATCACTCTTTCTTCTGCATGGCTTCTTATATCCTGCATCACTAATATCACAAAGAAAATCTGGGGTAGTAAGACCCTTTTAAACCTCTAAGAAGCATTGCCCATGACAAGGTAGGAACACCCTTTCTGTTTTGAGTGCAGTAGGCAGCAACTATACGTTGTGAGGTACCTGCTATCTCTCTAGTCATTCTCAAAAAGAACAGGAGGACTTGTGGCACCTTAGAGACTAACCAATTTATTCGAGCATAAGCTTTCGTGAGCTACATGAAGTGAGCTCTAGCTCACGAAAGCTTATGCTCAAATAAATTGGTTAGTCTCTAAGGTGCCACAAGTCCTCCTTTTCTTTTTGCGGATACAGACTAACACGGCTGCTACTCTGAAATCTAGTCATTCTGTTATACGGATGGTATTTAACTTTCTCTCTCTTTCTCACAGAGACTGGTAAATCCTTCTCTGCCTCAAGGAGAAAAAAAATCTACTGTGTGAGACTGACAATTTGTGAGAACCATCTGTCTTCTGCAATATCAGCCCAGTGCAAGAGAGTGAACTAATTAGTCCTGCTGCTCACTGCCTATTAGAAACAAGAAAAAAATAGGGTCGGAACTCTAAGGTACTGTTTTAGTGACTGCCTAATGTTTTGTCCCATGCTACCTGTATAACTAAGGGATAAGTGAGTTCTCTAAGCCTTGGGACATTTTCTAATAAGTTTTTTAGTTAATGTGTAGGCATACAGCACTCAGTCATAATAGCATATTTTGCCAGTTCAAAATAACAAATATATATATATATATATATATATATATATATATATATATATATATATATATATATATATATATATAAATAAGGACTTGAATAACACAGATCTTTTAATACAACAATAAGAATGAAGTTGAACTTCAAATGTGAATATAGCTTTTGTTTTAATTATAAAGATTCAACATTGTATATGTCATGGAAACACTTAGGGTGACAACTGGAAATGCTGAGCTACATGGGAAGAGTATTTAGCTTCCATATGCTCACTTGCGTTTGTATAGAATTCCGTTTGGCTTCTATTTTCATACCTAAAAAGAAAAGAGTTTAATGAAAGCCTCATTTCATTTTGAGTTACTTTTGTACAGGTTTGAGTCATAAACAGCCCAGGGGGATTATACAGGAGCACTATCTGATTGGAGCTGTGGATTGTAAACCAAGTACCTCATAAGTTGTGTTGAGCATCTTCAGCTTCCATTGCAGACAGCAGGAGTTGAGAACCCTCAGGATCAGGCCTCTTGATGAGAAATGGAAGCATTTTCACTTTTCAGCCAGTTTAGTGTTAATGGAAAAAGAAGGTGACACAATCCTCAGATGTGAAATCATAGGAATATCAAGCAGGAATGGATATAGCGTTTACTGAGTGAGGTTCTTTGACCTCTGTTATTCAGAAGATCAGACTAGATAATAGTAGTGGTTCCTTTTGGCCTTAAAATCTATGAAATATTGAGGCAAACTATTGGGTTTTTTTTAAGCATTCAGATTTTAATCAAGCTAGTTAAATGAACTGTTTTCTAATTTTAGGAAATGATTTTATAAGATTAATGTACATTTTGGATCCCTTTTAATAAAATGGAATGAGTGACAGATTCTGATAACTTTATTCACACTGCATAGAACTCTACCCCACAAACATTCCCATTGACTTCCTATTCCTTTGATGAATAAAGAGTTACATTTTCTTTTAATCTAGCCCTTAACAAGTAGTCTAAAACAAGAGAGCTCCATGTGATAGTTACTGCAGTGTTCCTTGAAAGTCAACAGGCCTGCCTGGGCTATTTTGGACAAGCTCCTGGGCCAAGGGACCTTCAGAGAAGGTCCTACTGGCAGCTCCTCCTTTTCTATACGAACAGTGCAAACCCTAAGTGTAGTGTATCTTTACCAATAGGTAGTGCTGTTTTGATATTTTGTGTCATCTGTGTTCTGGGGCTAGTGGGGAGATGTGGACAGGGTAGAAAGGGCTAACAGGAAGTTAAGTCCTGTTCTGGAGGAATTTCTTGAAGTGTTCCAATACATCTTTTGATTTTTATAAGCAAGTATTTCAACAGACATGGCTGGCACAGGCACACTTGGTGTGATTTAGCCTGGTTTCAGCCTGTGCCTGTATAAATGATGTCTCCAGTAGGGATCGCACCAGTGCAGCTACACTAGAGTGTTACAATCCCAATGTAGACAAAGCCTGAAGTAGACTCTAAACAGTAAAACATTTTCTACACTTATGGTACTGCTCACATATAGAGTAAAACTCTAAGATTTGATTTCTATATTAAATTATCTTTAAAGAAATGGAATTTTTTATGTTAATAGGACCATATAGAGAAATAAATATTTACTTAGCATTTAGAGTACAATATGGATCTTGGTGTGCAAAAAATAGTGTGATCTTGCATTACTTTAAACAGGTTCTGGTGAATCTCAGAGGAGCAAATATCAACCACATTTTGATAACTTATTTTAGCTCTAGATTATTATTTAATAGAAAAATGAATTGTATTTCAGTGATCATTTTCTGTATTTGTCAATTTTTTTGGTGCACTCAGACATGATTAAATATTAATAGAGAAGGATCGTATTAGATTCTACCTCATGTCTTTCATATCTGGAATCTGCAATATATTTCATTAAAATAGAGATTGCTATGTATTCAAAATCGCTGATACATCAGGGCATTGCAGTAAAATAATTAAAGTTTTTTTTCTTCTACTGAGTAACATAATTTTGCTTATAACAAATCCACTGGCACCCTAACTCTCAAACTATTGCTTAAAGATACATAATATAGCTCTATTATTCAAGAAATGTATTAGTGAAAAAATAGATAAAGACTTGGGAAAGATAGAAACATTTAGAAAATCTGAAGCCTATGATTCTTAGGCTTAGGTAGATCAGAAAGCTGTTAGCATTCAGGTTTCTGTTTTCAGTGTGGACAAAAAAGAGTGATGTGGCAAGAAAATGGGAGTATTTGTGGGAATATTGTTTTCTCTAAGCAGTCCCTGACTCATATATAATGGTGAAGAATTTTACAATATTAAAAAATAAGTCACAAACATTTATGGCTACTGTTTGCCATATTGAAAGTGCCACGAAAATGACATTTGTTTTATAAAATTTCCCTGTGTTCTGTTCAGCTATATGTGAACAAGACAGACTGTAACCCAGCATAGCAGTATTTCCCCAAACCATTTCACATCTGAAAAAGCTCTAATTTAATCAGTCTGGAAGCCATGCTACTTTCCTTGCTATTTGTCACATTTTGTTTTGTCCTCATTCAGGGCAAATTAACAGAGATGAGTCCTTTCATTACTCCAGCATGACTGGTGCTGAATAGAGCTGGTCCAACTGTTTGTAATTGTCAAAATTTTGGCTGTCAACAAATTTTCAGACTAGTCAAAAATTTTAAAATTCAAAATTGTAATGATTGTTTTGCAAGACAAGTTTGAAATTTTCACATTTTTCTGTAATTTTTAAAACCAGCTCTAGTGCTAAATAAGTATCTGCACACAGGTCCACATCTTGACTGCAGTGCAGGAACCTACAGGTGGAGAAGCAGTGATCATTCCGAGCTGTGCCTTAATATAATCTCAGCAATTTACAGATGCTAAGCCGGTAACTTCACTGCAGCCTTTGACATCAGTCGAGCAAGAGAGAGTTTCTGAAGCAGTGACCACACAGACCTCTGTTCCTTCTCATAATTCCAAAAAGACAGCTGTGGTGAGCTATGAAACTCAGAAGTCTGTACAGTGACATCAGACAAGCGAGTAAGATTTTCTTAAATGGTGAACACATAAATACAAGGTATTGACATCACTCCAGCAAGCTAGCGTTGCAGATTCAGTAACCCTTGGAATACTTGTGTTTAGCATCAGAAAAGTGGTGCTGCACACTGGGTGTCTTGCTGAGGATCATTTCATCTTTCTTTTGCCTCCTTTTCATTCCACTCAGCATAAGAGCTATGAGACTGCTCTTTCTGGGCATCACAAATTGATTTTATCACGCCTTTGTATTCTTCCCCAGTATCCCACAAAATATGAAAGGTATTTTTCCTAAGCAAGGCTAAATCGTCACAAATGAAGTTCCAAGACAACTCGTTCTGAAGACACCATAAGCCAACAAAGGTGAGACCATTTTTCAAAATGAATTAAGGGGAAAATTTTCAGAAGCAATTAGTGACTAGGGAGTACCCAAATCAGAGCCCCATAAAAGGCCAACTTAAATAAAACAAAACAAAACAAAACAAAACAAGCTGAATTCCCTCCATCAAAAAATCGGACCTTTCTAAGGTTTCTGAAGTGGTGTATACAAAAACGGAGGCACCAAATCTTGCTAATCCCTTTTGAAAATCTTGGCTCATAATTTTAAACTTTTACTCTATCTTCTATAATTTTAAACTATTACTCTATCAAATGTCCAAAAAAATCTTTTCCTGGGATGAAATGCAGCATGGAAATGTTCAGGAAGAAGTTCCTTTCTGTCAGACTCAGGAGTGTGGATTAGTAGTTTAGTTTGAAAATTGATCTGGTAATGAAAAGCTAACTTTGGCCTTAAACTATAGAGTAGCTATGGCTATTCTATAGTAATTATGCACATATTTAGGGTCATAAATAATCTAGGAGAGAATATGCAGTGCCACAAGAAGTAGAAATGAAGACTATAACTGAGTTGAAACCCAGGATTTAGATCTCCCTACTGAGTTCTTTTAACATACTTTTCTCCACCAGAAGGTGGAGAAAACTACTAGGGGAAAGGCCATTCTAGATTTGATTTTGACAAATAGGGAGGAACTGGTTGAGAATTTAAAAGTGGAAGGCAGCTTGGGTGAAAGTGACCATGAAATGATACAGTTCATGATTCAAAGGAACGGTAGGAGGGGAAACAGCACAATAAAGATAATGGGTTTCAAGAAAGCAGACTTTATCAAACTCAAGGAGTTTTTAGGTAAGATCCCATGGGAAGCAAGTCTAAGGCGGGAAAACGGTTCAAGACAGTTGGTAGTTTTTTTAAAGAGACACTATTAAGGGCACAAGAGCATACTATCCCAGGTCATAGGAAAGATAGGAAGTATGACAAAAGACCACCCTGGCTTAACCAGGAGATCTTCAATGATCTGAAACTCAAAAAAGAGTCTTACAAAAAGTGGAAACTAGGTCCAATTACAAAGTATGGATATACAAAAAAAATAACACAAGTATTTAGGGACAAAATTAGAAAGGCCAAGACACAAAACAAAATTAAATTAGCTAGAGACAGAAAGCATAACAAGAAAACATTCTACAAATACATTAAAAGCAGGAGGAAGACCAAAGACAGGGTAGGCCCATTACTCAATTAAAAGGGAGAAATAATAGCAGAAAATATGGAAATGGCAGAAGTGCTAAATTACTTGTTTGTTTTAATTTTCACCAAAAAATACAGTAGCAACTGGACATTTAACTTAATGAATGCCAGTGAAAATGAAGTAGGATTAGAGGCTAAAATAGGGAAAGAACAAGTTAGAAATTACTTACACAAGTTAGATTATAAAAGGTAATAAGGACAACCCAGGGAATTAGAGACCAGTATGCTTAACTTCAGTACGTAGAAAAATAAAGGAGCAAATAATTAAGCAATCGATTTGCAAACACCTAGAACAGCATTTCCCAAACTTGGGATGCTGCTTGTTCAGGGAAAGCCCCTGGTGGGACCGGCTGGTTTGTTTACTTGCTGCGGCCGCAGGTTCGGCTGATCGCGGCTCCCACGGGCTGCGGTTTGCTGTGCCCGGCCAATGGGGGCTGCAGGAAGTGGCATGGGCTGAGGGACGTACTGGCCACCGCTTCCCGCAGCCCCTATTGGCCGGGCACATCGAACCGCAGCCAGTAGGAGCCGAGATCGGTCAAACCTGCAGACATGGCAGGTAAACAAACCGGCTGGGCCCGCCAGGGGCTTTCCCTGAACAAGAGGTCCCAAGTTTGGGAAACACTGACCTAGAAGATAATAAGGTGATTTAACAGACAGCATGGATTTTCAAGAACAAATCATGTCAAATCGACCTAATAGCTTTCTTTGACAGGGTAACAAGCATTGTGGATGGGGGAAAAGCAGTAGATGTGGTATACCTTGACTTTAGTAAGGCTTTTGATACTGTCTCGCATGACCTTCTCATAAACCAAGGGTTCCCAAACTTTGTTCGCAGCTTGTTCAGGGTAAGCCGCTGGTGGACCACAAGACTCTTTGTTTACCTGAGCGTCTGCAGGTATGGCCGCTCACAGCTCCCAGTGCCTGGGGTTTGCCGTTCCCAGCCAATGGGAGTTGCAGGAAGCAGTGGGCCCAGCCCGTGCTGCTTCCCGCAGCTCCCATTGGCCGGGAATGGCAAACTGCGGCCACTGGGAGCTGCGAGCAGCCTTACCTGCCAACGCTCAGGTAAACAAAGCGTCTTGTGGTCCACCAGGGGCTTACCCTGAACAAGCTGCGAACCAAGGTTGGGAACCCCTGTCATAAACTAGGGAAATACAACCTAGATGGAGCTACTATAAGGTGGGAGCATAAGTGTTTGGAAAACCATTCCCAGAGAATAGTTGCCAATGGTTCATAGTCAAGCTGAAAGGGCATATTAAATGGAGTTCTTCAGGGATCAGTTCTGGGACTGGTTCTGTTCAATATCTTCACCAATGATTTCAATAATGGCTTAGAGAGCACACTTTTAAGTTTGTGGATGATACCAAGATAGGCGGGGTTAGAAGTGATTTGGAGAATAGGATTAAAATTCAAAATGATATGGACAAGCTGAAGAAATGGTTTGAAATAAATAGGATGAAATTCAATGAGAGGAAATGCAAAAAACTCCAATTAAGAAGGAGCAATCAGTTGCAGAAAAAAGAAAACATCATTCTGGGATGTATTAGCAGGAGTGTTGTAAGCAAGTAATTCTTCCACTCTACATCATGCAGTTGATTAGGCCTCAATTGTAGTATTGTGTTCAGTTTCGGGCATCACATTTCAGCAAAGATGTGGATGAATTGGACAGTCCAGAGAAGGGCAACAAAAATTATTAACGGTCTAGAAAATATGACCTATGAGGAAAAATAGAGAAAATTGGGTTTGTTCAGTCTGGAGAAGAAAAGACAGAGCAGGGGCACGATCATAGAATCATAGAAGATTAGGGTTGGAAGAGACCTCAGGAGGTCATCTAGTCCAACCCCCTGCTCAAAGCAGGAACAACACCAACTGATAATAGTTTTCAAGTACATAAAAGATCGTTACAAGGAGGAGGGAGAAAAAAATGTTGTCAATAATCTCTGAGGATAGAATAAGAAGCAATGGACTTAAATCGCAGCACAGGTGGTTTATATTGGACATTAGGAAAAACTTCTTAACTGTCAGGGTAGTTAAACACTGGAATAAATTGCCTACGGAGGTTGTGGAATCTCCATCATTGGAGATTTTAGACAAACACCTGTCAGGGCTGGTCTAGATCAGTGGTTCTCAAAGCTGGTCTGCCGCTTGTTCAGGGAAAGCCCCTGGCAAGCCAGACATATTTGTCTACCTGCCGCGTCTGCAGGTTCAGCTGATCGTGGCTCCCACTGGCTGCGGTTTGCCACTCCAGGCCTATGGGGGCTGCGGGAAGTGGCACGGGCCAAAGGACATGCTGGCCACCCTACCCGCAGCCCCCATTATTAGCTTGGACCAGCGAACGGCGGCCAGTGGGAGCCGCGATCAGCCAAACCTGTGGACGCAGCAGGTAAACAAACCGGTCCTGCCCACCAGGGGCTTTCCCTGAACTAGTAGCAGACCGGCTTTGAGAACCACTGGTCTAGATTATATTTAGTCCTGCCCTGAGTGCATGGACTGGCCTAGAAGACCTTTCAAGGTTCCTTCCAGTCCTACAATTCTGTGATTCTATATTGTGGGGTTTGAGGCATGGAATCACTGTGGGGAATGTTTCCTTGGTTCTTTTCTTCATTGGCTAGGTTTTGTTTTGTTTTGCATGTCAATCCTGAAGCTCAAAAACTGAGTAGAAATGAAAAGGAGGGGTGGTGGATTGGTAGAGAAATATACTCAGTAAACTGCTAGATTTCAGGGACTGCTGTTCCAATCCAGAATAATCTCATGTTACTGTCTCAGTACCTCCACCTTGCTGAACATTTTTGAAATCATAACCATTTGTGAAAGTTTCTGCCTCAAGACATCTAGCTTAATGGACTGATGTCAATGTACAGGCCTTCTTAAGATTACTTGCGGGTCCATTACTTCTGGCATCCTGGCTGAGGTCAAGGCACAGCCACCTCTAGTAGGATACCGGATCAGCACCTCTAACTTTCTAGAATGATGTGGAAGTTCAGTCTGTTGTGAGTTTACTGACTCACCACCTAGAAAATGCATAGGCTGATACACAGGCTTGCATGAGGTTATTAGCCTGACTGCTGGTATACAGACTAGTTTTAGCCCAATTTCTTCCCATTGTTTTTATTTTATATACATCCCAGCATATGCTATTAACATTGTTAATCATAGTCTTATCAGAAGTTTTATACTCCCACAGGATGAGCTATACAATCTCAGAAGGATCATGGTTGAAATTCTGGCCTTTCTTAAGTCAATGAAAACTTGCTATGGGGCTAGGATTTCACCCAATATTTCCAACTTGTTTACTTTATTCCATTTCCAGATATGGGTCATAGTTTGATTTAAATTTTGAGAGTTATGCTTTAACATATAACAAACTAGTTGTCAATAGTTCTTCCATGCCCCAGAAATGTTAGTTTGAAGAAGAATTAATACCAGAGTAACAAACATAGCATTTCAGTGGCTATTTTATCTTCTATTCTCCAATACATTCTCCTCTTCCAAAAGGAAACTGCTAATCCAAAACAGCTATGGAGACATTATCTAGCTCTGCTCTTCAGAAGCAAATCCCTACCCTGTAAGTAACGTTTTTACATTTGGAGAAAGACTGAACAGTGTCACGGGGAGGTTCTGTCTTTCTCCTTCCTTTTTCAGTATAATCCTCCACATTCCAAAACACCCTTTCCACTCCCAAGGCCAGGGCTTCTGAGTAATGAACTATTTACTGTCACAGAGTGACTGACCCTTTTAAGGGAATCTGGGGTCAGCCCCACCTGTGGCTTAACTAATTAGCTGCCTCCCAGCCTGAGGGGGAAGGATGTAGGAAAGTCAGGTGATGCTTTAATGAACACTTGGGCTTTATAAGAGGACTAAGAGATTCATTCAATATGGAACTACAGGGAATATATAGGTGTTTGTAGAAGACCATGACCCAGGGTCTCCAGAAGCTAAAAATAGTACTTCAGGGGAAGCAGCCTGGAGGCTAGTGCTGTATCCTAGGGCCAGAAAGACTTGTAAATGTAGCTTAGAAAGGGGCTGGGATCAGGGTCCAGCTTGAAGAGAAACCCTGGAAGGGCAGAATAACTGTTTTGGTGGAAGAAGTTCTAATTTGGACTCTTGCAACTCCAAAAAGGGTTAAGATTGTTTCTGATTTGTCTGCAGGTCTAAGCCATATCTCCAGAATAGACCAGTGTCTGGAAAGCCAGGAAAATCCACTCCAGCGAAGGAAACTGAAGGCAGAGTGTGCCTTCAGTGCCATGATTGGCTAGCAGGGAGTGTTAGGGGGCTGCCATGACACTTATGTCCATTTGCACTAGTAAAAAAACAAGGGTACATTCAGTGAAACAGATGACAAATTCAAAACTTTTTTTAACTCAGTGTAGTCAGGCTCTGGAACTCACTGGCACAGGATCCATACCTATCAATATTTGCAACCCCTGCCCCATCCCTGGTAGATTTTAACTGGCAGAAATATGCATCAATGCCTCTAACCCCTACAACCTCCCTCATACATCCCTGATCCCTCTTCATGTGCCTCTGACCCTCAATCCTAAATCCCTTCTTACCTTGGGTGCCTTCTGGGAGGGGCCCACTGGGTACCCTTATGTAGCTTCAGGAGGTGCTGGCTGTTTCCACATCTCCAGTCTTCAGGAGAACACTCCTTTCTTCTTGATCAACATGAAAGAGAGTTCACAGGGATCATCAGGGTAGGATATGCAGCTTCCTCTGTTTATTAGGATCTCTTTTCAGGCACTGACTTCAAATCGCTCCAACACACTGGGCCCATGTAGTTCCATCCATGGGTGGGTTTTGCTTGTCCATGTGACGGTAAAAACCCCCAACCACAGCTACTCCCCAACCGAGTTCTTCACCAGAGCTCACTTCTGTTAGCTAAACAGGCTGAGGGACTGGGCTTTTATTTCCCCATTTGCTTCAAGAGGAAAGGACAGTGGATTTCCAGAGATTGTCCCTGAAGACATATAGAAGGGTATGGAAAATCTTATGGGGAAAATCCAAAGGGATAGCAGGTCTGAGGATGTCTCTGAGGCCAAGAATTTAGAAAGATTAAAAAGAATTGGACACTTCTATGGACAACAAGAATAAGAACATAAGAATGGCCACAGTGGGTCAGACCAAAGGTCCATCCAGGCTAGTATCCTGTCTGCCGACAGTGGCTAATGCCAGGTGTCCTAGGGGGAGTGAACCTAACAGGTAATGATCAAGTGATCTCTCTTCTGCCATCCATCTCCACCCTCTGACAAACAAAGACTAGGGACACCATTCCTTACCCATCCTGGCCAATAGCCATCAATGGACTTAACCTCCATGAATTTATCTAGTTCTCTTTTAAACCCGTGATAGTCCTAGACTTCACAACCTCCTCCGGCAAGGAGTTCCACAGGTTGACTGTGTGCTGTGTGAAGAAGAATTTCATTTCATTTGTTTTTAACCAGAGTTATAGTAGTAAATATTTCTGAAGTGTTAGTGTAACAGAGTTAGAGTAGCCAAAGGCTGGTTCACCACGCTCTAAGCTTCCTTACAGGGCCCAAATTAGAACATGGTTACATTAAAGGGAGACAGGACGGGGCTGTAAGGGATGAGAACTTTTCCCCCCTCTTGCCCTGTGCCAAGGGCATAGGTAGAAGCTTGCAGAAGACTTTATGTTGTAAATAAACACAGTGTTTAACCTCCCTGGTAGTGTTTGTAACGACTGCTGAAAAAGCAGAGAGGAGGACCCCACCCCATGCCAAGTGGCTACAACAGCTGGAATTCTCAGGTGGTCTCCCATCCAATTACTAGCCATGCCAGGGACAGTTTAGATTATAAGATTGGCTGCATTTACTCTGGTATGGTCATAGGTTTTGCTACTGCTCTGCTTGCCAAGATAACAAGGACTGTCTCTCCTGTCACTGTGGGCATTAAAACTCTCATATGATTTTTTGTAACTCCTTTTGCTGTTGAACTACCCAGTGCACAAGTTTGTCCATGCTGCCCAGTCTGCCGTGCCTTCTTATTGACATCCTTCTCTGGAAGGAGAAGTCCTGGACAAGCCCCAACTTTTCACAGGGTGGGCTCTCCCTTCCCATGTGTTTCACTTTGCCAGTTGGTAGTGGGTGAGGACTGAAGGTTCAACACTGTGTACTTTATTTACAATGTCTGATACAGGTTTGCCCCCACAACATAAGGCTTTCTCTAAGCTTCTACCTACACCCTAAGCACAGGACAAGAGGGGCGAGAGAGGTCACTTCTCTGAGCAACTTGGCTTTTTTTATTCTCCTTCCAGCCCACTCTTCTCCCTTTTAACCATCCCTATCTGGGGTGCTGAATCCTCTTGTTAACTGGTTAATCACCCTGTCCTTAATCAATTTATCTTCTCAGTTTGGCCTCTGTGGGGAAGTTTATGGAGTGCCCAAAGTGGTGAGTCAACCTTAGGTTACTGCTGCTCTGTCACAGGTTATAAAACCTCCTGCTTCAAGGTATAAACAAATCTCTAACTAATTGGAATTAGGAGGCAACATCACTGAGAGGTAGATTGTTGCACATGCCCTGTAGGGTTTCTTGTACCTACCTCAGAAGCATCCAGAGCTGGTCACTGCCAGACACAGGCTAACCAGTGTTCTGATTAATTATGATAAATTACATGTTCTTTGTATTTATTTGTTACATTGAAATGAGAACTTCAACAATCATTCCAAAACACTCTGCCTCTGAGCTTTTTTCTTCAACATGATTTTTAGATTGTTGTTTGCACTCCAATTTCCTTTTTTAAGTTTTAACAGCTGACAGTCCTTTGCTATTGCTAGTGAATTTTCTTCTGAGTCTTTTCACTGATCATTTGACTGCATTTTTATTTCTACATATTAATCCCAGCACTTTCAGGAGTTTTCATGTAAATCTTTTATGATGGTCCACACTATGTGAAAAAAATGCTGAAGGAAAATCCCCACTGGTAACCAATCTCTGTTCCTTTCAATTCTTCTGTTATTTTATTTAATGCCCTATCCAGTCTTAGGATCAAGGCAGAAAAATCTTAATCACTTTCTGTTGTATGACCTTGAAAACTTTTCTCACTCAGTTCGCTATTTTTTCTCATGATAGACTCCTCTTGGTGATATTAATGGAACCTCACTATGAAATACCTTGGTCTGTTGCCAACACTACAGTGAATGTAGAGTGCTCTGTCAATTAGTTTCTTCTGCACTTTGTTGATCAAGTAGCTCTTCTAATATGTGCTAAATAAACCCAATGGGATTATCATTCTCAGAATTCCCTGGGCAGCCTTTTAATTAATATATTATTCCTCCCCTCCTTGTTTTCAATGTCATCCTATTTTAGTTGCATTTCTTTTTTCCCCACTGCTCTCATTTTTGTGTAGATTAGCTCCTACTTCAGAGTGTTCTCTCATTCTTTTCTCCATGGTAGAGGAGATGTTGCTTTGTTCTGCATTTAGAGCCAATATCTTAGAGCTAATATCAGCTCCCATGGGCTTTCTCCTCTGCCAATAACTCTTTAATATCTGCCTCTGCTGCTGATTGATTCTTCTCTCTTTTGTCTGCCTTGAGAGACTTGTGTGCCAAGTTCTCTTCTCCAGAAAGCTGTTTTGATTCTATTATAATATTTTTTTCTTTGGAAAGAGACTTTTTGTTTTAGGTTTATCTATTTATAAAGCTAACTTCTATAATTTTATTTTGGAGCGGGGAGAGATTGGGGGGTTAATGTAGATAGACTCCATCCCTTTCCCCCTTGGAATAATTGGCTCAGGCAGCTATATCCTGTGGGTGATAGCCACAGTTCTTATTCTTAACCAGTATCTGTAATCCTGTGCTCTTGCAAAGATGTAGTTCCTAAAGTCATATGTGTGTTTAGAAAAAAATAAGCCAAAATGGGACAGTAACAGACCATGTATCCCAGGGATTATTTAACCTGGTGATATTCTAAGCATAAAGAGCTCTCACCCTGCTTGTATCTGATTCCATCACTTCACACTGACTCAGAGATGCCATACTTCAAAATAATGTTTGGGTTACTGTGTTTTGTGAATTGTGTTGTGCTGATTTGTGTGGGTGGTGAATGATGGTGTGATGCTATGAGGGGTGTGTATTGTTGCTTGGCAGCTGGGCTAAGTAATCCACTGTGAGTGTAATCTCCCTGATACAATTATTGAAATCGTTGTATAGAAATTACCTGTAGAGGGCAGTTGGTTATTGGCTGAGTTACCTCTGATATCACAATGGTTTAGTTTGGACTAGCATGGCACAGATGCAGTCCTTGCTGTCACATGGATGTAATTTGTAAAGTCAAAATGTCTGAGAACTTAAAAATTGGATGCTAACAGATCATGAATCCCAGTGATGATTGAACTTGGTGGTATTCTGACCAAAAGAGCTCTCAACCACCACTTTGCACAGGCTCAGATATTTGAGGTTTCACACTGATATTCCTGGAATTGTGTTATATAGAGAAAACAAACAAAAAAAATCATCAGTGAGATGCTAAGATGCAGGGGCTGTTGATACTTAGGCCTTTGTGAGTTAATGACTCAGTAATCGTAGTTTGATGAGCAGGTGTCAAGGCAAAGGTCCCTGAAGGTTCCCTGTTCAGCACATTTAGCTTTCTGGGCTAATGTAAATGCCCAGGCCTCTGAGACTTTTCCGCTTTAGCACCTATATCTTGGTGGGCTGGTAAAACAGTTGTACTGGTTTTAGTCCAGGGATTGCTGGTTGTCTTGTGATGATTTATTTGTCACACTTCATCAGTGGCTCCCCATCTCTACTTCGGTGAGGATATGGTCTGAAGACTTCCAGTTTGCTGGACTGGTGACAAGGCCCAGTCACTCTGACTTGGTACTCGCTTGGTAAATCTTGCTTTCTGTGCTGATGTCAGGATATAAACCTTTATGAGCTTTGCTAGCGCAGCAGCTCTAACTTACTGGACTGCGGTGAAGACCTTACCCAGCTAAAACTACTCATTTGTTTTCATTTGACTGATCAAGAAAGACAAAAAATAAGCTACTGCTGAGCAGTAAGGACAGGTGACATTACTGTTTTATTAGGAACTGTTCATCTTTCAAGCAAATGTGGTAATAGTTACTCTAGATAAAACAGTCTACTGAGCTGGTCCAAATGTCCTTTGTTGAATAACATAGCCAGGAGAAAATGAAAGAAGAAAGTGCTGGGTGAAAGAAGGGGAGTAAAGATCACATGGTTCTGTAGCTGTATTGAAGTAATAATTTTCATGAGAGTTTCATCTCATTTTTATCACTAATATTTGGAGAAAAAATAATATAATGAAATTCTAAAAAATTGTTTACCAGCCCCATTGAACACATTGTAGAGATTGTCTCTTGAGCAGAATCCAGAAGTAAAAGTATTTTTGATTAAATTTAATTGTTGCTTATTGAATTTTTAGTGAAAATAAGTTTAAAAATGTACTCCTGCTATCCAATCATTTGATGGTACTTGTATTATCACATCATATACATTAGCCCTGACATCTGTGTTTCCTATTGTCGATAATTATAAAGAAATTATTACACTTTAAACATTGATTCAAGTAAAACCTAAATATATTGAATTTGGGAATATGATTTTTTATCATTGGGGAAAACATAAAATGAATACCGTTAATTACATTAAGGGGTCTGTAAAAATAGCCTGCTGTACTTATTGGCTTCAACATGTTCAGTAGTATATAAATTTAAATAAGATTAGAACTTCAGACCCAGGGTAAAGGGAATCATAGAGGGATGATTTTTTTTTTCTGGATGACTGTTTATAAAATCTCAGACTATTGATTCTCCAGCTTTATTAAATTGCATATGTTAATGTGAAAGATTTTTTTTTATTTCCCATCAAATTTGTATATGTTTGCACAGAGATCTAAAGACAGGAGAAAAAGTTGAATATATTCTACTGGACTAGTCAAACAAGCCAAGGTTAATAGAATTACACCATCAATTAAATTCATGGAGAGTGAGGTTGATATTGACATTGAAAAATGCAATGCTTAGTTTTTTAGAGGCACTTCTGTATCCAATGCAATTAAGACAGGCATAGATGTGCATATGGTATTAGCTGCTATAAAACGGAGTTACTCTAAAACAATTAAAAAACATTATTGGAAATTTATGGATTAATTTAATTATTGTATGATCTCAACCAATATTAGTTGTTTTAAGATGAAATTTTGCAAATGGGAATAAAAATATAGATTTATACTTATTTGTTAGATACAGATCATTTTAAAACAAATACATTTTGTTACAGAATAATTATGAATCACAATTTATATAATCAAGGAACTAATTATTTATTCATTAATTATTATTATTATTATTAATTATCTATTTATCACTATGAATCAAATTCTGCCCTTGGCTTCATATGTAACATCAGTAGGAACTGTGCATGCATCTGAAAGCATAATTTATGCCTAATATGTAAGAGGAATGCAGGCATCCAGCTGAAAAGATTTTGAATGAAGTGGACTTTCACTATAATAGCTGTCAGTTTCCTAGTTAGTCCGTTGTTTGACAATAAGTACTAATATTGTGATGGGTTTTCAAAATTACCTGAGGAAAAAGTAAAGCTCTCCCCTACCACTGACTTTCAATAGAATTTGGGCACGAAGCTCCCTTTGTCACTTTTGAAAATCCCACCCTTGTTAAAGTGGGGTAGGCTTTTTAACCTGAAGAATGATTTATTTTTAATATAAATATGCTAATACAATAAACTTGTATTCCTGACTTTCTTGTATGTAGTTCAAAAATGCTTCTGTATGAAGGACATTTATAATCTTGTCAACATTTTTCTTGAACTCAGTAGATTGTATTTCACTTTTGACACAAGAAAAGCGTGAGGGGGGAAAAATGTGCCTCATTATAGTTCTATAACAAATGGAATGTCACTCATAAAAAGTGGTAGTGATGTGGGTTTGGAACGTTTAATTGTATTTTCAGTTGATACTAAATTAATGTGTTGTTTTTACCCTTTCAGATAATTAATAAAATAAAACCAGTCCAAATATGAATTCCTGTGAAACCCTATGGATACCCTGTTTCCCCCAAGGTATCCAACCCTCCCTCCCCCCTCCCCAAAACTCTTTATATTGTGATTTATCATTACCCTGTTCTGCCACTGAACATCTTCTTTAAACTGTTCCCCAGTCTGCAATACATACCACACAATTCAGTTAAGATGAAATTCACTTCACCTAAATAACACCTCAGTTATTGCAGTATATGCTTATGAAGTGTAGAGTGGTCTGGAGTGGTCATATCCACCCATTCAACCAGCGAGCAAGGGCTATTTTAACTGCAGCATCTTGCACGTTTGGTAAGGATGCCCCATGTAAATCTATTTCCCAGGGGCCCTGCCACAACCTGACCCAGTACTCCTCTGTGAATTGTCACCAGTCTGATGTGAGTAGATCCAATGTGATTCTAAGAGCCCCAGGATCTGGGTAGTGGCTGATCACTGTTCCTAAATCTAGGTCATTAGGGCACACTCCATGGTGCACTCCCAGTGTCTGATACCTTTTTGGGACCAGGGAAAGTCACAGTGTGTCTACCTTAGACCCCAGAAGCAGTGCCACAGGCCTTTGGAGTTCCCAGTATTTTATCACATTCACACCAGGCTGTGGGAGATCTGGTTTCTAGAGACAATGTGGCAGGAAAAGAAGGAACGCAGGCTTAGCAAAGGGATTTCTTAATGACAGACACTTTAAATTTTAAAGCACACTAGAGTTACAGACCTTCTAAACAAAATCCTAAGTGCAGCCTCTCTCGTCTGGTTTCACCCCTTCTGTAAGTGTGAAATCTGGTCAGCATCCTCAGGCCAGGCCATCCATCTGGTCTTCTTGGTCTGTTCATCTTTCACATTGTGAAAGCTTCTACACAGAGTCATTCAAAATCAATGGGCTATCAATATAAAGTCCTTTGTCCCATTAGGAGACATTCAATGCTGATGGCCCTTGATGGCTCCCCCATAACCCCTCAGACATATTTTTTTCCAGTAGATGTTACAATGCTTGCTCTAAGCAACAAAGAAGTTTGCAACACAACATATTAGGCCAAACTCCAAACTGAAGGTTGCAGTATCAGACATGCCAACTCTTACGAATTAATCACCAGGGATGTGATTTATCAGTAAAATTAAGCTGTGGCTGAAAAAAAATTCTGACATTGAGAGTTCTATCCCCAGATCATGAGTCAGGACTAATTTTACTTAGAAATCACTGTGGTGGCTGCGGCTCCCACTGTCAGTCTGCTCCAGGCTGTTGGGGCTCCTGCTGACAGTGGGAGCCACAGCTGTACATGTGGCAGCACTCCCTGCTTTGAAGCAGTTTCCATCATATATCGGGTTTACAGTTTTGTTAAATGGCTTTCAGCACCCCCACTATGAAAATTGTTCCAGCACCTCTGGCCACAGCCACCTGAGGTCGACTGAGGGCAGGAGCCCGAGCTGCTGTGAGGAGAGGCTGCTGCTGTGAGCCCCAGCCCCAGGGCTCCTGCTGTCAGCCTGAGAAGTGGGAGACGAGATCCCACCACACCCCCCAGGTCTGGAGAGGGTGAATAACCCTATGAGGAGCAGCGATGAAGCTGAGAGGGCTGAACTATGGCCTGGGAGCTGCGGGGGGCTGAACTGAGGAGGGGGAGTACTAATGGGGTAGGGGGCCTGTACTGATGGTGGGTTCTGAGCAGATGGGGTGAGTTCTGGGAGGATAAACTGAGATGGTGGGGGGTCAATGGGGTTAGACAGGCTGAACTGATGGGGTGGTGATGATGAGAACTGCAGGACTGAACTAAGGGGGGGCTGAATTGAGGGGGGTTGGGTGGGGACAGAACTAATGGGGGACTGGCAGACAGGATTAATTGATGGTCAGGAGATGGTCAGGTGGGGGTGAGAGTTCCTGCACAAGGGCCAAAATCACTTCATCCAGTACATGTGGGAGAATGGACAACACTAATTGCCACATGTCCTGTGGATGGGCAGCGGGAGTTCAAACTCAAGAGACTGACCTAAAAAACCACAATATAATCTTAAAAAAAACCCTCATGATTTTTTTGGGGGGGTGAGGTCTGACTCATGAGTTTTGATCTCCTGATTTTTGCAATCCTGCAGTACAGAGTAGAGACACAAAAAAATGAGGTTCACAAAACCAAACCGGGATTTGTCACAGTCTCTGTGGTGGTCTACTCCATTTCTACCATTCTCACTAGCCAAGCAGTGCTCGCACAGAAAACCACTTGAAGATCACCAGTGCATGGGAGTGTAAAATCATTACTGCATGGGTCCTCTTCTGGTAACGCTGCCATGCAGCTGGAAAGCAAAATTTAAGTGGCCCCTCACACAAAGGGGATTTTCATCCTTAGAGAATGAAGCCTACTGATTGTATTTAATATCCACATTGAGTGTTAGGCCTTACTGCACTTGGACAAAACAATTATCAACTGATTTATACAGAGCCCATGCTTTATAAGATAGCAAAAGAAGGGAGTAAAAAAACCTTACATGTAATTGTGAGCACACAACATCAACTGCTATCACTATCTGTGTTCCTATTTTTGTTTTTCTAGAGGTAAGGTTTGGAAGCCAATCATGTTACATTAATATAAACTTTAAAATGAGTCATACTCTGCTCTGAGGGTACAATAACACTGGATTTTTTATATATTGCAGATGAATGTTAATATGTCTAGCGATGGCAAATGTGTAACCTGAATTAAAATATTATAACGTTTTGCTGTGTAATTAATTCTATTACTTTTACATATATATTAATATCTTGAGAGTACCATAGGCAAAGTGGAAATATAATCTGTGTTTCAGTATAACCTTCTATTATAATGCACAATTCCAAACTTTGTGTTCAGAATTTCTAGCTGTAGTAAATATACTATGCAGGAAATGCAGTGAGCATCAAGGACAGGAACTATAAGCCTGTATAGAGGAGTAAGGGGGCCCAATGTGCTCCTCTTACTCCACTGCATGTTGTGTAGCGGGGAATGCTACTTACCCCACCTGTACAGGATACTGGGGGAGAGGAGTACACAATGGATGAAGTTTTGGGTTTGCTTCCCACCCGAAGGCACCAGTCAGTGCAGGTGGAGTATTCTGATACAGGGAGGTCCCTGGTATAATCTCCCCCTTATCCATTGTTTTCCATATCCATTGCTCATTAATAGGGAAACATGTTCTGATTCACGTTGGTCCCAATCCACATGTCTGTTGTTTGCAACTTACTTACTTCACCTTTTACATCACTTTTATATGGGTGCTTAGCACCCACCAACAGCCAGCCCCCACCCCCAGTGCCTCCCATCCACCGGCGTCCCACATAGCCACAGATCAACTCCTCCCCCTCCCTCCCAGTGCCTCCTGCCTGCCGCGATCAGCTGTTAAGCAGCATGCAGGAGGTTCTGGGAGGGAGGGAGAGGAGCGGGGATGGGGCGTGCTTGGAGGAAGGGGTGGAACTGGGTGGGAAGAGGTGGGGTGGGGATGGAGGTGCAGGTGGAGGGGGGGTGGCAAGAGGCTGGGCGGGCCATGAGTACAGTACTGTACAGTACAATACTACCCATCATGAGTGGAAAACGTGTTCAAAGTGTTGAGTGGGTTTGTGTCTAAGTGGCAACATAAAAGTGTAACATTAGAAGTGAAATTAAATGTTATAAAGCTTATTGAAAGAGGTGAGTGTGCAGCCGACATTGCTCATATACTCAGTTTGTCTGCTACAATTATATGCACATTTTAAGAGTGCTGACTGAATTCGTGAAAGCACTAGAAGTGCTATGAAATTGTCATAGATGAAGATAACTAAACAAAGAGAAGTACAATGGAGAAGATGGAACGTTTGCTAGCTGATTGGATTGATGGCTTCCATCAAAAGAAAATGCCTGTGAGTTTAAGCTTGCGTCAGGAGAAGGCCAAAAGACTGTATAACAATTTAAAGGAAAAAGAGGGAGAAAGATTAACAGTGGAAAAAGAGACCTTTAATGCTAGTCATGGGTGGTTCCACAGATTCCAGAAGCATGCCAATCTACATAATGTAAAACTCACAGGAGAAGCGGCTACTGCAGATGAAGAAGTGGCTGAAATGTTTCCTGCATAGCTAAAGAAAATTGTTTTGGAAGGTTGCTACTCTCTGAAACAAGCTTTTAATATTGATGATATGTGCCCTTACTGGAAGAAGATGCCAGCGGGAACGAGACAAGAACACTGCTCCTGGATTCAGAGCCTCAAAAGACCGCTTAAGCCTTCTGCTTGGGGGAAATGCAGAAGGCAATTACAAGTTGAACCCCTTGCTTGTCTACCACAGTGAAAACCCAAGAGCAATGAGGGGCTACGTCAAGTCTCATCTCCCCATGATTTGGAAGTCGAACAGAAAGGCCTAGATAACATGCAATATCTTCCGTGAGTGGTTTGTAGACCATGCTGTCCCTGAATTTAAGGCTTACTGACAGAATGAAAATTTGGCTATTAAGATTCTCCTTCTGCTGGATAACACAAGCGCCCATGTACTGGACTATGAAGCCTTCTGCCCGAGTCCTATTTTTGCCACCCAACACCACATTGTTGCTGCATCCTATGGACCAGGGTGTAATGGCCACAAGACTTACAACCTGTGGAGGACATTTTCCATGCTGATTAAGGAGATGGCAGGTGAAGGAAAGCCCAATGTAAAGCAATTTTGGAAGTCCTACAACATCTTGAATGTCATGGAAAATATTGATGCATCATGGGAGGAGGTCACTTCGCAATGTATGAATGGCATTTGGTGCCGTGCATGGCCAAATGCTGTCCACAGCTTCATGGGATTTGCTCTCCAGCAAGAAATTGTCAAGTTGGTGAAGGATGTCAGCTTCAAGGAGGTGGAGGAGGGGGATGTAGAGGAGTTGTTGGAGTCTCATGCTGAGCAACTGACAAATGAGAAACTGATTGAGCTGGACCAACAACGGATATCTGAAGAAAGCAAGGACAACGACAATGTAGGGCAGGAAGCTAGGAGTCTGATGAAAAATAATCTTTCTCTCATTTCTTTGTATTACTTGATGAGGCGATGGAAATCATATAGACCGGTGAAACTTTTCTTGAACTGTCTGCCAAAATCTCCAGGGCTCTCAATGTTGCAGTGGCTTGCTACAGGGAGATCCATAATTCAAAGATTAATGCAGGAGAGCAGACATAGATAAAATCCCTTTTTTAGGACTTCTGCAACCGAAAAGCCAGCCACGGAAAAGCCATCCCAAAAAAACCCAGCCACCAGCCCTATCTAAGTTAAACATAATTGACACGGTTTTATATTACTGTATTTGATGTATTAAAATGTTCTGTGTTTGAACGGTGTTAGTAAGGTTCTACATTATTTTGTTCAATGTTTTAAGGGTAAAATGTGTACTGTATAACCTGTCATTGTAAAAAAGTACACTGTTAGGGAAAAAAAAGCATTGTCATAGGCGAGTGTGGTGACATTGTAAACGCACCCCCCTCCTTATTCCATTATTTCTTATGGGGAAAAATTCCCCCGTATCCTCCGTCTCAGTATCCGTCACCCTTTTCAAAAACGCAACCCCAATGTATACCATATTTCCTGATTAATTACTTTAAATATTTGGGCATTACACTCATAAAATACTCAAACCAAATAGAATGTGCAGTTAATCTAATATAGACTCATATTTAAATATTCTTACATTGGTGGAAAGATGGACTTTTTTAAAGCTTAAATTATACTGTATAGTTATGGTAAGAACTAAATTTAGCAGAGGATTCCAGCTTTGTGTAGTTCAACTAAAGAACTGGAAAGTTTAAATAATCCTGTTTAAGTTCTTGTGATTTGTCATAAGATTAAAAATCCTTCTCAATGAAGGAGAAGAATAAAACAGAGAAGTAATTAGGAAAAGAGTAGTTCTGTCCTTTCCAGTGGCTTAACCCCACTACCTCTAACATCATGCTTCCTAGAGAGACACGGCACATGAGGTAATATCTTTTATTGGACCAGCTTCTTTTGGTAAGAGAGACAAGCCTTCAAGCCACACAGAGGTCTTCTTCAGGTCTGGCAAAGTTACTTTGAGTGTCGCAGCTAAATGTAAGGTGGAACAGTTTGTTTACCATAAGTTGTTAGCACATTATCTAAGGGACGATCCAAGGTCATATAGCTTTGTGGGTTACAGATTGTTGTAATAAGCCATATGATCTTGAATGGTCCCTTAGAATATGTGCTAACAACTTACCTTACATTTAGCTGTGATGCTCGTAGTACCTATCCCAAACCTGAAGAAGAGCTCTGTGTGGCTCAAAAGCTTGTCTCTTTCACCAACAGAAATTGGTCTAATAAAATTATTACCTCCCCCCCTTTTCTCTCTAATATCCTGGGAGGGAAATGGCTACAACTTCATTGCATCATACTCCCTGTAATTTTATATGATCTAGAAATAGAGCCAAAAGAAAGAAAGACACACTTCTATTATTATGACCAAACCTGGACCAATGGTTATAGGGCCAGGGAATTGGAAAAGCAATTGTAGCAGGTTTGAAAAATTCATGCTAATAAGTCATCTTGTTCAGAATGTTCCTCCAGAAGGCAATGAACCCATGAGATGCTGAGTCAATGCGAACAGAGAGTTTGCAACACTTCACAGGATTTGCTCAGCATTGGGCCAAACAGGTTTTAGTTGTAGACAAACTACCTGGTGGAGAAAGCCTTTCATGACCCAGAAGGTAGCAGTCAATCCTTTTAGTTAATATTTAATCTACCTATGAGGCATTATGAGACTGTGTTGCTGGAGATACTGCTGTTTGGATAAGATATAAAAATGGAAGTTTTGATTACTTGTGTCTAAAAAGTTTCTCTCCTACTTTTAGGGACAGTAGGAGTAATAATCCCAGTTTTAGTCTTCCTACCTAGATCCTGTCTAGAAGTAGTATTTTTTTATATAGTACACATCAGTAGTATCCAATAGATTTCAGACTTTCCATCTGTAGTTTTGATTGGTGGAGTTACTTCTCATTCTCTTTCTGACAGTCTGTCATATATTGCTGCCGGTTCCTTCTGTTGAAAAAAACATTAGTGTAAGATATTATTTAAATGACATATGATCGGTGGGATGCTGTAGAAAATCCAATACCTAGTTTTACTTTAATTATTCATAAGATAACATACAATGTCTTTAGGTCTTGGTCAATTAAAAAAAAATCACCCTAATTTACCTGAAAGTGAGATGAGTATGTATTCAAATGTGAACTGAGATGTTCAATTTCATGATCACAGATTAAAGCTCAGCTAAGAAACTAAAGAATCATTATTCAGAAGCTACCGGTATTAAAATTGTATTTCTTTGATATGAAAACATAAAAATGCCATTTAAAAAAAAGCTCATGTCTGATTCTGAAGCACAAAAATGGGGGGGGGGGGGGCTGATGCTGCATAGTACAAGTGCAGGGTGTTGTGCATATAAATAGAAAATAAAAAGTTGTCCAGAACAGGAGGTACAAGGCAATCCAGTTCTGCATTAATGAAAACGGTGCCATGCAGCAACCAACATATGCCTGCCTACTAGCAGAATTAAAGCCAAAGAGAGGAGTTCATAACTAAGGGCTTCATTAACATGATGAGGATCACACTTAAATCAATTTGATTTAACCATGATCATTATCAGCCCAGACCCCATCCCATTTAAATTCTGGAATGGGTTTACAAGGGCTTGAAACTTAAATTGATGTAAATGTGGAGCACAATGTCTACACCCTGATCCTACAAGTCTTTATTTGATGGACAAAAGGGGATGTAAGGTTATTGAACTCAAGGGCAAGGCTTAGTGGAGAATACAAGTAAGCTTAAAAGCTAGATATACTCTCAAGTCCTATGCAAAGCCACTCTCTTTTTTTTTTCTTCATAGGAGTGCAGGATATGAAAAGGGATGGCTATTCACATAGAATGAATGTGATTTGTGACCCAGGTGTGTAGGTGTGATGTGATGCTCGGCAAAGCAAAAGGTGTTTGCCTATGTTTCTTTTAGAAGCTGGAGCATAGCTAAGCAAGAGCACTATGACTTGCACTTGTGTAGTAGCACTCTTAGGGTATAACTACTCTAGAGATTCTAATTTCAATTTAAGAATTGCCAGTTACCTCTGGTTAGCTAACATGTTTTTACATGCTAGTCTGGACATTCAACCAATGTTTGAGGTTTACCCTTGGCTGAACCCTGCTTAACAAGGGTTTGTCTTCACTAGACTCTAAATAGAGTTAATCACTTGTCCATTAACTAACTAGCAGTAAAATACTCTAGGATAGATAAGCCCATTTTAGTGCAGGATTTGGTTATTCTGGGCTCCCTTTCATAACTCTTACGTTGTGTTTATTTTTCCAGCATCCAACTATGTAATGTGTAGGATCAAACTCATAGAGATACATTCTTACTATTTAGATTATAAGATCTTTAGGACAGGACTGTCTTTCTGTTATTTTTGTGTAAAGTGCCTAATACTGTGAGCCACCAACTCCTGATAAGGATCTGCTTCTGCTCTCCGTTACACTAGAATCAATGAGGAATTACACTAGGCTGAAACTGGTGCCAGGACAGAATCTGGTCCCTTGATCTCTAGATAAAAATCAAAAAGACTCATCAAGAAAATAACAAAACTATCTTAATCAAAGGAAGTAATGGCCACTAGCCAATAAAGCAGTCAGATTATTGTCATCATAAAGTGTTTTGCAGTCAGTAACTACATGTGAAGAATTGTGGCTAATAGAATGCAAATTAATGGGGGGGGAGTTATATGTATTTGATAAATACCTCAATTACCTGACAAGCTTTGTTACACTAGGCTTGCCAAGATTAACTATAGAGTCACACCACTTGTGACTTTTGTTATTTCTCATTCATGCTTTGACCACTTTTTTAATAATCAATTTTTTCTTCGAGGCTTCTGCCATGACACTTATAGTATGAAGTCAGATGAGACACTGTAGCATCAAGGGTGCTAGAAAGCTAGCGTATTTTCAACAATTCAAAGGCATAAAACATGTTGTGCTGAATTCCTTTGAGATGCTTGAAACTCATTCTGAGCCTCTTTAAGAAAACCACATGTCAAATAAGCAATGAAAAGGCCACAACTGGTTATTGTATTCCTATTAACACAGCATCAGCCTAAAGTAGAAGTGAAAAGAGCACAAGTTCCTATGAATAGAAGTGGAGAAGATAAAGTTGCTGAAAAATTGCAAGGAGGAATTACAGCAAGTAATTGGTTTGCTAAAATGTTAAAGACTTGGCATTTAATCCTGCACTCCTTTAGACTCAATTGAAATTACTATAGTTTTGCTAATGTTAATGGCATCTCTGGGTATCACACATGCATAATGCTTCTACCAGGTGATGTTGGCAACAACAAGGGCTGCATTCAAATAGCTAAGGGTCCCTTTTAAAACTAACAAACAGTACCAACTTGATCCCCTACCCAGAATGTGTGGGAACAATAAATGCTTTTCGTGGAGGTCTTTAAAGGCAGTACTTCCCCTACTACGAGCAACGAGTTTGTAGTATGAAATTTAAAAAAAAGTGTATGGGGAAAAAGGAATAAACATCAACTTTGAAAAACACAAGAACAGTATATCTATATGAATGATAAATAAAATACTTCCCCGTCGTGACTTTGGAAGTAGTTTATTATCTCTGTTTCCCCACTTTCCAGTATGAGCATCGAATACAGAAATGACACTTCTCCCTTCCCCATTAGCTAAATCCTACTCATGATTTGGTGTCAATGGATAGTATCAACCCACTGTCCTGAGGTACATTCAGATAAGACTGTCTCCACTTCCTGGAAAGTGCTGCCTGCTCCTCACCTGAGGCTCCAACACCTGTGATTTCAGCTTTATGAAGTGGCTACACAGGAGAGGCCTCACCAGAGTTCACTCAGCTCTGCTATTATTCTCTACAGCTTCAACAAAGACCCTTTTCTGCATTACATGTCAAGGAGCCACTTCTTATCAGTCTTCCCAATAGTGCAAGACCCTCAGTAGCGGAGAACCAGTAATACAGAGGGCTATTAAGCCGAATCCATGTTACTACGGACACATAACTTGCTAAAAGGTAGGAACCCATTCCCTGTCTCTGTTTGACTGTGAAAGCAATTTTGGGTTTGTGTACAGGTCTGGTGACTCCTAAATTATCAAGAGAGGAATTCAGGGCTGAAAGATTATGCAGATAAATCTTTCTCTGTAGCCATACTTCCCTTGTTCACCAATAAATGTGTCAGAGAGCTCCTTCTCCTGAGGAGCTTCTGTCCACTTGGAGTTCTACGTTTATGCAGATGAAACAGCTAAAAGGCCATTCGTCTCCCTGTTCACAAGTAGTTGGGAGCAGAGGGCTCCTTATCCTCCATACTTCAGGCCACAGGGTTTACAAATAGTCAATGTAAACACAAGGTTGTAGTAGTTAAATGGAGAATGAGGAACTCTTGATGTATAGGAACATATTTTATTAGCAGACTCAGCTGTTTCTGATACAAGCTATCCAGCTCCCCTCCCCCAAAACCCCCCCAAACATACAATCAAAACCCCAACATCTACCAGAACCCCCAAGTAGTTACTTTACAGAAGTATCACATTAGTAGTCATGAAATAAAGTCTCAGCTTCAGTATAACTGGAAGATTACAGATCATTCATTACTCAATAAAGATAATTGGAAACAACAAGGAAGCTACACATACTGTGAGTTATGAAGAAAAAAATCTATCAATAAAAAGAGAAAAAAGCTACAGATACTAATGAGAGTTGGGATACATACAACTGAACTATTCTGGGCATTTGTATACTGAAGAGTAATGAATACTGTAATCAGAGAGGAGTGAAATTTTTTGGCCTTTTTCCACCCCCAGAAAAATTGACATTCAGGTAGACCAAAACATATGGGAAATTTGTGCTGATTTCAGTAAACTCTTCTGGATGAAAGGAAAAATGTTTTTGAAATGTCAAAGTTGTTTCATTGGACATGTATGAAACCAACCATTTCAATTTCTTTTTGTGCTAGTGTCACAAAATGGAAAAAGAGGTGGTGGTGTCCTCCCTGCTTATGCCCACTAACCCACTGGTTAGGGAAGTTTCTAGGGATGTGGGAAACCCAGGTTTGAATCTCTGGAGAAGCATCTTGAACACAGGTCTCCTCATAGACTCAGGTGGAGGTTCCCAAGCTTTTCATATTGTGTACCCCCTTTGAGATCTACCAGCTGTCCACATACCCCATCTCTTCTCATCAGTGATACCCTGTGTGTTCTTCTTAACACTACGTGTCGTTAGCTATCTGTCCATATTTCAATTACTTACAGATATACTTATAGTATGACATATACAACCAGAAAAAAAAACCTGACAAGTTCTGAACAAAGTTAGACTGGAGGTGAGGGATCTGTACATCAGCATCTCTGTGCATCTGTGTTCTCACCTGTCTTCCCTCTTAAGCTGCATGGCTGCCTAAGAGTCAATCAAGTGCCACGCACTTGATTAGCAGAGCCCCTTCCCCCGCTGCTCTGCAGCCACGTTGCTCCTGCCCCCTGCCATGGAGCCCCTGGCCAGCTGCTCCCAGGACCCAGGGCCGGCTCTAGGATTTTTGCCACCTCAAGCAAAAAAATTTTTGGCCACTCCCACTTTTTTTCCATGCCCCGCAACCCCCGGCCGAACTCTGCCCCTTCCCCAAATCCCCAGCCCCGCCTCCTCTCCTGGGCATGCCGCATTCCCCCCCCACCCATTGCTTCCTGCAGCTCTCCCCACCACCACAACCCCCCACCCTAGCTCACCTCTGCTCCGCCTGCTCCCCTGAACACACCGCCGCTCTGCTTCTCCCCCCTCCCTCTCAGGTGAGGGAGAGGCAGCGCGTTCGGAGGAGCAGGCGGAGCAGAGGTGAGCGAGGGTTGGGGGAGCGCAGGAAGTAAGGGGGAGGTAGAGGAACCGCTCCCTGCCCCAGCTCGCCTCCGTTCCACCACTGCCACCTCCCCTGAGTGAGCCGCTGCTGGGCTTCTCCTCCCTCCCTCCCAGGCTTGCTGCGCGAAACAGCCATTTCAAGCGCGGCAAGCCTGGGAGGGAGGGGGGAGGAGTGGAGCGGTGGTGGCACGCTCAGGGGAGCAGGCGGAGGCAGAGCAGAGATGAGCTGGGGCGGCGGGGGCACATTTCTAGGGGCAGGATGGCCGGCTCCAGAATGCCGCCCCTAGAAATGTGCCGCCCCAAGCACCTGCTTGTTTTGCTGGTGCCTAGAGCCGGCCCTGCCGGGACCCTCCTGCTTGCTGTGAAGAGCGGAGGAGTGGATGGGGGCGCTGACGTCAGGGTGTCCACCTCCCCCTGCCTCCCACCCGCCCATGTACCCCATCTCCACAGAGCAGGGAAGGAGGGAACAGAGCTTAGGAGCAGGACTGAGCTGCTGGTGGCTGCTGCGGTCTGAACGAGCTTTCTGCTGAGTGCCTTAAAGAGACAGCACACATCCCTCATAGACTTCCCCAGCAGCCAGCACACACACACTTTGTCTCTGTGTGTGTCTCTCTCTCACACACACATGCGCACACACACACAGTGTCTGTGTCTCTCACACATACTCACACACACACATTCTGTCTCTTTCACACTCACCTCCCAATACATACTTGTATTATTGTTGTTTGTTTGTTATTTCTTAGTACTTCCTGCAATGCACATATATTCTCTGTAATTTTATTCTTTCAAAGTGCTGTTATTTTAGTTTTTTGACTGGTCTATGCATTTCATAATTTTATTTCTCTCTTATGCTTACATTTAATTCTTTGAATACTGAGTTCTAAAATGCCTAACTTGTTCTGGCTGGAGTAATTATCCCTAGTGTACATTTTTAAGAATATATATTATATCTAGGATTTTTGTTTCCACTGGTAGCGCACATCCTCACATGACCTCAATATTGGTGCATATAACAAAATTAATTCCGCACATGGATGGAAAAAATTAGAGGGTATATTGATTCTCATTGGTAATCTTGAAGTAAATGCATTACTATATTTTATATAGCAAATTCCCACAGAGATTTAAAGATTCCTCTATGTAGCGTATAATGATAATGTAATAAATAAAATAATTAATAAATAAAATCCATTATTACACAAAATCCATCCATACACAGATGTTGCACATACCCCCAGGGGTATGCATACCACAGTTTGGGAACACCTGGCCAAGGAGACTAGGGCATGCACATGGCAATCTTTTATTGTGGTGTAGATCTCTTTGTCTTTCTTGTTTGAAGCTGTTCCCCTTTGTATAGGTAATAATCATTAGCATAGGGACTGACACCCAGGTGTCCCCCTACTTAGGTGAGTTCCGCAACCACAAGGCTATGGAATCATTCTCATGTTCTGGCTTTATTTATACAAAGTGGAACAGCTTCAGCAGGAGAAATTGAGAGAGCCCCATCCCAGAATACCAATAGCCAAGTGACTAGGGGCATGTACCTTAGAAAGATGAGATGTGGGTTTCAGTCCCTGCTTCACAGAAGAAATGCAAATCTGAGTCTCCACAAGTACTCCTTTTCTTTTTGCGAATACAGACTAACATGGCTGCTACTCTGAAACATATCCTAGATGAGTGCCCTAACCATTGAGCTATTGGCTATAAAAGAGTCACCACCACCTTCTCAGTTTGGTGAATGTGAACCTAAGTCCCCTTGTGATGCTAGCCCTTTATTTCCAAATTTCCTTTGCTTCTATTAAAAGAGGGGTTTAAAATATCTGAAAATGAAGTTCTTCATTTTGTATCAAAGAGTTTAATTCAACCAGAAACATCTTTTCCCCAACTTTTAGATTTTTCAGAACTGCCAGTGAACTAAAAACCAGCTATTCGTACAGATCTAACTGAAATGAGTTATTGTCTACAGGGGCCAGGGATGGAAGATAATATTTTCTGATACATACAGAATAACATTGTCAATGCTGATGACTAGAACATATCATTAGGGATATTACTCCAGGGTGTGCTATTGGTGAACTATGGAGTTATTCTTTAAATTAACTAGTTTATATCTGTATAGTACTATGAATACGAGTTATGTAAAACACAAAATTCAGTGGGGCTCCAGGAGGGACTGGCCCCCCACATGCAGCTCTCTGCCATATTGGTGTCCGTGTATTACTGTAACAATTATGAGAGATGATATATGTAGATAATCGAGAAAGTGCCAATAGGTGATGCTTAAGAACATGTAGTATAATTCCTGGCTTTGGTGAATCAAAAACACTTTCTAATTGTGCACTCCAAATTGCTCCCTCTGTGCTACTCTTTATGTCAGCTATTACCACAACCTAGAACAAACATGACTATTTATCAAGAACCTTTTCTTTTAAACATCTTCTGGTTATTTTCCCAAGCTTGTATGAAATGATCACATAATTATGGTACAAACAAATTTGACAGTGAAAAATTTTACATAGAAAGATGTTTAACAAACTTTATGAAATACTGTAAATATATGCAGCACTGAAAATGACCCATTAACGTGAGTATTTAGCTGCTTGTTCTCTTGGTCATCTTTAGGTGTCTATATATGAGACACCTCTAATGAGAGTCAGTTAAAGATCCCAAGTCACTCGCTTAATAGATGTTTAAAACATGACACTTAGAGTGCTGACTGCCCTGTTACACATTTCTACCTTCAGCTGAGCTGCAGGAAAGGCTACAGGCATTTCCCTACTGCTGCTGCTGCTATTTCCTGTTGCATGGGACCACTGTGGTGTCTGCTGAGCAGGCAGCCACTTTTCACAGCCACTACCCCCTGCTCTATCACAACGAGGAAGAAAGCTTGAAGGGAGCAGCAGCAGCACTAGGTCAGGGGCAGCTGGATATTATCCCTAGACTTCTTCTCTTCCTCCCCTATCACACATTTCCTCCATACCCACTCTCCTCATAGCAAACACTACTTTTGCATCCCAGCAGCTCCATGCATCAACCCACCAAGTACCTGCAGCTACCATAGACATTGCCCAATTACTCCAATTTGTTTGTGCTCCCCTCCCCCCGTCACTACCACTCTGCCGGATTCCTGCCCAGACGGCTTCATTGAGAACCATCCACCCCTAATAGTAGTGCCCAGATATCCAGCACTCCCAGGTATCCTCAAGTACTCTCAACTACCCCAGCCACAGATGCCAGGTTTAATGCAGCTCCATGCCCTTGCATATGATCCTGCAAGCCCTCCATGACAGTATTGCAGTTGCCTTCAGTGTTAGTTCCATGCATGGAGGACTTGCTATCAACCCGTAATGAAGTGGATGGAGATAATACTTTGCTTTTTGTATGTGAGAGCTGTTTTGAGAAGAGATTGCTCCTCTTCACTAGAATGGAGAGAGCCCAGGGACATCACGGGAGTGAACTTTGTCACATGAGGATAATTCTTGTCTGTACTGTTTTTGGAGTTTAGCTTGTGTAAAAATCTATGAATCACACAGTGACATTGGCAAGGAGTGAATCTCATATCTTGAGGCTGGAGTTAAAAATGCCTGGAAGTACCCTCCTGGAAGGCTGGAAGAGAAAAATATATTGGGAAATCACTAGAACACGTACAGAAAACAATTGTGCTTGGGCAGGACAGACTAAACAGCCAAATTAGCCTTTCCCACCTCTGATTTCGACGATATTGTGAGAGGTTTGAGGCACACCCACGATAACATGAGCAAAACCCACAACAGAGCCTCTGTTTTGCCTCCAGATATGCTGCAGGCATCACCACATACTGCACCTTGTAAAATCAGTTGCTGTGCCTGCTTCTGAGGCCTCAGGAGATCTGCCAACAAAAAGCAACACAAACGCAAATCGGAAAATAAATGTATTCTAAACAGAACAGCTATAGCTTCTGAAATGCATAAAATATAATACCCAGCATGGGAAGAGGTCTGTCTGTTCCACATAAAGGTAATAAAAATGGCAACATGACATTGCCAAATGTTTTGAAATAGGAAATAAACCCCTGTCTGCCAGAAGTATGCCCATGTAAATCCAGTTTTAGCCTTTACTGTTGTGGCATAGTTAATGCATGCAATGTAATGTTTTGGGGTCAATCTGTTACATTCCCTGAACAGTACTTTTTCAAAGTGCACATTCTTTCTTTGAGTTTTCCACTGCAGTAGCACATCTTAAAATATTAAATACGTGTATTCAAGAGTACAAGCTTATAATGGGGAGACAAGGTAAGTTGTGCCTATGGTACAAGTTTGAAAAATTATAAGAGAAAGCTAAAGCTTTTCTCTGTGATGCCATATACCTGTAAAAGCTGCGGCCACTAGGTTCTGATATGCTGTAAATGGGGAGCATTTATCTCCCATGACTTGTCTGGTGTCTTCTGTTAGTGGGCAGCCTTTAGGGAATGAATCTTCTAGTTGGGCAAAGACCTCAGCCTGGGTCTACCTCCTCCTGCTACATCTGTTTGTACAGACATCAGCCATACGTTACTCAGTTATGCATTTCTGCTTTTGGAGCAAATCTTTCATCATGTCAAAAGCAATGCAGATGCATTCATGAAGACCATTGCTGCACAAAGCTTCGCTGAAGTGAGGAGATGTTTGGTTTTTTTGCTTAACATAGTTTGTACCTTTACTTTTGAAACAAAGCAAAATGTGTCTACATCTTATGGATGAAATGCCATATTTACTGAAAGATATTATTTCAATGCCAGAGAAGTTGGCATTCAACATGGTACTAAGTGCAATTAAAAACTAGACAATGCAACCTTAACATTCGTCTTTATATAAACACACTGAAGTCAGGGAATAGCACTGTTGTTACACTTGCAATCTATACTCTGCCTCCTTGTGTACATGCATTATGATACAGTCTTTAATGATATAATCACAGACTAGATAGCACTGTCACTAAAGGTAAATGTAAAGAGTGATATAGGCTGCACTACCCCAGGAGTGGCCTCAGACACTGTTGCTCTGAGGCCACTCCTGGGGTAGTGAGGAAGAGGAAGATTCTAAAGGCCCAGGTCCATGAAGGGCCTTAGGTACTATGATGGTACTATGATGGTGAACACTGCAGCATCAACCTTTTAGATGCCTACAAAAGCCATAGGGACAACACTGTGATCTTCAAAGCCTGTGTTAGGCGCCTAGGCCCTCTACAATGCATGGGGAGAGAAAACCATCTTAGACCGCAATTCACTAAGCCAACATGCAGAGTGGGGAGGCACCTAAGATAGCTATGGGGAAATGTTGACCCGAAGGGGGTATGCTAATCCCTACTTCTCTTGGAGATAGGTTCCTAAATCCTGGCTGCAGAGAGGCACCTATCTCTGCTTGCAATCCATGAACTGGGGGGGAAGATAGGTGATAAGCCACCTACCTCCTGTATGGGGACCAAAATAAAACAGTCCAAGGGGGAAGAAGGCAGGTTGCCACACCTTATAACCTTTAGCCCAGTGGTTAGGGTATTTACTCAGGATGTGGGAGGCCCCCCATCTTATGTCCCGCTCCTCCTGAGGGAGAGAAGACATTTGAACAGGAAACTGCTACCTCTCAGTTGAGTGTCCTAACCACTAGGCTATAGTTATTCTAACCCTTTCACTGTCCCTATTAATATTTAAGTATTTATTTAAAGTGGAACACCTTGAACAGGAGAAATTAAGCAAAACCCACTTCAGATTATTCCACAGCCTGGTGATTAGGGCACTCATCTGAGAGGTAGCAGTTTCTTGTTCAAATCACTTCTCCCTGAAGAAGGGAGAGACTTGAAGTGCGGGGGTCTCTCACATCCTGGATGAGAACTCTAACCACTAGGCTAAAAGTTATAAGGGAGGTCCTCCTCTGCCCCATTCCCCAGCTGCTTTGTGTGAATTTGCCTGAGAAGCCAGATCCAGTAGGCAGCCTCTGAGCATGTCTACTGGCTTGGGTCCCCACATGTGGCCAACTCTATCTTTCCCAGGTCATGAATCAGACTGGGACTTAGGCACCTGGACTTCTATCACAAGGCTGCAGTTTGCATGCTCAGGTGGGAGATAGGCACCGAGGCTCCTAATGTGAGGATGCAGCGTTCCTGTCCAGAGGCAAAAACAAAGGCAATGAGTGAGTTTATGCAAAACAGGATTGAGTAGCAGCCAAGTGGGAGTTTTATGGACCTCATTAGAGCCTAAAACCAGTACCTAGGCACCTTAATACTTTCACGGATCACTCCCTAAATTACTTGAACTCTTGAAAGGGTGCAGTTTGCTTTCCCTCTTTGATCATGGCCCGCTACACTGGTGGAATTAGTGCAGGGGGCACAGCGCAAACTCTGCCACCTCTTCAACTCATCTATCCCCATTTGTTTGCAAAGGGAAATATCCCGGTCCTGCACTCTGCAGCAGGCTTGTACCAAAATCTCTACAGTGTGAGGGAAAGGAGAATTACGCTTTCTTATTCCCTTTCTCAGCTGGTTAAAACAAGGGCAGGCTAGCCTTCAGAATTTATCACGCTTCCTGTCACACAGAACAGTTTATTGTATCATAATATTTTATTTGTTGAAGATAATTCCTACCACTGGACTGAAGTCAACAGAACAATCATCCTGATTAAACTGAAAGAAACAGTTAATGTATTTCAGTATTTGAATTACAGTCTGTTCCAGTTCTTCTCTGCTGTAGATTTTAAAGCACTGGAGCAGAACTGGGATTCAAAAGCACAGTGCTGAAGAACCATGTATTGTCTGTATGAGATCAGAAATTCTCATCATTGTTACATAAGTTCTCAAGAGATGAGTCAACTGAATGATGTTCTGCTTCATTATTTATTTATTATTTATTTATTTTCACTGTAATGCTGCATATATACTTGTCCTTTCTAATACATACAAAAACCAAGAATTGAGTTCAGAGAGTTCAGAAAATATGAAATACTTCCTTCGGGGATGCTACATTGCAGACTGCCTCAGAAAAAAATATAAATCAGCTGAGTGTCAGTCCTTTCCCAAACTCAATCAATGCTAAAGTTTAAATTTCAAAATGTTTGGGTAATGTCCCAAGCTGTCCTTGTTACACCATTTCCTCTGCCACCCATCATTTACATTCTTATTAATAGTTATCATTGATATTGCAGTAGTGCTGACAGGCCTCAACCACATTGGGGCCCCCATTCTGCTAGGCACTGTACACACACACATAATAAATAACAGTTCCTGCTCCAAAAAGTAAAAACTTCCTTTTCCTCCCTGGTCCTGGATACTCATCCACCTGTGCCCATTCTTATATGCACACTTCCCTTTGCTGATATTATGACTGTGTCAAATCCTGAAGTTTTTACTTGTGCTTTTAATCCATTCAGGTCACCTGATTCATAACATGAGCCAGTTGTACATTTCAGATCTGAATCCCAATTTGCACGACATTCTGGAGTATTCAGATCTGGGCTTTCAGTTTGGACTCAACTTTAAACCCTTTAAAAATAAAGGGTGAAATCCTGGCCCTGTTGATGTCAGTGGGAGTTTTGCCACTGATGTCAGCAGAGCCAAAGTCTTTTAGGAACAGATGCTCAGCTGGTGTAAATCTGTGTAATCTCTGTAATAATGCCAGTTTATGCCATTTGAGGATTTAGCAGATATACTTCACCTAGCAAAACCCAAGTCTGCTTGAGGATATACAATTCCTGGTAGTAGGGCTCAATCACCCTACAGGATCAGGCACTGAGCGAGTACGGATCCTTGAGACTGTCGCTGTTTTCTTTCTCTTATTGTACACCAATTCTCCTGCCCAAATATCCTTTTCAGTTCTGAATAAAGTTTAGACATACAATCTGAAAAACTAGTGGAGAATTAGAAAAATAGGCTGTCAGTGAGAAGAAGTTCTAGCTCTAAGATTCATAAATATTGTAACCACTATCCTACTACAATTTCTTCTCTATGCTTCTGTTATTTATATAATTTGTCTACTAGTTTATATTAATTGCAGGAGGAAGGTCATGGATGTTATTTTGTTGATATATGGCTTTGAAAGTATAAGAGTTTAAACTGTTACTGAATATGAATTAATATTTTGATATGTGCATATTGCAAAGTGTGTAATAAAGTAGTGGTAAAAATTCAAGAGAAGAGTTCTTACATTTGCATTAGATGCCCATTACAAATTTGCATCACTCTAAATATGGATGTGAATAATAAATAACTACAATGTCAATGGTATGGATGAAAAAGATCAAATAATGTGTTGTTTGAAATATTTCCAGATATTCCAACCCATTTGTATAAAGAATTTTGTTTTTTTTTAATGAAAGCACTTACAATTAAGAGGTGGTTGAAATTTCAGTATAAATTCTAATTTACAGCCACTCTCTATTACCTGGTGTGTAGGTTAGAGTGCAGCTTTCAAGAAGTTGTGTGTATTTCAGATACCTTCAATAGTAATGAAGCACTAAGTCTAATTTGTCCATTTCCAGACATACGAATACACCTCAGAACATTTTATCTTTATAGCAACAGCAATTCCTGGGTCCCACATAGGTTCTCTATTCCCACGTAAGAGCGCTCCATGCCTGCCTGCCTGATTCCAAGGATGATAAGGATGGTGATCTGAGGCAGGGTATGCAGAGTCCTGCAGTGCCCCGCCAGAACCTCCTTTGCCTCAGCTCCTTGCTCCTTTCTTGGAGCCTTTATATGCTCCCTGGACAGGTACTATGGAGGCTGCTGCAATCCTGAGACTATAATAAAATGCATGGAAGAACCTGCACAGAGGGAGGAAAGGGTCTGGCAATGTTGAGCTCAGTCAGAGACTCCAAAACAAAATGCTTTTTTGGAGGGTTGAGATTGAGTATAGTTGAGCACTGTCCATAAAGGCATTGTTTGTGGAATGCATGTATTACTGAGTCAAGGGTCCCTGTTGCTGGCTCACAGCTAGGTTCTGGAACTGTCAGCTGTCTCCAGTGCTATGGAAGGTGAGTGCTTGGCTCCCTCATTATCTCCACAGCTGGAGAACTAACCCCAGATCCTCAAAGGTATTTAGGTGCCTAATTCCCATTGATTTCAAAGAGAATTGGGAACTTAAATACCTTTGAGGATCTGTGCCCCAGTTTCCTATAAAAGAACACTAGGAGAGACACAGCTTCCTTCTAATACTCCCCAGCAACCCTACTGCCAGTGGATTAGGGGGATGAACTGCGCCTCTGGGGCATAGAGAGGAAGTGGGCAGATGTTGAACAGATACACAGTAAGGAACAGATTTTTCAAAAGTCCTCAACACCAAAAACTAGGAGTAGATTTTCAAAAGAGTTCAGCTTTCATTTAGGCACCAAAATAGGAGTCTGTGTGTTACAGTGGGAGCTACTGAGTGATGAGCACTTTTGAAAATTTGGTCCTAGTTGTGGTTGCTGAGCTCTTGACAGTCTGTCTCAGAGCTGTCTAGAAAATTTGGCCTAGAGGATTCCCATTTTAAAAAATATCCAGATTGAATATTTGCTCTAGTTCAAACAAAGAAACTCAGGGAAGTCCTATGTTATGCGGGATATTAGATTAAATGATTCCAATGATCCCTTCTGGCTTTATAATCTATTATTTTATGGATGGTATGAAGAAACTCATGAAAACATTTTGGGAAAGAGTGGACAAGCAGGCTTGTTCTTCTTTTCTTCTATTCCAATTTGCCTGTCTCCACTATCTATCAGCAGTAAGGTTAGGAAGATGAGAATAATTCTGAGATACGCTATCTAAGATTGTTGGATATTAGAAAAATCTAGTTCCAGCAGTAATACTAGTCACCTAAGGGTTTGACTATTCCCTGACTATTGTTGACGTGGTTTAGTCATTTACTGGGAATAATATAGGCACATCCACACCTGCCATTAAATCTACAGGTTATCATGACCCAAACAGATATCATGACCCAAACGTATCTGTGGAGTAACTTCACTGATTTCAGTGTTGTACAAGGGATTTATCTGTTCTCCCAATGTTAGGGGTTTTTTTAAAAAATTTCTTTGAAGGAGCGATAACAAAGCACATTTGTTTAGAACTGAAATCTGTAGTTATCTGAAGTGTGCTTACCCTACCTGGCAGGATTGTTCCCCAGTTCATACCAAATTCAAATTTTCTAAATATTTCATGTAATTGTGGAAACACTTTTGAGAAACAGAATTGTACTGGATATTTAGGTTCATTTTAAGGTCACAACCATGCCTTTTTTGTTGATTTGCTGTGATTTTTCATGAGTGTGCATTGAATTTGCTTAGCCATCAAACTATCTGAGATATGTATGAAGTGTTGCTGTAGCCGTCTCGGTCCCAGGATATTAGAGAGACAAGGTAGGTGAGGTAATATCTTTTACTGAAACTTTTCTTCAGCTCTATGTAAGCTCAAAATTGTGTATCTCTCATCAACAGAAGTTGACCAACTGTATCATAAATATCCAATAAAAGATATTACCTCACCCACCTTGTCTCTTTAATACCTGAGATCTGTGACATTTTGGGGCAGAATATGATTTAGGCTACATCATGACATTTATGCTGCTGCCCATTGTAAGGGGAGGTATAGTGATGCACTGCCTTAGAAGAAGCACAAGGGAGATTGCCCCTCACATGGATGCGTTATCTTCTGGGGCTGCTCAGTGCATGTGCATGCGCATGCACTCTGTACAAGCCACTGGGCTGGTGCAAATTGCTTCACTCAGTATGCTGGTCCTGCTCTGGGGGCTGCTGTGGAGAGCAGAGAGGTAACAGAAACAGGCTATGACCTTTCTCCTGCCTATCTTTTAAAGCAAACTGCTCCCCAGGGAAAGAGCAGGAGTGAGGAGTATCCAGAGCACAGGGACTGCTCTTGTAGGAGGAACATGCTCAGTTGTGTAAGTGGGAGAGAATTCTTGCGTCGCCTAGCAAGCACCATCACAATTTGACCCTTTGTGTTTAATGGACATAAAAAGCCCCACATTGCAGGTCTAAATGACAGAATTAAATCCACTTCATTGTGCAGTGCTGATAGACACCAGTAAAAAGCAAATACAAAACAAAATATACCATGATTTCAGAAATATTGACTAACACACAATTCAAGGATCCTATTTTTTGGCTTTGTGTATTATCTTAGAGAGGCAAGGACTGGTTTGAATACACTGTCAACTTAAAGGTCAACAGCTGAATATTTAAACACAGCTAAGCATTTCCCCTTTAGACATATGCTGATTAATATAATATATCAGCAAAATATTGCCATAAAAGGGAAAAAAGTCTTTTCAAAGTAGTTTAAATGTTTTTTTCATGGTTCAGTGACGTAAGAAAATCTGTTTAAATGTAAATAACAAACTCCTTAAAGCAATGGCAATTGACATTAAACCCATGGTGGATAAACGCAATAGAAGTATGAATGCCTGTTTATATATGTTTTGATAGAAAACTCCTGTGATTTCTAGATAACATGGCTATTTTGGCAAATATGGTAAAGTATATTTTCCATCCAACATCCTTGAGGAATTAATTTCAATTTTTAAGTATATTTTACCCTCCAATGTTAGTAGTAAATGTGCATATTGTTAAGTGCCAATTTTTCCCTGGGATGCACATATGCAAAGAAATTAAGGGTATTTTGTGATGTGGAGAATTAGGGTCAAATACTCACAATTTCCTTCAGCAATAACAAGAGAGGCAGGCATAGATCCCTGTGCACTAACAAGAACAAAGTGTGAGTTAACTTCTCTTACGGAAAGTTCTCCTGCCACTACTTTAGCATGATGGTCTGATTCTACTTAGATAGATAGATTAGATAGGACTTTTCATAGCAAGGTCAATACTCTTATGCTGAGTAGAACACTTTGAATGAAGCATTGAATATATACAAGAAATAGAGTAATTAAACTTAAAATTATATCCCCTAGTTTTGTACTCTCAAACACACTATAGCAGAATATCAAGCTCATTTTTAAAATAGCTAGCTAATTTGAATACTCCAATTAGGTCTGACTCAGTCATCTTCTCTCTAGGTTAAATAGGCAGGCACAGAGGAGTTGGAGCTTGACAGTGACCAGAGAAGGGTTGGCAGACATGTCATCCCATTACTGCCATTTAATGCTTCAATAATGGAGCAAAACAAAGAGATCATAAAGGACAGGAAAAATAAATACCTAGAAAATATAGAGACAGTGGACACAATCTCAAATCACTGAAGTAAATGGGATCTTTTCCATTAATGTCAGTGCACATAAGACCAAAATGAGGGAAAATTCAGGGGAGAGGCCAGAGTAAAGAATATGGAGGAAGAAGACAATAGTGGAGGGAGGAAATGGTTCAGGGAGGGGGAAGGAGTGAGATGAGGAGGAGAAAGCAAAATAAAATGTGGAGGAAAAAGAGATTTAACCAAAGCGAAGACTGAGAAATAAAGGTAGCAAATTAGAAAGACAAATCTAGAGGTGATGGTGAAAACAAATAGGAAGACATAGGCACAATGGGAGAAAAATTGTCCTGAGGTAAAAAATTAGCTGAAACCCCTCTGAAAACAAAGTGTTCACCCATGGGGAAATATTAATTGAAAAAGAACTGAAGGAAAAATACATCGTATCATAGACAAAAAACTGAGCAGTACAGGTATAGAAAGAGAAAATGATGAAAACACAAAAATTCAAAGAAAACATAACAAGACTTTTTTTCATGTTATAAGTACAGCAGAAAGTTTGCTGCCAGATGGTATGACAAACAGGGCATATGTGGCTGTTCCGGAATTTGAACTTGAACTAGTGAATATTTTTGGCCAGATACGATACCTGACTGCATCTGCTGAAGCAGCTCTGCTGTTATCTTCTACCTCCTTCTACAATCTGTGACAAATGAAGGAAAATTAGGTGCTTTTATTTTCCTTGTCCCTATACCTGGCCCCCTTGATATAGGACCTCTGATGGCTTTTTCATTATTGGTACAAAGATGAGGAAATACATTCAATGCACACAACCCAGTTCAATATACATCAGCAATGCATTATTCACATAAGAGTATCCACATTATTCTCAGTAGAGTACCCATATATACCATCTAGCCCACCTTCCACCCCACAATATGGCTAACTTTTGGTATCTTCATATATATTTTATTAGCACAGAAGGACTGTTCCCTAGACTCAGTTAGGTCTTCAGATGATGCAAATTAGTGGCACTATGCTGGATTACCCCAACGGAGAATCTTATGTGTCTAACACTAGATATGAAATTGAGCCTTTATCTGTATACTGAAGCCCATGAATAAACCTTCAAATGTAACTATATTCAGGATCAGGTAACTGTGATACATACAGCTCTCCAGGGTGTATAAACAGTTTGTGATAAATCAAGACACTTTCAGGTTGAACTACTGAGTTGAAGATCATCTATATAGTAATGGCATAAAAATGGATGTGCATGTATTTCCCCTATCATCTATAAGAGTAGTAGTAGTAGTTTTAGGATCAGTCTCGAGAGACCATAGGTATGCACTTTTGAGAGGTAAAGAATTTACTCAGTTGGTTTTATAGCAGCCGCAAATGTGCCTAAAAAAACTCACTCGAGAGAGACAATCTCTGCTGCATCTGTCACATTTAAAGGTGATGTTACGACCCTTTGGGCTCTGCCTTCTGTGAGCTCTTTTCTCCTCTGTTAAGATGGACTGCTTCCTCTCATAATTCCAGAGACTTTTGTTTAGCCCTTGTTTCCAAAGGCTGTGGTCCTGAGTGTGATCTTCTCATTTTTCCACATCCATGTCCATTTCTTTGAGGTCTCGCTTGCACACATCCTTGAAATGCAATTTTGGGCATCCTTTGAGTCTTTTTCCAGATGCCAATTTGCCATAGAGGATGTCCTTTGGGATGCACCCATCATTCATTCAGCACACATGCCCAAGCCAGCAGAGGCATCTCTGAGGAGTGTTTGAATGCTGGGTATGCTGGCCAGTTTGAGCACCTCAGTGTTGATGACTCTGTCCCTCCAGGAGATTCCAAAGATTCAACGAAGGCAACACATATCAAAGCTGTTGAGCTTCTTTTCCTGATGAGAGTATAAGGTCCATCTCTCACTCCCATACAAAAGTGTACTGATAACACACACACGATACACACAAATCTTTGTGTGGTCTGTCAGTTTGTTATTTTGCCTTACCCTCTTGTTCAGTCTAGACATCGTTGTGGCAGATTTTCCAATGCAGATGTTGAGTTCTGTTTCAAATGAAAGGTTGACTGTGATAACGGATCCCAGATATGTGAACTCATTCACCACTTCAAGTTCGTAATTGTTGATCTTGATGGAGGGTGATTCCTCAACTCCTTGGCACATTGTTAGACATTTCAGGATTATAGTAATCCCCAAGTCTTGGCAGGCTTTGGAAAAGCTGTCCATTAGGCTTTGAAGATGAACTTCTGTGTGGGTTGTCACTGCTGCATCATCAGCAAAGACAAGGTGTTGGATAAGGGCCTCCTGGGTATTAGTTTTAGATCTGAGTCTTGCAAGGCTGAACAACTTTCCATCAGAACTTGTGTGCAAGTGGGTGCCCTCAGTTGCAGAACCAAAAGGTTGTTTCAGTAGCAGGGAGAAGAAGATCCCCAACAGAGTTGGGCAAGTACACAACCTTGCTTAACTCCACTATGCATCTGGAAAGCCTCAGATACTGAGCTGTCATATTGGACTGTGCCATACATGTTTTCATGGAAGGATTGAAGAGAGGGCATCCAATCTTTTCTAGAAGTGCAAATAGTCCACTTCTACTGACAAAGTCAAAAGTCTTTGTGAGATCTATGAAGGCTATGTAGAGGTGCTTTTTTTGTTCTCTACATTTCTCTTGTAGTTGTCTCAGTGAGAAGACCATGTCTATAATAGACCTTTCAGCTCTGAAGCTGGATAGATTCAGGATAGATTCTGACTGCAAGGGTCTGAAGTCTGTTCAGGACAACTTGGGCAAAGGCTTTTCCTATAATACTAAGAAGGGAAATGCCATGATAGTTGTTACAGTCACTTCCGTCACCATTGTTTTTATAGAGAGTGATGATATTGGTGTCTCTCCTTTCTTGTGATACTTCACCTTCTTTCCAGCACAGGCAGAGCAACTCATGAAGATGTTGCAATAGAATAGGTTTTCCACATTTTATGATCTCGGATGGTATGCAGTCTTTTCCAGGGGCCTTTCCATTGGGGAGGCCATCTATGGAAAGGCTAAGCTCCTCGACAGTCGGTTCATTGTCAAGTTGGTTCAAAATAGGCAGGCTTTTGATGGTGTTAATGGCTGTGTTTATAACAATATTTTCATGAGAGTAAAGCTCAGAGATTTGGAATTTAATAAAAGGCCAAACTCAAGAAGCTGCACATTAAATTTATTAAAATTTAACCTAAATATAATTAAAGGCACTTGAACAGTGAGGTTGAATAGCTATAAGCAAAAGTGATGTAAGTTCTGTGAACCATGCAAGTTGATTAGGACATGTTTCAAATTAGTCTTGCTTTCATTCCTTCTTGTATCATCTGAGTCTTATAATTTAACAGCTTTGCATTTTAAAATGTCTGATTTATGACTAGGTCTCTATAGTTACCAAAGCAGCCTGTATTGACTATTTGTGCTTGAACATTTAACTATTCAATTGCTGGAAGGATATGATGTGGAGATAATAAATACAGCATAGGATAAGTAGGTAAAGCAATTGAAAGTGCCTCAAAACATCTTCATTGGAAAGTATACCCGATGCCATTATTTTGTGCTACTATATCAAGAGAAGAAAACAAAAAACAATAGTATAAGGAGCTGCTGCAGCCTAGCTGGCTGCTGTCACTATTTTGGTTATGTACCTGCCACTTCTGTTCCTAAAGGCAAAGCTGCTGTCTCCTCTTCCTTGTCCGCTACTGTAGATAGATATTCAAAAGAAGCAAATGGGTCAAAATAGTCCCATCTGCCTCACTAAGTCATGAACTCAAAGAGCTATTTCAATATTAGTGAGATACCCAAGAGGTTAAAATAGAGGTAAAGAAAACCAGCTGCAGTGCTCATTGAAAAAAAATATATACTCCTTCTACTGAAAATATGTTGCCTTCAGTTTTCATCAGCTGGACACATTCTGAAGTTAACTATGTAACACACTGAAACATAGCTTAATCTCACTTGAGGCCACCTTCAAGAAGACATCTTGTATTCTAGCAATGAACTCTATATCCTTTGATTACATCATAATTATGTTATGTCTATGCTGTTCTCTTCAGACTGTAGCAACACTATTGTGTTTTTCATTTCTCCAAATTAAATGTGTTGTAAAAAATCATGAACAAGCTAACTGTTCATATAAATGTGGGTGTATTTTTATATAAGAACTTGCAACACAAGATGTGTATCACTTACTTCCAGTTTCTCTGATTTGTTAGTTTAGTTCTGGATAATAGACATACCAGAAAGGAGAGGTCCCTCCTACCACTTTACAATAGTGAAAATTTGAGCTGCTATTCCCTGACTGGCATATTTTACTTATCTATACTCTCTAGGCAGCTGAGTTGCTCCAGCCTGTTCCTGAATGCTTATGTTTGGCCCAGGAAGTGTATGGTTAATGACTATGATGAGACCTTTATCATGCAGTGGATAGAATTGAGGACATGAGTCTAATAAATCTTGATTTAAATGTTTTCAAATATCACTGGCCTCAATTGTGACCAATACTGTGCAGAGACACAACGGATGAAGTCCTGATTCTATTAAAATTGATTGGAGTTTTGCTATTGACTGCATTGGGGCCAGGATTTCAACCAAGGAGTGATCCTATGGTGTGTGAGGCAGTGGTTGAGTGCAAAGTAACTCTTTGAACTCCCGCAAAGTGCAAAGTCTGTTCCAATGTAGTGCCGCTGTTGGTACTATCCTCTCCAGAGGGAAGTAGGAAGTGAAGCTGACCTAGCCTGTAGTGTATGCGCGTTGCACCCTCTCTGCCAGGGTTATGCAGTGGCCTCACTTTCTAGTACAATACATTTGTGTGGAAAACTGAGTCAATTAAATGCAGCAAGTTCAAAGCAGAAGACATGCTGGGTTTGGCATTATAAAGAACTGAGCGATGTGACAGCAACAGCTCTCTTGATAGGAGAATGGCATTTGCAGTGGCTGTGAAGTTTCTTAGTGTCAGCCATCTACTAAACAAAGATACCAGCTGTTACATGACATTTTTGTACAATTTAACATTAGCAAAGATGTTATTTGAAAACCTGTAAAAGACCCTGCTCTAAATGGATATCATAAGAGGGTGCAAAACACACAAATGGAAATGCACAACCAGTATGGGTTTTTAATCTAATTGCATTAAGAAATTAGAAATGAGCACCTTTTCAAGCAAAGAGGTTTCATACTGAAAAGAGATGGAAACTTCTTTTTCATGTTCTTATAAGAAAAAAACTCACCTTTTCATCCACATTTGGCAAGAAAAGGAATGGAAATAACCAATACTTTCAGGAGAAATACTGCAAAGAGAATGTGCCTGTTTACAAACAATTTAATCTGCAGATATTGATGGAAAATAGACTAAATTTTCAAGAACTCCCATAGACACACACAGATATGGTCAGTGTAACTGTGTATACAAAAAAAGGCTACATTTTAATGGACAAATCAGATAATGGCAAATGGGGAGGTCAGGGCACAGTTATCCAATATTCCTGCAGTGGAAAAAGTGACTCACGGGCCAGTATGTTCCCTTGTCACTGGGCTTGTAGCAAGCTCTCCTTCTCTGGCAAGTGCATCCATTTATACATGCAAAAAACTGCATTTGTGAAGTGGGATGGGGTTTATTCCCCACACTAGCAGAGAGCAATTAGTGCGCCTTGTTGCACCTAATGGGTGGGCCAATTTAGGATTAGGCCCAGTTGGGGAGGACCTGGGTATCTGAATTAAGGATGACTTCCAGATGAGAAGGGAAAAGGTGATTTCAGGGCGGAAGAAGGGAGGCACAAGGGCCCTCAATTATAGCTGAAGTTGCCCTTTCAAAATTTCAACTTCCAGGATCTGTCCTCCTAAGATTGAAGTTCTGGCTTCCCCTTTGTGAAGTATGAGGCCAGCAAAGCACTTAAGCACATGTTCTAACTTTAAACATATGTTTAAGTGCTTTGATGGACTGGAACCTAAGTGAATCATCAGTAGGAAGATACAGGACACCTGTTTCTCCCATATTAAGCCCATACTAAGGCCAGACATATCACAGGTTCTTTTATTTACAATTATATCAGGATTTCTATTAAAATATCCTTTTTTCACACGCTCAGAACTTTCTGAAAAAAAGTCTCATTTACAATTGGAAATATTTCCATGCTCGGTGTCAGTCAAGCAGGTAATTTTTACTTCGTTTGCTTTCAGTATGACCATATTGTCAAAATAGAAGCCAGGACACTGGACTTTTTGCGGGGGCGGTTATGAAATCTCATTAAAAAGGCAAACTTCCACTTTTGGAAAGAGTGTGCTAATGTCACTACAGTAAGCTACTGGCCTAATAGCTTATTCATATTTGAGTTTTTCCCCCAGCAGTGTAATATTCTGAGTAGATTTATAATGAAATATGGAATAAGTGTTTGTTAACATTCACTCTAAGTAAAAGAACAACATTGATAGTGTCTACACGCATTCATCTTTTCACTCCCAACACATTCTTCACACTGAACCCTTGTTCCACCACACCTTTTAGTTTCCATTATGCACAGAGCAAATGCCACATAGCAGTATGTCTTGAACAAACATTTTATAGTTATACATATTAATACTTTGAAGGAGAAATGAAAAATATGGAACATTTAAGGAGCCCCAAAAGAAATTCTTGTGGAAACAGGACTGCTTGAACAAATCTAGGATGTACAATCACTTTATGCATCCTTTTTAAAATAAATTCACCATTCTTAGGTATTCTTAAGTTTATTTCAGTTACTTCTATAAAATGTTATGTCTCATACCTTTCTCGTTATGTCCCTGTAATAATAGACACTTTATTGATGATTTACCTATGAATATCACATGTTTTGGGCTTGTAATGGACATTTTAATACCTATACATTCCTAAAGCTGATGTAGTACTTTGCTATACCAATGGCATAAAGTATATCTAAGTTTTGTGGGTCAATAGTTTGAATAACAGATTTTTTTTCTAAATCATTTCAGACTGTTAGGTAACAGTAGCAGTACATGATATGAAGAGAACAATTGGATTACAGCAAAGGGAAAAAAATAAAGCCTTTCTGTTCTTACATCTGTGAAGTTTTCAAAGTAAGATTCTCTTTTCTTAGGCTCACAGATCAGCACATACAGAATTGTCTGTGCCACTTTCTCTAGATTCTTGTGATTACTCTGTCAGAGTAGTTGACCCAGACCTTGCTTCCTACTCACTTCTTGCAAGAATAAAGTTAACTCTGAGTCATGTTCTTTTTATAATCTCTAAAGAGCTCCATTATTAATCTCATGGCAATCAAAAAGTGCACAAAAATGGTATAAACTAATGCAATGCTATGCAACAGGAATATATAACTGTTCCATTTAAGTGCTTGCCAGTTTTAAAGGAGAAGTGTAGCAACTTATTATTGTTTTGACAGCTATCTGATCTTGCCCTGAATGTTCTTTTCTCACATTGTAGATATTATTATGTTGAAAAGCAGTTACTTGGTAGTATTCCAAGATAATTCAAACCAATGAATGCTTCCATCAATATCACAATGAAAACAAAATGTATATGAATGTAATTAAAACTGACAGTACTTTGGAAGACTGACACTGCATTAGACTGGGTTATAAAGATAGGTTGCTGGGTATAAACTGCACAAGAGCTAGTAGATGTTAGTCCTCTTTACATATACTGTAGCACCTGCTTGTTGTAATTTCCTTTCACACAACATTTGCATTAGTCATTCCTTTTCTGTGTTACAGATCATTTGAAAGCATTCTTTCTTTCTTTTTTCTGATAGTATTGTTCTAGTGATGTTATGACATATATTTACCCTGCATTGCTGTTCTCTGTACTCCCTGGTGATTTGCAAAATATTATTTGGTTTTATCAATACATCAATATAATGGGTATTAATGCTGATTTATGTAATGATAGACTTGTATATGTTTATTTTCAAAAGTGACGTCAGTGCGAACTGCAGGTTCTCTACATTGCTGAATGTAATCATTTATAGTACCTATTGCCATGAAAGAGAGCAGGATGCAGTGGGCTGAGTATTAGACAGGAAGGAAGTAGCTCTTGATGTTTAAACCAGACTCTACCTCTCAACTGTTGTGTGGCTTTAAGCAAGTCACTTAAACTCTTTCTCTCTTAATATCTCTCCTTGCAAACTTGAAACAAAAATACACTCTCATGCCACAAGGATATTGTGGGGATTAGCTAATTCTAGCATGCACTTAAAAAAAATATAAAGTGCTGTGTAAGTGCTGAGTAGTGTTGGAACCCTGGCTTTCTTAAAATCAATCAAGATTTAGGGTGGTAACTTTTAAAATACCCAATATTGGCCAATATTTGCTCCTATGGAGGCCAATTACATTAGTTTTATCATTTTCTTCCATGAGAACAGAGTTTGGGCAACACTGGACACTTTTGACTATCCCACCCTTACATGACTAATTTTCATTTATTTATATTTTATTTTTAAATGGGGGAAAATGTTCTATTTTCCTCCCTCAGAAACTGGGTATTTTTCGTACTGCATCCAAATTTAAGAGAAGTTACAACTATGATTCAATGAGCAAATAAATCTGTAGAGGAGATTGAAGTTTGTGCTCTCTATCCCTGTGGCCCGCCACTTCCTGCAGATCCCATTGGCCGGGAACAGTGAAATGCAGCCACTGGGAGCTGCGGGGGGCCATGCCTGTGAACAGTCAACGTCAGCAAAATGTCTCACGGCCCGCCTACCATGTTCCCTGATTGGCCTGGGGATGCTGTTAAGGCACAGGGGGAAACACTGGAGGCTATCTTTGCAACTAGATGTGTCCTCAGCTTGCTGCTGCAATAGACCCTCTTGCATGGGGTCCTGTTGCCTTGCTTCTTGTCCCTGGTTTTGGCCCACTGCTCAGCTCCTGATACCTTGCCCTGCCTCTGTTCTGCTGACCTACTTGGCTCTGACCCAGTGTAGCTCCAACCTGATTCTACAATATCACATGAGTATGAACGGCTGCTTCTGACCTTGAACCTCTGGATGGAGCTCAGACCTTGTTATTGAGCCACCTCTAACCCAGCCCCGGCATCAATCGGTGCCTGGAAGCTGGGATCCTGACAATTTCCATTTGATATCTTTTTCAGATATTAATTTTACTTGCCTAATATCCAGACTTCTTTTATCCCAGGTGCAGTATCACTTGGTTCTAACTCCTGTGGACTGTTTTGGTATAATTGTGATAATGGAAACTTCTAATCCTTCATAGGATTTTTCTCTATAAGCAAAATATGATGTGACACTCATTGAGAACTTCTCCATTTATACAAACACAACAAAGTGCTACATATGAGTTATTTTATTAAAATAAACCAGCTCTGCCTTTTCTTTCTTTTCAATAAGAAATACATTAGTTTCAGGTTCTCTTGGATGTGCTGCTAGGGCACCAAAGCAGTATATATAAAAATAGAGAAATATATTGTGTTTGTTTTTCAGTTAGGAAGAGCAAATATAAAACTCAGAAGTACAATGGAGAAATCTTTGGACATGGCTAAAATGTTGGGTCCAGATTTTGGTACCTTTACATTGATTAGCAAATAATTGTGAGGCAAGGTGCTTCTCAGTGCAAATAAATTACCCTTAATTAAGGTGTAGAAAAAAGTAGTGAGACTATAATCTTAAACATCCCATATGCCAGTAGGGAGAGGAGCAGGAGTCAATGAAAGAGCACTGGGGAAAAAGAAACAAAGTAGTATTTACAAAAAATGCCTCCATTGCCCATGTTTATCAGACACTGGCAGACCCACAAAATAATATGTGAGAAATCAAGAGAAGATACCTGAGAATTTTCACTCCAAGGGGCAATAGGGTTCAGTAACATAACAGACGTGATGTGATTTTGCTCATTATACTGTGAGAGAGAGATCATACCACTGGTCAATACAAAACTACTCAAGATAGTTAAGTCCCAGGCAAACTGCGAAGAGCTACAAAAGGAGCTCTCAAAACTGTGACTAGGCAACAAAATCGCAGATGAAATTCAATGTTGATAAATGCAAAGTTATGCCCGCTGGAAAACACAATCCCAACTATACATATAAAGGGATGGGGTCTAAATTAGCTGTTACCCCTCAAGAAAGAGATCTTGGAGTCAGTGGGAATCGTTCTCTGAAAACATCCCCTCAATGTGCAGCAGCAGTCAAAAAAGCAAACAGAATGTTGGGAATGATTAAGAAAAGGATAGATAAGACAGAAAATATTACACTGCCTCTATATAAATCCATGGTACACCCACATCTTGAACACTGCATGCAGATGTGGTCGCCCCATCTCAAAAAAAAAAATATATATATATATATATATATATATATATATATATATATATATATATATATATATATATATATTGGAGTTGGAAAAGGTTCAGAGAATGGCAACAAAAATTATTAGGGGTAAGGAGAGATAAATAACACTGGGACTTTTCAACTTGGAAAAGAGACAACGAAGGGGGGATATGATAGAGGTCTATAAAATCATGACTGGTGTGGAGAAAGTAAACAAGGAAGTGTTATTTATTCCTTCTCAGAACACAAGAACTAGGGGTCACAAAATTAAATTAATAGCACAGGCAGCCGGTTTAAAACAAAAGGAAGTATTTCTTCACACAATGCACAGTCAACCTGTGAAACTCTTTGCCAGAGGATATTGTGAAGACTATAACAGGGTTCAAAAAAGAACTAGATAAATTCATGGAGGATAGGTCCATCAATGGCTATTAGCCAGGACTGGCAGGAATGGTGTCCCTAGCCTCTGTTTGCCAGAACCTGGGAATGGGCAACAGGGAATGGATCACTTGATTACCTGGTCTGTTCATTCCCTCTGAGGCACCTTGCATTGGCCACTGTTGGAAGAAAGGATACTAGGATAGATGGACCTTTGGTCTGACCCAGTATGGCCATTCTTATGTTCTAGAGCTCAGTTAAGGGAAGTGCTTATGTTCTTAAGTCAAGTTAGATCACTGGTCCATCTAGTTTAGTATTCTGCCTCTGGAATTGGACATTAGTGATGCTTCAGAGAAAAAGTGATCTGGCCCACCTATACACATTCCAAATTAATCACTGCTCTAGAAAGGGGAAAACAATGTTTGCTTCTAATGATATTTAAATTCCCTCACTGCATTGTCATAGCTGCTAATATTAACTAGTTGGTATATGACAACTATTTGAATTCAATTTGATTTATCCAAGGAGCTAGCTTCTCTGAAGATGTTCTGATTTACTTGGATAGTGACAATCAAAAAATGGTACATGATTCTTAATAGAATTAGGAACTGCATCTACATATTAAACTATTTAACAGAATGAAATAATCTGAGATGTATGTGTAACAATATAGAACCCATTTTTTGTTTTTCATCGAAATGCAAAATCTTGATGAAAAAAATCATCAAAAAGTTGACAATTGAAACTTGCCAACTATCTCTACCTTGGGGCTATGAGGAATCAGGCAACAGTTAGAGCAGATGCGAGGCTCCTCTAACGTATGCTGAAGAGCATCCCAGTCTCCAGCTGGCCTCACCAGTGACAAGTAGATGGCTGAAATGCACCTTTGTACTCCCATTTTTTGAGCTTCACTGAGTACAGAGCAGACCCCCAAAACAGGGTACTAGAAGTTAAGTAAGTTAAACATTGTGTTTTGTATCTCCCAAGGTACATCTTTAATATGACATATAATGAACATTATTAACACCATTATCATTGACATGAGGCATAAGTCTAATTATAGTACACTACATTGAAAATATACCCTTCTCTGGTAGCTTATTTCATTGGATTTAACAAAGAATACCAGAAGAGCAGAAAAACTGGATTTCAACTCAACTCTGTGTCTAATAAAGCATCTTCATTTCTTCACTATTTTATAAATCAGATGTTTCCAATGGGCTAGCTTTAATCACAACTGCTCATAGCTTTCTCAGGTTGTGAGCTGAGTTTAGGCAGTCTTGACGTTGAATATGCAGCTACAATATGTTCACGGGGAAATACTATTTATAAACATGTTTATAAAGGAGGTATAGATGTTGTTGCTACTAAATGCATAAAAAGCCAATCCTTTAAAAAAGAAATTGCTATAAACATATTACAAACTACATTAGAAAGAATGTATCATTACCAGTTTGTCTCTGCTTCTAATTTAACTTCAGCTTCCTGTCCCAGGCTTTAGACTTTAAAGGTCATGGAAACAGTCAGACAGGAAACATACACTGAGTGCCATGAAAATCAGGGGGCTTGAGTCTGTTTTAGTTTTTTATACTATTGCAACTAAACTTGGCACTAATGTTATCTGACTGGACACTATATCTACTCTACATTTTTCAACCTCTGATACATATCTATTTTTATCTTGGTTGGTAGCCACTGGACCAGTGGTTCTTAAACTAGGGCCGCCGCTTGTTCAGGGAAAGCCCCTGGCTGGCTGGTCTGGTTTGTTTACTTGCCATGTCCGCAGGTTCAGCCAATCTTGGCTCCCACTGGTGGCGGTTTGCCGCTGCAGGACAATGGGGGCTGCAGGAAGCGGCGCGGGCCGAGGGATGTGCTGGCTGCCCTTCCTGCAGCCCCTATTGGCCTGGAGCAGCGAACCGCGGTCAGTGGGAGCCGCGATCGGCTGAACCTGAGGACGTGGCAGGTAAACAAACCAGCCCGGCCCGCCGGGGCTTTCCCTGAACAAGCGGCGGCCCTAGTTTGAGAACCACTGCACTGAACAAACCAAAGTCCTATTGCTGTTCATAAGTAGGAGAAAAGAGAACCTGTGCACGGGCCTGATGATGATATTTTGTGCTTCACTGTAATGTGAGCTCCCAGAATCAGACTTTTGCTCCTTGGGGGGCGGGTGTGGCAGAAATTCCATGCCATGCTCTTGCCTGATGACAAAGTGACAAATGTGATTTGAGCAGTATAAAACATTGGGAATAGATGTGGTGGGGGGAATGTTGGTCATGATGAAGTTGAGAATGGTGAAATACTGAAATGACCTTTGCCTCCTGACTGTATGTAAACACTGCAGAAAAAGAAGTGACTTCTTGAGTTAAAGCCCTTTTAGTTGCAGAAACCTGACCTGCCTAATAACTATAGGCCTGATCCAGAGCCAACTGAATACAATGGAAATATTTCTAACCACAATAGAATCTTTAGACTCCCTTCTGACAAGTGTTGAAGCATTTCATTATTAAGCTATATTTTTTCCTTTTTCTAATGGCTGCAATCAGCTCTTCCATATTAAATTTTTGTTTAACACAACAGTATATTCTCTCCAGCTATTTAATAGTTCACAGATATCCTCAATAAACCTCCCCTCACCTCCCTCCATGAAACTCACTGTTTTGATTCATGTTACTACTGACCTTTTGGAATTCTTTTGCTAAAATGTCTGCCTCTCCTAAGTTGGAGACCTGTTTCATTATTTATTATAAGACCAGGTATACATTTACTTTTACTTTATCACAAAGGCCACAATCAGCTCTTTTGAAAATTCCAACCAGGAACTCTTTTTATGGCTTAAACATTTCCTTGATTTTGGTACTCAGTAAGTATAGGGAAGTGATCACTTCCCATTCTATCTTTTTATGAATTTCCCAGCTGCATTTACTAGCTATATTATTTGTTGCAGTTTTCAGATCCAAAACACAAAAGGATCCATCCACTGAATCAAATATAATAGGTGCTTCTAAATTCAATAATACAAGTTTACTCATATCAATACATTATTCTACACATTTTCCATTTGGTCAGTTTTCTTACTTCCCATAGTTCCTTATGATATTAAAGTCACCACAAATTATGAATAGGTTTTTGACTTTAACTATTTTTTCAAGTTCTACAATAACTAATTTTTCAATGGATTATAAACTTTATAAATCAATGTGTTTTTTTACTGCATTATATTCACAACTTTGTTTCTGCACATCCATTTCAACATAGTCCCTGTTTTATAAATACATAGATCCTCCTCATCTGGTAGCTTCTTGATCCCTCTGGAGTATATCATATCATATATTCTCCTAGACTGAAAACAAGTTTATTTATTAGTCATATTTCTTCCACACATTACCTCAGACTTTTTCCCATTTCAAAGATGGCTTTCTTAAATTCCTATCTATGCATCATTAAACTACGCACATTCCAGCTAAGGAGTTAAGAGCATGTTATTTAAAGTGTATTATTGCCTTAATTTAAAATCGTGTAAATGAAGTCTTTTGCAAGGTTGTCTATAGATATTTTTCAGTTGCTTTTGCTATGTTTTTAATCCTCTCAGGTTTTTCCCCCATCTGCAAGGTGCAGTTAATTACTTCTCTAATGAATGCTATAAATGTCTCTTTACCAACAAGCAGTATATCATCTTCCATTCCTTTCAAATTCTCCTCCCTGATCAGAGATGTGTTTTGCTGCCCCTGTACATCTTTTCTCTTACTTGTGTCTTTTCTTTTCTTTTTCTATTTTCTGCAGTGAATACCTTTTGTTGTTCTCTGCATATATTTTTTGAATACTTTTATTTTTTGGTATTTCTCTACCTTGTTCTGCTACTGCACACATTCTTTATATGCTGCACTCTGTTTTTCCCTTCAATTGCTGCATTTAGGTTCTGTTCCTTCTACACAGTTCTCATATAAGTGATTTCTTCCACATTTACTGCACCTCATTGTTCCTGTACAAATGGCTTCTACAATGTCCAAACCTTTGACAATTATAGCATTTTGGAGGGTGTGGGGGTTGGGAAGTGGGAATATATGATTTAACCCAGAAAGATTGATACCCCATTTAGATCCTATCTGGAAGTGTTCCACCTTTAAATGTTATGCGTAAAGCCATAGATGACTGGTATTCTCCCTCTCTCGTAGTAAGTAGCCATTTTACAAACAGTAATTTATCTGCACATATACTCCTTTTGATATCATCCTCAGACATTCCTAATGACACTCCATACATTACATCCCTTGCTCTTGGCAGGAATTTAGGCAGTTGGCAAGTAACTATCATTTTCCCTAAGGTTACAGTTTTAAGAAAATGTTCAGCTTGCTCCTTATGTCTACATTCTATCCATAGATAGAATTTATTTAACTCTTTGTGTGTCACCATCACTTTGCTTTATTCATTCTGTCATTTTCAAGGGGTTAACATCTCGTATTTTCAACTCTTCTGTCACTAATTTGACAATTATAAAATGTTGACTTTTACTCTGTTTTTGTTTTTCATTTCTATGTATTTCTTCTTTCCACACAGCTTGCTCCTACAGCTCAACCTCACCATTTTCACCCAGAGTCCAGCACTCAGACCACCATCAAGCAGCCCCACCCCTTCCTGTCCCAGACCTTCCCATTTTAAGACTCGTCCCTCCAGGCAGAGCAAGCTTTACAAGTGTGTCTGGTTAGTGCTGGCTGAACTCAGAAGTGCACATTAACGTCCTCTTTACTAGGGTTAGGGTGTTCCCCATCACACCTCCACAATATTACGCTCTGGCTCCTTCAGGTGTTTGTCAGTCTTCATCCTCTCTAGTGATTTATTAGAAGACATTTCACCACAGAAATATCACTTGTTTCTTCATATCTGAGCCTCAGTCAGATGTACTCCCTGGGTACAAAACAGCTGTCTCAGAAATTCCTTATGCACAAAGCTTCCTGACTTCACCCAATAACCTAGAAGGGGAGACAGGTATATATTTGAAATTTCCTTCCCTTGCAAAGCATCTTGTGTTCTTCTCTCAAAGGTCAAAATATTTTTGTCACTTTCTCTCATGTAATCCAAATATATATTTGTCTGTGGCAAGAAAGTGAAAGATGTATGCTATTAGATCTTTACTGTCCATTTTCAAACATATTTTGCTCAAATAAATGTTTTAACCACCAAACTCATAAAGACAAGAAAGTGTTCCTGATTTGTCTTCTAATGGTGGCCATATTCATTGCTATTCTTTCTATTATACTATCTATTCCTCAGGGTCATTATATTTGCATAATAGTACTTCAGACTTTTCCTCAAAAGAGAAAGTGATTTGCTGGAGAGTACCTAACTTGGTGTGGAGAAAATATAGAAGAGTAACTCTGTGTAAAAAACTGAACCCATGATGTGGGAATGAAAGAACAATAACTTCCACGATTAGCCTTGTCTTGATGCCTTTACATTAAAAGTTTCTCTCCTAATATAGAGATGCATACATTTATCCATTTTTTAATGCCTAGGTCTCTGGAGACTGTTGTAAATCAGAAACTCCACCTCAGGGATGGAATATCTTTTGCATCTGAACAGGTTTTCCTCTGGTATCTAGTATGAGAGTGTGAAGGAGAGCTGCATGAAAGAGACACTTCTCTTTTTGATTTCACATTGAACTTTCTGGGAGATCAGATGGAACCACTGCAGAGGCAATGCATAAATGGAGACAATGTTGTGGTTTCTGGCATGATAATCCCTGTATTCCTTCCACTTACTTACTGCCCCAGTGATCTAATTGCAATATTCTTCCCTAAGAATCATTACATGCAGTCAAAATTTTCAGAACCACATCAAACTCAAGTTCAAATAAGTATGTTATTCTGAGATCCATATTTTAGAGCTGAGTATAGGGGTTATGCATTAAGACACAGTTTTGGATATTTGCTGACATCTTCAGCAACTTTGGCACTGGAAGAAATAATGGCATTTAAATTAAAACTTAAGACTGTTTTAAGACCCAACATGAATCAGGAGATCAGCCATCTGGTTTTACTTTGTGGAACATTCTGTAAATACCAGATATTACTGTTATGACATAATAGATTACATTACCAAAATTAAATTAAAAAAATCTAAATGTCCTTTTGGTGGTTTCTAAACAACTATAGAAGACTTGGTTTTGTGGTAAGATGGGCTGTTTCATTTCACATTGTAGAAAGTTATAATAAGGGATGAGATTAACATGTATTACATTCTATAATGAGAAACAAAAGGGGCAGACTTTTGAAACTGGATCACAAATATGTTTACACACAGAATGTTGCCATTGCAAACTACTTTAACTAGTTGCATGGCCCAACTTAAATCAGGATTATATGTTTAAATGTGATTGTCAGAAGGGGATAATATATGTTTTTATATTTTACTTCAGTAGATCACTGGTGGTGAAATTTATTATTAAAGGGCCAAATTCAATCCTACCACAAGCAAGCACAAATTTATGGGAACTGGACCAGTGCTGAATCTGGTTCACTGTGACTACCGATAATTATTATTATTATTGCTATTGCAGTAGTCATGGGCCAGGACCCCAATGTGTCAAGCACCGCAAAAAAAAAATAGAAAAAAAGTCTATCCATACCCCAAAAGCTTTATAATATAAGTAATCGAAGGCCACCAATCTGGTTTGCTAAATTGCAAGGTCCAATCTGGTTTGCTAAGTACCAATGCAGCCCTATAGAACAAACTTGACAAACAATATTAGAAACTCAGAAGTCGGCATCAGACAGTGTAATAAGATGAGGCTGGCCACAGACCAAATGGGTAGCAGGCTATAATTCTGCATGTTATCTTTACTAGAAAGTAAAATAAACAAAATCAATAATACTGTTTCAAGAGGTCTGGCAGAATTAATTTTTTATAGATTTGATGGATGATCTAAATGTTTATTTGGAAGGTTTTTTTCTGATTTTTATCTATTTCAGTTGCACAACATTGCGGGGGCTGTCAGAAAATAATTATTTAATTACAGTGGATGCTGAGTTTCCAGAAGTTAAAGCTTTATAACCATTAAAGCACAATTTGTCAACATTGCATGTGAAAATATACAAAGTACATATCCTTAAATCAAACCCTAATAAGTTTTCAAGCAACATTTTGCTCTCTTTGCCTATCTGTAAATTTCAATTACTATCAATGGATTTTTTAAAATCTGCGTATATGTGTATAAGGTGAAGTCAATTTTTTACTGGCATTTACTGATAGACTTGGAAGGGATTAAATGTTATCAACAATACTAGAACTGAGTCTTGAGTCTATCTACTTCCCCTTGATTTTTTCAGTTAATATCTTACCTAGCAGGTGTGATTGTTCATGGTTTTGTAGCTAAGGCTGATTGGAGATCAGGAGATCTGGGTTTAGTTCCTGGCTCTCCTATGGACTTCCTGTGTGACCCTGGGAAACTCATTTAATCTCTCTTCCTCATTTCAAATGGGGATAATAGTATTGCCTGATCTCTTAAGTTTGATGTGATGATAAATACTTAAAAAGCTCAGAAGTGATTATGGTGATAAGGGCAGCCTAAGTATCTATATAGATACTGATCTTATTTTACCATATCTGTACAATAAGGGTAAGGTGGCGACACTCACTTCCCGTTGAAACTCACAGGAGTTTGATTTATAATTTACTGTTTGCCATTTTTTAAATGGCCAACTGATAAAACTGATTTTTTTTCTCTACAAGAGGCATTTGTATGTCTGGAATTTGAGGAGGGGATTTCCAATTCTACCACACTTTATAATATTTAATTTTATAAACAGAATTTCACTGGTTTTCAGTTTCTTTAAAATACATTTCATACAAATTAGTCATCTGCATAATAAGTACTTAAGAATAAAATATCTTTGAAGTCCATCAAGTTGGTCACTAAAGCTTTGTTACCCTTTGTAGACCCTGACATTACTGCCCAGCAACTAACCTTTTTTGTCTTTCTTTGACTTACCTTGGCGTGCAAAGCAGCCCAATGTTCTGTGAAAGTGTGTAGGCTAGAGTCTAAATAATTAAAGTGCACATTTCCCAATCATTAGCAACACTACATTAATTTGTCAAGAAGATTGTACAGGGCAAATCAACTGTTTCTTTAAAAAAAATAACCAACATTCATTACAATGCTGAGGTAAAGTAATAACAGTAAAAGTAAATATCAAGACGAAGTAAATGTTAACATTGTATGATTAAAAAAAGCAGCTGACATAGCAGAATGCACTAAAGCAATGAACAAAGTCTATTCAGAAGGAGAGGTATATAATATAAGGTAGCTGTTTACAAGCTTGTAGACTGCACTATGTTCCATCATGCTGCCATGCAAAAAGGCAAGATTTATGAGCAATCCTCTCTTCCTAGACTGATGGAGATTTGCTGTATAAAATAATGATGTTTGTAGTCTACATATGGCAAAATGGTGTTCATAATTAATGGCTCATGAACCACCTGCTTCTGTGAACTAAACATTAAAAAGGAGGTAATACTTTTTAAAAATCCCCTTGTAGGGAGGCGGGGTGGCCTCCTGAGGACCCGGAGGGGGAGGACCCCCGCACAGAGCCCTAGTGAGCGGAACCAAGGCCTAGTTGCCCCTCCCCCAGGAAGTGAGTGGGAGGAGCAGGAAGTATAAAAGGTGGCCCAGAAAGCTTAATAGGGAGTCAACCACCGGAGAGACCAGACACCTCCTGTGGCATCCCGAGCTGGGAAGCGGCAGAGGGAGCAGAGGACTGGCCTGGGCCACTGGGGCCGCTAGCTGATTCTGACCTGGAGGAAGCAGACAACTGGCCCGGACCGCCCAGACTGCTATCAGACCTAACCCCGGAGGGAGAGGATGACTGGCTCGGACCACCAACAGACCAGATCCCCAAGGACTTGCTTGCAGTCCCAGAAGCCGCCGTCAACCTTGACCCCTCCTCACGGCAACAGGTACACCAAGAAGGGGAGTGTGGAAGTGGCCCCGGGGTAGCAGACCCCTGTCTGGCCACAACGCTGACAGAGGGTGAGTCAGCGTGTTGTGGCATGGATCCCCAGTGACAAAGTGCTTTGTCACTGCTAGGGCCCTGGGCTGAGACGCAGTGGAGTGGGTGGGCCTGTGTCCCCCCTGCCACCCCAACTTGAGGTGGCAGTCTCCCCTTCCTCAGGCCAGAAGCCTGAGCCTTAGACGCTTTGCTGCCCCACCTTGATCGAGGGCCTGGGCTAACTCACCGTTTATTTGCCACTCAGCCTGCACACAGGCCTGAGTCTCAGACTCTTTGCTACCCTGCCTTGATCCAGGGCTTAGGCTAATTGACTGTTTATTTGCTGCTCAGCCTGCATACAGGCCTGAGCCTCAGACTCTTTGTTGCCCCGCCTTGATCCAGGGCCTGGGCTAATCAACTGTTTGTTTCTTGTCCAGGCCTGGGCCCCCGCTGTGAGCGGAGATCACGTCGGAGGCTGATATATCAGTAACGTAGTGAGGTGGGGTGGCCTCCCGAGGACCTGGAGTGGGAGGACCCCTGCACTGAGCCACTACACCCCTAAATATAAACATTACATGCTATGTATATCAGAACAACTTCTTATGTTCTACAGAATCTCAAAACTATTTAACAGTAACTACAAACACAGAATTGTCACATTCACTCTTGAAAATGAACCAGCAAAGTGTTAAGCACCCTAAACTGAACGCTGATAGAAGTTGGCAGGGGTTGAGGGCCCCCAGCATCTCACGGAAATGCTTAGCCCATTGTAAAGGCAAGCTCTAAATGGATAAATCATATGTATTTAACCAATATTAACCTAACCTTCAGTGATTTATCATATCCCTACAAGAAGACTAAAGTATTTCCTCTCCTTCAAGATGTCGTTATCTTTGCTAGGTTAATACTCTCCAAGGAGCTTGTCAATTACAAATGTCTGTGTCCCTCGCTTTCACACTTACGCAGTACCTGAAAGGGAAACTGGTATTACAGAAGGTCCATGATTTTGGTGGGACTCTGGGAGTGTGTAAGAGTTACTGGGGAGGCCTGGACAAGCTGGCATTAGTGTTACAGTAAAAAATTCATCTCTCAGAAGGGATACTAAACAGAGGAGATGTACGCAGAGAGTATGCCTAGACACCAAGCCAAAGACAGTGCCCAGGCTCTGCTCAGACCCAGAAAGCCAAGAGAATGTAGGATTTAGTGGGTGGATGTAAGTACAGCTAACTGCTAAGTCTTTGTGGGTAGGTCTCTGAAAACATCCGCTCAATGTGCAGCAGCAGCCAAAAAGGCTAACAGAATGTAGGGCATCATTAGGAAAGGGATAGATGATAAGAAAGAAAACATCATCTTGCCTCTATATAAACCCCCTATATACACCCACATCTTGAAGACTGTGTTGAGATATGGTTGCCCCATGTCAAAAAAAGATATATTGGAAAAGATACAGAAAAGGACAACCAGAATGATTAGGGACATGGAACAGCTTCCGTATGAGGAGAGAGTAATAAGATTGCAAATTTTCAGCTAGGAAAAGAGATGACAAAGGGGGAATATAATAAAGGTCTATAAATTCATGACTGGTGTGGAGAAAGTAAATAAGAAAGTGTTATTTACTCCTTCTCATGACACAAGAACTATGGGTCACCAAATGAAATTAATAAGAAGCAGGTTTAAAACAAAAAAAAAAAAGGATGTATTTCTTCACACAATGCACAGCCAACCTGTGGAACTCTTTGCCAGAGGATGTTGTGAAGGCCAAGACTATAACAGGATAAGACAAGAACTGGATAAATTCATGCAGGATAGGTCCATCAATGGCTATTAGCCAGGATGGGTAGGGATGGTGTCCCTAGCGTCTGTTTGCCAGAGGCTGGGAATGGATTAGTGGGTATGGATTACCTGTTCTTTTCATTCCCTCTGGGGCACCTAGCATTGGCTACTGTCAGAGGACGGGATACTGGGCTAGGTGGACCTTTAGTCTGTCCCAGTATGGCCATTCTTATGTTCTAGATCTCAGTTAATGGAAGTGCCTGGAAAGAGACGTTTTCCTAAGGGAGAATATCTCCCAGAGAGCCACAGGCCCCAAGTAGGTGGGATGTGTGAACTGTGAGACAAAGGGTTTAGACTTTATTTCAAGTTTTTCTGTTTTTAATAAAGTCAAATCCCAGTAGAAGAATTTGTTCTTACACCCTTTTGGATTGTGTGGCATTTTAAGGGGCTCTGAAAGAAGGGAAAATTAGGAACTGAGGCAGAGAGTGCTTGTAGCACCATATGAGGTCAGCAGGAGGCACAATAGGGCACTGTGACAGAGTGGGAGCCTTGGGCTGGCTCACCACTCTGTGTACTTTGTAAGTATCCCCATATGAGCCAAATTGAGAGAAAATTGATTAGGATTGGGTAATTAACCAGTTAACAAGGGGATGTAACCTGTCAGCTGGGGATTGCTAGACGAGAGACAGGAAGGGAGAGAAGGAAGCTGGAAGGAGGAGAAAGAAGCTGAGGATTTCAGATTGATTAGACTTCATCCCTTCTCACTTGTCTAGGAAGTAGATAGAAGATTGGGAAAAGCCTTATGGTGGTGGGACATGAAGCTGCATAAGACACTGTAAATAATGCCCATTGTGGTGAACATACATAAGCGTTTGAGGACTGCTTACAAATATACATTTAGGGTGAGGGAGAATGCCCTGTGACAGGCAGTTCATTGCGGGTTATAACATACTGTATGCTTCAAGAAAGACTAAAGTCTTTCTAATTTTTTGGTCCTTCTCTCATTCAAGAACAGAGCATAGAGAAGGTTTTGCATAACACCTACTATAGCTCTCCAACCTACAAAATAAGCATCATAGATCCCAGTAGTATCACCAAATTCATTATCCCAAGGGGATTAGAAATTAAAAATAACTGATGTAACATAATGCAGAATCAGACTCTTAGAGTATCTCAACACTGCAATAAAAAACATGTGGTACTGAATCTCAGAGCCTGGGATAGTTGACTTGGATGGTGGGGCTCAGGCTGCGGGACTAAAATAGCAGTGAAGACGCTCTGACTGGAGTCCAGGTTCTGAGATCCTCCCCACTTGTGAGGCATCAGAGCCCAGTCTCCAAAATGAGCTCAAAAGTCTACAGTGCAATTTTATAGATCTGCAGCCTGAGCTCCGTGAGCCTCAGTCAGACGACCCAGCTATGCCTTGGGTCTTTTATTGGAATGTAGACATACCCCTAGTATCTCTGTAAAAGGGAAGGCCAAAACCCTGAAGTGTCTGAGCATATTGAATTGTAGTGGTTCAAATTTAAAGTTTATATCCAATATTTGGGGTATTTTGATTTATATTATAGATAGGTTCAGCCTGTGAACTTGAACTGAAAATAAACTGGTTAGTCTCTAAGGTGCCACAAGTACTCCTTTTCTTTTTTCTTTTTACGAATACAGACTAACACGGCTGTTACTCTGAAACCTGAAAAGAAATGTTGGTTCAAGCCCATCTGTACATTTAATCTCCATCAGTAGCTATTATATTGTCTGTTGTAGTCATAGAATACTTACCAGGAATCTGAGGTACAGAACCAAATCAAAAAGTCCATGCTCTTTCAAAACTCCTGTTGAAGTAAAGGAAAGTTCTGCCTGAATAAGGACTTCTAATTTCACTAGATCAATTAATGGCATTTTAGTTAGGTCTTTGCGCCTGTATTCCTGGATTTTCAGTGGAGAAATGTAATGATCGAACTTGAAATCTGTTCTATTAGATAAGTACAAGAGCATCCTCGTTGGGCAGCAATGTGACTTTCCTTGTGGCATAAATGAAATATGAAAGCCCACTGGATCAACAGTATCCTACGAGCATATTGTGACACTATACCCCATATTCTTCATAGAAATATTGTTATAATATGATTATAGCATATCTAAGATGTATTTTATGCAAGATGGGTCATGTGAGGTATCATTGGAAAGATTATGATTTATAGAATATAATTATCATATTTGTATGCATTTACCATTTTTGCATCTAAAGTTAGGAATATTGATTATGAAACTGCACTACAAAAGTGGGTGCACCTAGGGAATGCCCACTAGACAAAATGCAATCAGTCTAGATGATTAGCTAGGGACAAGTCAATGAACCACTAAGGACAACAAGAGGTCTTTGAGGATGCTCATCTCTCACCTTCCTGGGACCTTTGAACCATGGTTGCTTTGACACTGCAGGGTCATGTGATTAAATCACCTGGTATTGGACTCCATGATAGAATACCAGTATTTTTCCACTAGGGGTGGGACGGGGGGAACCACACTGGAAAACAAAGGATTCCCACCATATGTAAAACCTATTTAAGGCAGGAGAGGGATATAATCAGGGTTCATTCTTCACTGAATCCCCATGCAGGATGACTGCTGGAAACATCTAAGAAACAAAGACAAAGGGGAAAGAAGGACTGAGGCCAGGGTGGAAATGTGTCTGGCCTGTGAAAGAAATACCTGCAGTTTTAAGCTGCAAGCAAGAGCAACTTGCCTTCAAGAAACTCTGCAATCTGCCTAAAACAACATTTAGGGTGTGAAATTGTTACTTGTAACTAGTTTCTTTAGTGCATTAAGCTTACTTTGCATGTTTATTTTATTTGCTCAGTAATCTGCTTTGATCTGTTTTCTATCCCTTATAATCTATCTTTTGTAGTTAATAAACGTGTTTTTGTTTTCCTTAAAACCCATTTGTGGAACTCATAATGAGGGGAGGGGGAGCCAAAAGCTGTACATATCTTCCTCAACACTGAGGGAGGGAGTGAATTTCATGAGTTTACATTGTACAGCTCTCTGTGCAGCACAAGATGATACAATTTTGGGTTTACACTCCAGAGGGGGTGTGTGCTTGAGTGCTGGGCAATTCCTTAGCTGAAGCCTTCCCATGCAGTGCTGATTTCCGTGTCTGTGTCTTTCTGCAGCTGGCTGTGTCCCTACCCATGTGTGTGCTGGAGGAGGTTTGAGGGGCTGGCTCAGCAGGACAGTGTAAAGGAACCCAGGCTGGTGGAACAGGTAGGCTCAGTGGGACCCCAGTATATCAGGTAGCACCCTGAGGGTGGGAACCCTTTACACATATAATAGCCTAATATGCCCGTATGGAGTCTAATGTGTAAATACATACCATGAGTGATAAAAGTCATTGTGCCTGTATTGTTAAAGGTATTTACTCCTTTGTGGTGGTTGGTTTGTTTATGTGTGTTGGGGTCCAAAGGGAAGGCTCAGAGCCCTTTCAGGCCAAAAAAATGACTTAGTAACATACAGAATAATTTAAGACCAGCTTGCTGATTTAAAAAACAAATCAATTATTTTTTGTATTACAGTACATGTAGTTCCTGACCCTTTTTATGTTGGAGGGAGTATTACAGGATTAAGGGTTACGGAAATTAGTTCTCTTACCTATCAGTATTAAATTTATCATTTAGATTAAAAACTAATTTGAAGTATTATATATTTCAATTCAAAACAGAGCTTTCTTTGGATCAGTTTAATTGTAAAGTACTTAATTTCTTAACACATAGAAAAAAAATTGATAACCCAGTCACAAGTGTACTGTGATTCCTACCTGCATTCAGTTAACTAATGTGATAAAACAGACATTGGCTTCTGGTTCAGACAAATACCAAACAGGATATTACCCTAAGTTTAATAACCAGTGATTTAGCAGATAGTTATTGACAAAAATTCCATGCAAAGAAGATACATGGTTCTAACTTCTCAGAATCTCTGCAATTAACACTATAAACATGTAGGCAAAGATTTTCAAAAATATAGGTGCTTTGGGTTAGGCTCCTAAAAGCATATTTAGGCATCTAACCAAAGGCCAGATTCACAAGAAACTTAAGTGCCTAACTGTCACGTTAGGTGCCTACATATAACATCTAGGTGCCACTGGCATTCACAAAACCCGACTTCTTGGGCAGAGAGAGAGTGAGAGTGACCCTATAGCCTTGGGGTTAGGGCACTCATGGGACACTCAGGGTCCAGCCCCTCTGCTCAAATGGCTCTGTAGTTATTTGTGCAAAGTGGAACACCTTCAACAGGAGAGACTGAGTAAGAGTTGTATCAGTTTATTCTATAGCCCAGTGATTAGGCTGCTCTCCTGAGAAGTAGAAAACCCCTGTTCAAAGCCTTCCCCACTCCCCCACCATCAGGCAGAAGGAGAACTGGACCTGAGTCTCCCACAACCCAAGTGAGTGATCACTGGGCTAAAAGATATAAGATGGGCAGCAGCAGTACTGCCACATCCTCTGCTGGTCCTTGTAAAAAAGGACATAGGAATCTGACTCCAGGAGAGCATTCCCAGCTGTGGATCACAAGGGGGGTAGGAACCTCTCAACAGCCCAGACCTACGTCTCTAACTCTGTGAGAGGGGTGGGACTTCGGACACACCCCTGTCATTGGCATCTGCCACTGGCTAGCACAGGCAGCTCCCCATTCAGTGTGCTGGCTTTTGTGGATCCCAGTTTTAAGGGATTATCTCTCCCCATTCATTGTACAGGGAACCTAACTCAGGCTTTGTGGATCCCAATGATTTTTCATGCACTTAAAAGTTAGACATTGCAACACCTTTTGACTCTGGCTATAAGTGGCCTAAAAAGTGAGAAACGTCCATTGAAGGCATCCAGATGAGTGCCCATCATTTTTACCACACACCATCATGCATTTTGTTTATGCCATGGACATAAATTGTTTTTTTTAATTGTTAGCATTTTCGTATGCATTCACCTGTAATGAAAGGCATTCCTACATTACCAGGAACCCACAGATCTTCGAGGGAGAGGAAAATGATAAATTGCACAGTCTAAAGACATTTAAAAATGAAGTGTGATAACTTTTCTTTACCTAATAATGTTGTGAATTTAATGTAGAGTATCTAATGATACAGCAGGGCTAGAATGAAATATTTTTTACCTAGTTGAAAAGGGGGATTCTAGTTTCCAGTGCTATAAAGCAGGTGTTTCTAATATTATAATGCACAGGATTTTAGACCTTAAGCAGCTTTAATCTCTAATATCTTTCAAGTCATCTGAAGAAGCATACCATCCAATTTTGCCCATAGTTATAGTCCATGTATGGACAGTCTCAATGTAAGTGGCTTGGTTGCCCACACATGAAGCAAATCCCTGTCACTGAGGGATTCTTGCTTGATCTCCCACACCCACTGCCACTTTCAGGGAGGGTCTCCTTTTAGGGCCAACTGCACTTCCTCTGCCTGGGTCCTGGCCCCCACATACCACCATTGATCTGCAGCTTTGGCCTTGCCAGGATCAAGTTGTCAGGGACCTCTCATGCCCCCTTCATTCCTTTTCCCTTCTGTGGCATCCATCAACTGGGGTGAGGTTGAGCCACCCTATGGGGTCTTCTGAGGGAACAGTGGTGTGTGGATAACTCTGTCATCCTGCTACTGCATTGTAGAGGTCTTTGGGACAGTGTTGCCTCACCCACTCCCACTTTCTGAAAGGCAGGATTTTGATAAACTGCTCCAAGACCACTCTTTCAGCTATGTGGGCTCCCATTTTCTTATCAGGCAGGACCAATGCTCACAATGTTCTCTTAGACATTGGGCCTTCTCCCATCGTTGTGCCCCAGGTGGAAAGCTGTGAATCACTGGCAGTGAATCTCAGCCAAAATGCCAAAGACAAATAACCTGTCACAATCTTAGATTAACTAAAGCTGTTCTTATGTATACTACCATTCCTTCCCCAGTACCCTACATAATATATTTTCTATCAAAGTCCTTATTCTCTTTGAAGATCCCCCAAATCCTCTGAAAATATGTTGAAGATTGAAAACTATCTTTCTTTCTGTGCCCCTGCATTTGTACCAAGTCATTTGGAAACCCTGCCGTCAGCCTACACTAATGCAGCTCCACGTGGAGCTGTCTTTGTGGTTAAAGAAAGCAAACCACACCTAATTAAATTGTGGAACACACAGCTTGTGTTCAATCTGGGTTTCATTTGGTTTCATGCATGATGTACTATGCAGTCATCAAGCATTTAACTACAGCCCACCTCCCATAAAGGAAAGGATGGGATGTGGCAGAAAATCCTTGGGATAATGGTGCTCAGACTCAGGGCAGTGGTCCAAAGAAACAGATATTGCTTATCTGGATCTTTGTACTGCACATTGGGAGTGACATAATGAAACTTTGTGACTTGGACATGTGTAAATTACATGTACTGCTCAGAAAACACAGCACTGGATTCTGTGGTCCACTATGTCCAATCTCACTTAATCCTGTACATAGTGTCCCCCTGTCTCTAGTGTAGAAGGCCTGCCAGCAGTAGGTTGAGGGTTGGGTGGGGACAGGAATGGGGGTTATATAGCTGAGTTCTGATATGCTGATTCTCCATTGACTTAAGTTCCTTTAGGGACACTATGGCAGTGGTATAAATCAAAGCTATTCCTCATTAATTCTAATTTACATCCCAGCGAGGCAGATCAGGATCAGGGAGCTGCAATTCACTTTGCTCAAGCACATGAAGGCACAATTGGTCTTAATGTGTGCAGCACAAACTGAATCACAATTCATCTCCAGAATAGCACCAGGCAAATTCACATGCAAGCCTACAAACAGTACCATGTACCTTTGTACTGGAGTCTGACTTATTCCAAATGAAGTTGACAGTGTATTTGCATTGTTTGTGGTTCTAATCCCAAAATAAATGGATAGGGCTCAATGAAATTCTCCCTTTCTGTCTATCATGCAATCCCATCATCATGCTTTTCTGTTGCATGCACCTAGAAACTCATTTTTAGCAAACATGACAAAATGCATCTATAAATGGAAGCAACCTCAGACAAGGCTGATTTGTGCATTATATTGCCTTTCTTGAGCGAGAGTAAACATTCACATAGGTATTGATAGAATTTGGCCCTAGCATCCAGCATCTTCCATTTGATATAAGGTATATGGGGAGAGGGGAATATTGTGTTGATTGTTAATGAATTTCTGGAAGATGAAAGAAGAAATTTCAAGCACTCCTTTGCCTTAGAAAACCTCTAAATAAAAGGAAATGAAGCAATCTTAACTTCTAGGAACTTTTAGTGTCTTTCCAATCCAGGTTCTCAGTCAGTTTCCACTTCCATTTATCTAGGTTTTGTTTTCCCACCCTGAACAATACCATTTATTTTGCACAAATGGGTTTCTTTCTGGCTCTGGTTCATACCAAGGAATTAAAATAATAAAATAAAAACCCGGAAAGCACAGTTCTGTTTACTGCAAATATTTCTATTCCATATAGGTTCTTACAATGTGCTCTTCACTATTGTATCGGAATGTCCTCCAGTAGTGCATTAAGTGACATGACTAACTTCTGTCATGTATTGTTGTTTTTCTCATCCTCTCCCCAAAGGGAGAAGTGTGCAGAAGTGTCTTCTTTTGGTAGTTTTTTATATTTTTTTAATATACCGGTTATTCAATGCTTAGCCAGACAATTGGCCGTAACAATCGTTCACCATTTGGTCCATTCCTGCACAGCCTCAAGGGCATGTAGGCCTGACAGTCTAGGCCACAAATTTGGGTGGTCGGGCAATTACAGGGAGGCGGGCTGGGAGGCAGGAGGGATGGGGGGGGCCAGCCTTCCACCAGATCCTGCAGCTGGCCTTGCAGGGGGTGACGGATGGACCTTTTGGCCAGGGGCTCCCCAGGGCCTCTGGCACACACCCAGCTCTGTGAGGAGATGCTGCCCTCCAGCATGCATGGCTCCCGGCTCCCTTCCAGGTCCCACTGTCCCATGCTGGGCCTGGTTACCCTAGGTGGTGGGTTGCCTTTTTTGAAGATCTCCTCTACCGCTGCCAGCCACCCACTTGCTCACCCTACTCCCAGCGGTGGGGCGCCTGAAAAATGGGCGCTCCCACACCCCCACCCGCTCTGCCTCCCGCACCCGCTCCAGAGGGCCTGGGGTGTCGGGTGCGCAGGGCATGCCCTCTCGCAGGACCCAGTTGAGGAAAACCCAAGCAGTGGGCGGTAAAGCAGCCCTCACCTCCTGAAGTATGTGCCAGGGATTACGAGGCCTGGACAGCCCCATGCACTGAGCGAGCGTCAGGGGGTCCAGCTAATCTCCCTGGTTATAGTCAAGGAGGTCTCCAACTCTGGTGACTTCTGCTGGGATCAACCTCTGGCTCACCGAGGGCGACTCTGCCTCCTGCACACGGACCTGGGGGTTGTGTAACAGGGGCTCCGTGAGGAGATCCACCTCCTCGGCAGCCGCCACAGACCTGGTGGCCAAAACCAGTTTCCAGGTCTGGAGAAGGTCCTGGTAGAAGTCCAGCAGCCCGGAGAGGTCTCGCGAAAGACCCCTCAGATGGAGATAAAGGAGCTGCCAGCCGTATTGGAGCCCTCAGAAGTGGCACAGGAAGGCATGCGCCAGTACGCTCCACGCCAGACTACCTGCACCATAAAGGAGCCTCTGCAAGGCCTGGAGGCGGAAGACGTGGACTTGAGTGCGCAGGCACTTTAGGCCCTGTCCTCCATCCTGCAGGGACCTGTGGAGGACCCCAGCAGAGACCCAGTGCAGTCCTGGCCAGAAGAACTCCAGAATCAATGTCTGGAGGTTGGCCAGGAAGCCCAGGGCCGGGACCAGGGTGTTGAACCGGTGCCAGAGCATGCACTGTACTAGCAGATTGAGAACCAGTGCCCTCCTTCCGAGGGAGAGGCACCTGAGTAGTCCTGTCCATCTCCAGAGCTGCTCTGCCACCCTGTCCTCTAAACCTTGCCAGTTCTCCAGCAGAGATGGACGTGTGGCAGAAAGGTAAATGCCAAGATAGAGCAGCGGACCTGCGCTCCACCGGATGGCCTGAAGCGTGGGTGGGAGGGAGCTCACCTGCCACCCGTCCCTGACCATCAGGCCAGAGCTCTTGACCCAGTTGACTTGGTCAGATGAGGCTGCCGAGTAGACAGACTGGCAAGCCTCCACCTGCACCAAGTTGCCCAGGTCCTGGACCACGAGGAGCACATCGGCGGCATACGTGGACAGGACCAGCCGCAGCTCCGGCTCTCACAGCACCAACCCTGTCAACCTCCGGTGGATGAGACAAAGGAAGGGCTTGATTGCCAGAGCGTACAGCTGCCCCGAGGGGGCACCCCTGCCGTACTCCCAACCCGAAGCTGACCGACTCGGTCAGGGTCCAGTTGGGCTTGACCAGACACTCTGCGGAGGCGTACAGCATCCAGAGAGAGCCCCAAAACTGGGGTCTGAAGCCGGCCACCCAGGAGATACCCGTGGTCCACCCTGCCAAACTCCTTCTCCTTATCCAAGGACAGAAGGGCGAACAACAGACTGTTCCTACACCCAAGCTCCAAGAGGTCCCGGACCAGATACAAATTGTTAAAGATGGTGCACCCCAGGATTGTGTAGGTCTGGTTGGGGTGGACCACGTCCGCCAGCACAGACCCCAGCTGCAGCGAGATGGCCTTGGCTACGATTTTGTAGTCCGTGCTGAGGAGCGAGACGGGATGCCAATTCCAAAGGTCGCGGAGGTCCCCTTTCTTTGGGAGCAAGGCAAGCACGACAGGGGTAGAACCCCGCTTGCCAAGGACTTGGCCCAGACGGTGACAAGGTCCGGGCCAAGGACATCCCAGAACACGTGGTAGAACTCCATGGTCAGCCCGTCCATGCTTGGGTATTTATTGGTGGGCATGTGACGAAGGGCTTCTGAGAACTTGGCCAGAGTGAGAGGCAGCTCTAGCCGGTCCCAGTCACCCACACAGACCGTCGGGAGTCTGTCCCAGAGCACTCTGCAAGCATCGGGATCAATCAGATCCGGGGAGAAAAGGTCCACGTAGAAGACCCTGGCCCTCCCGCGCATCTCCTCCAGATCCGTGAGTGGGGTGCCGTCCTCTCCTAGGAGGCAGGTGATGTGCTTCTTGGCCCCCCTCTTTTTCTCCAGGGTGTAAAAGAAGCAGAAGCCACAATCCATCTCCCGAAGGAGGTGGATGCGGGATTGAACAAAGGCACCCCGGGCCTGATGCTCCTCGAGGAACTGGAGCTCCTCCTGCTTCTCCGGACACACTCCGCAGAGGGATGGATCCTTGGGGCTGGAGGCCAGACGCCTCTCCAGCTCTAAGACCTCCCGTTCCAACTGCTCTATAGCTGCATTCCTTCGCTGGCTGGTGCCCTGGGTGTAGTCACGGCAGAAGAGCCAGGAACACACCTTATCCACATCCCACCACTGCCGCACCGAGGTAAAACTGCGCCTCTGCCCTCGCCAGGCCAGCCAGTACTCCCGGAAGGATGCCACAAAGCCCACATCCTCCAACAAGCTGTTATTAAAATGCCAATAGGCCGGCCCCAGCCCCTCCACGCAAAGAGAGGCCATCATGGTTGCTAGATGGTGATCTGAGAACAGGGCCGGCCAGATGCTGGAGGAGTGGGTCCATGAAAGGTGACAGCGTGATGTAGATGACAGCGTGCTGTCCAACCGGGAGTGGCGCAACCGATCGGCTTCCACCTGGACAAAGATGAACGTTGAGACATCATCCGGGTGGTGGTGGCACCAGATGTCCACCAGGGAGCAATGGTCGACAATCTCCTGGAGGACGTCTGCAGCGGCCGGGCACCGCTCGATCCCCGAACGGTCCTGCTCCTCAAGGGTGGTGTTAAAGTCCCCGCCCAGGACCAGGCACTCGCATGGATCCAAGGTGCTGAGGAAAATCATAGAGTATCCCCCCTCCCAAAGGAAGGAGAGCACCTGGCACCTGCGGAGACCTATCCTACAGCCCCGGGTATTTAACGTTGCAAAGACGATAGGTGCCAAAAGGAGGGCTGGGGGAATCCTTACTGGCAGGGACACTCACGGCCCGCGCTGGGCCATGTAGCAAACCTTGACCTATCCCGTAGGTGAGCAGAGTCATGGAAGCTGCGGGCCCGTTGGTAGGCTGAAGTGGCCTGCCTCCCAGTCCCTTTACCCTCCCGCAAGAGGGCCCTCACTGCCTGGAGGATTTGATGAAAATCCCCCCCATTGCTGGAGAGTGAGCTGATCCTTTTTGCGGGACCCATGGACATCTTTGAGAAACTCCCGCAGCTCTTCTCACAGCATTTGGGGGTGAGGGGTCACTGGCCCCTGGCCATCCTCTGGTGGGGCCCCCGTTGAAGCCCTGTGGCCTACCGAGATGGGCAGGCAGGGGGTGGACCCCCTGCGTGGCGCCCGATGTGCTGGTGCCACAGGGCCCGCCTCAGGCCTTGGCCTAATAGGGGGTGGCAGAGGGAAAATAGCAGCTCCTAGGCGGTCAGGACAAGGGGAACATGAAAGCCACTCCCTGGGGTCATCCTATGGGAAGGGGAAGGAGACGGCCACAGGGGCAGCAGGGGTAGGGCAGGGGTCTGGAGCAGGGAGAGGGGCGGAAGTGGGATTGTGGGCCCCAGCAGCCAAGCCACTGGGGGTGGCACCTCTTGGCCAAACTCAGGGGTCTGTGGGAAGGGAAGGGGGCCCTTGATGATACCGGCTTTGCGCTCCAAGGCAGGTGTTGTGGCCACAGCATCGGTAGGTGAGGAAATAGCAGTGGGGCCCCCACCTGGGAAGGAGGTTGGTTGCCCCACATCAATGAGGGATGCCCCCTGTGACTCCGGTCCTGGCCGCGTGGCACTGGCAGTCACCTCAATAGGCTCGGCGGCCATTAGCAGGATGCCATCTGCAGCTGGGCTGGTGGAAGATTCCAGGGGTCCCTCGGTGGTGAGAGCAGAAGCAGCGGTTAGGGGGATGGAGCATGGGGAGAGGGGGACCAGGGTGAGGTCACCCAGATCGAGGACCGCTGGCAGAGGGTCGTCCTCCCCCTGAGTGACTGGGGTCAGACCCAGGGCCTCGATCGCCTCAAAGATGGAGGGAAAGCCACCACCCACCACCCCTGGGACCTCTTCACCAGCACCCAAAGCGACGCTGGCCTCGGGGCTAGCAGGGGCCTTAGGTGGCAAGGGGGTGGGAGGGGCTCCATCGGGGGTCACCCCAGGGAGGGGCATCAGGAAAGAGGCAGTGCTACCCTCCATTGCTGCCATGTCATCCCCAGCCGGCTCCGGCTGATGGGATTCACCCGGGGAGAAGGCAAAAGGCCCGGTGTTGGTGGCCCTCTTCCTGGTTTTTTGGGGTGCCTCTGCATCCTCCGCTTCAGATGGGAGGAGCAGCGCTTGAGCCTTCAACTTGCCCCACTTCCACCTTACTAGAACCCAGCTCTCCATGGTATCATCTGAGGGCTGGCTAACAGGGGTCGGGCCAGGGGCGGTGGTACAGTTATTTGGGGAGGTAACGGTGGGGTAGTACGAGGGAGGGAAGATTCCCCCTTGGGCAGGTCCTCTCCCATGTCTGGCAATAATCCCGCTGCACCCTCCTCCATAGGTCCTGCCGGACTGCATGCAGCGGGGGTGGGGCTCTCCCACTCATCTGGCCACACTGCAGAAGGTGCACCTAGGGGCTGAGTGGGAGCAGTGGTGGGCTGGGAAGGAGGAGGGGTGGTTCTAGGCGCTAGACAGCCAAGGGCACCGGCGATGACGGGGTCAGCGCTCTGCCGGGGCTCGGGGGTCCCGGATACTCCTCTGTGCCAGACCAAGGGGCAGTCCCTCCGGCCGTGTCCCATCACCTGGCAGAGGTAGCACCGGGCCTCCCCTATGGAGTAATGCACCAGGTAGCAGGCCCCCTGATAGGGGACCAGGAACCCCTCGAGCGCCTCTCCATCACGTGCCACCAGCGGCAGTTGAAGCTGCACCTGCCAGCGGAACGAGAGGACGTGATGGAAGGCAGGGTCTTTGCAGCCCAGCGGGAGAGGGCTCACAACAGAGAGGGGTTTCCCCAGGGCAGAGAGGGTGGGTAGCAGGACGGCATTGGGAAGGAAGGGAGACCACCTTCCCATACATTTTGGAGGCCGCCACTATGGCTGTGGGCCCCACCACCCTTGCCAACGCCCGCATGTAGGTCTCCACATGGGGCGAGGCGGGCACCAGAATTGGAGGGGACGAGGGACACGGCAGCAGTGGAGTCCACCCCTTTGCCAACCACGGCCGGTGCCCCAGCAGGGGCCGTAGCAGGTGGTTTGGCAGCAGTGGTTGAGGTGGGAGCCACAGGGGACAAGGGGGAGCAGGTGGAGGAGGGGAAGTGGGGGCTGCCCGAGAGGTCCCACCTGCCTTGTCCCCCACCATAAAGAGAGGGGAAGGAGGCAGGGAAAGGTGGGGCAGGGCGACCACTCCTCCCTGCTAGGCTGCAGGCAGGGGAGGAGGGCACCGGAAGGGGAGGGCTGGATGGGCAGGGGAGCTATCAAATACTTGGCGGGGGGGGAGGGGGGTTCAGTCACCAACACAAAATGGGATTCCGGCTCCTCCAGCTGCACTAGGGGAGGGTGGCTAGAATAGCATGGGGGGTGGGGTGCAGTGAGACAGGGGTCAACTAAAACAGGAAGGGCACAAGCGCGTGGGAGGGCAGCATGGGCACACGGAGCAAGGGGCTAATCAAGGCAGAGGGACCACAGTGGGTGTGGGGTGAGAGTGGGGGGGAGAACCAGGCTGGAGGTAGGACAGGGAAACCAAGGGATGAGCTCCAGAGGCTGGGGCAGGGTAAATAAACAAGCAATACTGCAGAGAGAAAAGGATGGGGCAGGCAAACAAACTAAAGTCTGAAGCTGCTAAGGGGCTGGGGCAAAAGTGGGGAGCAAAGGCTGCAAGGTGGGAGATAGTAAGGGGAAAAGCTGGGGGTCTGCTGCGGGGGGGGGGGGGGGAGATCAGTCCAAGGGGAGGGGGACGTGCGCCTTGCAAAGAGGCAGTTTAGGCTGGCTGCTGCTTCAGGCCCAAATGGTGGCAAAAGGGCATGGCTAGCGAGGCAAGCAGCTGAGTCCCAGACGCAGGAGCTGAGGCAGATGGTAAGCGACCAGCGGTGGTGGTGGAAGGGGCAGCGGTGGTGGTGGAGGAACGGGGGGGACACAGATGGACCAGGGAGCAGGCTGCACACTACACTCCCAGTGTCCCCACAAACACAGTAAATACCCCCAACACAAGAGCACAGTTAAAAAGTTACTCAGTCTTGGAGGCCCCCTCTACCGTGGTCTGCAGGGTCTCTACATGCTCCTTCAGCAGCAAACAATCCTCTTCTTCTCCACCTCGAGGCTCCAGTAGCTCCCCGGCAGCAAGCAGAGCAGCAGTGGCTCTAGGAGGTAACCCAGTGGCCAGGCAGGAAGGACCCTCCTCAGGGGGTGGTGGTGATGGCTTCCACAGCAGCAGCCATGGCTGGGGCAGGGGTCCCTCACTCCCCTCTTCTGGGGAGCGGGCCAGCAGGCTCCACCAAGGGGCTGCAGCAGGAGCAGTAGCAACCAAAGTTGGGTGGGCTGCCAGCAACCAGGTAGCAGAGAGGGAGTAGCTGGAGCAACAGCAGCAGCAGCAGCAAGGGCCGAGCAGCAGTCTCCTCCCTCCCTCCAGGCTAGAGGGGAATGCAGGGAGAGTAGCTACAGAAGGAGCAGGTCCCTGTTCCCTGGATAGCCTACTCCAAAGGCTACTCCAGGCCAATCAAGGCACCTGATGCCAATTAACCAGTTAAGGTCATTAGGCTAATGCCAGCATCTGACCCCAATTAACTGGCAAAGGGTCGGTTAAGGCCATTAGGCTAATGGACACAGCTGGAACCAATCAAGGTCTCACTCATACTGCTTAAAAGTTCTCCTTTCCATCACGCGCGTGTGCCTGCCCCCCACTTGGGGGAGTCCAGGTGAAAGGAGCTGGAGAAGCATTGCTCTATCCTGAGATAAGGGTGAAGCTAGGAAAAGGGGACAATGGGGGAAGTGGCCCAGGGAATGGAAGCAGCTGCAGTGGTGAAGGAAAATCCACCAACAGCTGTTACCATTAGGGTCCCTGGGCTGGAACCAGGAGAAGAGGGTGGGCCCAGGTTCTCTCCTCTCTCTCCCCATGCTCTACAGAGATCCCCTTGAGAGGGGAAGCAGGCCTCGGTCCAGACAGGAGGCTAAACTGTGCCTACTGAGCTCTATGGAGCAACAAAGACTGTGAGGTATTTCCCCTTCCTATCTTCCATATTGTGCTGTGATGAAAGTAACTCAATAGTCTGTGACTCTTGCCACTACACTGTGAAAGAAAGGCTACATTGGGGCCTTAGTGAGTTTGAGCCCCCTGAATCCACCCGCAAGCACAGGACCCACTAATACAGGCTTGGAACTTTGTCACAGGTAACTTAAGTGTCCTACAGTTTCTGAAAGTTTCCAATAATGGAGCGTTTTAGTAGAATTTCATATTAACAGCTACATCACAATTCAGTTAAAAATACACAGATGATACACAATGATAAGAGGTAACACTTATGAGTTTTCTTTCCATGTCAAATCTGAGAACAAGTCTACTAAGCAAAATTAAGTCAACCTAAATTATATCGATGTATAGCCACCCCAGTAATTGAAACAGTTTTACATGTCCACGCTACACTGCTTATTTCGGTGGAGCTCATCCTCACCAGGAGCATCTGCACTGGTTTAACTTCCATGTGCGGCATTGTTGGATAGTTTCTGAAAGGCAGCAACAGTTGATGTAAACAACACAGTGTCCCCACTGACACTGAGTCAACCTAACTCCATCGACTTAAATGCAACACCTCTCTCAGAAGTGGTTATTAAGTCGGTGTAGTGGGCAAGTTACATTGGTGGGAGCTACATTTTAGTATAGACACTTACACAGTTAGGTTAATGTAATCTTCCTTATGTTGACCTAACTCTCTAATGTAGACCAGGCCTGAGGCTCCTCAGGAAACTAAAAAATCCACTATAAAATTAATAAAATGTGGGGCTAAATTTGTGGGAAAATATTGCTATCATATAGGTGTCTGTCTTTTCATAAAAATTTCAGGGACCTATTCCTTCAGCAGATTTGTGATTAGTACTTTTGGTTCTATGAATGTCTTATATTTGACTTCTACTGCCTTTGCTGAAGAAATACCATGTGCAGTATTTTATATGCCAGGTAGTACATGGGAAATTTAATTTGAAATTGTATCAGTATTGTATTTATACTCCATCAGATCGTCTTTAATGCATAACTAGGATAAATCAATAATTTCAACACATCTTGAAAAACTAATTTTTATAGACTTTATGAATTATTACTTAATAAGTCAAATGCAGGAGCATTATAGCTCAGTTAAATCAAAATAAGAATGATGACAAATCTGCTACATTGGCATGCACCATTAAGTAGTAGCAACAGTCATGATAGGATGACAGCATCTGTGATTTCTCTGTTTAATTCTCTCATCCTTTATGACAATTGTCTATTCAAAAACAGTGCATATAAAAGTAGTAAAAATAATAAAGCCATACAGTTTCTGCACCTCATTTTATAGCAACAGATACAGTGAACTAAGATATTTAAATGAATCTCAAAGTTTACAGAAACAAAGTATTCACTGAAAATCTACTAGGATATTTAACCCAGAGCACCATCTAGTGATATTTTTGGGGTGGAAATAACTACATAGTATATTTTTCTGTTTTAAAACATAATCCTTTCAAATTAAGCTTTGATGGGATTGTTGTGTGCTACACTTAATCTATTCAAATTTAGGAGCTCAAAATAATATAATCTGGCAATTTATTGTAGTTTTAAATTAATTTAATTATTACAAATTACCACAAAGCTGCTTTCTTTCTCTTTTCTTTTTTCTTTTCTTTCCCCAATTAATTTAGGAATGTGAATGTTCAGGGTCTAGAATATAGAATTTCAAAAACTGATAATTTTATAAAATCTGAATATTCTCAAATAATTGATACAAACACTTCTATCACATTTCCATCTTCAATATTATTCAGTGATATTTGACACATTTCACATTCAAAGCTGCAAAAAGTTTCAATAATATTCGAGACGGTCTGAATCAAAATGCCAGATTCAAATCAGTCTCTGTATTAAATCAGCAAATGGTGAAAGGCAGGATTCAAACTCAGTCCGCCCAAATATCAGTGATGCATGTAGGAAGTGGGAAAAAGTTCAAGGTATTGGCTAAAACATTGACCTCAGCCTGCATTTATGGTGTCTACCCTCCATTCATCAAGAACAGTGTGGATCTAAGTCTCAATGGATTAACTACTATCCTCAAAGTACAGATTGCTATGGTAAATAGAAACCTCTTCTTTCATTTTAAGATAACAAGGAGATAGCACTAATTTCTCTACAATGAGGACTTATCCACAATGACACATGCATCCCTTGATCCAAGAGAGACATTCTCTGTGGTAATGTAAGAAAAGAAAAAAAAATCTTTCCAGTGAGTATAGATGTAAGAGAACTGAACCATGGAGTGGTACAGTCTACATGTCCTCTAAAGACTTTTTTTTTTCACAGAACACCCAGATATCACAGTGAGGCATATCATAGAATTAGATAAACCTGTCAAGCTTTATTTTATGAAATGTGAAGATTCAGTCAAGCACCCAATCATGTAAAAATCTTTATCATGCTGTTTATCAATGCTGTTGATTTTGAAGGGCCAGACAGAAGAGAACCATCCAACCCCTGGAACTTACTACAGAGAACGTTAAAGAAGATGGTATTGTCCAGTGTTGCTATGTACAATGTTAACAGAGTAACTTTATTTGTCCAATCCAAACATGGTGTTGAGAACACAAACAGACAGAGATATAGCCAAAGTGTAGATTAAATTATCTAATTACAACTGCAATTAATTATCTAGTCAGCCAGCACTAATAACATTTTAGAAAATGTTACTGTGAATTACAAGGACCCGCATGATTATTTTTTAAATTCCTTTAGATCTCTAAATTAAATAAACTTCCTTTGACCACCAGAATTTCACTTGAAGAAGTTCTTTGTAGAGCTGGTTGGGATTTTTTTTTTTGGCAACACTTTTTGTGGGGGGAGGGGAGTGAGAGCTGAGAGGGAGAGGTACCAAAAAAAACCCCAAACCCAAACCCCGAGAAAAGAAATTAATCCAAACCAAAACTGTGTGCAGGATAGAGTCATTTTTGCCAGGTTTCCCAATTTGATGACTTCCAGAGGTCTTTTCCAACCCTAATGTTCTATGATGCTATGAAGTGGTCCACCCCTCATTGCCAGTTCCCAACTTCTGGCAAATAGAGACAAGGGACACTTCAGAGAATGGTTTTGCATCCCTGCCTATCCTGGCTAACAGCCATTGATGGATCTATCCAGTTCTTTTTTTGAGCCTTGTTATAATCTTTTGGGCTGGCGCTCAGGTTCTGAGGGTGGGCTTCAGAGCCATGCTCCAGACTGAGTCTGAACATATACACATCTGTTTTTATCACTGTAGCACAAGTCTGAGACTGTAGACCCGGCTCTGAGACGCGCTGCCGTGAATTTTTAAAACACAATGTAGACTTACCCTAAGTGAATTAGGAACACATTTTCATTTAGATCCCTTTGGAAATTCCCATCCATAGTATTTATACAGTATATGTATGTGTAATGAGATTTTATTAGGAGAATCACACCCTGTGATTACAGTTGCAAACAAACCCAAAGTTGCTGAAATTGTTATGGAGTTCAAATGTTAATAATAAAAGAACACAGCATGACTGTTTTTGCAAGACACACCCTTCACTCCCTCTGGTGTTACTTCTTTTAGTACAAATTTTTACTTACAGCTGAACGTAGTAGAGAGAAAATATGTTTTCTCTTTTTTTCAATCACACAATCCCTTACCTCTAACTACATGCTTTACCAACATAGTACTGAAATCATCATTCAAATGCAATCGTTCACACATATTTATAAACGTCACTAATTAGAACTGGGATGAGCTGCAATTTTCACATGTTGGTTCAGATTTTGAACTCTGCCAAAGATTTGGAGAAAAAAAAGTTATAATTCTGGTAGCTTATTAAGGTGATCAAGACTCCATGGCCCATTTATAACCTCAGCCCTGACCATTCATTACCATCAGATAGCACTTGTGCAGCCTATGCAATCAGTGTTTTCCAGAAGGTTCTGAAGAGGGAATATGCAGAAACCACCTCAAAGAAGAAATGATGAGGTTTGTAGACTACATGCTATTTTGAGACTGAGAATAGCCTCTTGACCCCCTCAGATGAGTGGCATAATAGGCTATCATTTTAAGGCCACACGAGCACTGCAGATGGAAACAGTCAATAGTAAGTATGAAAGGCGTTAGAGTATTTTACAGTCTGCTTAGGCTCTATTAGTACAATAATGTTGGACCTATTCCTGTCCACTAAAGATAGGCCAGGAAGTAATCAGCTTAAACTGCTCTGCAGCAAGGGAAATTTAGGTTAGATATTAGGAAAGACTTTCTAACTCCAAAGATAAGTAATAGTAGAATAGATTACCAAGGGAGGTTGTGGGTGTGATGTTTCCCTTGTGTTATTTGGACCAGTGATCTAGGTCACTCCAATCCTCGACTCTTGGAGCTAGCCTTACCCTGCTCCGCTGTGAGAACCCCCGCTCCCAGGCTATTCACGCACAGCCTCCAGCATGTAAACTGTTTCCAGCTATGTGAGTGGGCACTTTTGGCCAGCCGCTGCTTGGATTGTGCAACCAATTGACACTAGCCAATATCTCCAGTCCCAGAAACAACCCTACAAACCTCTGTCTTGCAGTGTCCAGTTATGCCTGCTGGACACTACAAGCTTATATGAGTTCGTCAGTTTAACAAATAAATTGATATGTACTAGGCTTGTTATCCCACAGGGAGTTTCTGACATGCTTCAAACCAAATACACTGCTTCAGGTGGAATAAACAAACAAATGTATTAACTACAAAAGATAGATTTTATGTCAGATTTGGTCAAATGAAATAAAAGCAAAATGCATTCTAAGCTGATCTTAACACATTCAATGCCCTTACAAACTTAGATGCTTCTCACCACAGGCTGGCTGGTTGCCCTTCAACCAGGCTCTCCCCTTTGATCAGTGCTTCAGTCACTTGGTGATATCTGTAGATGGAGGTGGAAGAGAGAGGAAGAGCATGGCAAACATCTCTCCCTTTTATCATGTTCTTTCTTCCCTTTTGGCTTTGCTGCCCCCCCTTCAGGGTCAGGTGAGTATTACCTCATTGTAGTCCCAAACTGACCAAGGGAAGGGAAGGGGGGGTGACTCACTCAAGAGTCCAGCAGATCCTTTGGTGCTGCCTAGGCCAATGTCCTTTGTTCCTGTGAGGCTGGGCTGGGTTTGTCCCATGTATGCCCTGATGAGGTGTGAACTGCCCCTCTGTTCCTGGAGAATTTTGCCTGGGTTTGTTTTAAGCCATGAGGACACATTTTCAGCCTTATAACTATATACATGAAATTACAACCTATAACAACAATGCTCAGTGCATCATGAGCCTTTTGAAGACACCTGACATGACAAACTTTGCACTGGATATCACACAACCATATTATAAGGATGAACCTGGGGATGCAGGGTGTCCCATGAGGTAAAGAGTGTCACAGTGGGATCCCTGTCATTGGAGGTTTTTAAGAACAACTTAAACACTGGAGATGAATGGTAAAGATATACATGGTCCTGCTTCAGTGCAGAGGGCTGGATTAGATGACCTCTCAAGGTCCCTTCCAGGGCTGAATTTCTATGAGTCTATGTGTCTGGATTTACTTGCTACAAGATAACATAAGTGCATGCCCAATTAAACTTTAGGGGACAGGATCTGTCTTAGTGTACAGCTCCAAAGACATTATTAGTGCTAAACAAATAATGTATTAAACAATTAAGAATAATTCCCTGTAAAACAATTCCACAATTATTATATAAAATAAGAATAACTCCACACTACCTGTGCTTATAAGCACAGTATCTCACTAAAAAAATCATTGGTTGGTTATTACTAAATGGTGTGGACTTCTTGTGAATCAAGCTGTTTGTATTCAATCAATCCCTTTTACCCATTGTTTTATTATAATTGTCAATAAAATTGTCTAGATTTATGAATGCTGTAAGATTTTACCATAAAGAATAGAAGACAGATGGGCAGACCTTTTCTTTTACCTTTTGTTTGAGTCCATGCTGAACACGTAGAGAGTTGTTAGCAATTATGTCTCCCATCAGTTTTTTACAGTTCATTAAACATGGGATTTTGTAGGACAAAGTAATTAGGAGAGGAAAGAGACTAAGGGTAAGCATTTTGTTTAATTAAACATGTCCTCAGTGCAAAAGACCATATTTTTCAGCTCAAATGGAAGAACTTGGAAAATACTTTCTTCTTTTTTAATCAAAACACTAAATAGCATTGAGGTTATTACTAGTGTAATTCAACTTGAATTGTACAGTAGACAGACGTTGAGTTTACATTGTTCTTTTATCATACTTTTTAAAGAATTTACCTTTCACATAGAGCTGGGTGAAATTTTGGGGATGAATAGTCTATTTGACAAAAAGCGCAGTTTCCGTCGACCTGAAACTATTTGTGAATTTGACACGAATACTTTTGGCCACTCACAAAAAAGGCTACAGGAGGAGGAGGTAATGATGCTGTCATGCCCCTTCCCAGCCCTCTGTTATAGCCGTTAGCCCAGTGACTAGGGTGCTCAAGCTGGGATATGGAAAATCCAGGTTCAAATCACTGCTTTAGAACAGATTCAAAATGGACATTTTAAATTCACCAAAAAGTCAGAAAGATTTCAGAGCCAGTTTGACTCAAACTGATTTTTTTGAAGAACTGCCTTCAAACTTCAAATAACTGATTTTTGTTTAACCATCTCCATTTTCATGTGGTATAGAACACCAGAAATTTACATATCACTTCCCCTATGTCATTATCAGTATTTAAAATATTACAAAGACTTCTGATTACTTCTGTTTTTTTTAAAACAACAGCAATTGTTTGTTTGAGGGAAATTGTTGTTTGTTCTGGTTTTGCACTACACCCTGCCCCTTACAGGGATGACAAGTGAATGATTAAGTAGCCTCAGACCAAAAAGGTTTGGTATCCCTAAATAGGACTGACATCCAGGTCATAAATGACTTTTGAATTATATACACGTACAATCCCTACCCCCCACAAGAAAAACCACAATCACAGCCCTAAGGTGGCCGTAAAACACCAGATGCTTTAAATATTCCCAGCATTGACACCTAGTAGGCTAATGAATATAAGCTTTATTAATATAGGTATTAGCAACACCAATTTTGGAAAATGCTTCTTTTCCCAACATATACAGATATCCTTCCCTAAAACTTGAAATGCAAGGTAAAATAAATATTTAAAACTACATAAATCCAAACTCAAGCCCAATCCACAGAAAGACAGACCTATTATGGTTGAGTTTGAAGGATCTATCTTGCTAAGACTTTTGACCTGGCTTCTCTGTGGTCATCCAAAGGTGACATTGCTATGTGCTATCAATACTGCCCTAGCTCAGTTAAAAGGTAAATTACTCTCCTGTTGCACTGGCCTTGCTAAAAGGGAGCTATCTGGAGAAAAAAGTGGGGCTAATAACTACAGCTGTTGGGTTTTTTTTAAAAAAAGAGGGGAGGGGTGATTTGAGAGATGTTGTCATTTTCTCCCTCTTTTTTTCCATTGAAATTTTTGTTGTCAAAAATTGAAAAAATAAAATTGACCAGCTGTACTAACAATAAAAAATTGCCCTATGATATCCTGGAGTAATCCCTTCCTCCTATGGAGGACAAGATTATATCATAGGGCCTAGCTCTAAAGCCCCAGTCTTGCAAGTTATTCTGCACCAAGGTATACAGGGTGTTCACATTAAGATTAAAAACTCAATTCAACCTTGTAAATATTAGGTCATAAGCCAGAAAGAAACTTAGAAAACAATTTGTCTTAAACTCTTCAAATTATTTTTAGAAGAATAATTAGTTTCAGTTGAATTTCCACAATTATTGCAGTAAAATAAACATTTGTTCATTTGAAAACATTACAGTGCAAAAGCATGTTTAATTTAATTGAATGCAAACACAATAATAAGACACTGAAAGCAGGAGAATGAAAATTTCTAAACTACCAAGCAGGGTGTCTAGAAAATGTTAAAACACATAGCAGTGTTCTGGTTAAACAATTAAATGAACACAGCAAATTCCAACCCTCTAATGCAGACCTATTATACCCTTTATAACAGTAAATGGAGGAAGGTACATTAATCCTCATTTTGAGTGACTTTCAAAAATAAGTCCGCACCTTTCTTCAGAAGGATTCTCTCAACCATGCCATAATGTGGATTTCACTCACTTAACCTATAGGTTCCAAATGTTAAAGAAAATATTTACGAGGGCTCTTACAGTTTGTATTCAGTTATTTACATGGTCTATCTAAATAGCTTGAAAAGTTTAAACATACACCAAAGAGGCTTTATTGTGATAGATTTTTCTTCAGAAACAGAATCTCTCTGCTATTTTAATAGAAAGGTTCTCAATATTACACATGAAGTACAAAATTATTATCAATATTTACTGTTTATAGCACCACAATCATACAGTGTTTTGGAATACATGAAGCATATCAAAGATAGAAAGACATGTCTATTTTTAACTACTTTAAATATTATATCACATTGCTATCTAGCTTTTCACTACTCTCATGAAACCTCTTGCTCTCTTTCAAATTGGATTGTTTACTCTATATTCATTTCTTCTCTCCTTTCCCATATTCCCTCTATGGATTTTTTTTTCACTTGTCAAATTTCTGCTTTCAGTGTCTTATTATTGTGTTTGCATTCAATTAAATTAAACATGCTTTTGCACTGCAATGTTGTCAAAACTCCATGGCATATATTATTAATGTAACCTCATCAAAAGCTTCATGATGTCTTTCTATTCTTAAAGAGTAAACAATAGTTAATGTAATTTAAATTAAGGTAAAGGATCTGCTTGGAGAGAACGTCATAAAACTGATTCTGGCTCAGAGTAAATGACTGTAAGGTAAAACACAGCTTCTGTCATGTCGCCCTCCATTAGCTGTTCCACAGAGGGTAAAAGCCTAACACTGCTTAGGAAGCAATTCCCTTGGGTCAAGTGTTAGCGGTCTGTATTTCTGATGTTGCAGATCCTGATTTCAATTTCCACTGATGAGCTGTAGTGGAGGTATTGCTAAAAATGGTGCCCTCTGTAGGAATTTTAACTCCTATGGATTTGAGATTCCCACAATCAGGGGAATCTCATAGCAAGTGTGTTATATGCTCCCCGAAGAGTATTATGTCCCCTTCTAGTGGCTGTCTCACAGAAGATCCACTTAGTACTGCTTCTGGCTAATAGGGTTATTTCTTTAGCTCAGCTGGTAGATGCTTGTGCTTTTGGTAGTGATGATCCTGGATTCAGTCCCTCATAATGAATTGAATCATAGTGAAGGGAAAGATCTGGAAAATGTGCACCGCTGCTGGGCACAAATCAGACATAGGGATTGTACCAAGCTTGAGGATGGACACAGAAAACTAGCAGATATTACCCCCATTCCAAAGAGCTCATAACTCCATTCCTGCACTCTTCTCTTTAGAAGTTTAAAACTATATGCAACATCCCTTACTGGAAAAATATATAACTGTTGTATTCCCAGTATGTTTCATTTGTGGTATGTGTACATAAAACATTGGGACATTAAGATTTGTTGATTATAGAGAATATAGCTCTAAATGATTTCAGACAGAGACACCTACCATCCACAATTCCAGAAATGCTAGGAGGCAGGTTGGGTGAGGTAATATGTTTTATGGACCCAAATTCTGTTGGTGATAGAGGAAAGGTTTTGAGCCACACAGAACCCTTTCTCAGGTCTGGGAAAGGTACTGCCAGGTCACAGCAAAATGCAAGGGAGAACAGATTGTTTACCATAAGTATTTAGCACATATTGTAAGTGACCATTCAAAGTAGAGTGGTCCGTTAGTACCTCTGCAGTCAAAGGACAAAAAGAGGGGGTTAGTGAGTTTTAGGTTGTTGTAATAAACCATAAATGCAGTGTCTGTTCACTCCATGATTTTTAGTGTTCAGGTTTCTTGTGTAACATTGCATGTGTAGTGTGCCTTATATCCATCCCCATGCTTGAGTCTGTTCAACTCAGTGTAGCTTTGCTGTATGCCAAATAAAAGAACCCGAGTGATGAGACTGGAGTTAAATGAGTTCTTGGGGGAACCAAGTGGAAGAGGTCTCAGAGAACCCCAAACATACATCAATTTGAAAGTATTGCTGTATAGTAAGACTAATGGGTGTTTTGCTAAAATCTTCTTTTGTGGTGTATAATAGTTGTTTGGTCTTAGATAATAGAAGAAAGAAAAGGACCTCTGAGGAAACTCCGTTTTATGATATTCATTACTTTATTGAATTACATGTTATGGCATTATATGATTAAAATATGACCATGTAGATCATTGTTGCTACCACTGTTATATACTTGCAACAATCCTTATACAAAGTATGACATGTAAGGTGTCAACGGAAAATGCTGAATGTGATTATCTTATTTGTATGCCTGTATCATTTTAGTATCTGAAGTTATGAATATTAACTATGTACCTGTATTTCAAATATGTTTGCTACTTTGGCAACACTCACAAGGTAGTTTATATCCAGTCTAGCCAGAACATTGTGAATGGCCTGTTCGAGTTGATGGCCCATCAGTGAACACAACGTGCCACGAAAGAAGCTTATCCCCACCTGCTGGACTTTCCTGCTGGTGTTCCAGCCAGAATATGAATAGTGACCCCTGCTATAACTCATTAAAGCATGCAAGGGTATGTGACCAGCTCATGTGACACTGGACTCCATCTTGTGACTGTACTTTTCTGCTGAGTGTACTAAGAGCAGACCATATCATCCTAGAAACATCTCCATTTTGCCTCTTTCCTGCTCTAACCTCTGGACGATGGACTTATACTAATGGGAGCATTCTAACTAAGGGACTGAGAACCTTCCAATCATTTGGAAGCAACCAGAAACTTAACAAGCCATCAGTTCATGCCATTACTGCTTCAAACCTGATCCAAGAACTTTGCAATTATTGTATGTATTTGATTCATTTAACCAATTTTAACTCTTACCTGTTTCTTTCTTTTAAAAAAATAAACCTTTAGATATTAGATACTAAAGGATTGGCAACAGCATGATTACTGGGTAAGATCTGAGTTATATACTGACCTGGGTATGTGATTGGTCCTTTGGGATCAGAAGAACCCTATGGTTGATTAAACAGGTTTTAAATATCCACTCATTATGAAGTCTAGTGTCTGGATGTTGAAACAAGAACTGGGCTACCTAAGGTGGCTACATTTCTGACTTCTTGTTAGCCAGTGTGTTGAGACAGAAATTTACATTTGTTGCTGGTTTGGTATATCTTATGGAAGAATAACCACCAGTTTTGGTGTGTGTCTGCCCTATTTCTTAGCAGTTTGTCCTCTGATAGAGATGCCTATTACAGACTTTGGATGCATGGATATTAATTTCTAAAGGAAACAAGCCAAAGCACAGTGAAATTGACACCAAAATTATCAATTAAAAGAAAACTTTCCCAGAGAAAAAGACACTTAAGCAATCCTCCAGGCAAATGCCTTAGCGAGTCATACAACTGCTCTGAAAGCCAACAAATTTGGCTTCTGTTAGATGAATGAGAGAAGCCAATTCCAAAGTGTAGCTGGCCCTCACTGAAGACATTCTACCTGCAACCCTAATGTTCAAATTTGAGGACTGTTAGCAAGATTCATAGTGTAACCTTTTCAAAAGTCCCTAAACAACTTACAACATTTTAAAAAGTGATTTATGCACCTAAGGAGCTTTGAGAATCTGGCCCTCAGAGACTAGTATGCAGATAGGTGCCCTGTGAGATTTTAAAAATCCATAGATGACTAACTCCCATTTAAATCAATGTGTTAGATGCCTAAACCTGCTAGGTTCCTAAATATCTTTGAAAATCTGTCTCTTAGGCACCTAAATCCTATTAATTTTCAATTAGATGGATGTCCTAAGTGGTATGTAACTTTTGAAAGTGGAACGTAGGCTCTTAAGTCACTTAGCACCAGATTTTTTAAAGTATTTTGGTGCCTAACTCCCATTGATTTCAATAGTAGTTAGGTATCTACATACCCTTACAAAATTTGGCCTGTAGGCGGTCTTAAAAATCTTACCACCAGTCAAATTCACCACAAATGTTAACTGTAGCTAGCTCATTTTGGCTTTGAGTACGTGGTCCACAATCTCTGACTGTAGGAGCTAAATTAATAAATGGTCATCACTCAATTTCAGCCAACAGAGATCTAATCCCTTATGACAGGGCTGAATTTACCAATTAGTGTCTGAGAAAGTAGTATTGATTTGTCACTTTTTCCTCTGAATGAGTAATGAACCAATACTCCAGAATAGTATTAGGAAGATATTATATTGCTGGTGGTGCTTTCTTTTAGATCAGATACAAGCCAGTCCATTTTTGTGTGGATTTAACACATGAGAATATAATGATTCATGCAGGGTCCTGCACTTAGGATGGAAGAATCCAATGCACCGCTACAGACTAGGGACCGAATGGCTAGGCAGCAGTTCTGCGGAAAAGGACCTAGGGGTGACAGTGGACGAGAAGCTGGATATGAGTCAACAGTGTGCCCTTGTTGCCAAGAAGGCCAATGGCATTTTGGGATGTATAAGTAGGGGCATAGCGAGCAGATCGAGGGATGTGATCGTTCCCCTCTATTCGACACTGGTGAGGCCTCATCTGGAGTACTGTGTCCAGTTTTGGGCCCCACACTACAAGAAGGATGTGGATAAATTGGAGAGAGTCCAGCGAAGGGCAACAAAAATGATTAGGGGTCTAGAGCACATGACTTATGAAGAGAGGCTGAGGGAGCTGGGATTGTTTAGTCTGCAGAAGAGAAGAATGAGGGGGGATTTGATAGCTGCTTTCAACTACCTGAAAGGGGGTTCCAAAGAGGATGGCTCTAGACTGTTCTCAATGGTAGCAGATGACAGAACGAGGAGTAATGGTCTCAAGTTGCAATGGGGGAGGTTTAGATTGGATATTAGGAAAAACTTTTTCACTAAGAGGGTGGTGAAACACTGGAATGCGTTACCTAGGGAGGTGGTAGAATCTCCTTCCTTAGAGGTTTTTAAGGTCAGGCTTGACAAAGCCCTGGCTGGGATGATTTAACTGGGAATTGGTCCTGCTTCGAGCAGGGGGTTGGACTAGATGACCTTCTGGGGTCCCTTCCAACCCTGATATTCTATGATTCTATGATTCTATGATTCTCCCAATATAATTCATTTTTGAGGGATTTTAGTTTGTGTAGTTGTAGCATGGGCAGTTCTATCCAGTGAGGCTCTCAACATATGGGACCTCACAGCCTAAGGAAGCAGGAAGCACTAGAAGAATGTGTGCTTTTGTTTATTTATTTATCCCCAATGTAATGCAGTGGCGAGGGGTACTGTTCTGGGTATTTTTAATTTAAAAGCAAAAGCTCAGGTCACTGAAGCATTAATACATTGAAGGATGGCAGATAAAGCTACAATGACACTTAAACTGATAAGAATGGTTGGCTTAAAGCAGAAAATATAAGGAATAAGTGGAGCACATGCATGATCTATTCTATGGATGCAGACCCTATTGAAATCATTACTCTTACCAGATTACAATCATATTCCAAGCCTTCATTTATAGTAAGAAAGATAATATGCCAAAATGTTAAAACAAATAAAGAGTATAAGGGGAAAATCCTGGTCCCGCTGAGGTCAGTGGGGATTTTGCTGTTGACTTCAATGGGGGATAGGATTTCACCCATAAATTTTAAAGCTAGAAGGGCTCATTACAATCAACTAGTCTGTCTGCCTGCATAACAAATACCATAGAATTTCACCCAGTTATTCCTGGACCAAGAGGACTTTTACTTCATTTTTGAATGTAAATCTGAGTTATTGGTGAAGAATCCCCAACAATTTAAGCTGCAGATGTATCATAGAATATCAGGGTTGGAAGGGACCTCAGGAGGTCATCTAGTCCAACCGCCAAACGCCCATGTAGTTTTTGTTTTAAGGAAGCTTTTCCAGATTTTGAAGCAAATGCAATTACCTTTGAGACTGATATTTTTTGCCTAGATTGGACCAGAAAATACAGTTAAAAAGATATGACAGAGGTAAAAACATAAGAAGAAGAGCTGCAAGTGACAAAAGGGCATGACAGAGTGAAAAAAATCCTATTGTTTCCTATGTCAGTATGCTCAAACCTATTGCAGCAGCAGCATTCAGCGTGTTACTTTCAAAGTCATTTTGTAGCAACAGTTCTGTCAGCAACTCCTAGTCTTAGCAGCAAGGGGGCTGGATTTATTTGGTAGAAGTGACCCAATTTAAGTTATAGAAATGCTATGCCAGTGAAGAGAAATATTCAAGTTACACTGAGGGAAGAACTGCCTTTAAATCCTTGTTTCCCTTAGTGACATTCTGCTACAAATATTATACAATGCAAAGAACACATGCCCTTGCCTAACCACCTGCACAAAGTTTTCAACACTGTTCAATCACATAGGAAAACTATAGAAATGAGCCAGGTTACTCATCCAACACAGATGCCAGCCATTAACCAGACCTCTGTGTATGCCAGGAGTCTGCAGCTGTGGAATTTGCCTTAGAATCTACCCTTTGTTACACAAGCATGCTCTAGAATATAAGATGCTCTTTGAAGAAAAGATCGACTCTTGTTGTCTGTGAAAATAATGTTAGGGTTCACACTTAAAACATCATACAGCCAGTTTATTCATAAATAGGATGATTCTTCACTGAGTAGACTTAAGAAGTAAGCTCTTTGGGGCAGGGCACATCTTTTTGTTTTGTGTTTGTGCAGCACCTAGCACAGTGGGGTCCTGGTTTATAGTTTAAAATATGAAGACTCTCACCCTGTGTTTTGAAAATTGGCATTTGTGTTACCTGTGTTGCCCAATCTTTCTTCGCCCGGTGGATGCAGTTTATCAGCATTCCACACCAATCCCCTGCACTCTGAGGAGTGAGCACAATGCCTCTCAGCACACATCAGAGCAGTGAATATATCAATGCAATGAAAGATATTTGTCTCAGTAAAATCCAGAGACATTGCCAACTTTTAATCATCACATGAAAGCTCATTAAAGTAAATGTGAATGCAAATTAACCCTACTGGGTGGTATTGTACCTTCTTACAATATGATTTTTTAAAGAAAAATCTTATAAATATTCTTGTATTACTATATTTCACTTTGCTTTTCCAAAAGTATCTGCATAAAACAAGACAAATGTGGCATGTGTATTTTGTTCAATATGTATTATCAGAGCAGCTGCAAAGATCAGTGAATATTTGCTGCCATCTACTGAAAAAAAGTGGGGAAATGTGTTTCTAATTTTCTAATTACAATGTAGCTGTGTTTTGTAATTCCTTAACATAAGACTATCTATTATACCTCAGTAATGAAATAAACTAAAAAATGGAATCCAACTAGTTACAATGTTGAATGTACTGGCGGCTAACATTTTCTAGAGAATCAGCTGCAATGGAACCAGGTGTAAGCATTTTGACAGCAAAAACATTTTGAGTTAGTTTGATATATTCCTAAAATTGATGTATATAAAAAGTAATAGTAATATTTTAACTAAAAATGAAACTGACAGGTTCTGTTGCAGGGGTTTTCAGCCTGTTACATATGTTTGGAGTTCTGGATACACCAAAAGTCCTACTGAAACATTAGGCCATCCTTTGGATTTATGGGGCCCTACGCAGTATTATTAAACTGGTGCCCCTATGCCCGATTTCCTCTTAGCAACACAAACATAAGCTTACAGCATTGGAAAACTTGCTACATGCACTTTATTAAAAAACAGTTTAAACAAATTAAGCACACTATAATGCTGATGGACTATACTTGCACTAAGAAAGTAGCACTATAGAAAACATTCTGATTTATTGACAGAATGATGTAAATAATAGAATTTTTTTTAATTTGTCAACATTTTGACTCTTCAAGTAGTGATTGACTATCTTTTCCCCCTTCCCAAATCCTTGAGGGACCATCATGGTAAACCCACTCTCCCACGCAACACATATTTTATTAGGATGGAAGAGATCACAATTCTCTCCTTATGAAAACATCTTTTAGCATTTAATAGGGATGAAATCAGTAGGGAGCTATAGAAATTGAATAAGATTCTATAGCAGTTACTCCAATAATCAATAAAATTTAACAGAGGATGTCTTTACTTGTAGTATCTTGAATCATCTAGAATTCTGTTGCACAGATATGTTTATCTAAACAAGTCTATAAAACAGGCTCAAAACCTTTAGAAAATATCTATATTTGTCTATTAAATTCTTGAGGAGACCCCCATAACCTCGGAAACTCTCTGCTGCCACTTTATTGCTGATTCTTCAGTAGCAGAATTGAGAAATGTTCATTCTGTGGCTTCTCCTTTGCCTGTCCTTCCTCAGGTTCCCCTGTAGTCTACCATATGCCCGGGTGTATCACTTAGCCCCAGATTGAGACACTGTATGGACCAGAAGGAGCAGGAATTTGAGAATTGGCTTAATTAAATTGTAACTAATTGGTTTGCTTTGTGGTATTAAGGTAGTCAATTCATTTTGCTACATGGATATGAACCACAGACCCTTCTCCACTTTCTTTCATCATGTATTTTCATTTTCATCTCTCAGACCTCTGAAAAGCAAGTGCAAAATAGGTAAATGTTACTATCCTGACTTGGTAACATTCTACATCCATTTTGCCCAGGTACAAATAACCACACAAGATGTAAGAATGTAGGAATCAGGCACTATTGCACTATATTATGAGGGGCAGAAAACACCACTAAACTGAAATATCAGCCAGGAAAAGAGATTCCACCCTAGCAATGGTCTTAAATCACAAAATTGGCACCTGGATTTCCATTTCAGTCATCCCATGGTTCAAAGTCTCTTGAATCCTGGGATTTGGCAGAGGCTGATATAACTTACACTGAGTGCCAAGTAGGGCCATGGCTGCCCCAGAACACAGAGATCACAAAAGTGTTTTAAAACCAACTTTACCACCATATACTCCTTGTTCCTGTACTTGGCATAAGAAATCAAGATTTACTGTTTTTCTAAAGGTTTCAGAGTAGCAGCCATGTTAGTCTGTATCTGTATCTCCCCACTGTATTTTCCACTGAATGCATCCGATGAAGTGAGCTGTAGTTCACGAAAGCTTATGCTCAAATAAATTTGTTAGTCTCTAAGGTGCCACAAGTCCTCCTTTTGTTTTTCTAAAGAATATGTCCTAGTTTAACTGCAAATTACTGGGCTTGATGCAGGAATTAATGGGTAAAATCCTAAAGTGGTATTTAAGCAGCTTGTCAGGCTAGATGATGAGAATGGTCCCTTTGGCTTTAAGAACTTTGAATTCATGTGTGACCATGAGGCCTGGAGAGAGCCACACTTAGCTTGCTGAATCAGGGCAAACTTCAAAGAATGGAGCAGATAATTCCCAAAGCTGGTGGTTATTCTAATAATTAGATTCATTAAGGCAGCCAAAGAACAACTTCCACAATCACTTACTGGTTACCCAGAAGTCAAAAACATAGCTCCCTTAAAGCAATCCAGCCCTAGACTTCCACCCAAACATCCAAGGCAAATATAGGGAGGATTACTTAAAATCTTGCTCACCGTATATAAAATTCTACCAATCCTAAGGCGTTGGGCACATTCCCCACCAGGTCAAATGAATATTTCAGATCTTACCCAAATGCATGCTTACAGCCAACTATGATTTATTAAAAAAGAAAAGAGAGAGAAAGAGAGTATTGTTGTTGAAAGATCATTATACATACAGATATGAATAAAGTTCTTAAGTAGTTTTATAGCAGAGATGGTGAGTTGCTGATTTGTAGAAAGTTATCCCATAATCAATTCCGTAGGATATAGTCCAATAGGCAGTCCATGTGCAGAGTCTGTTTAAATTCTTCCATGAGAAATAGTAAGGTAACCCAGACTGGAGCTGGAGACCTCAGTCTTGTGACTTAAGCTTCCCCTGACCAAGCTTAAGCAGCGCTTAGATGATGGGTCAGGCTCTAGAGTTCTTTTATAGATCTTTGGCAGGCTACTATAGTTTCTTGATACAGATAACACAGCAGGCAGTCCTTGGGTGAAGAACAGGTAATATATATTGTGGCTTTTGAAGAAATATGTCTATTTCCTATGTATACACAGGCAATTAGTTGCATTGATTAGCATAAAGTTATCCATTCGAGCTGCTCACAGACTTACTTGTTACTCCAGTTTACTACACATTTCAAAGAAAATATACACAATGATAGTATTACACCCAAGTTTCATCTAACTGTTAATACTCCCTTTTGATCTCTGAATCAATAGGCCATAGTAACAGACCAGAAGAGAATTGTATCATCTGCCAGCTAATGAGATCACATTGAGAAGCTTCTAAGAGATATAGGTAAACACAGACAAATAAAATGAGTATTTACTTCTACATCTTTGACAATATACAAACTTGCATTTCAAATACTTTGGTCTATCTAACTTTGCTTTGATAACCAGAAATGGCCCTGTTTTCCACTGCAGGATTTCCCTAATATGTTTTTTTAAAGGTTGAATTTGGATCATTTAACCTGCTAGTTGCTTAACCCTCTATGGTGCAGTGTCACATCATGTAAGCCCCAGAAAACAGTACCCATTTTCCTCACACCAGAACTCCAGAATATCCATAGATTCATCTATCTGCATGGTGAAGCTCAGAAACAAAGATTCAAACACCATGAGCTCTTAGAAATACAGACCCTCTAGGAGCAAGTCAGATGGGACAGCCAACTAACATCATGTGTGAGGGAATTCCACTTAGTAATTCTGAGTTCTATTCACACCATGACATTTTCCTGGCATTCTTTAGGTAAATGTGATACAAATATAAATATGATACATCTGATTTATGGCTCTCATACAACCAGCTTGATATCTTGAATAGCTTGTGCTAGACGCTGCAAGTTTCTGAGCACTGCAAGTAGCCCGATTAAAGTGAATGGAACTACCCACCAATTTAATAGAATTCTTTGAGGGGGTCAACAAGCATATGGACAGGGGTGATCCAGTGGATATAGTGTACTTAGATTTTCAGAAAGCCTTTGACAATGTCCCTCACCAAAGGCTCTTAAGCAAAGTAAGCTGTCATAGCATAAGAGGGAAGGCCCTCTAATGGATCAGTAACTGGCTAAAAGGTATGAAACAAAGGATTGGAATAAATGGTCAGTTTTCAGAATGGAGAGAGGTAAATAGTGGTGTCCCCCAGGGGTCTGTACTGGGACCAGTGCTGTTCAACATATTAATAAACAATCTGGAAAAAGGGGTAAACATTGAAGTGGGAAAATTTGCAGGTGATACAAAACTACTCAAGATAGTTAAATCAAAAGCAGACTGAAAAGAGTTACAAATGGATTTCACAAAAAACTGAGGGACTGGGCAACAAAAGGGCAGATGAAACTCAATGTTGATAAATGCAAAGTAATGCACGTTGGAAAATATCATCCCAACTATACATTGTAACGGGGCAAGGCCAGATGTCTATAGGAAAGTAATGAGGAACAGGTATGTTAGCCCCAGGCTAAACAAATCCTTGGTACCATGGTAACAAAATGGCAGCTGCTCCAGCTTAATCAAGACACCTGGAGCCAATTAAGATCCTTCTAGAAAGCAGTGGAGATAGCTAGGTTGATTTGGACACCTGAAGCCAACCAAGGGGTGTCTGGAACTAGTTAAAAGCCTCCCAGTTCGTCAGTGAGGTGTGTGTGTCAGAAGCTGTAGGAGGAAGCTGTGCTGCTCGAGAAACTGGGCAGTACAAACCCTATCAGGCGCAAGGAAGAAGGCCCTGGGTAAGGGTGAAGTAGATATTGAGGAAGTGGGGACCGCTGTGGGGAAGTAGCCCAGGGAATTGTACTCATCCTGTTTCAAAAAGTCAGCTACCAATAGCTACTACTATTAGGGTCCCTGGGCTGGAGCCTGGAGTAGAGGGTGGGCCCGGGCTCTCTCCCCTCTCCCCCACTCTCCACAATTAATCACAGAGACTGTGAGATGACAGAGACTATGCGAGAGAGGGTTGCTTCTTCCCACTCCCTTGCTGGCTTATGATGAAAATGATTCAGTAGGCTGTGACCCTTGCCTCTAGAGAGAGAAGGGCTATGTGGAGGGTCACAGTCTCTGAGGCTAGAATAAATCTGCCTGGAAGCACGGGGACCCACTTAGACAAGGTAAGAGCTTTGTCACAGCATATATAATGACGGGGTCTAAAACAAACAAAAGGAAGTATTTCTTCACACAACACACAGTCAACCTGTGAAACTCTTTGCCAGAGGATGTTGTGAAGGCCAAGACTATAACAGGGTTAAAACCCCCCAAAAAACTAGATAAGTTCATGGAGGGTAGTCAACTTTCTTGCTATATCTTTACATGACCAATTTTACTTTTTGAAATAGACTGATGCTTGTATATGCAAGTAGTTTCTATTCAGATTTGGTCATGGTGACACATCTTTTGCTAGTGTTACTAAGCCATGTTTGTTTGTTTTTTGATCAAAGAAAATATCTATAATAGTTGGAGTATTTTGTGTTGTCTCCATGCTTTTCCAGAATGCATTTCTAAAACTCTAAGAAAAAATAAAGAAGAAAGCATATCATGTTGAAAGGAATTCATTCTATAGTTATACTGATGCATTTAAAACATTTCCTGTAGGCCTCTTTGTAATAAGCTATATTGTATTTTTGGATAACATTGTTTTGTATAACCCCTCACTGAACTGTTTTGCATTAACTCATAACCCTTCCATCAAAAATGTAAATGTGCTTCACATAATGTTAGTTCAAGATAGGATATATTCTGTTGTTCAAGTTGAGCAAAAATGAACAGGCAAGTTTTAAGAATGCCATTTTGAAAACAGGAGCCTGAACCAAGAACACAGGAATACACTGAGCCCTGTATATGGCACTAGCTGATGGTTGAACACTGATTGGATGCAGGTACGTGCCCATCTGAAAATGCTTCATATAACTGAATTTGCAAACACCCAGATGTGAGTATCAGACAAAGGAGGATACAAAATGTCATTAGTCTTATTGTTTATTATTTGTGTAAGCAGAGTCTAAATGAGTTCTCCCCTGACATCTAGTGATGAGCTGTTGAAGAGGATTTCAGGAGCTGATCTCATTTGCATGGGCACACCCACACTGCCTAGGTGCTCAGCATGATGAAATTGCTTGCCCAAATGATAATTTTTGGCTGGCATTGGATTCCCCCGTCTCCATGTTATTGGGAAAGGAGTAATACAGCATTGTTATCCTTGTTCTGTGAATCAAGAGCAGCAGAACTGTACTTAGCATGCCCTGATTGATGGACTCCCTCTCAACTAGATGGCACTCGCTAATCAGAGGACATGGGTTCCAAAGACCAAGGAGTGGAGAGAAGGAGGAGACAGGTACTTGTACCTGGTGGGATGGGCTGTACCTGAGGGCCCCAGACATCATTTGACCCATTTTCTCTCCACTGTAATAATGCAGTTAATTTAGACTCAATTGACAGTCTTCTTATACACTGAAGAGCTGAAATCAATGGTACCTATGTCTAAGTGTTAGACCTGCTTTGGGACAGTGTCTCTGATGCAAGACACTGCCCAGTGTGCAGAGTAAGGTTCCTCCACTAACAGTTGAAATCACTGAGAGCTGTGTTAAATGGTGGGATCTGAAGACATCCCAGAGGATTGGTGAGTGTCTGGCAGGGAAGCATGGCGATGTGGCAGCTGGTGAAGAGGAGTGTTGTGCTGATCATCTGGCAGGATGGCTGGCGAAAAGGAGCGGTGAGCAAGTGCCCAGGGAGCAGAGCAAGTAAAGTGTCTTCTTACCTCAGCTCCACCCAGGGCGGGTGGTTAACTCTGCAGATGCACCTCTGACCTCTGGGACTTCACTCACCAAGCACAACAACTGTGAGTGGGGTGCAGAGAAGGGACGGGCACATTAAAGGGACTTTTGGTTGCTGGACTTAAGAAGCTGACAGAAAAGGACACTGCCCAACTTACTTGGGGGTGGGTCTTTTGTTCATGGTTTATGTTTATGAACCCTGTTTGTGGTGTTTTCCCAAATTGATGCTGGGTTACTTCCCTTCTTTTATTAAAAGTTTTTTTTTCTACACTCAGACTCTGCTTGCGAGAGAAGAAGTTTTGCCTCTTAGAGGCACTCAGGGGGTGGTATGTAATTGTTTATATATATGACAATTACGTATCTATATATACCATTACTACCACCACCTGAGCGCCTCTAAGAGGCAATACTTCTTCTCTTGCAAGCAGAGTCTGAGTGTAGAAAAAAAAACTTTTAATAAAAGAGGGGAAGTAATCTGGCATTGCAGCACTAAAAATATTTTAGACAGGTTGTAAAGAATACCATCTCCACTTGAAACGCCAAGGGCAATTCAAGTAGGACTAACATTATTATCTACCTAAAATTTAACTCTTGCAAGAACCCCAGACTTCTTCTTCCTGAAAAAAAGATCATGGAATCTTAAATGATTACAAGTGAACAAGTGTGACATTCTATATCCTGGGGGAGCATATTGTAACCCCCATATTCCTCATTTTCATGTAATCGTGATCTTACCTTACAAGGCGTGTTTTATATGTATCAGGGGAAAAGTTCTGATCTGCTGAAAGTCATTTCTCTATCTATATATGTGTATCATTAATGCATAAGAAGTTATGAGAATTGTGTTGTATGGTGGTGACTAAAATATGCTCTAAATTGGGGAATCAGCCAGATATTAGCTCCCCAGAGGCAACAGTAAGGAAAGTAACCAAGGCCCAGGTGGGGTGTCAAACAACTCATCAACAGCCATTGTCCAGCAAGAGAACTACAATGCAGTGATTCACCTTCATGAGGCCACACCAGAACAATTGCTCAACCTTGCTTGGAGAGACTCAGCAATGCCCCCCAGACATGCCTGGACTTGTGCTCCCCAAGCACATTGACTGATGATATAAAACAGACAGAATGGACACATACTGGGCCCTTCTCCTGCCCCCACCTTCTCTGCAAGCAACTAAGACACTGAGAAGAAGACAAGTCTCCAACAGAAGAGATTAGCCCAGACTTAAGGAACAAACCTGTATATTAAGGACTGCAATATCCAGTGGGGTGAGAAAAACTGCTTAATCTAGATTTTGCCCAGTCTAATAGGATTGAGAGTTTAGACTGCATGCTTATATTTTATTTTATTTTGGTAACCACTCTGAATTTTTGCCTATCACTTAATATCACTTAAAATCTACCCTTCGTGGTCAATAAATTGCTGTAATTTATCTTTACCAGTGAGTTTGTATGAAGTGTGGGGCAAATCTGCTCAGGTTGACAAAGGCTGGTGTACGTCCACTTTCCATTGCTGAAGTGATGAACCAATTAATAAATTTGCACTGCCCATCTTGAGCAATGCAAGATGGTATATTCCTGGGGTACAGTGCTGGGAACTGGGAGGATTTGGCTGGTGCCTTTCACTGTGTGATTCATGAGTGGCTCTGGGAGCATTCATGAAATATAGCTGGGTGTGGGGCTCCTGGAGGGTTTGCTGCTGGTCACTAGCAAGGCATTGTGAGAGACTGCTCAGGCTGGGGAGAGTTCAGGGGGCACAGTCCCAGGCTGCATCCCAGTCCCAGGTTGTACCCCAGGTGGGATCTCATCACAACAAGACATCAATATTAGGATGTCAACAAATAGACAGACATCATAACTATCTGGTATGAGTGTATGTGATACTGTATCTCAAAATGATGCCATGAATCCCCATATTCATCATTTGTATTCGGTTGTGATATTTTTTTCAAAGCATGCCTTGTGAGGTATCATATGAAAGATCATGATCTGCTGAAACTCATTGTTCTGTCAAAATATCATCATTCTATATGGAGTTATGAAATTTTGCTATTTGGTTGTTATTGAAATATGTTGTGAGTCTGGGAGATGCCCACAACTGCTCTCCAGTGGCAACAAAGGATGTGATCCACACCCAGACAGCCATTAAGTGACCATCACCAGCCTTTGAATTGAACAAGAGATAGTTGCTTGAGCTCCACATAATGGAGATTGTTTACATGCTCTGCTGAGCCACAGAGTTAAGGACATGTAAGACATGTGACCCTGCACTCCATCTTGGCCAGTGATTTTCCATGCACATGGAAAGGAATATAAATAGGGGACAATACTGTCATGAGGTAGCCTCTCTCCTCTGGCCTCTCTCCTTCCCCACCTACTCTGAAGGCAACAAGAACATTTGGAAGAAAAGACTTTGGTTCCACGCTGAGCAGGGAACTCAGCCTGAGTATTAAGAAATCTGAACTGCTTACAATATCTAGTGGGATGTGGAAAAACTGCTTGATTCAAATCTTGCTTAGTCTAATAAAGTTTAGAATCTGGACTGCAATTTTACTTTTATTTCTTATGTAACCATCTCTGTACTTTATGCATATCACTTAAAATCTATCATTCTGTAGTTAATAAACATATTTTAATGTTTTATCATTACCAGTGAGTTTGTCAAAAGTTCTTGGGGAACCTGCTCACATTACGAAGGCTGATTCATATCCATTATCCTTTGATGAAGTGGTGAACTAATTAATGAGCTTGCATTGTTCAAGAGGTCTTGAACAGTGAATGACGGGGTGCAAAACTGAGATCTGGGGCATTTGCTGGTGTTTCCATCTGTATAGTTCAAGAGTGGCTTAGAAAGCATTCATGAAATTTAGCTAGATGTCTCCTTGCATGTTGTTGGCTGACTGATTACAGTACCTGGAGGGGTTTGCTGCTTATTACTAGCATAGCATTGTAAGAGACAGCCCAGGCTTGAGAGTTAAGGGGGCACAGCAATCCCATAGTTCCAGGTGGTACGCTGGGGTTCCATCACATTATAAACTAACAGAACATCTCTTCTTGTACTTATTTGGGGAACTCTATCAAAATTAAAGCCAGGATAGTAAAGGAACTAATTAAATTTGCTAATGCATAATTTAGCAAGCTACTACTTCATGTCCTCTACATCTCGACTATGAAATAGTATCTCAAGATGTCAGCTAAGTCTTTCATCCGGGTACTGCTTTCAACCCTAGTATATCTTCTGTTCCAAAATCCCATACACTATAACCTCATTCTTTTCATGAATGAATCATGAAATATAACTTGTGTCAGCATGCTATGGGAAGCAATAAGTTGGATGTATAAGATATGAAAGAAAAAAGAAAAGGAGTACTTGTGGCACCTTAGAGACTAGCCAGTTTATTTGAGCATGAGCTTTCGTGAGCTACAGCTCACTTCATCGGATGCATAGCATATCGTGGAAACTGCAGAAGACATTATATACACACAGAGACCATGAAACAAAACTTCCTCCCACCCCACTGTCCTGCTGGTAACAGCTTATCTAAAGTGATCATCAAGGAGGGCCATTTCCAGCACAAATCCAGGTTTTCTCACCCTTCCCCCCCCCCACAGACACACATACAAACTCACTCTCCTGCTGGTAATAGCCCATCCCTCTTTGAAACCTCTCTTTATAATGCGCATGATAATCAAGGTGGGTCATTTCCAGCACTAATCCAGGTTTTCTCACCACCACCACCCCCCCCACACACACCCCCCTCCAAAAACCACACACACAAACTCACTCTCCTGCTGGCAATAGCTCATCTTACAATGTGCACAGCAATAATCCAAGTTTAACCAGAACGTCTTGGGGGGGGGGGGGGTTTGTAGGAAAAAAACAAGGGGAGATAGGCTACCTTGCATAATGACTTAGCCACTCCCAGTCTCTATTCAAGCCCAAATTAATAGTATCCAATTTGCAAATGAATTCCAATTCAGCAGTTTCTCGCTGGAGTCTGGATTTGAAGTTTTTTTGCTTTAAGATAGCGACCCTCATGTCTGTGATTGCGTGACCAGAGAGATTGAAGTGTTCTCCGACTGGTTTATGAATGTTATAATTCTTAACATCTGATTTGTGTCCATTTATTCTTTTACGTAGAGACTGTCCAGTTTGACCAATGTACATGGCAGAGGGGCATTGCTGGCACATGATGGCATATATCACATTGGTGGATGTGCAGGTGAACGAGCCTCTGATAGTGTGGCAAATTGGATACTATTAATTTGGGCTTGAATAGAGACTGGGAGTGGCTAAGTCATTATGCAAGGTAGCCTATCTCCCCTTGTTTTTTTCCTACAACCCCCCCCCCCCAAGACGTTCTGGTTAAACTTGGATTATTGCTGTGCACATTGTAAGATGAGCTATTGCCAGCAGGAGAGTGAGTTTGTGTGTGTGGTTTTTGGAGGGGGGTGTGTGTGTGTGGGGGGGGGTGGTGAGAAAACCTGGATTAGTGCTGGAAATGACCCACCTTGATTATCATGCGCATTATAAAGAGAGGTTTCAAAGAGGGATGGGCTATTACCAGCAGGAGTGTGAGTTTGTATGTGTGTCTGTGCGGGGGGGGAGGGTGAGAAAACCTGGATTTGTGCTGGAAATGGCCCTCCTTGATGATCACTTTAGATAAGCTGTTACCAGCAGGACAGTGGGGTGGGAGGAAGTTTTGTTTCATGGTCTCTGTGTGTATATAATGTCTTCTGCAGTTTCCACGATATGCTATGCATCCGATGAAGTGAGCTGTAGCTCACGAAAGCTCATGCTCAAATAAACTGGTTAGTCTCTAAGGTGCCACAAGTACTCCTTTTCTTTTTTCTTTTTACGAATACAGACTAACACGGCTGTTACTCTGAAACCTAAGATATGAAAGACATCTGAAAAAATAGTTAATTGCATTTTAAATTCTTTTGAATTTGTAAAACAGCTTTGGTTAATGCAGTGTCATTCCACGTATTTTATCTATTACATATTAGTAACTGAAATCTTTCTGAATGCATGAAACTTTTTATTTTGGGGGCACAATATTGATGAGCATCTTTATAAAGCTGATGTCTGTAAATCCAAGTTCCCAAAACATCATGAAAATGCAGCTTTCATATTATGTGCAGTGTAACCTTTCTTATTTTATACACTTTTGAACTACAGATTATGCCACAGTTTATTTCAGTATGTATTGTAAAATGAATTTCTGTAACCAAATGTACCTCAGTGATCTGGAGCCGTCCTTGCTCATGTCTCTGTAACCATTCCAAATTTTACTAACAAGGATGTGAGAATCACACACACACACACACACACACACACACACACACATAAAGGTCAATGTAGCCTAGTAGATGCCTTAAAGAGACAGCCAAATAAAGTTTTTTGAAATTAGACCATGAAGGAAAAAATCCACTTAGATTTAAAAATTAAATTAAAAAATTTAAAATTAAAAAAAACAACAGATGGATTATATATACAAGTCTGAACAGAATGACAGCAAATATCATAGTATATTTGTTATTCCCTAAAGTCTTTATTAATGTGGATGTTGACATTTCAAAAAGTGACTTTGTCATGATGACCCTCTCTTTTCCCACATATACAGCATTAGTGGTTTAGTGAAATCCATTTAACTTGCACATAATTTAAGTAACCAGATTCTGAAGGTGGGATTGAGGAATGTGGGAGGATTATAGAGGCAAAATTCACCTCAACCTGGTGCCACATTTTATGTGTGCAGTGCAGCTTCCATGTGACTGTAACTCCAGCCTATGGGATCCTGGTGTTTGCCACTTATGGGTACTGACTAAGAGGATGATTGGATCTGCCTAAATGTAGATCCAGTGGCCCTCCTCTAGCAGTCTCTGTAATTTCTCTCTGAATGTGCCAGCACACAAGCTTTTTTCCAGGGTGCATAGGCACATCTGTGCTATTGTTGTTGCCCATGATCCCACAGATACACAGGAGTTAAGTGGTGCAGAGGTTTCCATTATTTCAGAGCTGTTTACATGTTAAAATAGAGTGATTTTATTTGTTAATTTCTTCTCATATACACATTATAGAAAAGAATATTAAGGTATCCTCAGAAATAATGGCATTTTGGTTTCCTTCAATAACTTGCTTTTGGAGGATGCGGTATTTAAAACCTGAGGCATAAGGTGGCGGGTCAAATTTGGAAGCTTTAGGTTACTATACTTAAAACTGCATGCAGTGTTGTTGTAGCCATGTTGGTCCCAGGATATTAAAGAGTCAAGGTGCATGAGGTAATGTCTTTTATTGCACCAACTTCCGTTGGCGAGAGAGACAAGCTTTCGAGCTTACACAGACCTTTTCTTCAGGTCCGGGAAATAACTGTCACTGCTAAATACAAGATTTGTATACAAGCATTAACAGACTCAAAACCACCTTCACCAAACAAAGAAACTCCACCAGAGGACCAGAGAAGTAGATTGCATCATGGAACAGGCCTCCCAGATACCTGAGAACCTGCTTCAATACAGATATAAAACCTGCTCTGAATGCACACCCCCAATTGTCACCTACCACCACTCACTGCAACCCATATGGGGAATCATCAAACAACTACAACCCATACTCAATGGGGACCCCATCCTGAAAGAAATCTTTCTGGAACCCCCTCTTTTGGCTTTCAAACTACTCCCCCAAACTCGTCAAGCTCATCAGAAACAAGCTCCTCACAGACCAGGACACCAACTCAAAGCAGCACCAGACCCTGCCAGAACAACAGATACAAAACCTGCAGACATATCTCCACTAATGATCAACACCCCCCCACAACACACCATTCAAGATCCATGGGTCCTACACACGTCTGTAACAATATGTGGTGTACCTCCTCCTGTGCATTCAATGCCCCAATTATAACTGTCAGTGAAACCAGACAATCACTATGCTCTCAAATGAACGCACAGAGGAAAAATATCAGACACAAACACGCCATCACGTGTGGGTGAATGCTTTTCACAAAGTGATCACTTTGTATCTCACACCAAACCTTACTCTCAAAGGAAACCTGCACAACACTCTTAAAAAGATGAGCTTGGGAGCTTAAATTCCTGATTTTGTTAGACACTAAAAATCATGGACTAAATAGAGACACTGGATTTATGCCTTATTACAACAATATGTAACTCACTAACAATCCTCCACAGCTGATTCCCCCCTCCCTTAACTCCCTATGACTCAAGAAGTGTTAATGGGCCTCTCCACCTTGAATACGCCTTGAAATACGTGTTAACTACTTATGCTAAACAATCTGTTCTAATTTCTTATTTAGCAGTAAGAAAAGGAGTACTTGTGGCACCTTAGAGACTAACCAATTTATTTGAGCATAAGCTTTCATGAGCTACAGCTCACTTCATCGGATGCATGCAGTGGAAAATACAGTGGGGATATTTTATATACACAGAGAACATGAAACAATGGGTGTTACCATACACACTGTAACGAGAGTGAACAGGTAAGGTGAGCTATTACCAACAGGAGAGAAAAAAAAACTTTTGTAGTGAAAATCAAGGTGGGCCATTTCCAGCAGTTGACAAGAATGTGTGAGGAACAGTAGGGGTGGGGAAATAAATATGGGGAAATAGTTTTACTTTGTGTAATGACACATCTACTCCCAGTCTTTATTTAAGCCTAATGTAATGGTGTCCAGTTTGTAAATTAATTCCAGTTCTGCAGTTTCTTGTTGGAATCTGTTTTTGACGTTTTTTTTGTTGAAGAATTGCAACTTTTAGGTCTGTAATCGAGTGACCAGAGAGATTGAAGTGTTCTCCGACTGGTTTCTGAATGTTATAATTTCTGACATCTGATTTGTATCCATTTATTCTTTTACATAGACAAGCCATTTACAACACACACTTTGCTTCTCTACAAAAGAAAGGACACTAAACTATCAAACTACTACATGCCACAAGTGGCCACAAGAGTGCTTCCCTTAACCCATCCAGCAATATTGTTAATCTATCCAGCTATACTCTTAGCCCAGAAGAAGAATTTGTCCTATCTCGGAGCCTCTCCTTCTGCCCCTCCACCCCCATGAACATGATACAGTTCTGTGGTGACCTAGAATCCTATTTTTGATGTCTCCGACTCAAGGGATATTTCCAACACACCTCTGAACAACACACTAACCCACAGAGACCTTCCAACCAACACTACAAAAAGAAGGATTCTGGGTGGACTCCTCCTGAAGGTTGAAACAACAGACTGGACTTCTACATAGAGTGCTTCTGCCGACGTGCACGGGCTGAAATTGTGGAAAAGCAGCATCACTTGCCCCATAACCTCAGCTGTGCAGAACACAATGCCATCCACAGCCTCAGAAACAATTCTGACATCATAATCAAAAAGGCTGATAAAGGAGGTGCTGTCATCATCATGAATAGGTCGGAATATGAACAAGAGGCTGCTTGGCAGCTCTCCAACACCACTTTCTACAAGCCATTACCCCCTGATCCCACTGAGGGTTACCAAAAGAAACTACACCATCTGATCAGGAAACTCCCTGAAAAAGCACAAGAACAAATCGGCACAGACGCACCTCTAGAACCCCGAGCAAGAGTATTCTATCTGCTACCCAAGATCCATAAACCTGGAAATCCTGGATATCCCATCATCTCAGGCACTGGCACCCTGACAACAGGATTGTCTGGCTATGTAGACTCCCTCCTCAGGCCCTACGCTACCAGCACTCCTAGCTATCTTTGAGAAACCACTGACTTCCGGAGGAAACTACACATCGGTGATCTTCCTGAAAACACCATCCTAGCCACTATGGATGTAGAAGCCCTCTACACCAACATTCCACACAAAGATGGACTACAAGCTGTCAGGAACAGTATCCCCAATAATGTCACGGCAAACCTGGTAGCTGTGTCCTCACCCATAACTATTTCACATTTGGGGACAATGTATACCTTCAAGTCAGCGACACTGCTATATGTACCCGCATGGCCCCACAGTATGCATTTTTATGGCTGACTTAGAACAAAACTTCAGCTCTTGTTCCCTAATGCCCCTACTCTACTTGTGCTACATTGATGACATCTTCATCATCTGGACCCATGGAAAAGAAGCCCTTGAGGAATTCAACCATGATTTCAACAATTTCCATTCCACCATCAACCTCAGCCTGGACCAGTCCACACAAGAGATCCACTTCCTGGATACTACAGTGCTAATAAGCAATGATCACATAAACACCACCCTATACCAGAAACCTACTGTCCGCTATACTTACCTACATGCCTCCAGCTTTCATCCAGACCACACCTCACAATCCATTTTCTACAGCCAAGCTCTACGATACAACCACATTTGCTCCAACCCCTCAGACAGAGACAAACACCTACAAGATCTCTATCAGGCGTTCTTACAACTACAATATCCACCTGCTGAAGTGAAGAAACAGATTGACAGAGCCAGAAGAGTACCCAGAAGTTACCTACTACAGGACAGGCCCAATAAAGAAAATAACAGAACGCCACTAGCCATCAGCTTCAGCCCCCAACTAAAACCTCTCCAACGCATCATCAAGGATCTACAACCTATCCTGAAGGACAACCCATCACTCTCACAGATCTTGGGAGACAGGCCAGTCCTTGCTTACAGACAGCCCCCCAACCTGAAGCAAATACTTACCAGCAACCACACAACAGAACCACTAACCCAGGAACCTACCCTTGCAACAAACCTACCGTTGCCAACTGTGTCCACATATCTATTCAAGGGACACCATCATAGGGCCTAATCACATCAGCCACACTATCAGAGGCTCATTCACCTGCACATCTACCAATGTGATATATGCCATCATGTGCCAGCAATGCCCCTCTGCCATGTTCATTGGCCAAACTGGACAGTCTCTATGTAAAAGAATAAATGGACACAAATCAGACATCAGGAATTATAACATTCAAAAACCAGTCGGAGAACACTTTATTCTCTCTGGTCACTCGTTTACAGACCCAAAAGTTGCAATTCTTCAACAAAAAAACTTCAAAAACAGACTCCAGCGAGAAAGTGCAGAACTGGTATTAATTTGCAAACTGGACACCATTACATTAGGCTTAAATAAAGACTGGGAGTGGATGTGTCATTACACAAAGTAAAACTATTTCCCCACGTTTATTATCATCCCCCCCCCCTTTTCCTTTCTCTCCTGCTGGTAATAGCTCACCTAACCTGATCACTCTCGTTACAGTGTGTATGGTAACACCCATTGTTTCATGTTCTCTGTGCATATAAATCTCCCCACTGTATTTTCCACTGCATGCATCCGATGAAGTGAGCTGTAGCTCATGAAAGCTTATGCTCAAATAAATTGGTTAGTCTCTAAGGTGCCACAAGTACACCTTTTCTTTTTGCAGATACAGACTAACATGGCTGATAATCTGAAACCTGTTATTTAGCAGTGACACTTTGAATTAATTTCCCAGACCTGAAGACAGCTCTGTGTAAACTCGAAAATTTGTCTCTCTCACCTACAGAAGTTGGTTCAATAAAAGATTTTCCCTCACCCACCTTGTCACTCTATAGTTTATTATTGGCGGGGTTGTTTCATCATCTCTCTGCCAAAGCTCAGTTTCTTTATTTTTAGTGCGATATTGCCTGATCCCCTTCTCACTTATAAGTGGATAAGAAACTGGTTAAAGGGGAGACAACAATAGGTCATACCGAAAGGTGAACTGTCAGGCTGGAGGGAGGTTACTAGTGGAGTTCCTCAGGAATCAGTCTTGGGACAAATCTTATTTAACATTTTTATTACTGAACTTGACACAAAAAGTTGGAGTGTGCTAATAAAATTTGTGGATGACACATATGGTAAACTATTGTTAATATGGAAGAGGACCAGAATATATACAAGAAGATGACCTTGAAAACTGGAGTAATAGAAATGGGATGAAATTTAATAGTGTGAAGTCATTCATTTTGGCAATAACAAGATTTTTTCTTATGAGTTGGGGACTTATCAGTTGGAAGTGACTGAGGAGGAGAAAGACATGGGTGTATTGGCTAATCTCAGGATGACTACGAGCTGTCAATGAGATGAGGCCTTGAAAAAAAAGTAACGCAGTCCTAGGAGGTATTTCCAGTAGAGACAAGGAAGTGTTAGTACCATTATACAAGGCATTGGTGAGACCTCATCTAGAATTCTGTGTGCAATTCTGGTCTCCCATGTTTAAGAAAGATGGAACAGGTGCAGAGAAGGGCTACTAGGATGATCTGAGGAATGGAAAACCTACCTCATGAGAGGAGTTTCAAAGAGTTTGGCTTGTTTAGCCTAATCAAAAGAAGGCTGAGGGGAGATATGATTGCTCTCTATAAATATATCAGAGGGATAAATACCAGGAAGGGAGAGGAGTTATTTAAGTTAAATGCCAATGTGGGCACAAAAACAAATGACTATAAATTGGCCATGAACAAGTTTAGGCTTGAAATTAGGTAAAAGTTTCTAAGCATCTGAGGAGTGAAATTTTGGAATGGCTTTCCAAGGGGACACAAATCCTAACTGAGGCAAAAATCCTAACGGACTTCAAAACTGAGCTTGATAAGTTTTAGAGAGGGGTGGTATGATGGGACTGTCTACAATGGCATGTGGCCCATCGGCGACTGCCTGTAGCAAAAATCCCCAATTGCTGGAGGCAGGACACTAGATGTGGAGAGCTCTGAGTTATTAAAGAATTCTTTCCCACTTATCTGGCCGGTAGGTCTTGCCACATGCTAATGGTCTAACTGATTGCCATATTTGGGGTCAGGAAGCAATTTTCCCCCTTCCTGAGAGACCCTGGTTGGGGGAGCAAAGGTTTGCCTTCCTCTGTAGCATAGGTCATTTGAAGTTTTAAATTAGTGTAAATTGTGAATTCTCCCTAGCCTGAAGTCTTTAAACCATGATTTAAGAACTTCAGTCACTCAGACAGAGATTATGGGTCTATTACGAGAGTGGATAGGCGAGATTCTGTGGCTTGCAATGTGCAGGAGGTCAGACTATATGATCACAGTGGTCCCTTCTGACCTCTAAAGTCTATGACTAATTCCACTGAAGTCAGTGGACTTACAGTGGTGCAAAACTGGTGTGTGATCAGAGTCTGGCCCATGTCCTCAAGATGCTTGTATATCTAAGCCAATAAAATCCATTTATTTTCAAATCTTCTGGTAACACTGTTGGGAACTGGGGTGCAGGGAATGGGTTAGAGGGAGGCTTATTTCCCCCACGCACCTCCCATTGCAATTCTTTACACAACCTTGACCATTGCTTAAAAATCTCTCTGTATTGATTCAACTTGATGCAATTTTTTGTTTGGCACAGTTTAATTATCAGATGGGTTTTGATCTTTTGGAGTTCTGAGATGCTGATAATCATGCCAAGATTTGTTTTTAAAGTTTAAATTCTGCTTTGTTTTTTGGCTTATTTTGTTCAATTAATTCAGTTGCAGTATGTGCCTTGCTTTCTGTCATCTACAATACAATAACAGTAACTTCCCAGTGTGTGCTGGCATGTAGCCAGAGAGCAGAGTTACTCTGTTTCTCCTTGTACTTTCACTGCCACTTCAATGGATTATTGCTGTCAGGAGGAAAAGTACAGTAAATTGAGGCTGTTTCTTCTGTAGAAATCCTATGATAGAATTAAGGGGTATTCTAATATTTTACAAGAGACTGGGAACATCTGTTAAGATCCAGCTGGATGAGTCTTAGGCAAATAGAGTGGAAAGTCATTTTGTGACTGTCTACTCGGGTAGCTTCCTTTCCCATTGTTTATCTTTCTGCTATCACATTCTGTGTCACTGAGTGGCCAGAGCAATTTCTGCTCACAACTTAAAGCTTGAGGTGATTATCTTTTTTCTTTCTTTCTTTAATTTTATTTCAGGCTTTTGGAGTTGAAAGTGAAGTTCCTTTAAACCTCATCTACAGAAAGGGGTCAGGGTGAATATATCCAAATATAGGATTCACATGCCAATGGGCATACAGTGCTGACAGAGTACAGAAAGGCTCAAAGGGATCAGGACTTAATCTTCTTCTGATACTGTGTATCTGTGATAGCCAACTGTAGAGCTATATTCTGCCTGGTAGCTACACAGACAGTTTGCAGAGCTGTCAGTCATGGACAGTGCCTTCATAGGCTTTGCCCTTTCACTTTCCACATCTGAACATCTGGTGCTTCTGTGAAACAGACAGACAGTAGTTGGTGCACCTGTTTGCTTTTCATGGGAACTAAGGCCCTAATTCAGTAATTTACTTAACCACACATTATTTGACTCAGTGCTTGAGTTACTAGGTGAAATTCTGTCATTTAGAAGGTCAGACTAGATTATTGCAATTTTTCTGACCTTACTTTCTATGAATCTTAAGAATGCTTTAGCTTTAAGCATGACTAGTCAGCCCCCTTAATCAGTAGAATCATAGAATATCAGGGTTGGAAGGGACCTCAGGAGGTCATCTAGTCCAACCCCCTGCTCAAAATCAGGACCACTCCCCAATTTTTGCCCCAGATCCCTAATTGGCCCCCTCAAGGATTGAACTCAGAACCCTGGGTTTAGCAGGGCAATGCTCAAACCACTGAGCTATCCCTCTGTACGGATGGTGGCTTACATTCATCACATTAAGCACATGCTTAAATGCTTTGCTGGACCAAGGCCTAATTTAGGGAAATATTCTCAATTTGTCATCAGGCCAATATTGAGAGGTGAGTGTCTCTCATTTAAGCAGTGGCACCTTTGAGCATTTTTCCCCACTAAAGTTGGCTAAAAGTGCCTCCCTTAAGCATTTTTGTCTTATAGCAGCTTTCTCTGTAGTGACTCGTGTATTTCATTCATCTTCCTCACATCACAACCTTCATCTCTGAGCAGTCCATTACATTGACTTTACTGCTTGCCTCCTGGCAACTTGCCCCAAAACACTCCTCTGTAAGCTCTCAGTATTATGTCTCTCAGAAAGTCCTACATTAAGTTCCCCTTCTCAGAGCGACAGTAGGGTAGATGGGTTGCCTCAGCTGCCATAATATGTCTCTCTCCTGCAGCTGTTGGTAATTTTAGTTTGTGCTGCCAACGGCACAGACCATCCTGCTCTATGTCTTTCCTGAAGTTGTAATTGCTCAATATACAGAAGAGCAGGGTTTTCAGGCCACAAAGGAGACTTTGTTTCACAAGGTCAAAGAAGTCCCAGGAATGGCTAAATGTTTCTTCCCACTCCCACTACAGTACCACACAGTCAGTACCTCTCTCAAGTCCAGGTTCATCCCACAGAGCCATAACTAAATTGAAGAGGATCTAAAACCTATTCTTCCTCCCCTGTCCCACCCTTGCCCTTCTCTCCCTTCCCATCAAAAATGTCTAAAACCTTAATTGTTATTACTGGAGAATATGAACACACAAACAGCGGATCACCTCAACCAGCAAGCTACGAAATTGTATAGGAAGCAAATGTACACTACATCCATAATCCAAAAGATATACCAAGTGTATTCTAAAGAAAACAGTCCTCTCCAGAAAGGAGAAGTGCTTAATATACATTCTGTGAGAGTTTCTTTTTTTCCACCAGATTTTCTGTCTTTGCTCATATATTGCTTTGCCAGGTCTTCCTCATGATGCAAATATCTGATGAATTAGAAATGTGGAAAAGGAAAGAACTTCAATGTCTTTTGTCTCTGTACAATTTTTTTCTCACTTGGAAGGTGCACTTGCTGCTTTAGAAAATGTAGATTGTACTATGGACTTAATTGTCTGCTTGGTTGCCGAATCCTATTTTGTCTGGAGCTAATGATACTCCATTTTAAATGAATGCATAATATGTGTACTGGCAAGGAAAAATAGTGATACTCATTAAAGTTTGCTGACTTTTGGTGTGCAGAATTTTGGGTTTTTTTAAGCAAAGCTGTAGTATAATATATCACTGACTGCCACACTTTCAGCCATTTTTTGCCAGTGTTTACAATATCTTTTGCAGTTTTCAAAAAACTGCTTATTTTACAAATTTAAACTGAATTTGGAAAAGTGTATTTTATTATAGTACTTTATTACAAAACTGTCAAAAGGCCCAGATTTGTTCCTTTTTCCTACTCACACCAAAAAGAAAATAGCTTATGGAAAATCCAAAGATAATATACAGTCTCAATCAGCCAAGCCACCCTGTGCAAATCAAGATGGATTGAAAGAGTACGACGAAACTGGGTCACCTCAGTGACCATTTAGGAGGGCACACAGATAATACCTCACTCAATCTTTCAGTATCTGTCTATGGAGAGGAAAGAAGGCAATAATCATCTCCTATTCAATGGGATATTGGTGTTCTCACTTACAGTCACATCTCAAAGATAAAAGACCCTGTCCACTGCTCCAATCTAGTATTGTTCATCCCTCTTTCTCCAAGTCCAATTTTATGTAATAAAAAGAAAGGGCCAAGTCCTATCCTCATATATGCACATGCAGCCCCTATTGATCTTGCTGAAAGCTGCACACAGTCATCAGAGAGCAGAACTTGGTTCAAGATATTTTTTAATGTATGTATAAAATCAGAAAGTGACTGACATGGCATTTGTTTATTGACATAACTCCACTGATGTCATTCTATACAGTTTTCCACCAGTTGAGGAGCTGGCCCACTAATTTTAATGAAGTTAGTAGTGATTTATACTAGGATAATTAAGATCAGAGTTAGGACCTAAGGATTGGTTTCAGAGTAACAGCCGTGTTAGTCTGTATTCGCAAAAAGAAAAGGAGGACCTGTGGCACCTTAGAGACTAACCAATTTATTTGAGCATAAGTTTTCGTGAGCTACAGCTCACTTCATCGGATGCATACTGTGGAAAGTGTAGAAGATCTTTTTATATACACACAAAGCATGAAAAAATACCTCCTCCCACCCCACTCTCCTGCTGGTAATAGCTTATCTAAAGTGATCACTCTCCTTACAATGTGTATGATAATCAAGTTGGGCCATTTCCAGCAGAAATCCAGGTTTTCTAACCCCCCCCCCCACACACACACACTATATCTGTGTAGCAGTCATTGAGCTCTGGTACATACCTGAGTCACAATTTTCTGAACAAATTTCAACTTCTCTGTGAAAGGCTCATTGTGTAAAATCAATTGAGGCCTCTGTATTATTGTAAAATCACATAGTTTATTATTATAGCAATACTTATTAATTGTAGGATGTATCCACAGAACATGCTTCAAAGTACTGTATTAGTTATATTACAATAGTGTCTAGTTGCTGCATTGCACTAGACACTGGACAAACATACAGCAAGAGAGAGTTCTGGCCCAAAACAGTTTATAACCTAAAAAAATAAGACAGACTAGGAATGCGGTGAGGTGACGACAGAAAAAGAGAAACAGGAGAAATGAGGTGACTTGCCCAAGGTCACTGAAAAGGTCACTGGTAGAAACAGTACTAGAATCCTAGTCTCCTGGTGCCCAGTCCAGTACCCTACCCACTTGACTCTGCTGTCTGCCTATCCTTAAGAATACATTAGACTCACTTAACTGTTTAAGGTTATGGTGTCCAGTAAACCGTATGATAATTCTGAAGATTATTCTCAGACAGGACTCTGAGGCATGTTTGATAAAACTTCTGGCCCCCACCCCCAACTGACTTGTGAAACTGAACTCCCAGTTCTCTGTCCCATTTGACCTTTAACTTTGTAGTGAATTCATTGGATAACTAAACCCTTCAGGGCAAATTATTATTGTTTTTTTCAGATTACTTAGCAATGGTATCATGGATCCATAGCACAGATCCTATGTCCCAGTTTGTAAACAGTCTCCTGGCGGACCCCCTTCAGTGTGCCAGACCCCCAGGTGGTCACAGTCTTCTTTAACAGTAGGTCATATGGCCTCAGTGCCTCTGAGGCTGACCCGCTAGGCTCTGGCACTCCTGAGCTTTGCCCAACAAGTCCAAATGACATAAGCTCCTGTTCAGACGTTCTGCCCTCTTAAGGTATTAATGCACCTCCACAAGTATTTGCAGTGACACCAGGGAGCCTTTCCAAAACAGAGTAGTGTTTATTAGTTAACTGGAACAACACCAGGAAGTCCTTAGATTAGCATAGAAAAAAAAAAAAAAGGTTACGACAGAAAGCTAATGTTAGGGCTCTGTCCAGCCAAGCTGTGCTAGAATCCATTTTGACTCCCTGTATCTCTCTCTATCTTTCAGGCAGGCCTGGTGAAAGCTCCTGTGTCTCTCCAAAGGCCAGCTCTTATCCCAGCCTCCTGTCACCTTTGTCCATTGTCCTCCTGCAGAGCCATGCTGAGTTCACAGGTTCTGCCTGCCAGAGTTTTCCAGTGTTAGTTGTCAATTATTCTCATTTCAGGTGTCTTTATGGATCCTTCCTTGATATGGGTCAGTTCCAGCCAGTTCTTTAATGACCCATTCATATCACCCCAGGCAGTTAGACAAACACCTCCTATTTCCTGCTTTGCCCCAAGAGTATCTTTTTATTCTTTACACTCCATGCATAACAATATGAAGCACATAGGGAAACTGAGGCATGCATAAGCATAATAAAATATTAGCAAAATTATGATGCAGAGGCTATGGGATACTCTACAGGAGAGCTAGGAATCTGCTTAATGCAGTCTCTCAGCTAATGGTATTTCTGCTCTTATGTGGAAATCAAGTGAAATTTCTGCGTAATTCTCAATATCACCTAGTAATCAGAATGTACTCTCCTATTAGTTTAATATTTGAGCCAAGCCAATCCCCACCAGACCAAATAAAGTGATTTTGACACTATGTCAGATGAGTTACAGCACTCACAAAATGAACTTCATTTCAGATCATTTATTGTATATCCTAATTAGGGTCCTGATTCAGCAAGACATGTAAACATGTACATAAGTTTAAACGTGAGTGGTCCTATTAAAATCAATGAGATTACTCACCTACTAGTTATTCACTGACTTAATTATTTTAGTACTTCAAGTTTAGGTTGCTCATCTGGTTTGAAGCCTAATCATGTTCATTCTGGGACTGAATCAATCTGTACTGATGTCAGTGAAGGTCTTTTCATTGGCTGCACAGATTTTTAGATTTTAAGGCCACAAGGGAATGGTTGGTCATCTAATCTAATCTCCTGTATAACACAGATCATAGAATTGTATCCAGTTACGCCTGCTTCATCCAGTTGGGCATTGGATTGGGCTTTTGAAGCTTCCATTTAAAAAAAAAAGTAACCAAAGTGATGGATACAATCTGATTTAAAGAGATTCTTCAGTTCTGCCAAAGTACTAGCAACTTAATAAATAATTAAATTTCAGGCCTGAGTGCCTGTTTGAATGTATCAGATTGTAAAAGCTTAATGAGAGATTGTCAATTTACACCAGGTGAAATAGTTCCATTTACTTCAGTGGAGCTAAGCTAATATATAGCACTGGAGGATCTAGGTTTTATTTCCCCCAATGAATCTGTTAATTACTCTCTGTATTGGGTGTTACAATTATCTGACAATTGTGGGAGATTATCCAATAAGTAATTAAATTGTGAAGCCACAACCATACTTATTTCAATATGTCCCCAAATGATTAGAATCAATTTGTTGCAAGTTAAAGTTATAAACATTAACAGGGCCTAATTCTCAGCTGCTGTAAATTGGAATGAAGTCATTATTTCAATGGAGTTACACCAATTTACACCATCTCTGCATCTGTCCTAGTGTTTAGAAATGCTGCAACATCCTTCATCATGTATTACTGTATTTCAAATTATTCCAAGGTATTTCATATCTGTACTAATTAGTTTAAAGCAACATTTGGATAATGTTGTGCCTAGGCAGAACAATGATGGCAAACTCAGTATGTATACAAAATATAGGGCCTGGTTCTCAGTCTTGGTCATACCTCTCAACCTGCCAAAGCTCAAATGTGGAACACAATATATGTAAGGTGTAGAATGAGGCAGAGACAAATATTATTCATGCAGGAAACTTAAAATGCTGAATGATTCATCCATTTATTCTAAATAACTTGTTATAATTTCAGTATCATGATTCTTTATTTTGTAAATAATCTCCAACAGTAGGAATATGCGTCTGACGTTATGATCAGGATGAGGATGGTCACTGTAAAATGCTCTGGAAGATTATAAAGGCTGCAAAGGCAGAAAAACCAATAATGAAGGATTTCAACTATCCTCAGATTGACTGATTATATGTCACTACAGGAAGGGTTATGGAAAGAAAATTTCTAGACACCATAAGTGACTGCTTCATGGAGAGGCAATTCTTGATCTAGTCCTAGCAGGAGTGAAGGATCTGGTCCAGGACGTGAATATAGCTGAACCACTTGGTAATTAAATTTAACACTCTTTGGGGAGGAAAAGTGCCAGACAGATCCACCAGAGTATCATTTAACTTCAAAAAGATGAATTACACTAAAACAAGGAAGCTAGTTAAATGGAAATTAGAAGGAACAGTCATAAGGGCAAAATGCCTGCAAACTACATAGGGACAATTTAAAGATACCATAACAGAGAGTCAAACTAACTGTATACCCAAAATAAAACAAAACTCCACCATGACTTAACAGCAGAGTAAAACAGGGTGTTTATAGGCAAAAAGGTATCATTTAAAAATTGGAAGTGAGGAAAATAAAAAAAAAGAGCATAAACTCTGGCAAGCCAAGTGTAAAAGTGTAATTAGGCAAGCCAAAAAAGATTTTGAAGAGAAACTGGCTAAAGACACAAACTAACAGTAAACAAGAAATAAATACATAAAATTTAAGTGCATCAGGAGCTGCAAGCCTGCCAAAATATCAGTGTGGCCACTGGACAATTGAGGTGCTAAAGGAGCTCTCAAGAAGAAAAGGCTGTTGCAGAAAAATTAAATTAATTCTTTGCATTGGTCTTCACTGCAGAGGGTGTGAGGGAGATTTCCACATCAGAGCCATACTTTATAGTAACAAATCTGAGGAACTCTCTCAGACTGAGGTGGTTTTGGAACAAACTGGTAAACAAAACAATAATAAGTCACTAGAACCAGATGTACTAGGGCTGTCGAATAATAACAGTTAACTCGTGATTAACTGAAAAAAATTAATCACACTGTTAAACAATAGAATACCAATTGAAATTTATCATTACATATTTTTGGATATTTTTCTCCATTTTCAAATATATTGATTTCAATTACAACACAGAGGTGCTGTTGTCATAATGAACAGGTCTAACTACCAAAAGGGGGCTGCCAGACAAATCTCCAATACCAAATTCTACAGGCCACTTTCCTCAGCTCCCACTGAGGAATACATTAAGAAACTGTACCATCTACTCAGGACACCCCATACATTAACACAGGAACAAATCAACATACCCTTAGAGCCCCAACCGGGGTTATTCTATCTACTACCCAAGATCCACAAACCCGGAAATCCTGGACGCCCCATCATCTCAGGCATTGGCACTCTCACTGAAGGACTGTTCGGATATATGGACTCTCTACTCAGACCCTACGCCACCAGCACTCCCAGCTATCTCTGTGACACCACTGATTTCTTGAGAAAACTACAATGCATTGGTGATCTTCCAGAAAATACCATCCTAGCCACCATGGATGTAGAGGCTCTCTACACAAACATCCCACACACAGATGGAATACAAGCTGTCAGGAACAGAATCCCTGATGATGCCACAGAACAACTGGTTGCTGAGCTCTGTGACTTTATCCTCAAGCACAATTATTTCAAATTTGGTGACAATATATACCTCCAGACCAGTGGCACCACTATGGGCACTTGCATGGCCCCACAATATGCCAACATTTTTATGGCTGACCTGGAACAACACTTCCTCAGCTCTCGTCCACACACGCCCCTTCTCTACCTACGCTACATTGATGACATCTTCATCATCTGGACCCATGGGAAGGAAACCCTGGAAGAATTCCATGACTATTTCAATAGCTTCCACCCCACCATTGACCTCAGCCTGGACCAATCTACATGGGAGGTCCACTTCCTAGACACCACGGTGCAAATAAGTGATGGTCATGTTAACACCACCCTATACTGAAAACCCACCAACTGTTATGCCTACCTTCATGCCTCCAGCTTCCATTCCGGACACACCACATGATCCATTGTCTACAGCCAAGTGCTGAGGTACAACCGCATTTGCTCCAACCCCTCACACAGAGACCAACACCTACAAGATCTTCACCAACCATTCTCAAAACTACAATACCCACACAAGGAAATAAGGAAACAGATCAACAGAGCCAGACGTATACCCAGAAGTCTCCTGCTGCAAGACCAGCCCAAAAAAGAAACCAACAGAACTCCATTGGCCATCACATACAGTCCTCAGCTAAAACCTCTCCAACGCATCATCAGTGATCTACAACCCATCCTGGACAATGATTCCCCACTTTCACAGGCCTTGGGAGGCAGGCCAGTCCTCACCCACAGACAATCCGCCAACCTGAAACATATTCTCACCAGCAACTACACACAGCACCATAGTGACTCTAACTCAAGAACTAATCCATGCAACAAACCTCAATGCAAACTCCGCCCACATATCTACACCAGCGACACCATCACAGGACTTAACCAGATCAGCCACACCATCACCGGTTCATTCACCTGCACATCCACCAATATAATATACACCATCATGTGCCAGCAATGCCCCCTGCTACGTACATCGGCCAAACTGGACAGTCCCTACGTAAAAGGATAAATGGACACAAATCAGATATTAGGAATGGCAATATACAAAAACCTGTAGGAGAACACTTCAACCTCTCTGGACACACAATAGCAGATTTAAAGGTAGCCATCCTTCAGCAAAAAAACTTCTGTACCAGACTTTAAAGAGAAACTGCTGAGCTTCAGTTCATTTGCAAATTTGACACCATCAGCTCAGGATTAAACAAAGACTGTGAATGGCTAGCAAACTACAAAAGCAGTTTCTCCTCCCTTGGTGTTCAGACCTCAACTGCTAGAAGAGGGCCTCATCCTCTCTGATTGAACGAACCTCGTTATCCCTAGCCTGATTCTTGCATGCATATTTATACCTGCCTCTGGAAATCTCCACTGCATGCATCTGACGAAATAGGTATTCACCCACGAAAGCTTATGCTCCAATACGTCTGTTAGTCTATAAGGTGGCACAGGGCAATTTGCTGCTTTTACAGATCCAGACTAACACGGCTACCCCTCTGATACTTAACACAGAATACAAAGTGCTCACTTTATATTATTAAAATATTTGCACTGTAAAAATAATAATAAATAGTATTCTGAATTCACCTCATACAAGTACTGTAGTACAATCTCTTTATCATGAAGATGCAACTTACAAATGTAGGTTTTTTTGTTACATAAATGCACTCTAAAACAAAATAAATGTAAAACTTTAGAGCCTGCAAGACCATTCAGTCGTACCTCTTTTGCAGCCAATCGCTAAGACAAACAAGTTTGTTTACATTTACGGTAGATAATGCTGCCCACTTCTTAATTACAGTGTCGCCTGAAAGTGAGAACAGGTGTTCGCATGGCACTGTTGCAACTGGTATTGCAAGATATTTTCATGCCAGATGCGCTAAAGATTCATATGTACCTTCATGCTTCAACCACCATTCCAGAGGACTCCAAATGGAAGATGATATTTAGTGTTTAATCAAAGTAAGGCAAATTGAAAAACGTAATCCCAACTATACATACACAATGCTGGGGGTGGGAGGGAGACTGGTAAATTAGCCGTTACCACTCAATAAAAAGATCTTGCAACCACAGACAGTTCTCTTAAAACATCAGCTCAATGTGCATCAGCAGTCAAAAAAGCTAACAGTGTAGGGACCATTAGAAAAGGTACAAATAAGATAGAAAATATCATTATGCCACATGCCCAGACCCTGAATATTGCATGCTGTTCTGGTTGTTCCAGATCAAAAATATGAATTAGAATTGGAAAAGATGCAGAGAAGCATGATAAAAATGGTTAGGGGTATAAAAAAACCTTTCATACAAAGAAAGATTAAAAAGACAGACTGTTCAATTTAGAAGAGAGATGACTAATGCGGGGCTATGATAGAGGTCTATACAATCATGAATGGTTCAGAGAAACCAAATAGGAACACAAGATAAAATAGGCAGAATGTTTTAAACAAACAAAAGGAAGTACTTCTTCACACAACACACTGTCAACCTGTGGAACTCATTGGCAGGGGATGCTATGAAGTTCAGAACTATAATGGAATTCAAAAAAGAATTACATAAGTTCATGGAGGATAGGTCCATAAATGTCTATTAGACAAGGTAGTGATGGGCACAACCCATCCTCTGGGTGGCCTAAGCCTTCAACCATAAGCATCTGGCTCTAGCCAGTGAAAGAGACAAGATACTCAGCTAGATTGCCATTGGTCTGACCCGGTGTGTCCATTCTTATGTTCTTATATTATTGCAGATTTGCATAATACCTTTGTCCATTTAGCCATTGTACTGTCATTTGTCATTTAAGAACAATCTTTGGCAGTGTTTTTTTTTTCTGAAATGTAACATTCAGAAAACATAAAAAAATTCATTTTTGTTCTTATTAGCTGATAAGATGACAGTTCTGAGGCCAGTTATGAAGCCTCTAAGAAATTAATTAACATAATTACAGAGAACTGTAAATGATGATTAACAATTAAACCTAAACTTTCAGTATAGAAGCTGGCTTTCCCAATGCACAACTTTGAATAAATTATCACTGAAGGGAAAGCTAATGAACTTTTCTTCATGCAGCAGTGGCATAATTATGTATCTTCACTACATCCATTAATATTGAGATAAGCCATAAACACCTGTACATTTACTATCATAGTTTACTATTATTAGGCCTTAAATAATATATGTTTTTTTTTTATTTTGCAAACAGCACTTTTTATTTTTCCTGTCATCTAACACATAATTGTTTCTCAAAGCGCATGACAGTCCACATGTGACCGTTCTGAGAAGAACATATAATTACAAAGCCAAGATTTCTGACTTTGACTTAAACATTTTTAAAATATGGAAGATACTTACATTTATTTTTTTTTGACTGTACTATACTTAGCTGCTGGAGTAGAGAACTAGATGTCAGGATTCCTCCTAGGTTCTAGACCTGTCACAGTATGGCCGTCCATAGAAGCTGTTCCTCAGATATTCAGCATTGCTGATCTAAATTTAGATTTAGATCTTTCTAGATTTGTTCTTTATCATTCCAGATATAACAGATCTATGGACTTACTTTTACATGATCTGCACAATGCCATCATTACTGACAGGGGAGCTGTTGTCCATTATCTCATCTGGCACATGGTCTTCGAATGAATCAACCAAGGACAAAAAAAGCAGCTTTGTTTGATTTTGCCTTTCTTTGAACATTAGAACAGCCTTGCTTTGATTAAGTAATTGGTTATGCTGGAGTTTCTCCACATCTTTCTTCCATCAGCCAAAAGAGATGAAGGAAGTGAGCATTATGTTGAAGATTGAAGCTTTTGTTTTAAGTAGAATTAATTTCTTTTTACCCTAGAAGAGATCAACTTGCATTTCTTGCTGGTCAGAAAGTACTGTTTTCTCAGTGTGGTCTTGTCTAACTACTGACATAGGTCAATCTCTGGATAGCCCAATAAATTCTTATTTGGTGACAAACTCCAGATTTGAAGCAGTACTAAGGGGCTAGTGTCAGCATTTAATTTGTTTGTTCTTCTGATATGTTCTGATGTAGCAAAACACCCCAAACCAAGGCTGCTAGAGCAAAGGACTCTTAATTTGTTTCATGATACTCTATCGATCCCAGTGATAAATCAGAATAGATGTATTGGTTCATGGTAATTTTTATTGCTTTTGTAGGGCAGTAAGCAGTTTTATTTCAATGTTTTTTTCTGGAATTATCTGAAAGTGATGGAGCCTGCGACTCATCTAATGACAGAAAGAGAAGATTCCTTACTATTAGCAGGTGACTCAGTCAGTGGCACATGGACATATTGAGGCTTCATGTTGTTGCAGATGTATTCAATAAAATTAGACTATTTCATGAGCAACAGGAATAATGTTCTTCTGAGAACACTGTTTTACCATAAAACAGGCTCACTTGTACATACTTGGTAGACTGAGGGATAATGTCTTTCAGTCAGAAAAGAAAATAATTGAATCTAAGAAAATATGTCTGAAATCTTACAGATTTGACCTTATGCCATGCCGTTACCATCATTCTCAAAAAAGATGGATAGATGGGCTGCAAAAGGATGTTCTATGTTCAGAAGTGCAGGCCTCTTTTAACCCCTGGAGATTTTTCTCTACCCTAACGTATCCTCTGACTGTTATTTTACACCTCTCTGTGTTTTTCCTGTTGTTTCAGTTGAACTTGGTTGAGTAAGCACACTTGGCTGAAATTGTGATAGTTTCTCATTAGATATATTAAGTGTGGTTTTTAAATGGGGGGGGGGGAAGGAAAGCAGTTTTACAGAGACAGGAAGGAAAGAAAACAAATAAGAGAAAAGAGGCAGAGAAGGGCGAAGTGGGACAAGCTAAAGAGAGATATAGAAAAGGGAAGACAAAGGAACTCCTGTCTCCTCCTCATACTTTTGTCCATGGTCACGATCTCCTTCAGGAAAAGCCTGTGGGAGGAGGGCAAACAAAGTAATAAAAAAATTGAAGAAACTCCTTTCTGTGATCCCTGTTACAAAATTTGGGCTCATAAGGACCAAGAAAGAAGCTTATTCCTGTAACAATGTGGAAGTCTTCATTTGCTGCTGTGACTGAGGGTCTTTCTAGTTAGAAATGGTTGACTTTTTTTTTTTTGATGAAAAGTTGATTTTTTTTCAAAACTGAAACTTTTTGTGAACGTTTTTCCCCCCCTTAACATATAGTTTTCAAAAAAGCAAAACATTTGAGATTGACTTTTCTTAATCCTCTTTTCTTCCCATAAGTACAATAAATGGAATGGTATCTAGGGATTTTTCCTCCTTTTTTTTCATCCCCCCTGTAACTTTTTTCCCGAAACTTTGACTTAGAGAGTAGTAAAAGGAAAAGTGAAACTATAACTACATCACTCTGTAATTTTTCAAAAATGTAAAAAAACCTTAGATGCGGTTTATTTTATTGCCCTGACTGCTGCCCTTTGGATACACCCACACTAGAAAACAAAACGTTTCACAGTCCCAAACAATATTCCTGAAATGAGGGCTTTTCAGTAAGAACACTCAGGTTCCAGCTCAGAGCAGTGGAGTAGCTAGGAGTGGAAATTTGGTTGAGCCCTGACTTTCGGGTGGATGGGCAATGACACACTCTGCTAGTTCAGCTTCTCCCCTGATGCCACGCCCTCTTCCTAGCCCTGGTGCCCCCAGGCACAGGGCTTCACCTGCTGAGCTGTGCACGCACATGGGGTGGCTCAGAAAATGGCAAGGCAGAGCTGCCGGAGTGTAGCTTCCTGAATAGCTGGCACATAGCTCCATGCTGGATTTCAGGTGCCCAAGTGACACTCTGGGCCGCTGTGGCAGCACTACACCCCTGCTCAGATTTGGGTGAGCCTGGATGGTAAATGTGTGGGCCACAGCCTGTTGGGACAGTGCTGAATTATTATGAATTATTGTGACTGATATGAATGAATGTGGTGAACATGAGTTTGGTATGGCTCGGTGTGGATAAATTTGCTAGAGGATTCTGGAAGCAGGAATATTTTAACATAAGACCAGTGGTGTGGAAATTTACTAAGGGTGATTTAATTGCACTTGAATGGTTAAATGAGGCTCCATCTGTGTGTGTGTTTCAACATGACACTTTGAAACATGTCAGCCAATTGACCAGCTCACAAAGTAAAGAAAACACAAAAACACACAATCAGTGGGCTTGGTACAGGTTGACCTGGGTCAAAATAACCACTTTTGGAGGACACTGCACTAGGAGCTCAAGTGAATGATTCATGAGAGGGTAAATGTCAACTGATCTTTGATCTGTCTCCATTTTGCAGTCTCTTCTGAAATATTAATTAGAAAAACCAGTAATGAAACGCCCACAGGGCATATTTCTGGGGCATGTGACTCCTTTAAGAACAAAAGGTATAAATGCTAAGCAGAGTAAATTAGTTAGTTTAGTTCCCTAATTAACATCCGAAGAGGTCCATAATGCTGTAAGAAAGAGGGTCAGGGTAGCCAATACCCTGCTACAAGGGACTTTTGTAAGACTTTTGAACCAGAGGGCCTCAGGGTAACCAAGACCCCACTTTGGGGGATGCTTGTCAGACCAAGTACCTGAGAGGGGAAAAGAAGAGAAGAAGTCTCCATCTAGGACTGGTAGCTATACCTACTTTGTTTGCAAATCAGCATACTGTGTAAGGCTAATATAGTTACTGAGGGTTTATGCTTGGGGAATTGAGGCTTATTAGGTAGGTGAGTCTTATGTAACCTTTACTGCTTTCTCAAATAAACTGCTGTGCACTGAGAAAATTGAATCTGAATTTTCACTGGTACCAGTAACAATCTGCCCAACTGTGGGCCACTAAAGAGCCATTGAAACATGGCCCACCCATGGCTACGCCCCTGGCTCAGATACTTATTTTTTTAGGGAATATAAACTTGTGAGACTTTTCAAAGCAAACTTCTGAAAATGTATAGAACATGTTTTTGTTTTGTAATTTTAATTTAGTGGCAATGACAATGAATATAACTAGCTCAAACCCATAGTAACTTATACTCTCTCTCTCTCCCTCCCTGTCTCATCACAGTAGCTGGGAGCAGGGGTAGACAGACTTGTGCTATGTGGACATTGTGGTCCATGTGATATCTCTGGCACTCAAGACCCCTCGGTCTGAGTTCGGGTGGCCTAAGCTTCTGCCAATGCCACAACATCCATAATGCTATCTTTAGTGCACTAGTTCAAGCCAAAATAGTGTGAGTCTGTCTACCAAGGCTATCTACCAACACTGTTCCCAGCAACAGTGTAGACATAGGCACCTTTTCCTATTAAAGTCAATGAGGATTTTGCAGTTAAATTCAACGGGAGCAGGGTTAGGTCCATGGCAGTTAATTTTGGATGAAGCCTAATATGTTCCCACCCCCCATACACTCCAATTTGGAAGTTAATTTGAGTCTTATGCTACACTACATCAATCCTGATATTCTAGACTTGTGCCAATTTGAGTAATCTGTTGACTGTAAGGCTAGGAAGGAATCATTATATTTCATTTCTGACTTGACCAGGATTTTTCTTTATCTTCAGTGATAAGCCACCATGCTAACTAGCCTCCGAGAAGTCTATTTTTTTAAAAAAAGATTTATCTATACTGGGAAAGTTCATCATGTTAGAAAACATAAGTAACATGTGTTAACTAGTATGGTGCCAAATACAATTTTAGTCATAGTGTCAGTAAGGGCAGTTGTGTTCAAAACGTTATCTGCCCATGCTTAAGCCTTTAATCAGCTAATATGGGTTTAAATACAACTGTCCTTTTACGCATTAAGGACAAATATATATTCAGCTTGGTGTTAATTAGCGTTTTCTAGCACAGTGTTTTTCCTCAGTATAGAATACGCCTCAGGGAACTATTTTTTCCAGCCAAAACTGTTGCATAATGATTACAATGCTTGTAGCACGTAATTTTATTAATTGTATCCTGTGTAGAAAAAAACTACAGATTTTTGGGAACCTTCCTTCTAATTCTCCTCTTTTGTTTAACAAAAAGGTAAAAAGAGGTCACCTACTGTATTATTGTGAAGAGAGATTCATTTAGCTCTTTGTTAGCCTTTCATACACATCACTAGCCTGGTAGAAAATTTGAAATCTAAATCTTCATTTGTTATTCATAAATTCTTCATAGACACTTCTTAAGAAGCTTTCTGATAGCAATACATATATATTTATCTTTCTCATGGTAGTATATTTGCCTAATAATTTTGTTGAACATGGGGGGTGGGATATTTCAAAGAGCAAAATGCTATCACCTTCAGGAAAACAAGTCACCACAGAAGACATTGAACAAATATTCTAGTTAGTATGAGCGGCAAAGAGTCCTGTGGAACTACAAGGTGCCACAGGACTCTTTGCCGCTTTTACAGATCCAGACTAACATGGCTACCCTTCTGATACTAGTTAGTATGGTGTATTTTCCAAAAAAGCAAAGAGCATACCATCCACACTAATGAGCAAAAGCAGTATGAATTTCATTCTTGGCTATGGGATTTTGGGAATGCTACAGATAAATGTTCTAAATCTGGATATCATGTTTCCATCCTGAATAGCAAAGGAGTTACCCATCATTTCCAGTGAACGATTAATTAAAAAAAAAAGGAACTCCTCCCTTTCTTGTTTTGAGGGGAAAATTATTTTTGCTCATGTTTTATTCCCTTGCTCTTTCTAGATGAACAAAGTAACTTTCTGAACTGTGGATGCAATACTGAAAATACATTCAACTACATGACAGTTACAGTTTACAAATGAATTGGTTTGCAAGTATGGTGCTGGTATCACAAGTATGGGATTGCAATAATTTTTTTTTTTACAAATTTCTCTAGTCCCTTATGTGTAGCCAGCACATTGTGAAGGCCTATTCAAGTTGAATGGCCCATTAAAAAAGACAATGGGACATGGGAAAAGCTTATCCTCACTTGTGGTCACTTCAGTCAGCATATGGATAATGACTGCCATGACTCATTGAAGCATGCAAGGGTATGTGACTAGATCAGGTGATCCTGGTCGCCATTTTAATGCCTGTATTTTTCCATGAACTGTGTTGATGGGCTTGGCTTGAAACAAAGATGTTCCCTCCACATGGAAGAAACTACAAAAGGGGGAAGTGACATCACCACGGGGCCTCACTCCCCACACAACAGAACACCTGGAAATACCTGAGGGACAAAGACTGAACTGGGGGAAGTGCTGGCCCCAGGTGGGAAAGAAGGAAGCCTGCCTGTGTATAGAAGCTTGGACAGTTTGTACATTTCCAATGATGGAGATTCCGCAACCTCCCTAGGCAATTTATTCCAGTGCTTAATTACCCTGACAGTTAGGAAGCTTTTCCGAATGTCCAACCTAAAGCGCCCTGGCCCAGCTAAACTCTTTGCTTCTTATTCAAAGAGCTAGAGGTCAGAAGAGCCAACCTGACCTGGGGGAAAATTCCTTCCTGACCCCAGATATGGCAATCAGTTAGACCCTTAGCATTTGGGAAAGGTCCACCAGGCAGATATATGGAAAATAATTCTCTGAAGTAACTTAGAGCCCTTCACATCTAGTTTCCTGTCTACAGAAACTGTGGATTTTTGCTATTAGCAGTCACCAGTGGGCCACATGCCATCATAGGCAGTCCCATTATACCACCCCCTCCATAAATTTATCAATCTAAGTCTTGAATCTAGTTAGGTTTTATGCCCCCACAGCTCCCCTTGAAAGGCTATTCCAGAACTTTAGAAACCTTTGCCTAATTTCAAGCCTAAATTTGTTGAAGGCCAGTTTATAGCCATTTTCTCTTGAGTCCACATTGGTGCTTAACTTAAATAACTCCCCTCCCTCCCTGGAATTTATCCCTCTGATGTATTTATAGAGAGAAATCTTATCTCCCCTCATCCTTCTTTTGGTTTGGCTAAATAAACCAAGCTCTTTGAGTCTCCTCTCATAAGGTAGGTTTTCCATTCCTTGGATCATCCAGTAGCCCTTCGCTGTGCCTGTTCTAGTTTGAATTCATCTTTCTTAAATAAGGGAGACTAGAATTGCATATAGTATTCCAGATGAAGTCTCACGGTGCCTTGTATAATGGTACTAATTGTACTTATCCTATCCTCAGAGGTTAAGGAGAACATTTTTTTCTCCCCCCTCCTCGTAACAACATTTGATGTACTTGAAAACTGTTATTAAGGCCCCCCTCAGTCTTCTCTTCTCCAGGCTAAACAAACACAATTTTTTCAATCATCCCTCATATATCATGTTTTCTAGACCCTTAATCATTTTTGCTGCTCTTCTCTGGACTTTCTGCAATTTGTCTACATCTTTCATGAAATGTGGCACCCAGAATTGGACAAAATACTCCAGGTGAGGCCTAATCAGTGCAGAGTAGAGTGGAAAAATTACTTCTTGTGTCTTGCTTATACCCCAGAATGATGTTTGCTTTTTTTGCAATACCATTACACTGACTCATATTTAGCTTTTGATCCACTATGACTGCCACATCCCTTTCTGCAGTGCTAGTTCCTAGGCAGTCATTTCCCCTTTTGTATGTGTGCATCCAGGTCATTTTGAATTTTAACCCTATCCTCCAAAGCATTTGCAACCTCTCCCAACTTAGTATCAACCACAAACTTCATAAGTGTACTCTCCATGCCATTATCTAAATCATTGATGATGATATTGAAGAGAACTACACCCAGAACTGATCCCTGCAGTACCTCACTCAACTTGCCCTTCCAGCTTGACTGTGAACTACCGATAAATTCTCTGTGATAACGGTTTTCCAACCATTTGCATACTCACCTCATAGTATCTCCTTCTAGGTTTTATTTCCTTAGTTTGTTTATGAGAAGGTCATGCAAGACAATATCAAAAGACTTTACTAAAGTCAAGATATACCACATCTATCACTTTCCCCCCTTTCCATAAGGTTTGTAACCCTGGCAAAGAAAGCTGCTAGGTTGGTTTGACATGATTTGTTCTTGACAAATCCTTGCTGACTGTTACTTATCACCTTATTATCTTCTAGATGTTTGCATGACATTAGCATCTGCCATCATAACAATGCTTTACAAGACCCCCTCCCCAGAAAAGTAAACAACAAACCTCCAATGACAGATATCTGCCCTAATCATTTTATGTTCACATTAGATGTAATATAGATTAACAAATGGTGGGTTCTGGAAAGAGTAAGGAAGGAAGATTATGACTCTGGATAACTACAATGGGCTTTGGATCAAGTCTTCTGAAAAGCATAGATGTTCAATATCATGTTCCTACGTTCTTTGAGAAATAATGTGTATCCACATTTGGAGATAGTATCTGAAGCGCAAGCAGATGAAGGTCAGCAGTGGAATGTTAATCATATGTAGTGGAAGGTTAATCAAATGTAGTGATTTTTCAGAAAGAGTTTGAAAGAGTATATGAGAGGCATTTAGAGGTGACGTATTTTGATTGTTAAGGGTGATCTATTTTTTATTTTGACATTTTTATAGATTTTTTTATGAGTAAGCAAAGTGGATGAGGTAACACAAAAAAACAACCAAACACTCTTTTTGACCAGCTCTAATTATTATTATTAGTTCTTATTCTCTTGTGTGAGTATATAGCACAACTCACAACCTAACCCAAAACATCTATTTTCCTGCCACAATGTAAGCTGATTTGTCAACACTGATGTTGCTGCTTCACAGGCTGGCAGTCTCACGGGTAACAAAGCCAATCCCACCTGCAAAACTGAGGCAAAGTTCCCAGGTGACAGCCATCTGGTGGTTTAGTTAGCTTTATAGTTAGACAGAAACCTTCTGCTATATGGCAAGAACTCTAGACCTACAAACTCAGCCAGAGAGAAGAGTAGAACAGAGTGTAATAAGTGTTACATTTGGGGATAAGCCGTTAGAAAAACAAAAAACACAAATAACTGCAGAGTCTAATTTCTCCGCCAGGCCCTCTCAGCACTTTGTAGTCTTTGTTTGCAAGTCAGATTGCCTTCAGGCACAACACACTAATTGGATTCACTGCAGGAAAGCTGCTCCTTTAGAAATTCAGAAGGGATAAGGTACAGGGATGAAGTGGGAGGGTAGGGTTGTGACCACTGGACAACACCACAAGATGCTCTTTCCTACTCAAAAGACTACATAGATTGTTTTCAGAGTAGCAGCCATGTTAGTCTATATCCGCAAAAAGAAAAGGAGTACTTGTGGCACCTTAGAGACTCACAAATTTATTAGTGCATAAGCTTTCGTGAGCTTCAGCTCACTTCATCAGAACATCCGATGAAGTGAGCTGTAGCTCACGAAAGCTTATTCTCAAATAAATTTGTTAGTCTCTAAGGTGCCACAAGTACTCCTTTTCTTTTTACATAGATTGTGCTGCTCTACATTGTTTAAATATTTTTAAAAAAAAAGGACTTGGAAGTTGTTTATCATTTTTAAAAGGGAAGAAAGCTGAGGGTTATTTTTAAGTTCCTTTAATACTAACAGGAAAACAATGCAGTCACCAATTATCCAAAACAAAAGAGATTTTGTAATGTTTGTTTCATTATTTAAAAAAAAGTTATCTGGCAGTAAATTAGCAGCTCATTTTATGCCTTTCATCTTCAGCTGTCACTTTCAATACATTCCTCCTTCAATTTAAGTACAATTTTTGACCAGCTATGTTTCTCCCACCCCCACGGAAATATGCTGATTGGTGTAATGAAAGTAAGACACCTGTGATTACCCTCCTGCATCCCTTTAAAAAAGCTTGTATTTTTAAAAACTCATTTCCACTTTAAAATTGTCTGATAAAGAAACCATGGTGCATAACTGTAGGAGAGCTGGCATTATTTATGCATTCTGCTGAGAAGCGACTTCAAAGAGCAGTTTAGAAAACAAAGCAAAATATGATTTAATCATGTGAAGACTGACATTTATTGCACAAAGGAAGTTTTCCAAAGTTTGCCAAATCTAAATCCACATTATAATGTTATTGTTGAACCCATGAGATCTATATGCATTTCAGTCTACAGATAGCAGTGAAAAACACTACCATAAGCCAATAATAACAGAGAGGACAGGATTCATGGCCCTAGGCATGGAGAAAGGGTGGCCATTGTGGCTTGGGGTTATAGAATTATCTCCCTGCTCCAAGAGGGAATTTGTTAACACATTTACACAGCCTGAGATTAATAACTTTCCCACCCCTAGTCCCCTGCAATGCAGAGCTTTCAGTCTAAAGAGACGAGTCAGACAAAGTCTGGGAGTAAAGAAATATTATCATGCCTCTTTTAAAGACAGGAAACAGAGATGAAAGCTGGGTTTAAAAAGGAGCCTATGAAAAGTAGATGCCTAAATCCCATTGAAATCCAATGGACTCCAGATACCTAACTCCCTTAAATTTCAATCTAAGTAATTTGCCCAAGTTCAGAGAGGGCTGTGCCAGAACTGGGATTTGAACCCAGATCTACAAAATCTCAGTTCCATGTATAAAACTATCCTTACCCTTTTATGGTATAGCATTTGCCAGGTATCCTGCAATGGTAAACATCATCTGTTCAGACTGTACTCTTGTTGGATGTTAATACCCTGTGCCAGATTCTGCAGCATTGGTTCATACCGAGTAGCACCCACTCAGGTGAATACATCTATTGACCTCACTCAGAGTGCTGGAACTCAGTAGCTGCCATTGGCCTGGAGCAGCGAACTGCGGCCACTGGGAGCCGCGATTGGCCGAACCTGCGGATGCGGCAGGTAAACAAACTGGCCCGACCCACCAGGGGCTTTCCCTGCACAAGCAGCGGAACAAGTTTGGGAACCACTGGTATAGTAGTACTGACAGTTTACTATTGGGAACCTCATACAAAAGCTCAAGCCAATGTGCTGAATATTCATCAGGTGTGAACTCAGTCACCTATTGTTATCCAATGGAGTCATCACCAAAACCTATAATGTGTGGACATTTGTAAAACAAAATAATTAGGAAATGAAGGGGGAATAGGTCTACTCAATGACATAGGAGAGAATCATTTCTCTGTTTCTATGTGTGTGTTTGTATATATATGAGAAATCCTTCCAAGATTTATTTTATTATTGTGCATCATCTTTATTTAATACTGCCACTTCAGGGTTTTCAGAAGTTTGTTGCATGCTTGCATTTGCAATACTGTGAGAGTTACCTTTAATCCATAAACTCTCATCTATTACCTCTAAAGATAAAAGAAAATATATATATTTAAAATTTAGGTCCATCTCTATCTGGAATTGATCTGTTCTAATGGCAGCAATTTTAAAAATAAGATTCAGTTAAGAATGTATATTAAAAGGGGGTATACAGACAATGTATTTAGATCCCAAAATGAGAAATTACAGGGGAATCAGTCAGGGCTAGATTGTGACTTGGAAGAAACACCTATGCAAGGGAGCAAGAGCCCCCTTTATGCCCCTGTGCAGGCTAGCTGGATCATGGGTCGGAGCACATAGTAATTAGCAAGGTTACCACCTGTTTTCACCCTCCCTAGAACACGGAATTGGGGAGGGGCAAGGAATAAGTGGAACCTTAGCTTCGCATTCCCCTGCGTTGGCCAGAATAGGTAAGCCAACATGGGGTAGATAGTAATTTACTGCTAGTATAGGCAGAAGTAAGTTACAAACCTCCTTCCCCCCCAAAAGGAGGATGAAGGGTAGGAAGACAGGTCCTCCATGTCTATATTTGGGTTAGTACACTTTATGCAGCACACCTTGCTCAGGGCTGTGCATAAAGTGAATCTAGCCCTCAGTGATTAGTTCAGACTAATAATTAGCCTCATAATTAGACTAACTGGTTTCTAATAAATGGTGTGGGTGTGTGGAAATTATTAAAATGATAGTTTGTAATGTGCTTAATCCTGAAGGGTTTGACTCACAGAAGCTGATATTAGCTTAGTGTACATCTGAAAAATACTCAAAGAAATTAAAAGTTAAAGAAAAAATAAAGCAAGAAAGCAAAGAGACAAGGCTAGATTTGGACTGAGAGAATAAGTCAAAGCAGGTAAGTATTCAAGATAAATATTGCAGGACCTCTGAAATCTGACTATCATATCAGCTTTTACTATTTTAGCAAAAACTTTTAAAATATGAATTTCCTCTAGTCATGCTTTGATGCAGGTATCAGAGCTGCTGTAGATTTTCATGCATTCATGAGAAGCCTTGGGAGAGCCTTGTGGCTTATTAGCTTTGAAGTTGGAATAGTATAAATGGGAAAGTCACTGGTGCTAGATCAGCAGTCTGGAAGGAAGAAAGACAAAGTTTAAGTTAGAACTAGCCTGGGGTATAAAGAGAAAAAAAAACCCAGTAATTGGAATACAGAGTGCAAGAAACTAACAAGAACTGCATGTAACTCCTCTGAATCTGCATCCACTATCATTAGCCACTTAAGTGAGTGCTGTCCACACTGAACATAATTGTCTTTTTATTTTAATAGGATTTAATATTTAACTTTAAACTTCTCTTTGTCTTCTAATCAGTGCCCCCCCCCCCCCTTTCCAGGTAACTTTGTTGCATACATTTTGTTCTAAATTTTGACCTCAGCATTCAGCCTAACTATATTGGCTGAGCCACTAGGGAAGCTTAAGTGGCTGATGCTAGTAAATATATGTGCAAAGGAGCTAAATGAATTTCACATTGGTTCCTTACATTCTGTATTCCAATTACTGATTTTTCTTCTACCCCAGGCTAGTTCCAACTTAAAATTTGTAACCTTTCTTATATATTTATGTTATTTCCAGACTGCTGATCTTGCACCAGGAGGTGGAATGCAGTAGAGCTGCTAATCTGCTGAATCTCCAAGGGCTGAAATAGACTTTCCAAAACTTGTGCCCTCATTAATTGTCATGGGAGGGAAATAAGAATTGGAGAATCTGTGTAGTGGTCCCTGCAAATTTTCCATCTGCCCCCAAAGAACTGAGTTCCATGGCTGCTTTGTGCAAGATCCTGGAATCCTGTCTATATGCCCTCACAGAGGAAATGCAGTAGCTCCAATAAGGATCCTTTGCATCCATGGAGCAGTGAAGGAGACAGATTTGGGCCATGATGATCAATATTTATATTGGCATCAGAAGTTTGATCTGTTTTGTTTTGTTTTCTAAAGAAAGGGAAATTCTTGAACTAAATAATTTGATCTCCTCTTTAAAACTAAATACCCTGCAAATGGCTACACTCACATGCAGGTTGTTTCTTACATCCTGGTTATATGCTGTGAAGCAAATACATTTTTAAGTGAAACATCGACTTTGGAGTCCCAGCTCAAAAATGAAGATAAAGCACACGATGAACCATTGTAAAGGTCCTTTCATCAAGAGACTGTATTAGAGATACATTCTGCATGATGGGAAGATAATATAGATATAGTGGATCTTGAAAGCCTTTTGAAAATGTTAAGTCTTAATAGTCTTCAGAATATTTTGAAAATATTTTAATACATAGCTTTATTTCAAAAGAAAATTCTTCAGAGTAGAATTAAAATCAATTCTTATTTCAAGATGACACCCCCATATGCTGAAGTCTTCCCACAGATGTGTTATTACCTAACCTAATTCTCCTCCCCCATTTGTCCCTCACAATAAGGCAATTTTAGGAACAAAGATCCATGACCTGTGGAACAGGATGGGGTATATATTTTTTTAGATTTAAAAGGTATTTAAAATGACTTACACCAAGTTCTACGTGCCCTAACAATCACTTAGACTTACAATAACATAATAATGACCACCCAGAGCTGATTAACACATTGACTTATGAAATCTTCCTGTTTCATGACAGGTTAGATTCCCCTCCTCCTCTTAATAAGTTTTTCACTAAAGAAACACCTCACTGTCAAAAATAAATCACTAAGCAGGCAAGTACCATCTTCCCCCAACCCCCTCATTCTATGAAGGATACTCATGCAGATGATGCACGTTCAGTATAAAGACTGACATGCATGAGCTTCTTTAGGTTGCAGGACCAAATTTGACTCATCTATGTAAATATGGAGTAACTCCACTGAAGATGATTGGAGTTACACTGGTGTAAACAAGAGCAGAATCTGAAGGATGGTATTGCACAGATATAACTGCAATCAGCATTTGGCCTGGAGTATCCATTAATGTTGATGCCACACTGTTGTTTGTTCTCTGTTTTGCCTTAAGTGGATAGTATTAAATGAAACTCCAGCTTCAAAATATTTGGTTTCTTCTGGAAATTTGAACTGAAGGGGTTAAATTTATCCTGCTTGTAATTCTATTCACTGTAATTGATTTGCACTAGATACAAATTTGTTTTAAAGTTTTCCAAATGGATTTAAAATTATTCACAAGGTATTATCTTTATCAGAACAAGCTACAGTAGCACACAAAATTTCTGTTCTTATGACTTCCTCAGCTTATTTCATCCTCCTTGTCATCTTGACCACCAATCAAGGTCTATTTTCCAGAACTATATCTAATACCTGTTGTCATATGTGGAGTTGTTTTCTGTGTGAAAAGGAATGGAAGTGAAAGTTTGTAGAATCACAGAAATTTAGAACTAAAAGGAACCATGGTAGGTCATCTAGTCCAGTCCCCTGCACTAAGGCAGGAGTAAAGTATTATCTATATCATCCCTGACAGTTGTTTGTCAAACCTGTTCTTAAAAACCTCTAATGATGAAGATTCCGCAACTTCCCTAGATAATTTGTTCCAGTGTTTCACTACCCTTACAGTTAGGAAGTTCTTCTTAATGTCTAAGCTCAATCTGCTCAAATTTAACCCATTATTTCTTGACCTTTCCTCAGTGGATGAGTACAATTGACTACCCTTCTCTTTATAACAACCTTTTATGTACTTGAAGACTATGTCATGTCCCTGCCCCGTTCCCCCCGTCTTCTCTTCTCCAGACTAAACAAACCAACGTTTTTTTCAATCTTTAATCGTAGGTCATATTTTCTAGACCCTTAATACTTTTTGTTGCTCTCCTCTGCTCCTTATTCAATTTGTTCACATCTTTACTGAAGTGTGGTGCCCAGAACTGAATGCAGTGCTCCAGTAGAGTCCTTCTCAGTGCTGAGTGGAAGAATTACTTCTCATGTCTTCCTGACAACACTACTGCTCATACATCCCAGAATGATGTTAATTTTTACTGCAGTGGTATTACATTTGTTGACTCATATTTAGTATATAGTTCACTAGTTTAGCTATTCAGTTGTCAGTTCTTTTAATTCAGTTTAGAGATGAAGCAAAAATCACACAAGTATCACTTGTAGAACTAGCTTCATCTTAAAAATGAATGTCTCTGTTCATTTGGTATTCAAATAGGTAGATCCTGTTCAGGCTGTTTATGTTCCTTCTGAAGAGAGTGAAAGATCCTTGCCACATTTCTTGTTGGATGACTCTGAATAGGTTGTTGACACTGTTGCTGCACTTTAACAGAATCTAGCATGACAAATATTAGCTGGGAGTGTTTGTTTGGAAATAGTGTTTCAACCAATGCACAGATCCAGATCAATGGACCAAATCTATTCCTTGTTTAAGACCACTGAAGTCAAGAAAGTTACAGTAAAAATGCATAACCATTTCATAGTTTAAAATAGTGAATTGCACCAAGTGGCCTAAAATTTTTTATATATCACAAAGTATATTTATCTCGGGGAGATGTGCACTTAGATACTTTACAATTAATATTATAGCCACAGACTATGACAATTAAACACCATTGTAGGAATGTTTGTTGCATACAAGTTATTGTCCTGTATAATGCAGCTATTGCTATTTGTATACATCACACACACATTTATTTTGCATTACAATACACACACACACAAACACTCACAGCAATATGAATTGTCTGTTTACATAAAGAAGATGGATGAGATGGAAGGCATTCAGAATACAGGCACTGTACAGTGCTCATTGATCATCACCTGAAAGGACAAGATGTTCACCACACACCAAACCATAATAATTGGACTTGACAGCTTTGCATTGCCAAAGTAAAGGAAAGTTCAATGGGGATGGGGTAAGTCTCCCTTAAGATTCAGACAGCTGCTTTGTATATGCTCTGTCAGGTAGCTGGTGGATCTTCACAGGAGTGGATCCACGGGTTCTCTTCCTGCTCCTCATCTGACCCTGTCAACCTACTAAACACCACTACATGGAGGCACAAAGATCCTCCTATGAACTCCCTAAATCCAATCCACATCTTTTACAGAAAAAATTCACTGGTTGCACAGCAGAAAGCACCTTCTATGACCACAGAGCAGGAGCAGGGGGAGGGGACAATTTGCCTAAGAGGAATTATAGTGTTGCACAACCCCAGTGAGTGTATTCTGACTGGCAGGGAAAATCACCATTCCAGAGTAATAGAATTTAAGTGCAATGGGTTTTATTCAGTGTGTGAAAACAGTAATTAAATTAAACAAAAAAATGACTTTCTATAACTTACATAAGTGATTAAAAAGACACTCGGTCAAACGCATCTATGGTGTAATTCTATGTCTATTAGTCATTAGGATTGAATTTGGACTACTTTATTTAAATCATCACATGAGACCCTAAAAATAGGTCAGACAGCTTTCTCACTTGGGTAGAACAGCCTCTTAATTTTACCAGGGGAATTAAATGTATATTATTAAGGGTTTGTTCTGTTCTTTTCATCATTGTACAATTTATTGGCATTTTCTTTTATCTGATTTAAGTCCACGAACATGAACACTTGCAGAGCTGACAGTCATTTTCATTAACTACATACAATTACTTTGAAGTAAAATCTTCAGTCTATTGAGATGTAATTCCAAGCTAATGTGCAACACTATTCTGCTTAGCCTTCAAAAAGCCTTACTTTTACAGGAATTTACTTTAAATTAAACTTACAAAAGTCTTCAGACAACAGTTTCTGAAGCGGTAAAGAGGGTGTAATTGGAACAGTATGCAATTGGCTACATCTTTTTATACTTAGCTTTCCTTTTAGAAAAGGCTGCTTTTAGCATCTGTGCCCTATTTATAAAATGATTTATCTTTTGCTGGGTTAGAGCTCCACTCAGTGGTTAATTGCTATGACACATAGAGGTCTCAGGTCGTTAATATTTTGCAAAATACAATAATGCAAAATGTGTGCCTGGCTATTTTTAAAACCTAAAACGATGCTTGTTACTGTATAGGAAAAATCTCTTACCTACATGTTGTTTTAAAATTATACCATTATCTTTTCTCTTTAAAGGCTAATAGTGCCCTGTTTTAAATGAGTTGCTGATGGAATTTTAATTGAAACATATTTATTGTTTGATTATACAGTAAGATATTCTTCTGTGGTTTGCAAACCTAGTTCAGATAAAATAGGAATTGGTCCAAATCTTCACCAAAACTTAAGCAACAACGCCTCTATTTTAAAGATAGAAAAAAGTTTAGTGAAATGTTTGAATCTTTTAATTGTATACTGCCCTTAAATTATTAGTTTTGCATGAAGGCAAGAAGTGGGAGTATCACACTACAACAAAATTGTGGTTCTCACAATATTTCTGGCCCAGCAAAACTAAGTACTGGAAATCTTTGAAGATAGAAAAGGAGCTGCTCCCTAGAGGCACGACTTAGTGATCTGGCAAGGGGATGACAGGTGCTCTAATGTCTTGTTACTCCTTTTTGATACCCGTTCCAGCCCTGCAATGGTATGTGTTTGCCACAGTTGAGAGTCCCTTCAGTGGTCCAGCAAGGGCACCCACTCACAGGCTTCCAGCTCCCAAGCTCTTGCCTTTCTTGGGTGGAGACATGCCTCACTCCTTCCTGACCAGGCCATTTCCAGGCTGCACAGTTCCCCACCTTCACTGTGTTATTCTAATCAGAGACAGGTTCCCATGCACACCTGCTTGCTTTCTCTTCAGAGATGGTTAACAGGTGGAATTGCAATAGTTATAAGGTGCCACAGTTCTTTCTAAGCAAGCCTATTTTAGACTTAAGATAAGAGCACTACAGAGAATATATATTAAAAAAACGAATAAAAGCCTACATTCATGCTAATAAGCTTTCATCATCCCAAACCTAACAGGCTCTGGCAGGAACAGTCCTTCAACCCCCACCCAAAGGGATTCCTTCGGGCTATAGGTTCACCATAGCTTCAGCTCAGAACAAGCATGCAGTCTTATGGAGCCTCAGTGGGCCCAATTCTTCCCTAAGGACCGAGGCCCTCTGTTAGCCAGGATTCACGAGCATTTCCTGGATCAAAAAGAAGGCCCTGAGTCCATTTAAAACCAGGCTATTTATCAAAAAAGCCTCTCTTTGTCTGTTGGTCCCAGGAGAATCCAGGTTGAACGAGCACATATTTCGAGGGGGATGGTTTCAAAGGACTGATTATGGTAGCATCCTCGCACTGCTAGAGAAGGTTCATACAGTTCCACAATAACACATACACAGTTGTATTTTTAATGCAATGGACCCAAAGACATCAGATCTAATTCAATAAGGTTTAACTTAATTAACTAAATTTTATTCAGGATATTGTCTATCTGTCAAAGTCCCCTTCTGTGATTTGGTGCTCTGTCTGGGCCACAAGTTATGTCCACCTCTTCTGGGGTATGTAAAGAGTCCAACAAAGGCTACTTCCACTGCCCAGCAAGGGGCTTTGGATGTCAAAGCCCCCAAATCAGGACTTTCTAGGATATGGGGTTTTCCAAGTCCTCAGTCTCTAGTATCAGTATAGGCTTTCTGCCTCCGCCCCATCACGGGGTGGGTAGGGGAAGCCAGGTCCATCCTCTCCACTAGGTTCCAATGTAGAGACAAAAGATAGGTGGATGTGTCTTGCACCCTGGAGTGCTATGTGACTACCTCCCTGGATCACTTTCTACCAGCCTTCCCACACAAGAGGGAAAAGCAAAGGCATGTAAACAAAATAATTCAAAGAAGAGGTCACCAACCTTGCAAATGTCCAGAATCCTTTTCTCTCAGCAGGTCCAGTAGACCATTACTAATCAGGGGCCTCAGCAATTAGGTCTCTTACTGTGCTTATTTTGCAGATCTTCAGAGAGTAGGTCTTTTCACTGCCACTGGCTGCCTGCAAGTGAACCTACCTCTCAAGCCACAGACTGTAGCTGGATAGGCATGCATTAAACAATCAAGTGCATCTATAGTCTATACAAAATTATCTGAACCTCATAGGCGTAGAAAACTCAGTGTAAAGAGGAGTAGAAATCTCATACTGGAAATAAAGTGATTAAGGAGCTGCTCTGGTCCCAGGCAGCTCTGCCCTACCACATCTGCAAGGCACACATGGGCTGGAGAAGATGCTTAAAAGGGGAATAGAGTGTTAGGATAAACCAGATGTTAGGATACACCTAATCTGATTAGCAGGATACACCTAATCTTGCTTTCTGAACCATCCTGGCTTTCTCTGAAAATTATTCCGGAGATCTCTTAAACAAACAGTAGTTTTCTAAGTCAAATGAAGGTCCTTCAAGTGAACTCTTTATCTCTATGGCATAGCAATTTTTGGCAGGTATTTAAAAATAAAAACTATTAAGGGTCAAGGTGCAAAATATGAGCTCATAAAAGAGTTTAAAATAGATAATCAGCAATAATAAACACCCTTTCAACTTTCAAGGCTATATCTTAGCTACCAAAATTTGAAATCATGAACTGAAAATTCTATAACCCATGTATGATTTATTACTTCCACGATAAGATGCACTGACATTTGGATGGAAAGCATACACTGAGTTATTCAGTGAATTATGCAGCATGTATAGTGTTTTCTAAAGCTGCTTGTGATTTATCGTTTTCACATAATATTGTATATGCATTTACTCTATTTAGTGTTCTAAACCCTAACATTTTAAGGGCAATTTGTCAGTTTAAGTAAGGAACAAGAAGTTCTTATCTGTAACAATAATAGGCAAACAACAACAGATTCAGCAATAGCTTTGGTTCCAAAAAGCCATCAGAAATTCATATGGCTATAATATTTATCTAGCACTTCATAAGTGTTTATGAAGTAACACTAATCTTCACAACAGCACTATGCAGCATTTAAGTATTGTTATCTCCATTTTACAGTGGTAAATTGAGAAAGTGAAGCCAAGTAGCTTGCCCAAATCCTTAGAGGATGATATAATCAGAGCCAATACCAGGATTAAAACCTGAGATTAGATTATTGAAATTGCAAACTCTTCACTGTAGGGACCTGGAATGGTTTAGAAAGCAGCTGGCACAGTTTTGGTGCTACACACTGGTAATTTTTAAAATCAAACTTAGAGTTCATGGCTCTAAGGCTGAGTTCCACAAATTGATTTAGGTACCTAAACTCCAGATTTAGGCACTAGTGTAAGCCACAACCCCCCGCCCCCACTGAACTGCCATTTACTCCTGTAGGCACAAAACTCACTTAGTCCCTGTATTTTCACAGCAAAAGTCCCCTAGCACAGGTGGCAGGTATGGGAGGCTAAACCTCTCCAAACAGCTGGCCCGCCACCTTTGGAACACGCTGCTGCCAAAAGGGTGGGTGCCCTGGCCTTGGTCCTGCCCATGTTCTGCCCTAAGGCCCTGTTCCCACTCGTCCTCTTCCTCCAGAGTCCCCACGCTTCCTCTGCCTCCTCCCGTCCCTACTCCGCCTGCATGGTGGCCTTGCGGGGGTGGGGGGGGGAACAAAGAGGTATATGTGAGCGGTGAGCAGCTGGCTGGCTGGTGGGCAGGTGTGGGGGCCGGGAGAGGGGTCAAAGAGGTGCAAGAAGTGGGTGGGGCCTGAGGGAGGGGGCGAGGAGGCATGAGCAGCGGGCAGAGATGGTCTGGGGGAGAGTGTGAAGAGGTACAAGTCGGGGGGACCTCAGGGAGGGGGACAAACAGGGCTGAGTTGGGAGCAATGGTGGGGCTTCAGGGGGAAGAGCAGCCTCCCCAAATGGTGAAGTCACACGCTGCCCATGTCCCGTAGGTGCCTAAGTTTATGGTTTCTGGGCATGTGCACTGCTGCCTCAGGCAGGTCCCTGGATGTCTATCTCATGCCTATGCCCAAATGCATTCATCAAACCAGGTGAGCATAGGCATTTCTCCACCTGATTTGCCTCTGGGCTTGATCAGGCAGGTGTGCTCTGAGTATGCTATTTCCTCACTAAACAATATTTTAAGTTGTTCATAAAATCTCTTGAAAGCTAGGATGGTCTCATAATTTTTACCATTACTAAAAATAGCCACCAGCGATCTCCCTTTTCTTCCAATGAGACTTAAGCCTCAGGTTGCCCTCAGAGAAGATGGACTTCTCTATTCACCAGAAAACAGGGAAGAAGCAGGTGAATGTGGACATGCAGAGAATGAGATAAGTGTGTGAAAGAGAAAATGCAATTGGAATGGTAAGTGTTGGGGGATGAAGATTGGGGGCTGAGAGAGAGATGTGGGGCAAGGAACTAAGACCCCAAATCCAAATGAATTATAAAGCCAATCACATGAATGTTTAACTGGTAATACTGCAGATCTCTTAATTTGTGCAGATTTCCACACTTGCAAAGTATTGTTGGTATTTTAGGCAGATTCTGAACTCCCTTCAGGGGAGCGGTGATTCATGTTTCCCTGCTACCTCTGCCCAGGCCACGGATGGGATATAATGCATATTGCTTGGCTGCACCTGTAGACTGAACAAAGGCACACTGACCTATGCTTTCCCCTGAGTGGTATGTCTATAGAGCACTTCCTGCAGCAAATTCACAGCAGAGTGAAGCACTGAATAGCACTGACCTAGGGGGAGAGGGAAGGAGCCCAGCAGCAGTACAAGCCCTGAAAGCAGAGATGGCGTTTAAAACTGAAGAAGTGAGGGAACCTTGGCTGATTGGAGAGGGTATGTATCTTGAGGTTTTGGGGGCTGGCAGGAATGAGCCTCGTGTGGCATGGATGACTGGAACATAGACTGGGAAAGCAAAGGAGGTGTAGGAAACAAGCTGACTGGGAAAAGCCTGGTGGCGGGAACATGACTGGCTTGTGGCCCATAAGATGTCCGGCTGCTTCCCTTCTGCTATTTAGCTGAGAGGAAATCGGGCTGGCTGGGGATGAGACTCGGGCAGTGAAAAGCATGTCAGACTGTGGACAGCAAATGTGGCATCATGTATTTTAGACACCCTGACACTAATTTACTATGAAGCCATATCTTATTTTATTATTTACATCCTAGTTTTCGTCAATGACCCATTTCCTTAAAGTAAAGAATGCTGTAAAATAAGATATATGTTGGGGCCCTCTAGATGTATTTCTATTAGGCTACATCACAGATAGTAACTTCATCTTTATTAACTAACAGCTACATCACTAACACAACCTTATCATCTCCATTTCCTTTAGACAGTTCGGTGTGTTTCTTTTTCCTCTGGGAAATCTTTATAAATCTTAAACCGATCTAATCTACTACCCTGTAGTAAACCTTGGTGTCAAAAGTAAAGCAGGATGTAAAATTACAAAAGCGGCACTACCATAGTCTCTGCAGGGGGCTGGTGGAGAGTTACACCTACGGCTAAATCAACCTTTTTGAGCTACACCACTCCAAGGAGAATTAAAAATGGGATAGTGCCCCTTCTGTGTGAGCAAACCATTCTCTCCAGTGCACCCAGCCCACAGGCTTGCCCAGTGCAGATGGGAACAGATCCCTGGCCCATTCTCAGTCGTATTAGAGCTGCTTTCTTACTAAGTGTTTTTCATCAGTTTGTCAAAACCAGTTATTTTCAAAGCTTATTTCAAAAAAACCCCACTGAATTGTGAAATATGCTTTTCGAGGTATTTTTGTAACGTTCATTATAAACCATTAAAACCCATCCCTGCAGTTAAAACAAAAGGCACATCAGTAGTCTAACCACCTCATTTTACCAACAGACCTTCAAAGAGATGCACAGAAAAATACACAATTTGGAACATTCTGGGGATTAAAATTAATAATTGCTTTTCTTCTTCCTTGTTGTCAAAAATAAATTTAATTTCAAGTGAATGAGTTTCACTGATTTATAGTATTTTAATAAAAGCTCCTCTGTTTGTGTCTTTCTGGAATTTCAAAGTCCTGTGGCTTGATTTTTGAAAATTTTAAGAACATTTCACCTCTCCTTGGAGTTTTCCAAAAAGCCTGGTAGAGCATTTTAAAACATCAGTAACATTTAGGGAAGGGAGCACCCTCTAAATATAAAAAAGAAAAGAAAAAAAACATCTTGCCAGCACAAGCAGGAGTGACCTGCTATATCTCTTTATGTGTTATATTACCTACGGTCCAAGAGAAGTCACGCTTTGACATGCAGGTGATAATCATGAATAATCTATTTGCACAGGCTCAAATAATTAATGTAGCATTGAAGAGCCAGTGTGTGAACAGAAGTCACCATTAAATTTGTATTCCTTTAAAGTAATTATAAAATCCTGTGCAGCAGCTGATCCTCTTTGGTGCAGTATTCTCCTAAAGTGTGATTCCACAGCTTTGCAAAGCCATGCGCAGAAGAGTATGCTGTGATCTGAAGCACGCTGAAGGGACGTGTTCATATCACTACAGCTGTGTGGAACAATGATCAGAAGGCGGAATACATGGCAGACTCAACTCATTAGGAAATATTCCGGTCTGCCAGCTGTGCTCTCCCAGCTACTACAAACTCAGTGTCACCAGGAGACCTGCCGCACATCCATTAAGTATTTTAAAAAGGCTGTTTTTCAAAGCACATCTTCAATGTTGAGCCAAGTTTAATGCTGGGCCTTAGCAACCTGAGTTCATTATATCCAGCAATGGGGACAAAAGAGTCCATGATTCACATGTGGTGACTATTCATATTCACTCTGTGCTTTGCATATTGCTTACACTTACCTGTCCATCCCTTGTTTCCTGCATGACAACCATGCTGTTGAAAATGTATTTGGAGTCACACAGTACTCAGTCTGTGGTTACTCTAATTCAAACAACAAATGCACGTATAATGTCACAGCACCTAAGCGGGTTTGCATTCTCTGATGGAAGGGGGAAAGCTGCTTCTGAACCTTGAAAGTGCAACTGTCTCTTCTCCCCAATGTTCACTTCATAAAATGCCCAAACTAGTCAGGACGCTCGGTTGTACCTACTTTTATTTAAATGTGTATATTCTGAAGGGGATTTAGACCCCCCCCCACTCCCTCCAAAAAAAAAAAGCCTTAAAGGAATCCCTCTCAAAGCAGGACTCATAGGTGATAGACATCTGCTCCCTTCCCTATTGTCTGTGGGAGAAGTGATGCCTCTCCTGCTGTCCCTCCCCATTCTGCAACCTTAAGCCTCCCATCACACACACACAGCAAGGTCTTTAGGAGCTCCCTGATGTTCCCCTCTATTTCACAGCTACGAAAGACATCTCCATTCAGCAGCTGAGCTGCCTGCCTCTGCCTTCCTGGAGTTCCTTCCCCTAGGGTTCCCGCATGGCAGAAGAAGGCCTCTGAAGGAGGGGACAATAAATTCCTTGTATAGGCTTATTTTTGGTTTGCATTGGTCCTGCCTCTTTCTAAGCAAGAGCTGGGGATACAAAAGCACTCTAAGCATCAGAAGAGGGGTTGCTACAGGGAAGCTGAGATAGCTGAGTGACAGGGGACTGCTCCAGTAGACAGCCTGGAATCTTGTAATGAGTGACAGAGCATGCCACAGACACACTTTAACTGGAGATAGGCTAATGTGAATAAAATGTTTCCTGGAGAATAAAAGAAAACAAGAGGGGGATGGAGGGGCCAAATGCTCTCCTCCCAAGGTTTTTGCACTTGCTCAAAGTTCCATTGGCCTTATGCAGTTGATCCAGTAGTAAATCAGCACATCTCCTGCAGGAGTGGTCCAAAGCATCACTCTGGCTGTGTGGTCTCAGTACAACTGAAATTTGACCTGTCCACCCCTCCATCCAGATGCAGAGGTAGTCAGGTCAAATGGTGTTACGACCTAGTGCAACGGGAGTCTGTCTGTGTATGGCGGAATGCAAGGAGTCTACTGAAAACTAGACTCCTGGCAGCACCGGCTCATGCACTGTGTTGGTAAGAGAGAGGGGAGACTCCCTGCCTGGGAGACACAGAATCGCTGGAGGAAGGAGAGGGGGAGGGTGGTAAGATGAGCAGGGACCAGAGTTTTCCCTCACTCCCCAGAAAGATCTGAACTGTCACCACCTAGGAGAATGATAAAATATGAGGGAGAGACGAAAAGAACAATAAAAACCCCTAAGATGAAGAAAAAAGTTTTAATAAGTCAGATGTTTTTAAGTGAAAGCAAGGATCATGCTTTTCAATGGCATCTTGCTACAGTTTCCCCTGATTCCATGACAGTTGTCACATTTTGGAGGAACTTGAATTTATATCATTACATGTGAAGATAATTAAACAGAGACTTTCAACCTGGCTTGTGAAAAATAGCATTGCAACAGGAAATTAAAAAAAAAAATCCTGGGGTCTGTAAATTCTGTCATTATATACATATTCACCAGGTCAAGTCTATTATGCACACATATCTCATGGAAGAATTCATTGTCCACAAAATGTCATGACTGTTTAGAAAGACTTTTGTTCAAATACTTCACAGATAGCTAGGAATGAGGCTCAAAGGCTTCCACAGATAAAGAACAATTAGAGGGACTTCTTCATTGCGTTGTAGTTTGCTCAGCTAAATAGATTTCAAACCCTTTGCTCATATTGTGGAGCACTTACTTGTGTGAGTAGTCCCATCGGGTATGTCTATGCTGAAGCTGGGATGTGTGATTCCCAGCACAGGTAGACTCATCTAGTTCAGCTTTCATTTAAAAGAAAAAGTAAGTTTATAGGCTTTGAGGTTGCGGAGAAAATCTTAATAATCTAAACTTCAAAGGCTCAAACACCAGAAGACAACCAAAAAGAACCACAAATGTATTAATTTTGTAGTCTCACAATTTTTATGCCAACCCCATGATTTTTTGAGTCTGTCTCCTGAAGTTTGAATTCTTGGGTTGGCAATAATGGAAATTGCATGGCCTACTCCACGTTAATTTTTGACAAAGGCATCCAGAGTCCAGGATAGGGCTCCCCTTTTTTTAATGATTCACATTTGTTAAGCATCTACTAGTTCCATGTGTCTGTGTGGGGAACGGAGAAGAAATGAAGACTTTTTTGTCTTTTTGCCAATTTCCTTTAATCTCATGTTTCATTTCTCCATGGAATGCTTGTCCTTCATGCTATGGCAGTAGTATGATGAGAGAACATTTAGTACAATACTACACAGAATTTTTTTTAAGAAAGCTTTTTCAGTCTCCTTTACAATCAGGTTGTCCTCTGTTTTTCAAGATACTAGGAAACTGAGATTAGTTCTCACCTATGAGTATTTTCTTGGTACATAGTTGCCAAATCATATCAAATCAGATAACTATATACCCACTTGTCACTTGGTACAATAATATCTTCCTCCTTTGCATTTTTGCAAGTTTGTTTGTAATCTTTTGTAGTTCAGCTGCCAAATCACTGAAAAATGATAATGTATTAATAATTGGTGTGTGAAAATAGGACAAAGCTGTCACTCAAGTTAAAGATAAAAACAACTGAAAATGTCAATGATGTGTACAAAATTTAGGGCAAGTCAACACAGGTTCATTCATGACCTTTTTATGAACTTCATCACAAATGCCACCTTTACAGTTTCAGCACCAAAATATAACATAGTTTTCTGGTTTAAATTCAGAAGGTTAAAGTATTACACTAGGGTACAGTTTTTGGACTTTTGCTGCTGAGGAAATAATGACAAATAGAGTTGAAAAGAAATTAATTACTAACATATTGTTTTCTTTTTTCTTTTTATATCTTTAATTTTAAGTGAACTTGATACTGATGAAGATTCCGGTTGATCAGAAGTCCTATATCCATATGACTGCTTCAGCAGAGCTGGTTTCCCCACCCTGTCCTTGCCATTGTATTTCATAAATTCATACATTCTAAGACCAGAAAGAACTGCTGGCATTATCCAGTCTGACCCCCTGTCCAACACAGGCCATAGAACTGCCTCAAAATAGTTTCAAGAGCATAGCTTTTAGAAAAAAAAAAGAACATTCATTCTTGATTTAAAAACTGTCAGTGATGTAGAATCCACCATTACCCTTGGTAGATTATTCCGATGGTTAATTATCCTCACTGTCAAAATTTTATGACTTATTTCTAGTCTGAATTTGTGTAGCTTCAGCTTCCTGTCATTATACCTTTCTTTGCTACACAGAAGTGCCCATTATTAAATATCTGTTCCCTATGTAAGTACTTACAGACTGTAATCAAGTCACCCCTTAACCTTCTCTTTCTTAAACTAAATAGATTGAACTCTTTGAGTCCATCACTATAAGGCATGTCTTCTAATCCTTTAATCATTCTCATGGCTACTCTTTGAACTCTCTCCAATTTATCAACATCCTTCTTGAATTGTGGTACGAGAATTGGACAAAGCATTGCAGCAGCAATCTCACCACTGCCAAATACAGAGGTAAAATAATCTCCTTACTCTTACTCGAGATACCCCTGTTTATGGGTTCCAGGATCACATTTGCTCCCTCTTTTGGTCACAGTGATACACTGGGAGTTCATGTTCAGTTGACCCACAAATCTTTTTTAGAGTCACTGCTTCCCAGGACAGAGTCTACCATCATGTAAGTGTGGTCTACCTTCTTTGTTTCTAGATGTCTACATTTACATTTAGCTATATAAAAACACATATTTTTTGCTTGTGCCCAATTTACCATGTTATCCAGGCTCACTCTGAATTTTAATCCATTTAATGTAGGCTATGTTATTTTTATATTGTTCTAGGTTTTTTTTTTTTAATCAAAATGCTATGTGGTACCAAGTCAAACACCTTACAGAAGTCCAAATATGTTATGCCAACATTATTACCTTTATCAACTAAACTTTTAATCTCATCAATAAAAAATATCAAGTTAGTTTTATGGGATCTGTTTTCCATAAACTCATGCTGTTTTGCATTAATTACATTTCTCTCCATTCATTCTTTATTAATCAAGTCTAGTATTAGCTGGCCCCATTATCTTGCCTGGGATCCATGTCAGACTGGCAGGCCTACAATTAGCTAAGTCATTCCTTTTACCCTTTTTAAAAATTGGCATGACATTAGGTTTTTCTCCAGTCTCCTGCTGTAAGGACCTGGGAACTAGAACCCAGTCTGCAGAGTCTGGTGTAGTTGATGTTAGTTGAGATAGCCAATGGACTTGCTGATGTTGATAATTGTGTGTGTGTGTGGTTTTGTATTTGTGATGAAAATATAAATTTAATTTTTAATTGTGCTTTCTAAATTCCTGGTGTTTGTATCAAAGGCCTTAGGACAACATTCCAGTAGCGATGAGATAAAGGTGAGTTGAACCTCTTACCAATTGCCTAAACCATTTAGTTCTGCATAATAATTAAACCTTTAAAAAGCTTAATAAAATGTAGAGATTTAAGAGACTTCTTAGAACAAACACCTTTTTATTTATGAAATATTCAAATGCTGATGTTTCTAAGCATTAGCTTTTGGCATGATGGATAGAGTCATGGAGAATTTGATTGAGGAAGCAAGGCACTTCACCACTTTATTTCTTCATCATAAAGGAACATTAAACTTAACTTAAAGCTCCTGCTCCTTTAATTCAGTGGGAGTTTTACCACTGACTTCAATAGGAGAGGAATAAGATTCTACTGAAGGTGATTTTGGTTTATGTTAATAATGCATTTTGTCAGTTTTATTACCTCCTACGTTGTCACTTTAAAACTGAGGAATCTATGAAATAGGTGATGAAATATCCCACTATTCCAATGCATGGCTGCCATTTTGGATTTTTCGTCTGTTGTGTGAATTCCTGTGACCACTCTCAAAGGTCTCAATGTTTTTTTTTCTCTTAATTAAAAAAGCAGTCTTGAAAAGAGAGTATCTACATTACTCTAATCACATCTGAAATGATAACTATAATTTTCCCCCTGCACCCACAAAAACTTCCAGGGACCCTGTAAACCCCCCTTGTTTTAACAGTAAGAACACACTGCTTCACAACAGTTAAGTACATTAAAGAATATTAATTGAAATATAGTGGACTATTCAGGCAGAAGTGCACCTGGAGTCACAACTGTAGTATGCCTATGTTGTGTAAACTGGTCTAACCGATCTTTTCAGTGGGACGGACTCCAATGAAACTACAGGGAAGGATTGCCTTATGTTTTTAGTGTCTATACAGTGCAAACAGCTTTATAAATATTTGTAAACAAAATATTTAAATAGTGATAAAAATATTCATAAGGGGGAGTAGAGAGGTGGAGTGGCTCTGGCAACTTGGTTTGGGGGGCTGACTTGTAATAAACTCCTCACCAGTTCTATGAACTTGGAGAGGTACTGGAGGAAAAGATCATTCTATATGAGCTGACACATATTCGTAATAAACTAGCTTTATAACTAAGCAAAGCATTGCTTTAGAGTTATCTAGCATGCGACAACTTTTCTTTTGCATTAATAGCACTTTTTCCTGAGAGGGTTATGTAAGAGCGGATAGCCCATGATCAGATTTTCTCTTTGCACTATATGTGTGTATTTGCTTGTGTTCGCATGTGATATGCATTCTGTATTTTCAAAATATATACATACATTATTGTCCTTGCTCTTGTAGGTCTAGATAGTGAGATTTGTCGTCGTAATGGGAAAATTTTGTGGATCAAAGACTTGATGTTTTATTTTAGTGTCAATTTTTGCATTAACCTTTAGAATTTTGCATACAGTATATTTTTTAAGGTGAGTGGAAACAGCATGTGGAAACAGCATTCTGAGGTCTGGGAGCGTGGGGGCATGTACCTAGAGTTTGTGGGCTGGAATTTGGCACCTGGAATCAGATCAGGTAAAGGCACATTTCTGGGTTTGTGTCTTTGAGTTTACCTAGTATTTTATCCAGTCTGAGAGTCCAAGCAATGGAGATTCTATCACTTCCCCTCCACAGCCTCTTTGTGTGTGTGTGTGCGTGTGCATGAGTAAAGAGGTGGATTATACTTACGTGGATGGAAAAACCCCTTCAGTTGGTGTAGAAAGCATCTACACCACAGTGCTACAGTAGCATACCTGCAGCACTGCTGTAGCACTTAAATGAAAGTGCTCCTATCCCAAGGGGAACACTTTTCCCATCAGTGTAGTTAATCCACCTCCCCGAGAGGCAGTAGCTATGTCAAAGGGAGAAGATCTCACATGGACATAGCCCTGTCTACCTGAGGGGTTAGGTCAGTATAACTACATTGCTCAAGTGTGTGTATTTTTCACACCCCTGCATGACGTAGTTATACTGATATAAATCTGTAGCTTAGACCTGTCCTTAGTTAGCTTTGGTTTTCAGGAAGCAAAATTAATCCTTAATAGCTGGTACTCAAATGGACAATGGAGGTGTCAATTCCTTTGAATTTTCCCTCCCCCGATGTGGAATCAAGCATCTGGGTACTATGAGGGGTTGGGGGTGAGGTAAGGTCTGAGCTTGAAACCTCAAGAGCTCCAGGTGCAAAATCCAAAACAAATACTTTGAAAACCATTAAAAGCTATGCCTCTGATGAAGAAAAGGTAGACACAAGGTCTGCAGAGTAGCAGACTGGAAGGTACTCATGGGAATGGGGAGATATGGAGGCTAAATCAGGTCTACCCAACTGCTTAAAATACTAAGCTTAGGTAAGCAATATGCATTCAGGCTTCCATTATTTTAACACTTTTCTCTCAGATGGCATGCTAGGGTGTACAAACTCCACATTGGGCCTGACAATACTGGGTTCAGGAAGACCCACCCCAGCAGACCATTCTACAGTTGGAAAGGCAGTTTATAAGGGAGCAACTCAGCTCAGAAGGGGTGAGGAATACAGACCTACCCCGAGGGCTTTGGAACAAGGGTGTTGAAAAAGCCTCCCCATGAAGAAACAAACTTCCTGCTGGGTCTGTTGGGGCTGGAGATTTAGTTGTCTTTTCCTTTGCTATCTTATGCTGGACTTGGAGATGTTGAGGGAGATGGATGGTAGGAAATGAGCGAGGGAGGCATCTCTGGGGGCACTCCAGAGTGGCTGACACAGTTGTCTCTCATAGGGTCCTGGATTGGAGCCTGGTGGAGTTGGAGTGCCCATGCTCCCCTATCAGCTGCCCTTGTTGCAGAAGGGGCATAAGCCTTATTTCTAACCCACCCTTTATTAAGGATGTTGAAAACCCTGAGGAGAAGATAAGCCACATGCAAGGGCAAGGATCTGGACTGAGGGCCTTTCCCACTGGAAGGCATTAAACTGGGTGAACTAACCACTAGGCCACCTGGCCTGCTGAGGATTTTATTACTGGTGGTTATATGGCTGTAGATAAATAAGTAGCACTTTGTTTTGAAGAAGCTACCTGGTGTCACTGCATTTTCCGACTGGTCCCAGGTCTTGGAGGGAAGTCTATAGGAGGGGGCCAAACTCAGCTGGACCTGCTGAGGAGACAGGGTGCTATAGCCTGGTGATGCAGTCTGAAAGTAGAATGAGTCATGCACTCTGAGAAGAGTGCAGAGGTAAGCTTGTCAGAGAGCAAACTCCAAGGTGAAATGAGACATGGGGACTTAAAAGTTTTAAATGTAGATACTAAAGTTTGAGGATTATTTGGACACATGCATTAATGTATTCCCCAGGTTTGCCAACACAGGGCTGATGGAATCATTTTGGAGACACTAGCACATGCCACCTGTGGGGTATATGTGTTGTGTATATATATGACCCACAAAGAGTGATTTTTTTCTCTTCATCCCTTAACATCATTTTCCAGCATGCTGCTTAAAATAAAATTGTGGGGGTTCTTTAACGTTAGCTGAAAACTCCATTACAAAATTGATAAATGCCACAGGTTGATTCTGTTCATGGTGTTTCTTAGAGCACACATCAAGAGTTATCCTTTCACACAAGATTAACGTATTCTGTATACCTGCTGAGACAGAACTGGAAATGCTCCATTGAAGAAGTAAAGATTGACACAGACACTAACCATGCATTTGGAGCTAGTATAATGCAGGAAATGTGGAGCAAAAAACTGTGAAACCAACAGGGGTGTCTGGAAAATATAACCTCTGAATCTTCAATAGATCGTGTGTCTTAGATCTACATTGAGTTCAGTTTCGTTATTACAGGATCCCTTTAGTAATATTCCAAAATTATTCTCACATTATTCCAAGCTAACAAATAGCCCCATTATACTGGTGGTGCATGGTGAGAGAGGCAGTCCCTAAGGTAAAACGAGATGCAATAGGGAAGTTAGTCAGGTCTACTGTAACTCAAAGACACCAAATAAGGAGATAAAAGTCTCATGCCCCCCGCCCCCCAAACTGGGCTTTGTTGTTCTGAATTGCTGTGGCAATGAATGAATTAAAAAAGAAGGCACAGTTGCAAAGTATTTGTTGACTTAGCACTTAGAGACTGCCAAGTCTTCTGTGACACAAATAAATAAATCCTCATTGCTGAGGTTCCTCTCAGGGAAAGATGCAGTTTATTCGGAAGGCTCACAGTTGGAGATTTAATAATTGAGTGAGCCTGACCCTGCTCTTGTGAGACTGAATACTCTGGGGGCAAATCCAGCTGAAAAAGAAAGCTATGTACTGGAAACCGAACACAGTGATACTATCTCACGCGGCCTGGCATGAATTATCAACTGCTTTTTGTTTGTTTTTTTAATAGGTCCCTTTTCATGAAGAAACATAAAACGATGCACTCTCTGCAACAAGATTTTTAAAATGGACTAAAATGATGAAAGTTCTGACATTGTGGCATCAGCCTCACAGCATGTAAGCACAAAATATTAATATTGTGACGTCTTTAGTGAACTTCACTAAGATACTTGCCCATGGGAGTTTAAAAAAATAAAAAAAACCCTTTGTTTTATTGTTTTTATTAAATATATAAACACTTAACAAAACATATAAATACTTGCACAGGCTGGAAAAAGCATTATATATATAAAATCAATAATAAAATTCAATGTTTATTATTTGCAAAACCTGGGGGGAAAAACAAACAAAAAATCTGAACCTGTAGAGGTCATGCAGGGCATCAATTATTAAAATGACTAAATAGATAAATAAGTGAGAACATAACCTATGAGTATCGGGGGCTAATATATACCAAACTGTAAAAGTATGCTATAGTTTCATATATGACCAGATGGCCATCAATTTTTTTTTCAAATGTTTTTATTAGGCAATCAATTTTTTCCACTAATAAAATAGCAGAGAGCTTACTAAGCCAGTCTGTGGATGAGGGAGGAATTACAGATTTTGATTTTTCAAAATAGCTTTTTTGGCCACTATAATATTTACTGCAATTCATTTCTTAATGTTAACTGCTGATATCAACTCATTCAGCTCCCCTAAAATACAGAAGCTTGGAAAAGGAAAGATCGTGAAACTTAAAGTTTTCAAGAGAGTATTGAATATGGTGCTCCAGAACACATGCATTTTTGACAGGTATGGAGGATATGTGAAAGGTTGGTATGTGGCTGTATCTCCAACATTTGCTGTGTGTTATCAATCTGGCCTTAAACAAACATTCTAGAGTCCAGTAGTACCTATTTAATATCCTGTTCTGGGAGAAGCACAAGGATAAAGAACTTGAAGTATATTTCACATTAAGCCAGATATCCTCCAAGGTTTCTGTTCTTTGAGACTGAGATTGAGAAGGTAATGCAAAGCATTAAGCCTCCTAAAAGTAAATTCTACAAAATGACTTTTGTTTCCATAGTTCTTAACATATTCTTGTAGAGGTGAGAGTGATAAAATAGAAAATATTGTCCCCCATCCTTGCATGAATCCCTGAGCACAGCTACTGAAAGAAGGAGCTGTGAGAGACAGTGGCAGCTAATATTTGTTAAACATATAATCAAAGGAGGCCAGGCAACCCCACACCTCTAGTTGCTCAGGATGTTTAAAGCATCTTGTGTGACAAGCGAAGCTGTTTTTATCCCATGTAAATTACATGATAAACCTATTTTTTTCAAAGAGTAAGGGAGAGACATTGAAGGGCAAGAAACTAATGACATAAGTCAACCTTGGGCAGATATTCATTTTGACTATTTCTATTCTCCTCGGTAAGAATCTGGGGGAGGAGAAACCACCTCTCTACATCCTTGGAGATTTCTTTTAATATATAGTCCATATTTATAGAAACAATGTTGGGAAAATTAGGACAAACTATTTTACATTTAGATAATGAACTAAATGAATCCCAGATTTTTAACAAATTGAACAAAACAAATTCTTAGAGTTTATAGTCAGTATACTGAGCAACTTTATACTTTATCTTACCTAATGCTGTGCCTCTTACATCTCTATTTTCTCTACTCATTTGGCTCACAAATTCCACTGCAATGGCATAAAAAGGTGAGTTACATAGAATCACAGAATCACTGAATCACGTTCAGTTTGATCTCCTTCACATCACAGTCACTCCACCCAGTTACCCTTGTACTGAGCCCAGTATCGCTGGATTAAACTAAAGTATTACTGTTCTCAGGAAACTAAACTATTGTGTGCAACAGGCAGAGAATAGACAGAACTGAGGGCACCAATGCCCAAGGCCTCTGCTTTCTATCTCTCACATAATAATATCCACAATTAGTGCTCTCTCCCATCACTGGCTGGCTAGAAGACTCCATCCCATCCTGGTGGACAATGAGCAGGCCTAAGTCATACACAGCTTGTCTCTTCCCATCTGGACTACAGCAATGTGTTATACCTGGGCATGAAGCCATTAGGTCTTAGGAAACTCTAATTAGTACAGAATGCTGCACCATTTCTCCTCAGCAACATGGGCTACTGCGAGCACAGTAAGCCTGTGCTCCACTCTTTACATCACCCTTTGATAAAATATCAAGTCAAGTTCAAGGACTTATTCTCTTCTTCAAGGCACTCAATAGCCTTGGCCCAGATATCTAAAATATCATTTAAAACTCCAAGAAGAAGACTGTGGTTGACAACTCTGCTTTTTAGGCATTGAGAGATAGAAAGGATTCAGTTCTTATTTTGTAGCCTGATCTGTTGAATGTGCATTCATTATATTGATTGCTTAAGAATTCCCAGTTATCACTATGAGGTTTGACAGATTCTTGTCCCAAGATCAGACCCAGTATTATTAAAATTACTGTTCAGTTGGGAACCCCGTTGTGCACAGTTGCAACACTCACACTATCAGAACCCTTCTGTTTTGTAATAGTTTATGAATGCATTTAGCAAAGTCAGAAACACTCTAACCCAGCAAGGTAGTTAGAGATAATACAAAATGTACATCTGAACATCCATATACTTACACCATTCTTTGCAGAACAGCCTGAAATTTTAGTCATCATCTTCCTCATCACCATCACCTTCTTCATCATCACCAGTGGCCATCATCCTGGCACCTCCCAAGGGCGACATCTCTCTCTTCTCCTGCACACAGGAGAACTTTTATAATATCTTATGGTGATGCCACTCTACTCAATGAATATTCAGTAGGGGTTTCTCCCCTCTTCCTTGTTTGGATTTCCTCACCTGACTAATGTTGGGATGTCCTTCTCCTATAGGTTAGTATATTAATGATCTCAACTTATGATCATATATCTTAATTTATTGATGTGCTGCTCTTATGGTCAGACACCTGCAGATGTTCTTATCCTAAAATATCCAAAAGCTGGTATTAGCTCATATTCCTGTGGTTGCCTGGTGTTGTTATGTAGAAACTTCCCACTTAAACACTCTATTCCCAGTTCCCCAAAATTTACGGGTGACTGTCGGGTCATTTATCTGTGCCTATGTTCTTAGGTCTCAAGCCTATAACTGCTTGAGCCAATATCTTACAGGATACTACCCAGTAGATTCCTTGTGTTACTGCTAAATAAAGTAAATGTTAAAGCTAGCTCTATGGCTACAATTTGAACATTGTACTGAGTTGAATAAAATGTGTAATCTCTAAAACCTAGATTTAGAAAGTGTGAAAGATCTATCAGGCCTAATTGGGAAAGTGATTGATTTTTTTTTCAAAAAGCTTAGAAAAAAGTGGTTGAGAGCATTTTTCTTTGTTTTGATTCTCTTTTTAATGTCATTTTGAAATCACCCACTATTATAATAGTATTTTCATTTTTATACTCTGCAATATCACTGAATGTTGTTCTTCCTGAAGAAAAATAAAATCTATTTTGCTTTTTCTGTAGGTTCGACAAGTGTTCTTTTTTTCTTTAAATTGGGGATTCCATCCACTTAACATCCCAAGATATTTGTTTTTCTTTATGAAATTTAAATGGCTTTCAAAATAAAGAAGAAATGTGTCTCCTTCACAAAGCAGTAATATCTTTCCTTTCTCAACTGTGATAGTCTGACTCAATGCAAAAGCCACCTACTTTATAACCAACCTTTAAAACTGTCAGCTGTTATATAACAGTACAAGTTAGCAATACTTTTAAACATAAAAACAGCCATAGTGGGTAAGACCAATGGTCCATCTTCGAACATATCTAATTCTTTTTTTTAATCCAGTTATAGTTTTGGCCATCACAACTTTGTTTGGCAATGAGTTCCACAGGTTAACTGTGCATTGTGTAAAGAAGTATTTATTTTTGTTTGTTTTAAACGTGCTGCCTATCAATTTTATTGGGTGACCTCTGGATCTTATGTTATGTGAAGGGATAAATAACACTTCATTCTTAACATCATTCATGATTTCATAGACCTCTATCATACTCCGTCCCCCCACCTTTAGTAGTCTCTTTTCCTAGCTGACTAGTCTTTTTAATCTCTCCTCAATTGGAAGCAGTTAATTTTGGTTACTCACTTTTGTTGCCCTTCTCTGTACCTTTTCCATTTCTAATATCTTTTTTGACCAGGACTGCACACAGTATGCCATGTGTGGAAGTACTGTGGATTTATAGTGTGGCATTATGAGATTTTGTGTATTATTATCTATCCCTTTCCTCATGTTTCCTAACATTCTGTTTGTGTGTTTTTTTGTTTTTGACTGTTGCTGCACATTGAGCAAATGTTTTCAGAAAGCTATCCACACTGAATCAAAGATCTCTATCTTGAGTGATAAAAGCTAATTTAGACGCCATCATTTTGAATGTATAGTTGGAATTATGTTTTTCAATGTGCATTACTTGTTTATTTATCAACATTTAATTTTATCTGCCATTGTTGCCCAATCACCCAGTTTTGTGAGATCCCTTTGTAACTCTTCACAATCTGTTTTTTACTTAAATATATTGAGTATTTTTGTACTATCTGCAAACTTTGCCACTTTAATGTTTACCCCCTTTTCAGATCGTATAATGAACAGCACCGGTCCCAGGACAGATCCATGGGGGACACCGCTATTTAAATGTCTCCATTTTGAAAATTGACTGTTTATTCCTACCCTTTGTTTTCTATCTTTAAACCAGTTACTGATTCATGAGAGGGCCTTCCCTCTTATCCCATGACAACTTAGTTTGCTTAAGATCCTTTGGTGACGGACCTTGTCAAAGGATTTCTGAAAGTCCAAGTACACTTTATCCACTGTATCACCCTTATCCACATGTTTGTTGACACCTCCAATATTTCTAATAGATTGAACATTACAGATACAGGCATACATACATATTGGCACGTGAAGAGAAGGGAGTTACCTTACAAGTGGAGAACCAGTGCTGAAGGCCAATTTAGTCAGGTTGTCCACTCCCAATAATTGATGAGGAGGTGTCAATTATTGGGAGTGGACAACATCCACCCTGACTAAATTGTCCTTCAACATTGGTTCTCCACTTGTAAGGTATCTCCCTTCTCTTCATGTGCCGATATGTATTTATGCCTGTATCTGTAATTTTCACTCCATCTGAAGAATGGAGAATCTGCATCTGAAGAAGTGGGTTTTTTACCTACAAAAGCTTATGCCCAAATGAATTTGTTAGTCTTTAAGGTGCCACCGGACTCCTTGTTTTTGTGGATACAGACTAACACGGCTACCCCTCTGATACTAATAGATTGGTGAGGCCTGATTTCATGTTCATCTGTGTGTCTAATATTTCTTGTCTTTACTATAGTTTCAACCAATTTTCCTGATACGCAATTAAGGCTTACTAGCCTATAATTTCCAGGATTGCTTCAGGAGCCTTTTATTTTAAAATGATGTCACATTAGCTATCCTCCAGTCATCTATTACAAAAGCTGATTTAAGTGATAGGTTACATACCGCAATTAGTAGTTCTGAAATTTCATATTTGAGTTCCTTTAGAACTCTTTGGTGAATACCATCTGGTCTTGGTGACTTATTAGTGTTTAATTTATCATTGTGTTCCAAAACCTCCTTTACTGACATCTCAATCTTGGACAGTTCCTCATATTTTTCACCTAAAAAGAATGGTTCAGGTGTAGGAATCTCCTTCACCTCCTCTGCAGTGAAGACTGATACAAGGAGTTCATTTAGATTCTCCACAGTGACCTTGTCTCCTCAAATCCTCTTTTAGCATCCTGGCCATTCAGTGGTCTGACTGTTGCTTGGGTTTTTTGGAAGGCTTCCTACTTCCAATGTACTTCTTTTTTTGTTTGTTTGCTTTGCTGTTACTTTTTAAGTTTTTTGCTAGTTGCTCTTCAATTTTTTTTTTTGTCCTGCCTAATTATACTTTTACACTTTACTTGCCAGAGTTGATGATTCTTTCTAGTTTCATCTGTAGGATTTGACTTCCAATTATTAAAGGATGTCATTTTGCTTCTAACTGCTTAAGTAATACCTGTCCATAAAAAAGACTCACAATCATAAACATTAAAATTTAAAAATATGGGGAATTCATTGACCATTTCACAATTTTAATCAACTCTGAGTGTGGTCATTGTCCTGCCCTCTGTGCATCAATTACCTCCCCATTGACAGCAGTCAGCTGTTTGTATATCTAACTCAAAGTGGGATCTTTCTTCTGGTCTGTGATGAAATCATTGTTCTGGGTCATCCGTTCTGTATCCCATAGGGCTTTGAGTTTGCATTTTCTGTTCGTCTTTCAGGGGCTTATCTGTCTGTTGTGAGGTCTGTTCCTCTGGATCTTCTTGCACTCAGCCAATTCCACAGGATCTGGGTACAGTCTTAGGGTCACAGTCAATTCCCCAGTCCAGGTCTCTTTCCCTCAATTGCAAGACTTCACCAAGTACATCCAGTCTTGTCCCAGGACCACAGGGTATGCAAGAGTGGCTGCCATCTCCTAGGGAGAGTTTTGATGTGGTTCTCCATTGCCAGACGTATCTCCTTTGTGGGATATGGAAACATGTCCATGTGTATATAATGTAGGAAAATCATGTCAGACAGTGTCCTGTGGGCCTCAATCAGCCTTTCCCTCATGAGGGTCTGGCTGCATCTGGAGTCTATTAGGCCCATCACCTCAGTTCCATAGACCCTCATGAGGGCCATTATCTTGGTTGACCTCTCCTTTTGGGCTCTAGGGGCAGCTGTCCAGCTTGAGCACTGTAATGCAAGAGTCCACTACCTGAGGTCTGGCTAATGTGTTTCCTGGGTCTCTTCCCATTGCTCTGCTCCAGGTTTTGGGATGCATTATGGCTGGCAATTGTCTCTGATGACCTGGTCCATGGATCTTAGCAGCATAGGGAGTCTTGGCTGTGTACAGCAGACCTCCTGCTGGGAATGCCTTTCTGGTGCAGTCTTTCTGCAGCAGGCTGCAGAGACTCCTTTTGTAACTCCTTCTTATGACTGGAGCAGTGTGTCTGGGGAAGGGCTTCCTCAAATCTCCAATGTGGGGCTTTTCCACCCCTACACACTTGCTTTATTTAGAAGATAGCTGGATTGCTTCAAACTCAGAGCAATGTATAAGTCTGCATTTTTTATCCATTATACATTGACAAAATATTTTTTCTTTATTAATAAACATAGAAAATATGGGCCACGTCCGCATCTGGTATTAGCTGGCATAATTCCACCTAAGTAAATGGAGTGACACTGATTTATATAATTTATTTTATATACTTATTAATCACTTTGTCCAGTTTTGTCTTTTTTCAATTCACTCTAGAAATATATCTCTAATACTAAATGTTTCTGCTCATAAGGGGATCTGTGATGGAACTCTTCACTGACAAAGCAAGAGTTAAAATGCAGTTTTTGGCCTAAGAGGTCAGCTCCACATCCCTGCTGGGCATGCTCCCAGTGGAAGGAGCATTTTAAAGGGAACAGCTCAGTTCAGTCTGGGATGACTGAGGAGGAGAGCAGTTGTGTGGATCAGCCTCCTGCAGGGAAGCCACTGGAGCTGCCTGGGCCAAGTCTCCTTGTTGTACTATGGGAAGCCAGCTGACCAGGGGAACCAAAAGAGATGATTTGCTGTGAAGGGTTCGGTCACAGAGACTCCTCTTGAGACTGTCACTCGATGAGCTGGGATACCACTGAAAACAACCCTCCTGCGAGAATAGGCGCCCCTCCACTCTTGTCTTGATGAGTTAGACTCTCCAGACAGATCCAGTACAGACCCACAGGTTGGGTCACACCTCTCTGCAGTTCATTGAAACTGAGATTCACTCAGCCCAGGGGCTTCTCAGTTAACAGGGACTTTCCCAGAACCCAGTGTTCAGCCTTTCTGGGAGCCTGAACCCCAAATAAATCCATTTTACTCTATATAAAGCTTATACAGGGTAAATTTGTAAATTGTTCACCCTCTATATCACTGATAGAGAGATATACACAGCTGTTTGCTCCCCCAGGTATTAAAATCACTTACTCTGGGTTTACTAATAAACAAAAGTGATTTTATTAAGCATAAAAAAGTAGGATTTAAGTGGTTTCAAGTAATAACAGACAGAACAAAGTAAGTAACCAAGAAAAATAAAGCAAAAACACGCAAGTCTAAGCCTAATACATTAAGAAACTGATTACAGGTAGTATCTCACCCTCAAAGATGTTCCAATAAGCTTCTTTCACAGACTAGACTCCTTCCTAGTCATAGAATCATAGAATCATAGAATATCAGGGTTGGAAGGGACCTCAGGAGGTCATCTAGTCCAACCCCCTGCTCAAAGCAGGACCAATCCCCAATTAAATCATCCCAGCCACGGCTTTGTCAAGCCTGACCTTAAAAACTTCTAAGGAAGGAGATTCCACCACCTCCCTAGGTAACGCAGTCCAGTGTTTCACCACCCTCCTAGTGAAAAAGTTTTTCCTAATATCCAACCTAAACCTCCCCCACTGCAACTTGAGACCATTACTCCTTATCCTGTCATCTTCTACCACTGAGAATAGTCTAGAACCATCCTCTTTGGAACCACCTCTCAGGTAGTTGAAAGCAGCTATCAAATCCCCCCTCATTCTTCTCTTCTGCAGACTAAACAATCCCAGTTCCCTCAGCCTCTCCTCATAAGTCATGTGTTCCAGACCCCAATCATTTTTGTTGCCCTTCACTGGACTCTCTCCAATTTATCCACATCCTTTTTGTAGTGTGGGGCCCAAAACTGGACTCAGTACTCCAGATGAGGCCTCACCAATGTCAAATAGAGGGGAACGATCACGTCCCTCGATCTGCTCGCTCTGCCCCTACTTATACATCCCAAAATGCCATTGGCCTTCTTGGCAACAAGGGCACACTGCTGACTCATATCCAGCTTCTTGTCTGGGCCCAATCCTTTCCCCTGGTACAGTCCTTGTTAGTTCCAGCAGACATCTCAGGTGGTAAGCAGGGGTATTTTTGGTTTTTTGGTTTTTTTGGTTTTTTTGATGACTGGCAGCCTCTTTTGTCCTGCTCCGCCCCCTTTTATAGCTTTAGCACAAGGTAGGAATCTTTTGTCTCTCTGGGTCCCCACCCCTCCTTCTAAATGGAAAAGTACCAGATTTAAGATGGATTTCATTATCAGGTGGCATGGTCACATGTGACTGTAAGACCCCTAGTCTCCATTCCCTATGGGCTGGCCCACACATACACAGGAAGGCTTTCAAGTAACTTGGGCCATTTACAACTGATTGTTTCTGGAGCACCCTTAAAGGCTTCCACTTAGCCCTGGTCTACACTACAGGGTTAGGTCAAATTTAGCCACGTTAGATCGGTTTTATAATGAATGTGTCTACACAAGCAACCCTGTTCCGTCAACCTAAAGGGCTCTTAAAATTGACTTCTGTACTTCTCCCCGGTGACGGGAGTAGTGCTAAAATCGACCTTGCTGGGTCGAATTTGGGGTAGTGCAGATGCAAATCAACATTATTGGCCTCCGGGAGCTATCCCAGAGTGCTCCAATGTGACCGCTCTGGACAGCACTTTCAACTCTGATGCACTAGCCAGGTACACAGGAAAAGCCCCGAGAACTTTTGAATTTCATTTCCTGTTTGATCAGCGTGGCGAACTCAGCAGCACAGGTGACCATGCAGGCCCCCCAGAATCGCAAACGAGCTTTTGCATGGACGAAACAGGAGACACTGGAACTGATTGCTCTATGGGGAGAAGAATCTGTGCAGGCAGAACTCTGATAAAAAAAGAAGAAATGCTAATATATATGCCAAAATCACACAGGGCATGATGGACACGGGGACACACATCAGTGCTGCGTGAAAATCAAGGAGCTCAGGCAAGCCTACCAAAAGACAAAGGAGGCAAACATACATGCCATACATGTCAGAGCCCCATACATGCCACTTCTATGATCAGCTGCATGGCATTCTAGGGGGGACGCTACCACTACCCCACCACTGTCTGTGGATACCTGCAAGGGGGGAGTCTCACGCAACATGCAGGAGGATTTTGTGGATGAGGAAGAGGAGGAGGAGGAGAATGCACAGCAGGCAAGTGGTGAATCCATTCTCCTTGGCAGCCAGGACCTTTTCATCATCCTGGAGCCAATACCCTCCCAAGGTGGGATCCCCAACCCTGAAGACGGAGAAGGCACCTCTGGTGAGTGCACATTAGTAACTACACTACAGGGTTTAAAAGCAATAGTATTTAATGTTTGATTTGCCCTGAAGACTTCAGATGCATTTGCGGCCAGTACAGCTACTGGAAAAGTCTGTTAATGTGTCTGGGGATGGAGCAGGAATCCTCCAGGGACATCTCCATGAAGTTCTCCTGGAGATACTCTGAAAGACTTTACAGAGGGTTTCTGGGGAGGGCTGCCTTATTTCATCCTCTACGGTAGGACACTTTACCACGCCAAGCCAGTAGCAAGTAGTCTAGAATCATTGCAGGACAAAGCATGACAGCAAATTGTCCTGGGTTTTGGTTGGATTCAAGCAACATTCGGTCTTTATCTTTCTGTGTTAGCCTCAGGAGAGTGATATCATTCATGGTCACCTGGTTGAAACAGGGAAATTTTTGTAAGGGAACAGTAAAAGGACCCGGTTCATGCTGGGCTGTTTGTGCTTGGCTGAAAGGGATCATCCCTGCGAATAGCCATGCAGTGGGGAGAGGGGTGAAGAGATCATCCCAAATAGCCACTCGGAGTGGTGAGGGGAGGTGTGTGCTGCACATCTACCCAAAAACCGCAGCCCCTCCTTTTAAATGGCGAACCAAACCGGCATTGCTTGCTATGGGAAAGGAGGACGTTGCAGTTTGAAAACATTCACACATTATGGAGGCGTTAAGAAGCAAAACCCGCGTACCCTTTGGCTTACCATGGTTGCCTGGAAACTGAATTCTGTTGCCCAGCCATGTGTGATGTGTCACCATACCAGCAGGTGCTCAATATAAAAGGCAAAATGCGAACTTGTACCTAAAGCACATGTGCTGTCTGCTGTGAATTGTTTGATTCACTGTGAAAGAGTCTCCCTTTTGTTCTCAGAAATGTATCATCTTAAATTTGACCATCCCTTTTTATTCCTCTGCAGGTGCAAATGTTTCTATGCTCCCCCATCATCTCTGTCTCTGAGGTTATCGCAGAGTAGATAGTGAAAAAAATGCACTCATAATGACATGTTTTCCGAGCTCATGCAGTCGTCCTGCACTGATAGGGCACAGCTGAATGCATGGAGGCATTCAGTGGTAGAGTCCAGGAAAGCATTAAGTGAGCGTGATGAGAAAAGGCAGGATGCAATGCTGAAGCTAATGGGGGAGCAAACGGACATGCTCAGGCATCTGGTGGAGCTGCAGAAAAGCCAACAAGAGCACAGAGTGCTGCTGCATCCCCTGTACAACAGCTTGCTCTCCTCCCCAAGTTCCATATCCTCCTCACCAGATGCCCAAGAACGTGGGGGGGGGCCCCTCTGGGCACCCCGCCACTCCACTCCAGAGGATAGCTCAAGCAACAGAAGGCTGTCCTTCAAACAGTTTTGATTTGTAGTGTGGCCCTTGTCCGTCCCTCCTCCCCCACCCCAATTACCTCACCTGGGCTACCTTATCAGTTATTAGTTATCTCCCCTTTTTTAATTAATAAAGAAAGAATGCATGGTTTCAAAACAATAGTGACTTTATTTCCTTTGCCAGCTGTGATCGAAGTGGGGAGGGTGGTTGGCTTACAGGGAATTAAAATCAACAAAGGGAGCTGGTTTGCATCAAGGAGAAACACACACAACTGTCACACTGTAGCCTGGCCAGTCAGGAAACTGGTTTTCAAAGCCTCTCTGATGCGCAGAATGCCTATCTGTGTTCTTCTAATCGTGCTGGTGTCTGGCTGCTCAAAATTGGCAGCTAGGTGATTTGCCTCAACCTCCCACCCCGCCATAAACGTCTCCCCCTTACTCTCACAGATATTATGGAGCACACAGCAAGCAGTAATAAAAATGAGAATATTGGTTGCGCTGAGGTCTAACCTAGTCAGCAAATAGCACCAGTGAGCTTTTAAACATCCAAAGGCACATCCTACCACCATTCTGCACTTGCTCAGCCTGTAATTGAACAGCTCCTGACTACTGTCCAGGCTGCCTGTGTATGGCTTCATGAGCCATGGGAGCAAGGGGTAGGCTGGGTATCCAAGGATAACTATTGGCATTTCAACATCCCCAACAGTAATTTTCTGGTCTGGGAAGTAAGTCCTTTCCTGCAGCTGCTCAAACAGCCTGGAGTTCCTAAAGATGCAAGCGTCATGCACCTTTCACAGCCATCCCACGCTCATGTCAGTGAAACATCCCTTGTGATCCACCAGTGCTTGCAGCACCATTGAGAAGTACCCCTTTTGGTTTATGTACTGGTTGGCAAGGTGGTCCGGTGCCAAGATAGGGATATTCATTCTGTTATCGCCCCACCACAGTTAGGGAAACTCACTTCTCAACTGTCAGGGCAGCTCTCATCTTGGTATTCCTGTGCTTCAGGGTGGGGGAAAGCAACTCACAGTGTTCCAGAAAAGGGGCCTTACTCATGCAAAAGTTTTGCAGCCACTGGGAATCATCCCATACCCGCAAGACTATGTAGTCCCACCAGTCTGTGTTTGTTTGCCAGGCCCAGAATCGGTGTTCCAGTGTATCAACCAGCACCACTGCCACCTTGATGTCCCAGTTGCCACATCCCATGCTTTCAGGAACATCTGTGTCCAGTCCTCCTCACAATCGTCCTCATGCTTCTGTCTCTTAGCCAGGTTCTGCACATACTGCAGTATAATGCGTGAGGTGTTTACAATGCTCACAACAGCAGAGGTGAGCTGAGCAGGCTCCATGCTTGCCGTGCTATGGCAACCCAGGAAAAAAGGTGAGAAATGATTGTCTGCAATTGCTTTCAAGGAAGGAGGGAGGGAGAGGAGACTGACGACATATACCCCAAACCACCTGCAACAATGTTTTTGCCCCATCAGGCATTGGGAGCTCAACCCAGAATTCCAATGGGCAGCGGAGACTGCAGGAACTGTGGGATAGCTTCCCACAGTGCACCGCTCCGTGAGTCAATACTAACCATGGTAGTGAGGATACAGTGCGCCGACTTGATGCACTTAGTGGGGACTTTCCCAATCGACAGTATAAAATCAATTTCTAAAAATCGACTTCTATAATATTGACCTAATTTCATAGTGTAGACATACCCTTAATATGTTTACATCAGTAATACAAGTTTATATCTTATTCTCCTACCTCCAGACATAGAAATAATACATTCAAACAAATAGGATGAACACACTTGGTAGATTATAAACTTTGTAATGATACCTAACAAGAGACCTTTTGTCCCAGTCCCTCCAGCGGCATCTCTGGGGTTGGACATGGGGTCCATCCCACATCCCTTTTGCTTTGTGTCTGGCAACTCCTCTGCTGGCAATAGCAAGCGTGATGTTGCACTCCATATGCTTTATGAAAATATGGTTATGAATATGAATATGATGTACCTGGAATATGCTTGATGCAAAATGTCTCTTGTAAGGTATCATTACAAAGCTTATAATCTATTTTTTCAAGGGTATTCAAGTTTCTCTGATATCTTTGCTTCTTGCTTTCCTGTGATAATTATCCAAAGAGTTTAAACTGATAAAAGAAAGCATTTTCATTTGGAAAGAATACATGCTCCTCTTTTAGGTTACTTAGCTAGAACTAATATGAAGAAAAGGAAATCTCTCATTAGAGTCCATTCTCTTTCCAAATCTGTTCACTCTGGAATTCTTGGAGTGAGCTTTCTTCCTTATTAGAAGATCCTCCATACATTTTAGAGCTTTGTGCTGTCTGGATAGCTTTCAAAAGACTATACATTCCTGCTGTAAAATAGCTGTCTAGCAAATAGCAGAGAAAAATTCAGCCTGCGTCTTAGAAAAAAGACTGTGATAGCTAATGCTTTGTCCAGGGACAAAATCCTTTGGAGAAAAGGTTTCCATGAAACAACAATTTTTCCTCCAACTATATCACCAATGGGGAAAAGCCAGAGTTGTGTCTCACTGCTCTTAAAATGGCTCTGAAATTTTGTAAATTGTCCACAAATGGGAGTATTTTCTTTGATTTCAGTGTGCTTTGCATCAGGGCCATTGCTTGCATGCACTCTCAGACCTGTTGTCATGCTCTTTTCCAGAGGTACATAATGTGTTGTGAAAGAAAAATTGCTGTATTTTCCTTCTTCCATTCTGGCCATCCACACTATGGTTCCACTCATTCCTACAGTTCCTAGTCAACTTCCTCATAATCCTTGGGCACAATGAACCCAATGCCAGGTCAGCTCTGCTCTGAGGGACTCTGATTATCACATTTCCTGTCAGGGAATCAGGGAGTCCTTGACAGCATGGCAACCTTTTGCTGACCTGGCAAATAATAAATCCTACACTATGATTTATAGGAAATTAGGAAGAAAAAATCAATACCAGAAATAACACTTTCTCATTCTAATTCCTGACTTTCAGGCTAGCAAGTAGCAATTAGTCACTTTATTGCAATTATAATACTATATATTTATTTTATTCTGCATTTTGGGAGTATTTAGAAGCAGGGAGTGGTGGGTTGGTCCTTTAGTCATGGCCATTCATCATGTATGTCAGGTATAAAGGAACAGAGAATTGATGGCAAACCTTACTTGTGGGGGACATTTTTGGGAATGATAGTTAGCTCTGCCCATCTGATGTTATTTAAGGTGTAATGGGCAATGTTTCCAAATGTGGGTGCCTGAAATTAGGCACAAGGGCCAATTCAGGCAATACTTCAACCTGCAACCACGGTGGGCCCCAATGCACTGGCAGTTCCACTAGGGACTGGTAGGAATTCTAGCATGATGGTGATTATTATTATTTGTACTTTAGTAGTTCCTAGAGGATGAGAGTCCCACTGTGTTAGGCCCTGTACAAAGACATAGTTAAGAGATAGTCCTTGTCCCAAGGAGTTTACAGAATAAATCGACAAGAAAGGCAAAGGGTGGGAAAAAGAGGGTGTTATCACCATTTCACAGATGGCAGGCCGAAGCACAAAGAGATTAAAGATGAGCTGCTTCATTCTGAGAGTTTTCCTTGGGATAGTAGCGAGAACCCCCAATAATCAGTATTTCTCTTTCTCCTTTCATTATGGTTCTGGCTGGTACATTTCAGGTTCTGACTCCACCTCTTTAAAAGGAAACTTCCATCTATTAATTCCCTAAATCCTTCCACAAAGACATAAACGAGCCATGGATATGTTCCCTATTTTGATTCCTTGCTGATGGGATGAATCTCACCATACCTTGGACTTAACATTTTGGGTAGAGGTGCAGCAAAAAGAAAAACTCAGACTGAATCTTGGGACTTAATGGTCACTCTAGATTTATGTGAATCACCTAAATGAAAGTGGCCTGATTTTCAAAAGTGTGCTGAACCTGCTGCTCTCACAGGCTTTCACATTCATCCTTGAGAATGAATAAACTTGTTCTAGGTGCCTAAATATTGTTTTGGGTGCCTAACTTTAGTCACCCAGCTTTGAAATTGTTGGTTTAGTGGATCACCCACATGGTAAAATAAAACAATCTTTTTTATTCATTCATCAAGTAGCTGAAAATGCCAGTTGGGAGTTCATCCACCTTATTTCTAATCAGGTAACTAGATTCCAAGTTTCCGTATCCTTGGAGGCATTATAAACTCTCTATCCTTCAAGACCCATGCATATGCCACTAGCTTGTAAAGGATGTGATGAAGACTCAAAAAATCTATGTAGGTGATAAAAGAGCACACTAACAATCTTGCAGTTATGCTGAAATAGTCTTTTTAGTATATACAGTACAGATCTTTAAATAACCCATTTTTATAATTTAGTATAATTCATGTCAATGATGCATAGGAATAAACAGTAAGATAACACCAAAGATAAATGTTTCCATTTCCTGAGCAAGATATTCTATTTCATAGTGAAGTAGCATTCATTCTACCCCACTATTTTGCTGCTGTTGTAGCACTTGGTCTCCTTCACTCCCCCACTCCCTCTCCCTTTATTTTATGTCATCCTCATTTAGGCCCCAATCCTGCAGGCTCATACATGTGAGTGAGCACCCTTCACCTTCATGGAAACTCAGTGACTTCACTGGAACTCATTGTGTGCAAAGGGCTATGCCTGTGAGTATGACCGGGTAGGGCAGGGGCCTTTTCAAGCAGGGACTGTGAAATTAATATGTTATATTGAGCACCTAACAATTTGGGGTACTGTAAACATGAAAAGTATTAGTATTAACATAGCAACAGTGTAGGTTAATTTTGATTTAGTTGTTTCCCAGTTGACCATTATGCCTATGTAACATGAACAGCTGGGGAATGATCTTTTCCTCAGGCACAACCCTCATTGACATGAGTAAGTACAGTGGGATGATATCCTTGGGTTGTGTAACAACATTAGAAGACTAGAGGGGAACGGAGCACAAAAGGGTAAATCATCATATACTGCTAATAATTGCAAAGTATGAAGGATTTGTTTGGCTACATAGATACATAGTTTATTATAGAAAAATATTCTGGTTTCCATTGTAACTTGCTAACTTTTCTATTTTTCTTCTTTTCCTTCAGCTGAATTTTGAAAATAAAATTCAAATGCTCAAGCATGGAAATTCAAATGGTATTTGTCAGAATAAATGGATTAGTTTCAAATTGAACAACTTATGCACCTTACATAAGGAATTGTTATAGCACTGTATCTGTCTATTATACTTTGCATGCTAATTTTAAAATGTTTTTAAAAAGTGATTATTAAAGCAGATGTTCCAGCATAATAAATGTATATATTAATGAATTTTAAAAATAATATTCCTATTCAGAAATTAAAACACATTTAATATATAACTTACTTTTCAGTAAAATGAGCAGAGTAGAGGCTACAATCCAGATTTATGAATTGAAAATGTGCTTCTGTTCTGATGCCACATAATTATTTTTAGAACCAGAGATGGAATGTGTTATTCAAAATAACCTTATCAGTTTCACAAAGATGGTTTTACAAGGCATATGTAAGTAGATATGCTACTTTGAATCCATTTCTTCAATGGTAAGAATTGATCATGTTCAGCAATTGAGCTGTTATTTCACTAAAAAAAAATTGGTGACTATTAAATGTTCATTGCTTTAAATTATAGATTGGTTGGATAAGTTCAGAAACTTCTGAGTATTGTAAAATGTATTTCTTCAGCCTTTTAAAATATATTTAATGAATGTAAATGATCTCAAAATGTGGTTGGCATAATTTGTGCCTTAACATTTACAAACATAAGAACAGACATACTGAGTCAGACCAAAGGTCCATCTAGCCCAGTATCCTGTCTTCCAACAGGGGCCAATTCTAGGTGCTTCAGAGGGAATGAATAGAACAGGTAATGACCAACTGATTCATCCCCCATTCCCAGCTTCTGGCAAACAGAGACTAGGGACACCATCACTGTCCATCCTGGCTAATAGCTGTTGATGGATCTATCCTCCATGAATTTATCTAGTTCTTTTTTAAACCTCGTTATAGTCTTGGCCTTCACAACATCCCCTGGCAAAGAGTTCCACAGGCTGACTGTGTGTTGTGTGAAGAAATACTTCCTTCAGTTTGTCTTAAACCTGCTGCCTGTTAATTTCATTTGGTGACCCCTAGTTCTTGTGTTATGAGAAGGAGTAAATAACACTACTTTATTTAGTTTCCCCACACCAGTCTGATTTAATAGACCTCAATCATATTCCCCTTTAGTCATCTTTTTTCCAAGCTGAAAAGGCCCAGTTTCATTAATCTCTCCTCATATGGATTCTGTTCCATACCTCTTGTCATTTTTGTTGCTCTTTTCTGTACCTTTTCCAATTCCAATATACCTTTTTTTGAGATGGGGCGACCAGATCTGCACACAGTGTTCAAGATGTGGGTGTACTATGGATTTATGTAGAGACAATATGATATTTTCTCTCTTGGTAACTATCCGTTTCCTAATAATTCCCAGAATGTTGTTAGCTTTATTGACTGCCGTTGCACATTGAGTGGATGTTTTCAAAGAACTATCCTGAATATCCACAATGTGCATTACTCTGCATTTATCAACATTGAACTTCATCTGCCATTTTGTTGCCCAGTCACCCAGTGTTGTTAGATACCTTTGTAACTCTTCACAGTCTGCTTTGGACTTAGCTATCTTGAGTAGCTTTGTATCATCTGCAAATTTTGCTCCCTCACTCTTTACTCCTTTTTCCAGATCATTTATGAATATGTAGAACAGTACTGTTCCCAGTACAGGCTATTTACCTGTCTCCATTCTGAAAACTGACCATTTATTCCTACGCTTTATTTCCTATCTCTTAACCAGTTACCAATCCACGAGAGGACCTTCTCTCTTATCCATGGCAACATACTTCGTTTAAGAGCCTTTGGTGAGGGACCTTGTCAAAGGCGTTCTGAAGATCTAAGTACACTGTATCCACTGGATCACCCTTGTCCACATGCTTGTTGACCCCATCAAAGAATTCTAATAGATTGGTGAAGCATGATTTCCCTTTACAAAAACCAGGTTGACCCTTCCCCAACAAATTGTGTTCATCTATGTGCCTGATAATTCTGTTCTTTACTATAGTTACAACAAATTTTCCCAGTACTGAAGTTAAGCATACTGGCCTGTAACTGCCGGGATTGCCTCTGGAGTCTTTTAAAAAAGTTGGCGTCACGTTAGCTATCCTTCAGTTGTCTAGTACAAAAGTGGATATGAATGATAGGTTACATTCCATGGTTAGTAATTCTACAATTTCACGTGTGAGTTCCTTCAGAACTTTTTGGGTGAATGCCATCTCATCCTTTCTTTTATCTAGAGATGTCTGAAACTTATCCAGAAAATTTTGAATATCACAAAAATTTGGATATTAATTGATGTCTCTAAGTAATGGTGAAGCAATTACCTCTTAGCCAACAGAATACCGTTCACTAAATGTCCTTTGAAAGAATGCAAGATGGGCTGTCTCTGTGGGAGCAGGGATAGCATGGTGGGTGGTGTCATAGCTCTACACTTCCCTGCCCTCTTCAAGGTAATTTTGTCCAGATTATCCTTTCCCCCCATCTGATGCCCCTGTACAGTTCCAGGCACAATTTGCCCCTGACCAGGCCTGATCTTGCAGATCTGACCTAACAAATGTCCACTGATTTCATGAGGTGTTTTACCTGAACAAAGGCTGCAGCATTGGGGTTTATACATACAAGATCTCCAAGTTCCAGTTGCTGTGAAAAATCTCACCTTAGATTTATGTTAACTCTCAGCTATGTTGTGGCACTGGTATCACTACTTCATTTAATACTAAATGAATAAAAAACCCACATACTTACTGAACTGGAGAAATAACTGAAAGTGTGCCAGCACTATCAATAGAAAAAAACCTAGAATAGGAATAAAAGTAAATCTATTGTTCTCCGAAAGAGGGGGTAGCAATCTAATGGTATTATAATGAGGCTGGTTTGTTTGTTTGTTTTTTGTTCCCCCCAAAGCTTACATAATAATTTGGAGAAACAAATGTATGAGAATCCCACAGTGTGTTTTCATACAATTTCTCATTAGCTGCTGCTGGGAATATTCTCTTAGTAGCAACAGAATTTTGTCCTTAACTCTGTGGGTTTGTTTTTGTTTTTTTAATGGCATGCATTGTCAATTTGTTCACTGGATAACACTTAAAATACAAGTAGTTTGGGGTTTCTTCATAGGTAAACATAATTCAAGAGAAAACTGAAATAAATAACTCCAAAACAATTCCCCCATGGAGCTTTTATTCCATTAAATTATTAATATAGAAGCATTTTATTATTTACAAACCAATAAAAATGGCTCCTTTCTAATTCTGAAATCTAATAAATCTATTTGATAACATTTATCACAATTCTTAGTTTCAGATTTAACATAAACACTCAGCTTCCTTCACAATATCCTTCAAATATTACTTTCCAGCAAACCCGTTGATCACCACTTTTGCTGATTTAACTGGGAATTGGTCCTGCTTCGAGCAGGGGGTTGGACTAGATGACCTTCTGGGGTCCCTTCCAACCCTGATATTCTATGATTCTATGAGGAGGGCTTGTCATTCCCATAAAAGTAGAAGCAGGGCTCTTAACGGCTTTGCTCATAGGATTTGATGTAACTTGCAGTAATGAAGAATGTTACTGAAAAGTAATTAAAGAGTTCCTGTCTAATAATAGATACGTCACACTATGTGGAGAAAATATAATCAGATAACATTGCCATCATTTTGCAGCTAAATTAATCAGATAACTATAGCCATCATTTCTGCAGGTTACTTAAGCTTTCTTTTATTGAAGTTTGTGTATGTGTATAAAATATATAATTCTTTCTCTGTGTACCTTTTCATCTAGCTTCATCAACCTATTAAAATGCTTTTAAAAGTATAAATTATTCATTTACTAAGAACACCTTTGGAAAATTAATCCCAAAATCTTCAGTGTCATCTTTCCAACAATAGTTGTAAGTCAGAGCTGTGTAATGTGAGCTTGACCTCTACTGTGGTTCTCACCTTCATGATTCAAAGAGAAGTGTTGCCCTAAGACACTTGAAATCTGACACAACACAAATAAGTTAAGGTTTCAAAGAGTCTGGAGATCTGATTTGTTCCCAATAAATATTGTATCAAGTAAAGCAGTTAATGAACAATTATATGCACTATGACATATACTTTTTTTGACTTGCTGTAGTCTGTGAATTCTTATTAAATAAACCAAGTGCATAACATGAAATTGAATGTCCCCAGCACTGGTAATTTATCATCCCCCAGGGAGTAACTAGTCATTTCCTGGCTGGGTCTTCTCACATTAAGTGGAAAGAGCCTTCTATATCAAAGCTTTCCTGCTTGTCACTTGCAATAAAATTGGTGACCAGCTGTGACTCTAAAAATGTGTTTAGGCCTCGGTGAAAATGGTAAAACTTCTCCAAAATAATCAGTGCATGGTTTTGGTTTTTGGTTTTTGTGTTTTTTTGGCCAGTTCATTTCACATGATTTTAACCCTCTGAAATTACAATTTTTGATGACGTTTTTGAAAACTGAACTTCTTTTGCAATAAAGATGTAAACCTTCAGTGCCTTTTATTGCAAAATGTCATAAGCACATATTTTTAAAAAGGTACTGGAAAAGGAAATATAACACAAGATCTTCTTGGTTCATTGGATTAAGAAATGGGCTGGGTGGCCTGAAATCCTTAGTTCTAATCCCACCTCTCTGTGCTGACTTGGCCTAATAATACTGTACAGCCACTATATAGTGAAGAAGTAGGTATAATATTCCTACATGTGGGGGGAAACTGAGGTGTAGATTTTCACAAGGCCCCAAAGCAGGCCATACTACTGAGTTGTGAATTCAATCCCATGTCCTCCTTCATAACTCTTTTTAAACCACATCTGCTGTGATGCCCACAAATCACGTTACAATGAGACATAGTTGACATGCTGACTCTGCTTCTTAATAAACTAATCAAGATTGTTCCACTATTTACTTTGCCCTCCTGCTTAGCTGTTTACTTGGAGAGACTACTGACCAACTACAGCTAATATTGGAAAGAGCTGTGAAAAGAAGCAGAATCAATGGTGATAAAACCAAAGCTTTTCATGCCTCCTATGAAATGAAAACTAATGACCTATCAGCGCTGCATGTAGATGGCAATGACATTGAATGGGTAAATAGTTTTATTTCTCTGGGCAGTCAGTTGACAGCTGGAGGTTCTATAACCAAAGAAGTCATACATCAGATCTGTCTTGCATCAATGTTATTTCAGCATCTTCAAAGGCCTCTCTTTGAGTGGCAGGATGTCTGTGTGAAATCCTGTTAGTGATGGCAAGCCCATTCTATGGAGCAGAAACATGACTGGTAAAAACAACTGAAGAGAGGAAACTAAACCGTTTTCAGAATCAAAATTAGTGCTTTTTTAACATTTGTTGCGTTGATTGTCACAAATGAAGAGATACTTAGATGACCCTGGCAAGTTGCAGTGTTTCAGCCCTGAAGAACAAGATGACTGCCATGGTAGTGTCCAGTATGCAGAAAAAGATAAGCTTTTGCAGAACATTTATATTGCTGATGTTGATGGAAGTAGAGCACAAAGCCAACCACAAAGGAGGTCAGAAGATGCAATTCTGAGGAATTTAACAAACCTGAATCTCCCATTCTGATTCTTGCTGAAGAAAGAACTCTGCAAGGGATTGTTCAAGATGGAAGTCAATTCCAGGCGACATCATAAGTCATGTGAATCTGCTGCTGCTGTGCTGCCACTGCCTGCCCAGCTCCATCCAACTATTTGTTTTATCCACCGGTCCTGTGATATGTCTAGATTATAAGGTAATTGAGGGAGGAGCAGTCTGTTTTCAATGTGTGTATGGTGTCTAACACAATTTTCCCCAATCAGTGCTTCTAATGTAAATAATAAATAATAGTAATAATGGTTAAGGCTACAGTTTAGTCACGGAAGTCACAGAAACTGACTTCCAGTGACTTCAGCTTGTGGTGGTCAGGAGCTGCAGGGTCCCTCACAGCCTGTGGGGGCCAGGGGCTGAGAGGAACACCTGCTCCCTCTGGTGGCCCCCAGAGCTCCAAGCTGCTTCAGGCAGTGGGGGAACCCCAAGCTGTGGCCAGTGGGGGCCCCCAGAGCTGCCAGTGGCAGGGGAATCCCCAAGCTCCCACCTGCCATGGGTGGCGGGGAACCCCGCAGCTCCCACCTGCTACAGGTGGCAGAATACCCCGCATCTCCTGGCTGCCATGGGCAGTGGGGGAACCCACAAGGTCCTGGTCACCATGGGCAGTGGGGGCCCCCGGAACTGCTTGTGGTGGGGAACCCCCATGTTCCCACTTGCCATGGACGCCTGCAGCTGCAGACTGACATGAGAGGCAGGGGCACCCCACAGCTCCTGGCCCCCAAGGGCAGCAAGGACCCCTGGAGCTGCAGGTGGCAGGCATACCCCACAGCCCCCAGCTGCTGCAGGCGGTTCCAAGCTTCTGTGCAGCTGCCCTGCTTCAGGCAGTATGGGGACCTGCAGATCCCCATTTTGTTATGGATATTTTGAGCAAAAGTCACAGGTCATGGCTTCCGTGAATTTTTCTTTTTTGCCCATGACTCTTCTTCAAATATCCGTGACAAAATCTTAGCCTTAATAATAGTAATGTTAAGTCAGTGTCAGAATCAAGGTCTCCTGATTCCCATTCATAGGTCTTATCTACTAGACCACAGTGCCTCCTACTCACATGTGGCTGTGGACATCTTAAAATGCATATATTTTCATATTTTAGTATTTGGGGAATTGTTCCAATTTACTGAAAGTGTAACAAACTCAAAACATATATGGCAAATTTTATCTCCCCCTCCATTCCTTGTACCCCCAAAAAATAAGGAGACCAGAATGAGTTGATACTAGGCACATGTAACATATAAGTAAGAAGGACTTGTATAAATATGAAAGTATGGTTCTACTCTGAAAATTGACACTGTTAAATGGCAAATGGTATATATTGAAGGTCTCATGAAGCAGTAGTAAATCATCACTAGACTTTCTAAAAAGTATATATGATTTTCTAACACAAATGGTATAGCATCCAACAGAAGGAAACTCTCTTTTTTACCTCATGAGGAAAAACAAAATAATCACTCATGGGAGAGGAAGTTAATGGCTTCCCAGGTACCAGTAATCATGACCTTATTACACTCAATATAGGCAAACAGAAGATTTTCCCAACTAGTAATATATAAATATATTACTTACTGCTTCAGAAGGGCTAATTTCTCAAAATTTTGAGCAAAAATGACCAGGTGGAAAATTTAAACAGAAAAATGTGAATGAAAATTGGGAATTCTTTAAGAAGAGTTTATTAGATGTCAAAATGCTATAATTCCACAATCACCAAAGAGAATATCTTTAGCTAAAAGCCCACCCTGGACCAGTGGTGAAGTAAAGGCAGCAATTAGAAATAAGATAGCAACATATAACAGATAGAAAAAGGTGGAAATAGATAGCAATCCTAAATTAGAATTTATGAAATGCGGAAAACTGATAAGGGAAGGAAAAGACATCAGGAAAAACTCCATAGCTGGCATATCCCTTGAGTAGATTCTTTGTGGCATTACCTGGATGGCATATTTTGTGCTGCATGATTGTATTTCAACTCTGACTTGGAGGGTTCATGCTATACACTCTGCTTTTCAATAGTAGGAAAGCTGATGGCTACTATTTCAATACAAAAGTTACCATCAGTCTGCTATATAATGTGCTTAAGGTATCGGTGTCTCTTCAGTGTACTGAACAGCCTGATCCCCAGCAAGCTGATGAGTAACAGGATATTTGTTGAGCTGCTGACTGGCCAGAAATGCACCAAGGCACTGCATTCACATGGTATAACCTCACAGAGCCATATTCAGGTATCAGATAGCATTAAATAAGTGTCTGAACATGTGCTGAGGAGTTGGAATGGCACTGAGGTTCAATATATCTGGATTTATAATAATCAGCCAGAGTTGCTAGGCCTTTCTGAGGCTCTGGATCAGGTACCTGCTGGCTCATTATTTGTCCAATGTGGCCTTATAACCTTCCTTTTTGGTAATATCTATGCTTCTCATTCAAGGATCAGATTTTTTTCCCCCTTGCTTTATTATTTTCCTTCCTTCTGCCTGTATAAAAAGGGAAGAGATGAGTTATTTCTTCCTTGTGCCAATTGGTGGTGGCCACATTCATATTAATCTAAGAATAAGAACCATATAATAGGTTTGGATCTTCTTGTCTCTCATCAGTGAACTTCAGTGACTGTGCAAATTGCACCCAAATGCCTTCAACTTTGTGGCACTCCTTGAAAAAAGGTAATTACGGGCACTCTTCAGGTGACCTCCAACTGCTGCTACTGAGCTAAGCACTCTAGTGCAGCAGGACTCTTCTTTTCATAATCATATTAGTCTTTCAGCCCTTATGAGGAGGACTGCTTCTCTGGCCAGCTAGCCTATATAATTGTGATTACCAATTAGAATGAATTTCAAACTAGATTTTGTTGATAAAATGATTCCTGTTGTGACTGGTTCTTATGCCTATGTGACTGTTTTATTGCTATAGAGTTAAACTGTCAAGTACTTGGATTTGTTTAATTTATCACTGAGGTGGCAATGTTTTCTTTTATTGTTCCTCTCCCCGAGATGGAGAGAACTGCTTATGGTACTGACCTCCTTTGTGAAATCCTTTGAGATCTACAGATGAAAAGCGTTGTGTAAGAGTTAGGTAATAATCATTATATTACTCTTTTTAAGGTTTTGACGTAAAGCATTGTCCTGCATTCTGTTGGGAGACAGCCTTTTTTTCCGATTTCACCCTTTTCTTCTCAGAGTATATTGTTCCTGCAACAGGTCACTTTGTTCAAAAGAAGACTGTTCAATACTAATACCAAATGAAATCACTGACTCGATATCGCTCTTCCTCAGGAGTGAATCAAGTTTCTCTCTCTCATAAGGAATGAGCTGGTGGTTATAGGACATATGTTTCAACATATGCTGAGGGATTTGGGGACCATAGCTTTAGCTATGTTTTTAAAGTTTGGATTATATCATGTCTCAGCCTTCCTTACTTTGAAAAAACTATAACATAGGACATAGGAACATCGGAATTGCTATACTGGATCAGATCTATGGCCTATCTAGTCCAGTATCCTTTCTCAGACAGTGACTAGCACCAGTTACCTCAAAGAAAGGTGAACTCCCCCACACACAGTTAAACTGGATATATAATTCAGGATGTAGTGATATGTACTTGCAATATATTATTAAGATGCTAGATTTAATTATATTGTAATAGATTTCCAGACACTTTTTGGTGGTTGTAAACACAGGAGACAAAGCTGGAATGCAAGCTTTGTGGAACTCTGCTTGTTTATCTGAAGTTGTTCCTAGCCTCCTGTTTAACATGAACTGTCATTGCTTATGTCATCTTACCAAGAGCTTCCTGCCCTGTGCACTCCATACTCAGTGCTCAGCCACACAGTCAGCTGTTACACATTACTGAGCACAGGGACTGCTCCCTAAAAAAAAAAAAGAGTGAAATGGATGTGGGACCATAGCCTTCTCACTTCTCTATAATAGCCAACAAGTTCTCAAAGGGTGGCATAGCATCATCTTCCAAAAAACTGGATCATTAAATGCTAAGAAGCCTTACAGGTATCCCCCCTTTTTTTTTCTTTTCATCATACATTGTTCATGGTGTTCATAATTCACTTTGAGAATGCATTTATTAACATACATCACTTTTGCAGTGAACACAAAATCTAAGGGCAAATTGAAAAGGATTTTTCCATTTTCTCTTTTAAATGGGCATCTCAAGTAGGTAACTGAAATTTAACAAGATCGTTACCTTTTGTTAAATGCATGTTAATTTAAAAAACAAACAATTGATTCTTAAATGAGCATTTACATTTGGTTAGCACCCTCAAACATATCAATTTGGTCAATTACACTAATAGTTATGGTACTGACCCAGCTCAGCATAGTCTATGCTGCTGCTAGCTCATAGTATTAGTGTGATCTTTCTGAACCTGGCAGCCTGAGGAATGAAGTGAGGGGAGACAATTATAACCATCCCCTTCTTTCATTGGAATTACTCATTCTACCCAGAATTTAACGCTGCACTTAGCTGTGCAAACTTCCATTAATTGGACTGGAAGCTGTGGAGTAATTATCACTTTTGAAAATCAAGTCCATCATTTGGCACTTAAATAAAGGGCTTCCTAGCCTAATTTTAGACACACATATTTTAAGCCCCTGTCCTGCGGAGCTTACAATCGAAGTTATGTACAGACTGACAGGACACAGAAGGAAGGATGGAGGAACAAACAAAATGAGATTGTGAGCAAGATTATTTTGACCACAATGCAGCATGCTGAGAGGCACCATGATCTGATGATTTGAGCATGGGACTGGACATTAGGAAATCTGTTTGCTATTCCTGGACGTGCCATTGTTTTGTGGTGTGACTTTGGGAAAGTCACTTAACCTCACTGAACCTCAATTTCCCCAAATGTAAATGCCAAATTTGTGTTCTAAGTTCATTGATATCTTAATGAAAAGGAAACTGACAAATAATTGGTTCTATTAAAATCTCTACCTGTTTTTTCCTATTGTCTAGATATTAATAGACACAATCTGAGGAGAAATTTTATTGCACAGTATTTGTGATGTGGTCATTTGCTTGAGTGTGCAAAAAATGTTTAACCTGAAAAATCATCACACGCTTCCTTCTATCTCCAAAAGTTCCTTGTTAATCCTCTGAACACTTTTGATTACAAGGGCACTGATCCTATGGAAACGTGCTGTGAGACACATATTTTACTTTTACAACCCACCTATAAAAACAAGGAAAAATGAACTGGGTCCAAACTGGGCCCTTGCATCTGAACAGCTACAAAGTTAGAGGAAGTTCAGATCAGGGTTGAATCAATATGTGAACAACATAGCTCAGGCCCATGTCTGTAATGGGCTGGGTTAGAACACGTTTCTGAACACCCGCAAGCTTGGGATAAGTTCAGATCTGAACTGAGGGCTCATCCCTAGTGAAAAGCCATAGAATTTTCAAACAAATCCAAAATCTGAAACTGGACAATTTCACTGCACACAGGGGTGAAAGACACTTTTAAAACTGATGCCATTTTAATGAAACTAAACAATTGTCATACAGAGCAGCCTCTCATTGATCTGTATGTTTAATAAAACTAAATGTTAAGAAAACTAATGTACCATGCTGATGTTTTAGGAATTTCATTAACGTATTTGAAAGACTGTCATAACTCACTCACCTATGCTGAGTTTATGATCCTTGGGTTTTCTCCAGCTCATAAAACCAATTGCTTAACACAATGCAGTGACTGATAGCAGCAGAGATGACACTTCATGAAACAAGGTGACTCATTTCTTTTTCCCCACAAGGTTCGTAGGACAATGCAGAGATATTAAAAATAAAATTGGGATTAAGAATCTGTCAAAATATTATTCTACCAGAGTGAAAACTTAATTATAAATCACCAATCTTTATTGTTGACAACCACTGTTTAACACAAACTGTGAAATAACCCTAATTTATGCAATCATAATTAATTAACCCAATTTTTGCACTTAAATGCAAAAAACCTCACTAAAATACCTCCATTACAATAAGTAGCGTTGCTCTCTGTCTCCATACTACTACTACTTTGGGTTTGGTTTCGGTCTTCACCCAAGAATCTCAAATTGACAAAACATTAGTAATTTTGCCTCACAACCCCCCCTCAGCTGAAAGTTAAGTATTAACGTATGTATTCGTTGGGGTTGTGTAGACTACATTCGTTCTTCTTATAATTTTTGAGAATAGGAATGGGTAAATTACAAATGCCTTAATAATGACACTGAGATTCTTGGTCATGTGAGGGAAACCAGGTTACATATTATATGACTTTCAATTACTGGTAGGCTAGAAGGAACTCTAGGCCATTTTTTATACATTCAAAATGTACAAAATGTATTGTTGTTAAGGTCATAAGTGAAATCTGAAACCTAATTGCAAACCTGGGGAAAATTACTTTGGATTGCTATTAGACATAGTTTCAGAAATGATTCTTCCTTCTCAATATCTCCAAGATCCATCCTTTTATTTCCATCCCCAGAGCCTAATCTCCTGGTCAGCCCCTCATTGTCTCCCAATTCAACTATTGCAACATCCTTCTCTCTGACCTCCCAAACACATTGCCTCCTTTCATCCAGACAAAATGTAACCACTAAGATCACCTTCCCTGCCTGTCACATCACTCCCCTCTTTGAATCCTTCAATAGGCTTCCCATTTCCTATCACATCAAATTTAATCTGCTGGTCACCTTCATCAAAGTTGTCTATATCTGCCCGTATCTGTGCTTACTTGCTGAGGTTCAGGTCCCCCTTCCACCCAGTTCCACTGACATTCCCACACTTGTCCAGAGTCTGTACATCTCTCAATCACTTCTGTGCCTTCTTTCACATATCACCCTATGCATTGATTTTCCTCCCTGAGCTCATCTGCAAGGCCCTTGCCCTTTCCACATTTAATTTCCTCTTAAAAACCTACTTCTGTCATGCTGCCTATAGTGAATCGTATTAATTTGTACAGAAAATCCCTTTCTTCTTTGCATTCTCTGACATCTGTTAGGTGCTTTCCAGAAAAAACATATTTTGGACATTACTGCAAAGAAATAATAGATTATTATAATCACCTCTGTTCTCCAACAACTCCAGTCCCCAGCAATGTGACCTATCCACTGGACCCCTATGCCTCCTATTGCAAGATTTTATTTTCAAATATCTCTGTGGTCTTCCTCCAGCCTATTTCACAGGTTTTATCAGTCTTCTAGCTCCCTATTGCCTCCACACCTCTAGCACTGACTTACCTTCACACAGTCTCGATATTTCTGGTGCATGAGGGTCTCCTGTGCAGACCCTCTCATCTTGAACAACCTTCCTGTATTCCTCTATCTTGCTGACTCTTCATGCATTTCTGAATCTCCTCTGAAAGCACATTTCATTCACCCCTTCCTATACCTCTTAATTTCAATCTCAGTCTTCTATTATGTGTTTATTATTATTTTAACTTTTAGCTATACTATTTGCCAGAAGCTGGGAATAGGCAACAGGGGATGGATTACTTGGTGATTACCTGTCCTATTCATTACCTCTGGGGCACCTGGCATCGTCCACTGTTGGAAGACAGGATACTGGGCTAGATGGACCTTTGGTCTGACCTAGTATGGTTGTTCTTATGTCCTTATGTTCTTAATTAGCACTGCAAAGTGATCTAGGCTTATTGTCTTTGAAAGACACTATGCAGAATAATATTTTGTATTGCTGTCATGGTGTGTATGTTTTTTGCCCTTCTGGAGTCTGTCTGGATCTCTGTACTTTACCAGTTAATAAAACAACCCTTTACCAGAGGCTGTCATGACTAAGTTGTGGAGAAGCCTACATTTTACCATTTTTATATTCATATTGTACTGAAACTTTCTCACTTCCTCAATAATCTGTCACCCTCCCTCTATCCTTATCTCTTATATATTGTATATTGTGACTAAAGGAAGACCTTGGTTAGACATTGTTCAAAGACTCCAAGCCAAGTGATATTCCCCTTCTGCATAGAGTTGGATAATGTTGGATATTAATATTTAGCACCTCTGTTAGAGCCAAATTTCCTCCTATTCAGAATTCACAAGTTGTGGAAATATTTTAGATTCTCCAGATATGTAATGCTTCAAAATTGGATGACATTGTAAATCAGTTGTGGAGTGAGCTCATATCGCATTAAGTTTTATTGCTTAGGTTTGCTCATGAATCTTAAGCAGGGATGATACCATGGTCTCTATCCTATTTTCCAAGTAATTAATTCTGTTTTAGTCTCTTAATAATGGTTAATAATCTTTGAATCCATAAATCTGCAGGATGACACAGTATATTATGTTTAGGGAAATGCAGAAGCAGGAAACAGGGGAGTTTTGCAAGGGAGTTAAGAGAGGGACTGTTAGAGCCAGATACACCTAACAAACATATTCAAATATTAGGCCAATAAACATCCCATCCCTTCTCCAGAAACAACAACATCAACAACAAAGGGCAAGCAAACAAAAACAAATCCCTGGAAGAGTAAACATAATGCATGCAGAAGTCCAGCAGCAGAGTGGGGGCTATCCATTTTATTGTGCTGAAAGCATCATGTATGATTACTTGCCTTGTGGACAGGTGATGTACGTGTGCATTCAGTGCAAGCAACTCATAGCCCTTGGAGTCCGAATATGAGTTCTTGAGATGTGGCTGAATTGGAGGTGCTATGGAAGACAGAGAGATACATAGACAAAACTTTCAGGGACACAGAAGAGCAGTTCCACCCCCAGTCTGACAGCATCTGTGCTGTTGAGGGGGATGAAAGTTTTGGGGAAGGAGAACATCAAGCTGGAGCAAAGAGAAACAATCCCATAATTGAGATCCACATTCCAGATGATGTCATTGTATCCTCTTGCACTGAGGATACTCCTTTGGGGGGAGAAACTCCAGTTATTAGGAAAAAGACAGGTAATAGTAGTGGGTGTTTGATTATTAGAAATATAGATAATTGGCTTTGTAATGACCAAGAGAACCACATGGTGAGTTGCCTACCAGGTGCAAAGGTTGAGGACCTCTCAAGACCTCTAGATAGACTTCAGTGCAGTGCTGGGGAGGAGCCAGTGGTCATTGTACATATAAGTACCAGTGCAATAGGGAAAGGTAGGAGAGAGGTCCTTGAGGCCAAATTTAGGCTAATATGAGTGCTTCTGTAGTAGCACCCTCTGAAATGCTTCCAGTTCCACTCACAGGGCCAATTCAACAGGGAGAACTGCAGGGTTACAATGAGAGGGTGAGGCAATGGTGTTGGTAGGAAGGATTTAGGTTTATTACAAACTGGGAAAACTTTTGGATGAGCTCCACCTAAAGCAAAATGGAACCAGATTTCTAGCACGTAAAATTAAAAAGTTCATAGGGGACATTTTAAACTAAGGCCTGGTGGAAAGCTGACAGGTACATAGGAGCACATGGTTTTCACAGAGACATCCCTTAGGGGAGGATTTATTAAATGGAATATTTTACATCATAGTAAAAAGGAGAGGATAGAGGCTGATAAAGTATACATAGGAACTGAAGAGAAAATGGCCAAATAAAAGGAGTTACATAGAATCATAGAATCATAGAATATCAGGGTTGGAAGGGACCCCAGAAGGTCATCTAGTCCAACCCCCTGCTCGAAGCAGGACCAATTCCCAGTTAAATCATCCCAGCCAGGGCTTTGTCAAGCCTGACCTTAAAAACCTCTAAGGAAGGAGATTCTACCACCTCCCTAGGTAACGCATTCCAGTGTTTCACCACCCTCTTAGTGAAAAAGTTTTTCCTAATATCCAATCTAAACCTCCCCCATTGCAACTTGAGACCATTACTCCTCGTTCTGTCAACTGCTACCATTGAGAACAGTCTAGAGCCATCCTCTTTGGAACCCCCTTTCAGGTAGTTGAAAGCAGCTATCAAATCCCCCCTCATTCTTCTCTTCTACAGACTAAACAATCCCAGCTCCCTCAGCCTCTCTTCATAAGTCATGTGCTCTAGACCCCTAATCATTTTTGTTGCCCTTCGCTGGACTCTCTCCAATTTATCCACATCCTTCTTGTAGTGTGGGGCCCAAAACTGGACACAGTACTCCAGATGAGGCCTCACCAGTGTCGAATAGAGGGGAACGATCACATCCCTCGATCTGCTCGCTATGCCCCTACTTATACATCCCAAAATGCCATTGGCCTTCTTGGCAACAAGGGCACACTGTTGACTCATATCCAGCTTCTCGTCCACTGTCACCCCAGGTCCTTTTCCGCAGAACTGCTGCCTAGCCATTCGGTCCCTAGCCTGTAGCGGTGCATTGGATTCTTCCATCCTAAGTGCAGGACCCTGCACTTATCCTTATTGAACCTCATCAGATTTCTTTTGGCCCAATCCTCCAATTTGTCTAGGTCCTTCTGTATCCTATCCCTCCCCTCCAGCGTATCTACCACTCCTCCCAGTTTAGTATCATCTGCAAATTTGCTGAGAGTGCAATCCACACCATCCTCCAGATCATTTATGAAGATATTGAACAAAACCGGCCCCAGGACCGACCCCTGGGGCACTCCACTTGACACCGGCTGCCAACTAGACATGGAGCCATTGATCACTACCCGTTGAGCCCGACAATCCAGCCAGCTTTCTACCCACCTTATAGTGCATTCATCTAGCCCATACTTCCTTAACTTGCTGACAAGAATACTGTGGGAGACCGTGTCAAAAGCTTTGCTAAAGTCAAGAAACAATACATCCACTGCTTTCCCTTCATCCACAGAACCAGTAATCTCATCATAAAAGGCGATTAGATTAGTCAGGCATGACCTTCCCTTGGTGAATCCATGCTGACTGTTCCTGATCACTTTCCTCTCATGTAAGTGCTTCAGGATTGATTCTTTGAGGACCTGCTCCATGATTTTTCCAGGGACTGAGGTGAGGCTGACTGGCCTGTAGTTCCCAGGATCCTCCTTCTTCCCTTTTTTAAAGATTGGCACTACATTAGCCTTTTTCCAGTCATCCGGGACTTCCCCCGTTCGCCACGAGTTTTCAAAGATAATGGCCAAGGGCTCTGCAATCACAGCCGCCAATTCCTTCAGCACTCTCGGATGTAACTCGTCCGGCCCCATGGACTTGTGCACGTCCAGCTTTTCTAAATAGTCCCTAACCACCTCTATCTCCACAGAGGGCTGGCCATCTCTTCCCCATTCTGTGATGCCCAGCGCAGCAGTCTGGGAGCTGACCTTGTTAGTGAAAACAGAGGCAAAAAAAGCATTGAGTACATTAGCTTTTTCCACATCCTCTGTCACTAGGTTGCCTCCCTCATTCAGTAAGGGGCCCACACTTTCCTTGGCTTTCTTCTTGTTGCCAACATACCTGAAGAAACCCTTCTTGTTACTCTTGACATCTCTTGCTAGCTGCAGCTCCAGGTGCGATTTGGCCCTCCTGATATCTTTCCTACATGCCCGAGCAATATTTTTATACTCTTCCCTGGTCATATGTCCAACCTTCCACTTCTTGTAAGCTTCTTTTTTATGTTTAAGATCCGCTAGGATTTCACCATTAAGCCAAGCTGGTCGCTTGCCATGTTTACTATTCTTTCGACTCATCGGGATGGTTTGTCCCTGTAACCTCAACAGGGATTCCTTGAAATACAGCCAGCTCTCCTGGACTCCCTTCCCCTTCATGTTAGTCCCCCAGGGGATCCTGGCCATCTGTTCCCTGAGGGAGTCGAAGTCTGCTTTCCTGAAGTCCAGGGTCCGTATCCTGCTGCTTACCTTTCTTCCCTGTGTCAGGATCCTGAACTCAACCAACTCATGGTCACTGCCTCCCAGATTCCCATCCACTTTTGCTTCCCCCACTAATTCTACCCGGTTTGTGAGCAGCAGGTCAAGAAAAGCGCCCCCCCTAGTTGGCTCCCCTAGCACTTGCGCCAGGAAATTGTCCCCTACGCTTTCCAAAAACTTCCTGGATTGTCTATGCACCGCTGTATTGCTCTCCCAGCAGATATCAGGAAAATTAAAGTCACCCATGAGAATCAGGGCATGCGATCTAGTAGCTTCCGTGAGTTGCCGGAAGAAAGCCTCATCCACCTCATCCCCCTGGTCCGGTGGTCTATAGCAGACTCCCACCACTACATCACTCTTGTTGCACACACTTCTAAACTTAATCCAGAGACACTCAGGTTTTACCACAGTTTCGTACCGGAGCTCTGAGCAGTCATACTGCTCCCTTACATACAGTGCTACTCCCCCACCTTTTCTGCCCTGCCTGTCCTTCCTGAACAGTTTATAACCATCCATGACTGTACTCCAGTCATGTGAGTTATCCCACCAAGTCTCTGTTATTCCAATCACGTCATAGTTCCTTGACATCACCAGGACCTCCAGTTCTCCCTGCTTGTTTCCAAGGCTTTGTGCATTTGTATATAAGCACTTGAGATAACCTGTTGATCACCCCTCATTCCCAGTATGAGGCAGGAGCCCTCCCCTCACAGACATTCCTGCCTGTGCTTCCTCCCGGTATCCCGCTTTCCCACTTACCTCAGGGCTTTGGTCTCCTTCCCCCGGTGAACCTAGTTTAAAGCCCTCCTCACTAGGTTAGCCAGCCTGCTGGCAAAGATGCTCTTCCCTCTCTTCGTAAGATGGAGCCCGTCTCTGCCCAGCACTCCTCCTTCATGGAACACCATCCCATGGTCAAAGAATCCAAAGCCTTCTCTCCGACACCACCTGCGTAGCCATTCGTTGACTTCCACGATTCGACGGTCCCTACCCAGGCCTTTTCCTTCCACGGGGAGGATGGACGAGAACACCACTTGCGCCTCCAACTCCTTTATCCTTCTTCCCAGAGCCACGTAGTCCGCAGTGATCCGCTCAAGGTCATTCTTGGCAGTATCATTGGTGCCCACGTGGAGAAGCAGGAAGGGGTAGCAATCCGAGGGCTTGATGAGTCTCGGCAGTCTCTCCGTCACATCGCGAATCTTAGCCCCTGGCAAGCAGCAGACTTCTCGGTTTTCCCGGTCAGGGCGGCAGATAGATGACTCAGTCCCCCGGAGGAGAGAGTCCCCGACCACCACCACCCGCCTTCTCCTCTTGGGAGTGGTGGTCGTGGAACCCCCAACCTCAGGACATCGCATCTCATGCCTTCCAACCAGCGGAGTCTCCTTCTGCTTTCTCCCCCCAGACATATCATCTGGTCCACTCTCCGCAATGGTACCTGTGGAGAGAACATGAAAGCGGTTGGTTACCTGTGTCTGTGTTACTGGAACCCGGACATTCCGCTTACCTCTTCTGGAGGTCACATGTTGCCAAGCTTCTTCACTGGCCTCTTGGCTCCTCTGTGCAACCTGCTCTATATCTTTAGAGCTTTGTGCCCCTAGAAGCCTATCCTGTGTTTTGTCCAGAAAATCCTCAGTTTCTCGTATGCAACGCAGGGTCGTTATCTGTTGTTCCAGACCTTCAATCTTCTCTTCCAATATGGAGACCAGCTTGCACTTTGTACAGACAAAGCCGCTTCTGTCCTGTGGAAGAAAGACAAACATCATATTAAACAAACATCATATTAAAGCAGAGAAATAAATATTGACGAACTTTATAAATCTATGACAAATGCTAGAAATGTAAATACTTCGATGTGTGAACTCGAGTCCCTGATATTAAACAAGGATATTTATATAATAGGCATCACAAAAACTTGGTGGAATGAAGATAATCAATGGGACATGGTAATACCAGAATACAAAACATATAGGAATGACAGAGTAGGTCATGCTGATGGAGGAGTGGAACTATATGTGAAAGAAAGTAAAGAGTCAAATATAATAAAAATCTTAAATGAATAAAACTGTACCATAGAATCTCTATGCATGTGTGAAGGCGTGTATCAGCCCCACATTGGTGTAGTAGGGTTAATCCCCTTTCTGGGGTGAGGAGGCCACTCCCCCTCAGCTCTGCTGGGCATGCCTCAGCTGGAGACGGGATATAAAAGGCAGAAGAGCAGCTCAGTCTGGGCTGACTGCCAGCGAGGAAGGAGGTGTGCTGTTGATTCCTGGAGGAGGACCACCAGCTCTCCAGGACATGGAGGCCAGCCAGCCAGCCAGCCAGCCAGACACAGACCCCGACTCACAGGTTCAGGATGCTGTATAAAGGGGAGAGATTGTGGAGACCCTGGAGATGGAAAACTGCAGAGAATCTGGTAGGAAGTGACCCAGGGAAGCAGTCGTAGAACCGGAGGCAGCTTTGGCATGTTTTGATAGGATCCCCATCACCAACAGGGCAATGGGTTGGGACCCAGTGTAGAGGGCAGGGCCGGGTCCCCCATCTTGGCAACCGCCCATCCCGGGGTGGTGGCCCAGCTCACCAGCACTATTGACTCTGGCTGGTAGGTCACACTGCCTGATAGCAAGGGCCGTATTGCTGACTCTGGCTGCTAGCAAAGGCTGTATTGCTGAATTTGGCTGCTAGGACGCACTACCCTCATAGCAAGGGCTGTATTGCTGACTCTGAACACTAGGCCTCACTGCCCTGAAAGCAAGGGCCCTATTATTGACTCTGATCACTGGGCCACACTGCTCCGATAGCAAGGGTGGGCTCTTGACTCTGGCCACTAGGCCTTACTATCTTGATAGCAAGGGCCAGGCTACTGACTAAGGTCACAGGGCCACACAGCCCCAAGACCAGAAGCAGTCCTACAGCCTGAACTGCAGGGCTGTAATACACCTCTTCCCCGCCCCCAAAGGGTGACAGGGTGTATTAGCCGCGTAACACCATAGAAATGTCATGCTTGAATAAGAAGAGGAAAGCAGTAAGAATATACTACTAACTACCTGACCAGGATGGTGACAATGATTGTGAAATGCTCAGCGAGAACAGAGAAGCTACAAAAGCAAAAAACCCAATAATAATGGGAGCTTTTAACTATCCTTATATTGACTGAATACATGTCATCTCAGGACTGGATGCAGAGATAACATTTCTAGACACCATTAATGACTGCTTCTTGTAGCAGCTAGTCCTGGAAGCCAGAAGGGGAGAGTCAGTTCTTGATTTAGTCCAAAGTGGAGCACAGGTTCTTCTCCAACAAGAGAATATAGCTGAATCACTCAGCAACAGTGACCATAATGTAATTACATTTGATGTTCTGGGAAGGGGTAGGCGGGGGGATGGTACTAAACCCACCACAGTAGCATTTAACTTCAGAAAGGGGAACTACATATAAATGAGGAAGCTATTTAATTTTTTTAAAAGAATAATGACAAAAGTGAAATACCTGCAGGCTTCATGGAAATTATTTTAAAACACCATAATAGCTTCTCAAACTAAATGTACACCACCATAAATAAATAAATGAATAAAACAGGAAGAGTACCAGAAAATGCCACTGTGGCTAAACAACAGAATAAAAGAGGTGGTTAGAGGTAAAAATACATCGTTTAATAACTGGAAGTCAAATCCTAGTGAGGAAAACAGAAAGAAGCATAAATTCTGGCAGGTCAAGTGTAAAAGTATAGTTAGGTAGGCAAAAAAATAATTTGAAGAGCAACTAACAAAAGACACAAAATCTAACAGCATTTTTTAAAGTATATCAGAATCAGGAAACTTACCAAACAATCAGAAGGGCCAACGGATGATCAAGGTGCTATAGGAGTACTCAAAGAAGACAAGGTCATTGTGGAGAAGCTAAATGAATTCTTTTAGAGTAGCAGCCGTGTTAGTCTGTATTCTCAGAAAGAAAAGGAGTACTAGTGGCACCTTAGAGACTAACCAATTTATCTGAGCATAAGCTTTCGTGAGCTACAGCTCACTTCATCAGATGCATTCAGTGGAAAATACAGTGAGGAGATTTATATACACACAGGTATATTCTAGGTCACCACAGAACTGTATCATGTTCGTGGGGGTGGAGGGGCAGAAGGAGAGGCCCCGAGATAGGACAGATTCTTCTGCTGGGCTAAGAGTATAGTTAGATAGATTGACAATATTGCTGGGTGGGTTGAGGGAACCATTGCTGTGGCTTCTTGTGGCATGTAGTAGTTTAGATAGTTTAGTGTCCTTTTTCTTTTGTAGAGAAGCAGAGTGAGTGTGTTGTAAATGGCTTGTCTAGTTTTTGTAAAGTCCAGCCACGAGGAAGTTTGTGTGGAAGGTTGTTTTTTTATGAGGGACACTAAACTATCTAAACTACTACATGCCACAAGAGGCCACAGCAATGGTTCCCTTAACCCACCCAGCAATATTATCAATCTATCTAACTATACTCAGCCCAGCAGAAGAATCTGTCCTATTTCGGGGCCTCTCCTTCTGCCCCTCCACCCCCACAAACATGATACAGGTCTGTGGTGACCTAGAATCCTATTTTTGACATCTCCAACTCAAGGAATATTTCCAACACACCTCTGAATAACATACTAGTCCACAGAGACCTTCCTACCAACACTACAAAAAGAAGGATTCTAGGTGGACTCCTCCTGAAGGTCAAAACAACACACTGGACTTCGACATAGAGTGCTTCCGCCGACGTGCACGGGCTGAAATTGTGGAAAAGCAGCATCACTTGCCCCATAACCTCAGCCGTGCAGAACACAATGCCATCCACAGCCTCAGAAACAACTCTGACATCATAATCAAAAAGGCTGACAAAGGAGGTGCTGTTGTCATCACGAATAGGTCAGAATATGAACAAGAGGCTGCTCGGCAGCTCTCCAACACCTCTTTCTACAAGCCATTACCCTCTGATCCCACTGAGGGTTACCAAAAGAAACTACAGCATTTGCTCAAGAAACTCCCTGAAAAAGCACAAGAACAAATCCACACAGACACACCCCTTGAACCCCGACCTGGGGCATTCTATCTGCTACCCAAGATCCATAAACCTGGAAATCCTGGATGCCCCAGCATCTCAGGCATTGGCACCCTGACAGCAGGATTGTCTGGCTATGTAGACTCCCTCCTCAGGGCCTACTCTACCAGCACTCCCAGCTATCTTCGAGACACCACCGACTTCCTGAGGAAACTACAATCCACCGGTGATCTTCCTGAAAACACCATCCTGGCCACTATGGATGTAGAAGCCCTCTACACCAACATTCCACACAAAGATGGACTACAAGCTGTCAGGAACAGTATCCCTGATAATGTGACGGCAAACCTGGTGGCTGAACTTTGTGACTTTGTCCTCACCCATAACTATTTCACATTTGGGGACAATGTATACCTTCAAGTCTGTGGCACTGCTCTGGATATCCGCATGGCCCCACAGTATGCCAACATTTTTATGGCTGACTTAGAACAACGCTTCCTCAGCTCTTGTCCCCTAATGCCCCTACTCTACTTGCACTACACTGATGACATCTTCATCATCTGGACCCATGGAAAAGAAGCCCTTAAGGAATTCCACCGTGATTTCAACAATTTCCATCGCACCATCAACCTCAGCCTGGACAAATCCACACAAGAGATCCACTTTCTGGACACTACGGTGCTAATAAGCAATGATCACATAAACACCACCCTATACTGGAAACCTACTGACGGCTATTCTGATCTACATGCCTCCAGCTTTCACCCAGACCACACCACACGATCCATTGTCTACAGCCAAGCTCTATGATACAACCACATTTGCTCCAACCCCTCAGACAGAGACAAACACCTACAGGATCTCTATCAAGCATTCTTACAAATACAATACCCACCTGCTGAAGTGAAGAAACAAATTGACAGAGCCAGAAGAGTACCCAGAAGTCACCTACTACAGGACAGGCCCAACAAAGATAATAACAGAACGCCACTAGCCATCACCTTCAGTCCCCAACTAAAACCTCTCCAATGCATCATCAAGGATCTACAACCTATCCTGAAGGATGACCCATCACTCTCACAAACCTTGGGAGACAGGCCAGTCCTTGCCTACAGACAGCCCTCCAACCTGAAGCAAATACTCACCAGCAACCACACACCACACAACAGAACCACTAACCCAGGAACCTATCCTTGCAACAAAGCCCGTTGCCAACTGTGTCCACATATCTATTCAGGGGACACCATCATAGGGCCTACTCACATCAGCCACACTATCAGAGGCTCGTTCACCTGCACATCTACCAATGTGATATATGCCATCATGTGCCAGCAATGCCCCTCTGCCATGTACATTGGTCAAACTGGACAGTCTCTACGTAAAAGAATAAATGGACACAAATCAGATGTCAAGAATTATAATAATCAGAAACCAGTCAGAGAACACTTCAATCTCTCGGTCACTCGATTTCAGACCTAAAGATTGCAATATTAGAACAAAAAGACTTCAAAAACAGACTCCAACGAGAGACTGCTGAATTGGAATTAATTTGCATACTGGATACAATTAACTTAGGCTTGAATAGAGACTGGGAGTGGATGTGTCATTACACAAAGTAAAACTATTTCCCCATGTTTATTTCCCCCACCCCCCACTGCTCCTCGGATGTTCCTGTTAACTGCTGGAAATGGCCCACCTTGATTATCACTACAAAAGGTTTTCTCCCCCCCCGCTCTCCTGCTGGTAATAGCTCATCTTAAGTGATCACTCTCCTTACAGTGTCTATGATAACACCCATTTTTTCATGTTCTGTGTGTATATAAATCTCCTCACTGTATTTTCCACTGAATGCATCCGATGAAGTGAGCTGTAGCTCACGAAAGCTTATGCTCAAATAAATTGGTTAGTCTCTAAGGTGCCAAATGAATTCTTGTCACTGCAGAGGATGTGAGGGAGATCCCCACATGTGTGCCATATGTTTTAGGTAAGAAATCTGAGGAACTGTCTCAGATTGAGGCATCGGGAAGAGGAGGTTTCGGAGAAAAATGATAATTTTAACAGTATTAAGGATTAACAGGATTAAGCCCCCAAGATTTCTGAAGGAACTCAGATATGAACTTGCAGAACTACTAATTGTGGTATGTAACCTATCTCTTAAATCAGCCTCTGTACCAGATGACTGGAAGATAACTAATCTAACTTTGATTTTTAAAAAAGACTCTAGAGGCAATCCTGGAAATTATAGGCTGGTAGCCTAACTTTTTCCATTGGTTGAAACTATAGCAAAGGAGAGAATAATCAGACACAGACTAACATTATACATTACGGAAGAATATAAAAGGAAACATTCATCACCAATTTATTAGAATTTTTTGAAGGGGTCAACAAGCATGTGGAAAGGGTGATCCAGTGGATATAGTGTACCTGGATTTTCAGAAAGCTTTTGACAAGATCCCTCACAAAAGATAGCAGTAATGGGATAAGTGGAAAGGTTTTCTCCTAAATCAGTAATTGGTTAAAATATAGGAATTAATGGGTGAGAATACATGGTCAGTTTCCATACTGGAGAGAGGTAGGTCACATAGTCTTCCAAGGACCTGTACTGGGACTACTGCTTTTCAACATAGTCATAAATGATCTGGAAAAAGGAGTAAACAGTGATTTTCCAAAGTTTGCAGATGATGCAAAATTACTCAAGATAGTTAAGTCCAAAGATGACAGCAAGGAGTTACAAAGAGATCTCACAAAACTGGGTACCTGGGTGACAAAATGGCAGATGAAATTTGATATTGATAAGTGCAAAGTAATGCACATTGAAAAACATAATCCTAACTATGCATACAAAATGATGGGGCCTAAATTAGTTGTTACCGCTCAAGAAAGAGATCTTGGAGTCATCGTGGATAGTCTTCTGAAAACATCTGCTCAATGTCCAGCTGCCGTCAAAAAAGCTCACAGAATGTTAGGAACCATTAGGAAAGGTGTTAGATAATAAGACAGAAAATCTCATAATACCACTATATAAATCCATGGTACAGTACACCTTGAATACTGTGTGCAGTTCTGGTTGCCAATTCTCAAAAAGGTATTTATTAGAACGGGAAAAAGTACAGAGAAGGACAACAAAAATGATTAGGGTGTGGAACAACTTCCATATGAGAAGATATTAAAAACACTGCGACTGTCCAACTTAGAAAAGAGATTACACAGGGGGATATATGATAGAGATCTATATAATCATGAATGATGTGTAGAAAGTGAATAAGGAAATATTAGTTTTACGTTCACATAATACAAGAACCAGGATCACCCAATGAAATTTAATAGACAGCAGGTATAAAACAAACATAAGGAAGTACTTCTTCACACACTGCATGGGCAACCTGTGAAACTTGTTCTCACGGAACGTTGTGAAGGCCAAAAGTATAAATGGGTTAAAAAAAAAACTAGGTATGTTCACAGAAGACAGGTCCATCAAGAGCTATTAGTCAAGGAGTTTTGCTGAACCCAAAACTCTTAATAACTTTATTCGTCATGAGGCAGTGGCAGGAAATAAATCAATGGGGGCACGACCTTCGGCTGATAGATAGTTGATGCAAGCAGGCAAACAAAAGTGCTTTCACTCAAAGCTTCTACTTTATTTAGTCTACAGGACATACACATGCCCACAATAGGTTAGTAGAGCACCCCAAATTATCCCCAGATTCATATATATGCAGGGTCTTGAGGAGGTCTTGAGTGGATAACTGTAAGTGGATAAGTGGCCAGCTTTCTATCTGCGGCGGAACTTGAAAGAAGTCCAAGTCTTCAAGTGTCCAGGAGCCTGGGTTTCTTCCACTTTATATACCCAGTTTGTTAGGATTGCATATCTTGTTATTAAAAAAACTGCTGAAGAGAAGCTACGTGTGGAATTTTCCAGCCTGTAGTTTTCCATCAGTTAACCAGCTATATTGAACCTAGCAATAACTATTACCAGACTTCCCATCTTGCAAAACCGCATGCTTTGGAAAAACCAACTCAAGTCAGGAGGGCACTGGGTCATGTTTACGCCTCGTAGTCATTCACTTCCCTCTCCCTTCCTGATCTGTTAGTTGTGCTAAGGATGTTACAAAGATTGTACAGCTGATTTCAGCAATAAGCATAACAATTGGTATTCCAACTGCAGGCAGTTGTTTAGGCATGTTACTGGGTTAACAAAATTTCCTCCATACACAGGGATGTAGCCCCATGCTCTGGGTATCCCTAAACTTGTAACTGCTGGAAGCTGGGGCTGGGGGACAGGGGATGGATCACTTGATTTTTGTTCCGTTCTGTTTATTCTCTCTGAAGCATCTGGTACCAACCACTGTCAGAAGGCAAGACACCGGGCTAGATGGACCATTGAGCTGACCCAGTATCACCATTCTTATGTTCTGATGAAATCTGATTCCATAATAATATTAGGCTCCTTCCCTGTATTTCTGACTCTTGTACATTTTGGCTTGCAAAGTCATTTTTAAGTATTTGTCTTCCTTGGTAGTATTTCTCCTTCTTCATAATTTTTAATATCCTATGACTTCTGGTAAATCTTATAAAGTGTTATATATCAATCTAATTAGAAAAAAGCTTTTGAGATTCAAGTCCTCAAACAATCTCCATCTCTTGGGGAACTGTTCTTATCCTGATGTGTGTGTGAATTTGTAAAACCACAGTTATAAAAGAAAAAGAGTCTTTGTATAAGATTGTGCAACTCCATTGGCTTAACTGGAGTTCCTCTTATGCCAGAACTGAATTTGGCCCATTGAGGAGTATAATTTATTACTGTGGTTTCAACTGGGATTTCTCTGTGTTTTGCGCATTCATCTTAGCCATAAAAGAATTGGGTGGTTATTGAGCCTGAGGACTCAGTCCTTTATTTGGAAAGAAGACATGAGGAGTGGATAGAGTTGAGAGCATGACAAGGGGAATACTTTGGCACCACCTCATAATAAAAATAGCACATGCTTCAGGCAGCCATAAAGTAGCTTAGATAAATAGCCACTGCAACACCAGCTGTGTACCACACAAGGAACACAGCCAACAAGGAATGGCAACATAAAACCACCACCTGAATATAGGTTTATCTGCAATGCAGAGGACTCTTGGAAGTGCTTTAAGCAGAGGTTCTTGCTATTGAATGATAGACAGATAGTTCATGCTTATCACCATGATATTTACATGCCTCTATACAGTAAAGCAGCAATGGATTCAGAGGTAAGGAACAAAACAAGAAAAGCTGGTTTAATTTTAACTGTGTGTGGCAGAAGCCATAGACATGTTGATTAGTTTCCAGCACTTGCCTGCAGACAGCACAGATTTTGATAGGTCCGTGGTATAATTTGAGATGTACTGATTTGTAAGGAAGAATACAGCCGCCTAAAGATTCGTTTAATACAAAAGAGTTAAGAAAGTATTGTATTAAGGAATAATACAGATGAGAATGTCAAGAACCATTTTTGCAATTTTTTGGGCCCCATATCATCTGTTTGGGCTGTGTTCTGCAGAGACGATAAAAGATTCAGAAAGGTATGGTCACATTATCAGGCTAATTCCTAGATAATTTGATAAGACAAAGAATATGAGAAGATTGATCATTAAGGAACTATAATGGAAATGGATTTTGAGGGATGACAATGAGCACAAAGAACTGAAAATATTTCACACCTGAATGCCACACTTCAATGTTTTAATGCTTCCTGCCATACAAAGTTTTCTGTAGATGAGTGAAAGGATGGATTAAGCATGATGGTATTTCAAAATAAAGAGTTTGACAAGAAACATGTATAGTATGTTTCTCAAGATCTTTCAGAGATGCAGGACACAAATCAAAATGTAACCATTTGCGTTACTGGAATACTAATGTTAGAAAATGAATTGCTAAAATATCATGTTGGTTTCTTTTTTTTTTTTGACATTTGAAATCTTGATTAAAATATTTTAATTTAATAAACAGAAAAAAATCTGATTTTCTGCCCCACACCCCATTTTTTCAACCAGTTTTTTTCCAAAGCCAGGAAATACACATGAGTCTGAACCTGCAACTTTAACTGTACCCCTTGTGCATTGTGATATGATTTTGAATACATTATCTAAGATTATATTACCATAAGGTTTTTTTGTTTGTTTTAATTTCCTTTGTAAGGAAAATGAACACCCTCACACACACAGACCCCAGAACAAACATGATTAATAATAACAACAAATATCTAGAGTTATTAGGCTCGAGGAGTTTATGACCACCTCCTGTGGAATTTCTAACCCTAAAAATGCATGTTTCCCGTTCTGCTCTGGGAAATGTGGATGCTTCAGTGGGGGAGCACTTTCTGCATTGAAATCTGTCCACTGAAAAAATCTAGTATGTTTAAAGTTGAGTGAATATTGTGTACAGCTGGTTGAAAATACTAATCTTTTTAAGGACTTTTTTTGTATGCGACTGAAGCTTTTGTGAAAAAATATTCAATTTTTTAATAAAAAACTGAACATTTTTGAAGAAAAATAGACAATAATAATAAAAAAGGTATGTTGAAATTTTTCATGGGGACGAAAAATCTTTTCTGGGCTAGGTCTAATAAACTGTTAAAACTGATTTTTTTTCTTCCATTGACACTCATCCATAAATAGATATGAATGTTAATTTATTCTCATATGGAATTATTCACCAAATACTTTCTGTGAATAATTCCTGTTCCACAGCTTGTGCAAAAGGATTTCAACCCATCTATTCAATAATCAATATTTGACTAGATACATACAGCATGTGTCATTCTTCTGTTTTCCAGATAGAATAAGTGTAACTTTTAAAATCAGATTCTGGTGAAAACACAAAGATTTTAATATTTGCATGTGCTTTCTGTGACTATTGTACACAGCAAATTTCAGCTAACGTTATTGGTAGTCAACTCAAATATGAAAATAATCAAAGAAAATAGACACAGAAGAAGCAAATTCATTTTAAGATTCCAATATATTTATGGAAAATATTGAGCAGTATTCGCCACTTCTACCTTTATTGAAAACTAGAATGATTCACTGACCAAATAATATACTTGCATGAAAACGGAAAATATACCTGTCAATCTATCTGCACAAAAAAACTATATCATGACCCACAGTCACAATTTCTTACATAGAAATAGTGTGAACTATTGAGATCACAAAGTGATTTGGACTTACCAAATACAGAATGATTGTCCCATCAGACTTACCAATGTAAGCACAAAAAGTGGCTGCATCTCTAAGAATGTTAGTAGACCTGCATGTCATAACAAATCTGAAAACTAGTAGTGGCAGGTCAGTTAAAGAATCCTAGAGACTCACTAAAAGTAGTTAAGAATTTGAGAAACTATGTTTGCTCAAGCCTTCTGGCTGTAAATTCCTTACTGAGAGATAATGCAGCCGCTAATGGAATGAGGTCTTGATTATTTTATGTGCTTTTTTATGGGGATGGGAAATAATAGTTAGTAGGAAATTGAATATATTTATGACTACCAAGTGTTTATCCTACAACAGGATTTGCAGTTCAGGGTATGTCTACATTACAGTCGTGTGGGGGGGTATAGTGCTTCAGTACCTGTGCTATCTAGATTACAGCTAGCTAGTCTAACATGAGTCACATTTAAACCCTGTGAAGGTAGTATAAACATACACTCAATAGCTGGCCTTCACAGTTTAGGCATGTCAAACTGGGGAGTAAAAGTAGGGAGGGCTACAGAATTTCCATACTGAATAAGGGGTCTACTAAAGATTAACATCGCCTTTCCTAGTGTGGGGTCCATTCAGCAATAAGTATCTTGGAGATGGGAGTTCTCTAGTTCTTGGCTCAGAATGTGAGGGATGTTTGCTTGAATATTTGTGGGAAGGGGAGTCAGGAGGTAGAGGAAGTTCTGACAATAGATTGTGAGGTAGCTTAATTACCTTGGCAAGAACTACCCTATACTTTAGGTTCTGTAAGAGGTCATTTTATTCATGCCCTTTAATAAATGTTGTTGCTACTAAGCCATTTGAACATAATTTGGGGTGTTAAGACGTCTTCATACAGCCATCTCCTAGAGAAACAGAAGGCTGTGCTGAGTATTTTAACATATTTGAAAGTGGCAAAAAAGGTGAAAATGTCATTCCTCATTCTGAAGTGCAGATACAGACCGGGTAAAGTTAATGAACTGGAGGGTGCATCTCAACAGCGAGCTCAAGTTTCTATTTGTGTTTTATGTATGTACTCTATGAAAAAAAATAGGGCTTCACACAAACAAGAACCATAGTCATCAGTGGAAAACCAAATCCTTAACGCAGGATCTACATCACCAAAAAGACTTGCCTTTGTCCTGTAAACTAAAGGAGAATTTGTCTGATGTAAGCATCAAGCTATTGGAGTCTATAGGGCCAGTCACCAGAGGGAGCCATGATCACACACAGTTTGCTACACATGATTCTAAGAAATAATAATAATAATAAATTGGTTGCTGGACACAGGACTATTTGCTTCTTTGTTAGGGAATACCACAATAAAGACCCCAAGTCGCAAAGTTAATAAAACAGCCCCATACCAACTAATAAAATCATTTTGAGAAGAAAAGACCCTTAGAATTCAAAAAGAATACAACATACCTTGAATATCCGTAAACAAATTCTACCTGAAAGCGGTAATATCTGACATTTCTATTTTCCTTAGACTTACAGTATATGTAAAAAAATGCTATTCAGAAGTAATCAATAAAATGTATCCCTTAAAAATTCAAAACCCGAGGCTCACACGGTCTTGGGGGAATAAAGGAAAAATATTATCTCAAACAGAAAAAAAGATTATTTCAAGTGATAATTTTATTCCAGAATACAATGCACATACTTTTTCCATATAAAAAGAGAAATAAACTTTGAAAGAAGAGTGGCAAGCTTGCAAAATGAAGGAGTCAAAAGACAGGAAATGCCAATGTTAAAATTGTTTATGTAATCTCATATTTGCCCTATTGTGCATATTCATTATATCTTGAAAGAGCGAGAGAATTTAATTACATGATCGTATTTGATGCAGACATAGCGGCAAAATAAGGACAGATGTGGATGGCGGTTAAGCAGCAGGCTGCAACTTTTATTAAACTATAACACAGGGGAGGGGCGCTACCCACCCATCGCACACACTTTCCTATACCAGGCATCTAATTGGTTGCAGTGCAGGAGTTTCAGGGCTCCTACTACATAGCCTGTCATTTGGGATAGGCTGTCCTCAGCTAACCCCAGAGGACTCAGCTTGCTATGGGTCCTACCATTCCCCCCCACCACCATAAGGGGGACAGAGCGTGCAGAAGGGTGGGGACCTCATCCCACAAAGGCCACAATGTCTCACCCTATCCATGAGCCAAATGACTATCACCAAATCCCAGGTCTTTTACTCCTGGGAACCATTTGTTTTATCCTTTTAAACACACTGGAAACTGGCTGCAAATTGTGACGAATTAATAATTCCACCAAGTACCTAAGTATCAAGCTCATTCCTACTTAGCTCATAGTGGCTTGAAGGTGCTACAAGGAAAGCACTCCGATTGGCCCACAGGAGAAAAAATTGCTTCCTGAACCCCAGACAGCCCATCAGCTAGACCAGCGGTTCTCAAACTGTGGGTCATGACCCCATTTTAATGAGGTTGCCAGGGCCAGAGTTAGATTTGCTGGGGCCCGGGGCTAAAGCCAAAGTCCCAGGGCTTCAGCCTGGGTGGCAGGCTTGGACTCCGCCCCTGCCCGTGGTCATGTAGTAATTTTTGTTCTCAGAAGGGGGTTGTGATGCAGTGAAGTTTGAGAATCACTGGGCTAGACCCACAGTTTCTGTCAGGCCAGGTTCCCATTCCTACTTTGGGGTTGGTAGAGTGGGGCTGCTGGAATGGAGCCAAAAGAGGCTCCACATAGTCCCTATTCCTGGGAGCTGGAGAATGCTGGTCAATTAGCCCTGCACTTGCCCCCAGCTGGCCAATAGATACCATAGACTCCAACGGGGGGAGGAGCTGCCTGGTGTCCCTCATTAAGTATTTATCTCCCTCACTGCTGGGCCTGTCCCGGCCTGCTCCTTCAAGTTCTCCCACGCACAGAGGTAGATGGGACACTTTTTTTTTTTTTTTTAAATGCTGGCAGACTTCATTTCAAAGCAGAAAAAGGGTTTATTGTTGTCTGTCTCAAAAGATTATGGCTTAACCTACTGCATGTGAGGCACTTAAAGTGAATTGGCAATGAGGCCCTATCCTGCAAACATCTATGCACGTATTCATTAGCAGGATCTGGGTCAAAATTTGCAGTCTACAATCCAACATGTGACACAGTTTCTAGTAAGAAGAAAAAAAGATTGTGAATCCACTTAAGTGATGTCATTTCAGGGGTCCATTGTACCAACAGGCAGATCCTAAAGGGAAGTAATTTTGAACCAACTGGGAGAGCATGACAAACGGTCTGCTGCTGAGTTTCAATCTGTTCTTATTTTATTTAGCTGTCTCAGAGCACAGGGAAATCCTACTCAATGAATGAAAGACAATTGGTGGAGCTCTTCAGGATCTTGCCTAATACTGGATGCGCACTTAGTATGGAAAATTCAGGCCTGCTATTAAATAAGATTTTTCCTGTTGATTTGAGGAGTGAGTGAACCTCAACTTAGGAAAATGATGGAGTGAATAGTCCAAAAGAAAACAGGAGAGGCTGAGAAGTGAGGATACCTCATTTTCATAAGGTAATGATGGTAAACGATGGTAATGGTGGAGCAAAGACTTGATATGGGGAAGATTCCATTCTGGTGTGCAACCAAGTTATGTACCGCTTCCCCCTCTTCCCATTTTACTTCCCTTTCTACCCCCTCCGCTTGAGGATGGGGTTCAGTCCTTTAAGGCCGTAGATGTGGAGCTTTGTTAGAGATGCAGAAGCAGGAGAGTATGTTATTTCTTCCCAATATAACATACTTGTCCAATACCTAAGGCAGTAGGCCCCGATCTTGATTAGGTGCTACCATAATGCTAATAATAATGAAGCATAAAAATGCACATAGCAGAGAACTTTGGCCAACATGTGGTATGACCTGGGTTTGGCCCTCCTTCATTGTCATTTCTGAGAAACATTTCTGAGATACAAAAATGATGCTGAGTAAGAACTAATACTTTTCTAGCACCTGATTGTTTTTCTCTGTGATGCACTCTTGCTGGTCTGCAATGCAATGCAGCTAGCAGAGGGTCAAGCTGTCAGGAATAGCTCACGAGCCTGAATGCCAACCTCATGGCAGACTGTCAAGAAGCAGGGCCCATACCCTAAATTGATTGTGAGTTCTATGCCTAGATTTCATCAACCAACTAACAAGTGTGAATTCCTTAAGCACTATAGCAACCTGACCATGGAGTCTCACAGTCCCCTGGAGTACTCTGATCTATCTTGCCACCCAGACAAACTTGCCTTTATGATAGATGGTCCTTTACACCAAAAATCACAACAATATTCAGTTTACTCCCACTCACTTACCCCAGGTCAATTTCAACAGACCTCTCACCAAAAACAACACTTGTAGTAAACTAACTAAAGATATATTAACTAAGAAAAAAAGAAAGAGTTATTTACAAGATGAAAGCAGGTAAACATGGAAATACAAATGAGTTACAGTCTTAGATTCCAAAAGGTAATAGAAACTGCTGTGATAAGACAGCTTTCTATGTCCTTTTGAGCTAACCCAATCCCTTGCTCATGCTTAGAACTATTGCCTTCCACAAACCACAAGCAGAATAGTAATACAGTTCTTTCTGGTCAGGAATTTTTATTTACTTCCCCCAGAGTTGAAATTGATGAGACAAATGTTTGTGCCCCTCTGCTGTCCATGGGTGTGTGGGAGAGGAGGGGGAGGCAATCAACTAAGTCTTTGGTCCTTTGATGTTTCACAATGGCTCATTTGTTTTCAGTAGGCCTTCTTGTGTGCAGGACTAGCACTTCACATTAATTAATGCTTCTTTCCTGTTGCCAAGTTTCAGGGGTTTACAATGCAAATAATCAATATAACTTTATACTGTGGGATACAAATGTAAAATGTGAGATGAATAAATGCAGCATCCTACAAGCATTTAATCAAGTCTAAACAGTAAACACATTCTTATAAACTTAACATCTATTTTAACAGTGCTAACACACAGGCGAGCCAGACTGGTTTCCAGCGATGCACAGTGGCGCTTGAACCCTTTTAACAGTGGGGGTGCTGAAAGCCAGCCCCCTTACCCCATCTGTGGCCACCCACAGCTGGGGCCGGGAGCAGTGCCGAGTGTCCGGGAGGAGGGGACACAGACGGGTAAGGGGGAAAAGGCTGGGGGCGGGCATGGGGCCAGGAGAGGAGCCCTGGCGGCAGGACTAGTGGCCGGGACCCTAGGAGCAGAGCCCCAGGAGCAGGGCCTTGGGCACAGGGACAGTTGCCAGGGAGCGGGGCCAGTGGCCCAAGAGCAGAGCCCCTGGTGTGGGACTGTAAGTGGGGCACTGGGCACGGGGCCCTGGGCACAGGGCCAGCAGCCAGGGTGTGGGGGACAGTTGCTGGGACCCAAGCCCCGGGCACAGGGCCGGGGAGCAGAGTCCCGGGCACTGAGCCAGCGGCTGCCGGGGAGCAGGGCCGGCAGCTGGGACCCAAGCCCCGGGCTGAGGAGTGGAGGCCCGGGCAGCCCCGCGCAAAACCTGGGGGTGCTGCAGCACTCTTCGCACCCTAGTTCCCATGCCTATGGCTATGCGTTTGTCGGTGTTCAGTGAGGCCTAGAGGCCTTGGTATGAGCTAGCATCTGGTCTGCCAACATCTCCCAGAGATCACTTTTTATCAAATTTTTTTTCATGGTTTGTGTGTATAAAAACATCTTCTGTATTTTCCACAGTATGCATCCGATGAAGTGAGCTGTAGCTCACGAAAGCTTATGCTCAAATAAATTGGTTAGTCTCTAAGGTGCCACAAGTACTCCTTTTCTTTTTGCGAATACAGACTAACACGGCTGCTACTCTGAAACCTATCAAATTAGAGTCATTTGGAGCCCCTCAACTGTCACAAACTATAAAAATAATTCTAGCTATGAAACAGATTAGACCTTAAGAGTAAAGAGTATTAAGTTTTATGAGGGTAGCTTTTATTCTATAATTTTTATGAAGTGAAGTTTAAAATTACAACAAAGCTTTTCTCGCTATAAAATGGTTTTGTTCTTCTAGAACAGATCCATGCTCTTGTGATGTGCTTGCACGCCTCACATCTCTGTCCGAACCTTGAGAAAGATGGATGACTGGGGGCCACACTATTGCACTGAATGATCTGACCTGAGGATACATAAAGAGATGCAGCCTTGAAGCACAGCTTAATTTTATAGATGTGTGGGAATCTATAGTAAAGCCCATCTAAACTTTATCCAGCTGCTTTCTATTGGCTGTAACTTATCTGTAATCTTTCACTTGTGTTTCCTAGTTAATTTTCTGTAACTTTTAGAGTAGTTGTGTCATTGCACAGCTTTATTTTTTTCAGATGGTTGCTAGGGATACCAGCATTCCATTGCTACTCTTTAGCAAAATACTCCCTCCTGACAAACCTAATGCTGCACGAAACATCCACAGCTAATGATGTTTAGAGACGGTCATTTGGTCATGGGATGCATGCAGAAGGTAGAGTTAAGGGGAACAAAGTAAAGTTTCTGATGTGTGGTCTGGAGTGTATGGTAGTTGTACTAATAGTAAGGTATATGACTCTAGGTAGAGGAGTAGAGGTTATGATGTCCCCTTTCTGCACGATGAAGAGAAAGTGTTTAAACAGAGATCTACTATCTCTGAGGTATGTTCTCTAATGAGGGCCAGCCTTAGACCAAATGGCACCCCTTCCATTTGCTAAACTTTTGAATACCTTATTTTTTATTGCATTTGTAGCCTGTTTCACAATTTTGGTGCAATAGTTGCATACGTGATTTAGCCCTGTCATATAAGATGATAAATTTGCATGCTAGAATCTGTAAATCTAGGAGGTTCAAGGAAAACTTAGTTATCAGAAAGTCTGGAAGTTTCCACAAGATTCTACAAAGGTCCAGAACATTGTAGGAGGTTAGTGAAAAATGAATCCACATACGGAATACTTGAAACATTTTACTTCAAACATCTTATTTTCCCGTTTGTTGCTATCAACAAAAACAACACTCTGAGCTCAGTGCCCCCCAAGCCCAGCATCCCAGGCAATCACCTGTCCCTTCAACTAGCCCTTGCTCTAACCATTTGGTTATGGGATGTTCTAATGTGGGTCCCCCTCAATCTCTCCTATTGAAGTTGTTCCGTTTTAATTAAATAAAAAAAAATTAAGTACGTGGGCCAGAAAGAGTGAGAATCACTCTGCAGCCCAGTGGCCCTCAGGCTTACAGTGCTAGGAGCCTCTTTGAAGCCCAAACTTGCGCTTGTATCTCAGTCAAAGGGAAAGGACTTAGAACACACACTTCTTGTCAGCATCTTTCATTGGGTAGCTAAGGGGAAGGCACTGCCAAGCATGCTGACTTTTGTGGATTGAATCTTAAGGTGCTTAGTTCTCCCCTTCATTGTATAAGGAGCCTAGGTTCCTAGTTTAGGCTTTGTATATTGCAGTGTTGCTCCTGTGATTGCCTAGTTATCTAAATCCTTTTGAGGATCTGGGTCCTTGTGGCTTAGGGTACTTTAGTTGGCAGTGGCAGACCGGTGTTCACATCGCTGTTCCAGAGCAGGGTATAGGAGAGAAACCTCAATATTAATGAAAAAAAAGGTTATTAATAAAATGTACAGCTTATTCTTATGTTAGGCCATTACAATTTTGCCTGGACTGTTATTGAATTTTAAGAGACATCTACAATTATATTTATACCCGTGATGCTTAGAAAATATAATGACACATACTTATGATTTTAGTTACTTATTTTATTACATAAAATGTCAGGCTAGCTTAAAGAAACTTCAGAAGGCTTTTGCTTTCTGTCAAGTAGTGACCGGTTCCCAAAGTGTTAAAGGAGATAACATCCTTGGCCATAAAACACCAAAGAGTGTTTACACATACTCTAAAATGCAGCTTTTACAATTTCTGGCTTGTTTTAACTTCCTATGCTATTTTTCTTTATGCTTCATTTTAAATGATGCATGTAAACTTTGGTTATCAAGATATGTGCTTTCTATGAAATATTTAAATAGAAGTCTCTAGTTGCAAGTTGTAAATATGCTGTAAATGATGGGTCATAAATCAAAGGACCATACTGGTAAAAAAAAAGCTAGCACAATCAAAGAACATAACAATTGGCATAGATGTGGCTTTATTTCAAACAAGAAACCTTGCAAAATATTTGTTTTAGAAAGAGTCCTGACTTTAAAAATATGCAAGGATGCAAAAACGAATTGACACTGAAGATCCTTATGAGAAGCCAGAAAACCAAATTATCAAAGTGGGCTTTCCTTTTCCCCTTATGCTCCCTAATCCCATTACCCCCACAAAAAAGCACCTCATTTATTTGGTATAAAGTTCTTATTGAAAGTAATTTCTTCTATAAGAACTCTAAAGCCTTCAAATGTTAAGAGAACTTTGATGGGTGGAAAACATTTTACAAAATACATTAGTTACTCCTAAATAATCATGCTTCCTCTCAACAGTGCAAATCAGTATTACTTCAATACTTAAGATAACAAGCTTCTTTTGAAATATGCATTTGCAAATGTTTTATCTAAACACAGATCTCCTAGAGTAATAATTTCCTAGTATTGCTGTGTAAATGGTACTATGCTTTATGTACCAACATTGAATCTAGCTTACTAAACTGGCTACTAATACAAGAATTCATCTGAGTATAGAATATTCATATTAATTGGGAAATTAATTAGATATTTGGCAAGGCTTAAGCAAGTCCATCATCCCACTCCACAAAAAAAGAGTGACCTCTTGAAAGATTGTTAAGACGAAAGGACAATGACTACTCAAGTTTAAAGCACACTAAGAATTAATGAAGTTTTAAATAGCTATTTTGAAAATTGGAAACTTTATATCTGACATGAGGATGTGTGGACTTAATTGAAGCAGAATTTCAGTTCCTATTAGACCCTGATAGAACTGAAAGAGTATTTCAGAAAATGGACTACAGAAAATCAAGAGTTAAAACTCTATCTCTAAAGATGTTTGGAGACATTCTTGTCACCAAAAACAAAGGAAATCAGAAGTATGTTCCATATGCATTAAACAGACTGTATTTGTGAGCTGAAGATTTTACTAAGGCCAAGACATGAAAGCACTGAGGGACAGCTGCTCACAAAAAGTTAGGCACCTATGTGCTTATTTTAGGCACCTAAGTACCAGTTTTGGCATCACAGGACTACAGATTCATACTCTGTAACCTCCCTCCCCCAATGACTATTTGAGTATTTATACACAGTGGAACAGTCGTTGGGCCAAAGAGTGAGGGAATGACTGTAGTCCTGCGGTTAGGGCAATTACTCAAACGTGGGAGACTCAGGGACTAGTCCCCTTCCTCAGTCACTCTTACATTATTTAAGCCACAGTGGAACAACATCAACAGGACAGACTGAGCAAGCCCCACATCCAAATACTCCATAGCTCAGTAGTTAGCACACTCTCTTGAGAGGTGGGAGACAACTGTCCAAATCCTTTTGCTCTTTTCGGCAGAAGGGATTAATTGAACATTTGTCTCCCACATCTCAGTGAATGCTTTAATCACAGGGCTAAAAGCTATAAGGTGGGCTGCTCTGCCTCCTCCTGGCTTCTGTCTAAAACAGCATAAGGTGCCTAAGATCTTGTCTCCCTCAAGCCCAGACTTAAATGTCTATCTGTGTGAGAAGGTGGGGCTTAGCTGACACCTCTCTGGTCAGCTCCCACTGGCTATCTTACATGGCTCCCTGAGTAGCATACTAACTTGTGGATCACAGTCTAAGTCACCTCTCTCTCTCACCATTCATAGAATCACAGGGTTGGAAGGGACCTCAGGAGGTCATCTAGTCCAACCCCCTGCTCAAAGCAGGACCAATCCCCATTTTTTGCTCCAGATCCCTAAATGGCTCCCTCAAGAATTGAACTAACAACCCTGTGTTTAGCAGGCAAATGCTCTAACCACTGAGCTATCCCTTGCCCTAATTCACTGTATAGGGGTTAGGAATGTAACTTAGATTTTGAGAATTACAGTGATTTTCCCGGTGCCTAATAATTATAATTGATTGATAATTGATAATTGAAAGTAGTTACAAATGAATATATTTGGAAAGTCTTTATCTTGAGCTTGGATGTGAAGGCAGATGACCTTCTGCATTTGCACAAGAGCCCTACGTGTCTTTTTGTTTGTCCAATCACACAAGCTAGTCCCTTAAGGCCTTTTCTACACACACACACAAATGTTCTGACTGTGGATGGAATTAGAAAGGGCATAGGTGAGGATCAAATGCTGTTTATCAAGTGACTAATTAACAGGGGAGTGGGAGAACATAAATCATCAAGAGTCGCCCAAGTGACATTTAACCTGATAGGGTTAATATAGGATATCAACTCTTTTGCGTTAAACCGTATTGTGACACTGCATCCCATATTCTTCATAGTGATATGATTATGATATGATTATGACCTCATTATGATGTATTTTATGCAAATTAAGTCATGTGAGGTGTCATTGGAAAACTTATGTTTTGCTGAACCTGATTATCCTATTTATATGCATATATCATTTTTGTATCTGCAGTTATGAATATTGTTACACCTGGGTAATGGCCACTAGACAAGATGCTTTCAGTTTGGATAGTGGGTGAGAAAGGGCCTATTCAGGGAAATGGGCCATTAGGAAAAAACAATAGGCCTTCGGAGACGCTTATTTACCATCTGGTGATGAGCCTTCCTGAGAACGCTCCAAATAGCCTGTGAGTAATGGCTGCTATGACTCTACAAGGACATGTGACTGGACTACATGATGCTGTACTCCACCTTGGGATGTTAGTATTTTACCACAGCCTTGTCTGGGAACCAAGCCTTGAAACAAAGGGTTCTTGCCATATGCAAAAGCTATATAAGGCAGGGAATGACATCATCTGGGGCTCTTCACTCCCCACACAAGAAGACTCTTGGAAACACCTGAGGAACAAAGATTGAACTGGGGGAAGTGCTGGACCCAGGGTAAAAGGATGTCTAGCCTGTGAATGAAACACCTGGGGATTCCAAGCTGTAAAGCAAGTGCAGCTTGGTCCTTAAGAATCTGCTTGTATCATTTCTTAGGATGAGAAGCTGCTAATTTATATCCAATCTACCTAGTATATTAGGCTTAGTATGTGTTTTTTGTTTATTTGCTAGGTAATCTGCTTTGATCCATTTGCTATCCCTTATAATCACTTACAATGTATCTTTTGTAGCTAATAAACTTGTTTTTGCTTTATCTAAACCAGTGAGTTGGAGTGAAGTATACGGGAATCATAGCTCAGGGGCAAAGGCTGGTGTATATTCCTCTCCACACTAAGGGAGGCAGCAAACTTTATGAGCTTACACTGTACAGTTCCCTATGCAGCGCAAGAGGGTATGATTTTGGGTTTATACTCCAGAGAGGGTGTATGCCTGGGGAGTTGGGAGTTACCTGAGCTGTAGCCTTTCCATTGTTGGTTCACTGCAGGAGCTGGACAGAGATTCTGCATGTAACTGCAGCTGGGTGTAGCCCTACTTGTATGAAGGCTGGTAAAAGTGCAGGCTGGAGGGCTTTGCATCTTGTCACAGCAATACAGTGTGAGAGGGAGCACAGGCTGGTGTGCCAGGGGCTCTGTGGTATCCCAGTTCCAGGTGGCACCCAGGGGGGAACCCGTCACATATATACCCCGGCCCCTTTGAGATGTTATGAATGTCAAAGGTTTGGGCATGTGATGGCTGTCCATTGGGGAAAACGTGATGTGGCAAATTTGGAGGAGAACACTTGTATGAGAACTGTATGGTAGGAATAGAACTAAAATGGAGCAATTGTGGAGATATACACAGTGCAGCATACAAACGGGTATTGTAGCAGAATGAGCTAAAGAGATACATTAAATAAAAACTATTCAGAAAATATCCAGTGCAGAAGCTACCAAAATATAATCAAAGTAGAATGTGGAGAAGAGGGAAAATGCCAGTGAGGGAAAAGAACTACGGGTACAAAACCACACATTTCAGTGCAGCAAAGAGGAAGGGGAATAGATGAAGATGTGTTGCTTGTGGGCAAAAAGAAACTTATAATTTATATGACGAGGTGATTACTTGCACTTTACAGACAAGGAAGAAGCCTGAAAAAACAAAAATTATAACAAAAGCAGCAGAAAAGTATTTGCATATAAACAGTTTCTTGATGGACTGCCTTCATGCAATTTTAAATGAAGGCAGTATTGCAGTTTACACAACGGAGTACTACCTTTTTTTGCTGAAATGCACTCTTTGAAATGGAAAGCAAAACTGATGTGATATGTGTATAAGGAACATGGTAAGTGAGAAAATTTACATTTAGACTTTCAGGATAGGTGGTAATCATGGAGCAACGGAGCTGCTGAGAGCCACACAAGCTGAGGAGCCTTTAGACTTCAGAAAAGCCCGAGCTACTACATCCAGGATGGGGAAGGAAGTAGCTCCGGGGGAATTAGTCATTGTGCTGGGTGGTGTCAGCATGTTTCGGACAGATGCTCCGCTGACCCAGTGGTGAGCACTCTTGCCACTGCCAGGGCTCTGAGCTGGGACCCCAGGTGGTGGCCCACACCCCCTGACTGGCTACTAGGCCACACAGCCCTGCTGAACAGGGCAGTCATATTGAATCTGGCCACTAGGCCATGCAGCCATATTTACTTGGGCCCTTAGTCCGCACAGCTCTGTTGAAGAGTGCAGCCCTACTGACTCTGGCCATTGGGGCACACAGTCCTGAAGGAGAGGACAGTTATATGGACTTTGGTCATTGGCCCACTCAGCCCTTAGGAAGGGCCATCATATTGACTTTTGCTCCTAGGCCACGCTATCTGGACACAAGGGGTGATTGTACAGACTCAGCTATGGGGAAATAATAACCCTTACCCCACCCCAAGAGAGGACAGGGTGTTCTTGCCCCACAACAGTCAGATAGATAATATCAAGACTACATGCAAAGATAGGATGAATCTGCTTAAAAGTATTGCTGGGAACAATTGGAATGTAGATAAGAACATATTGTTGATGCTGTGATTAATAAAACCAGTATAGATTATGGATACTAAACCTTTAATTCAGCTTCTAAATCAACACTAAAAAAATTAGATCTGGCCCAGGTCCAAGCTCTGCAAATTGCATGCTGTGCAGGTATTACAACTCCACTGTGTGTGTGCTGTATGTATCAGTTGGAGAAATTCCTGTACATTTAAGGATGAAATTGTTACATTTAATCTTTTGGGCTATGGTTAATGGAAGTCGTGAAGATAGAGTATTAAGCGAATATAGGAGGACTGTTGGGAATTTAGCAGACAAGAAGTAACTGGGAGTCACAAACTCCCACTTGCTAACAGGGTCAAAAGGTGGATAAAAGACTCGCGTGAAAACGAAGGACTGGAAAAAATGAAATTTTTAATCATAGGAAATCCTACTATAACTAGATGGTCATCTCTCCTGTTGTGGATTTGGAATTATAGAATAAAACAAAGGGAAGAGCCAGGCTGTCACATAGGACAGTTAAGTTTTTTGAGTTTATATGTGGCAAATAATACCAGCGTTGCCAAATCTAAACTGACTTCTCCGGATATGACAACAGAGGTAGAAGGTGAACTACATTTTGTTTCCCTGAATTTAGAATTAATAGATCTATGAGACTATCTGATTCTGTGGCCATTATGACAGCCAAATGGATAGCACGGCATGGACCTGGATAAGGAACATATGCCCAACTATAACTGCTATCTTATTTGACTCTTTATCAGGTATAATGATGATTATACAGGGAGCCTCAGAAAGCAGGACAAGGAATGGTCCTCTACTCTGGCCAAGGAAGATTAGTGGGCTGCATTTACCAAATGTAGGAGTGAGAGGACATGAGAACACTAGCCCTAAGATAAGAGATGAAGGAAAGAATAGCAGGTGCGAAGAGGCCTAGGGAATGTAGCAGCAATTAAAGGAAAGAGCACGTGGATGTTGTTTATAGGGTCCCTGGGTTTTAGCCCAGAGTAGTGAGTGGGCCCAGGTTCCCCCACTTACAAAGTAGTCTAAGCTCCAAGCAGGGGACAAGGTTTCATTAGAGGCCCAGAATAATGGATGGATTTAAAGTGCCGAGGGATGAGGCTGGTAAGGGCAGATAATTTCTTTGAACTTTTGGTACACTAAAAGGAGTTAATCCATTTTGACTGTGTGACTTGTCTGGAGACCTGAGCCACTGAAGACCCACCTAGTGAGGCTGGCAATGTACAGGGGACTCTGGTAGCAGGAAAAAGATTGCAGTATCACACCCAGCTGCTAAGAGGCACTCAGGAGGTGAGTGCCGCCCTGCCCACATCACAACCTGGTAGCAGATGTGGGGCGTAGAAAGAAAGAAGGGGCTGCAGTGTGGAAGCCTGCAGTCATGCTCTGGACATAGAGATGGAAAGGAGGAAATCCAGGGGGAGAGTAGAAGCTCTGGGATCCTGGGAAGGGGTCATCAGATCAGGTGGAGCTATTCCCCAAGACATAAGAATTTGACCCAAAGTTGAGGAGAGACACCAGGACAGAGTGTTATTTTTGCAGATAGTAAGTTGCTTTTTAATCAACAGAAACTACAAAAGGTGTATGCCTTATACAAGGTTTGGATTGGCCCTTTATGCAGTAGTACGGTATACTAACATATTTCTCAGCTGCCATGTTGTGCTTCAGAATCTCAGCTTTCATGTAGTTATAGAATCATAGGACTGGAAGGGACCTCAAGAGGTCATCTAGTCCAGTCCCCTGCACTCATGGCATGTAAGCTTTGGTTGCAAGGAAAATACTTCAAAACTTTGAACTGAGCATCATAACCAATGTGCAGATGTCGTAGTGAGACTGAAGATGGACTAGAAAAATAGCCCTGAGAAAGGTGAACTGCTTCATCCAGCTCACTGAGGGATTAACTCAGATGTGCAGTATTCATGGTTTAAATGTCAAGGCAGTACAAGTCTTGTGGACGGGGGGAAGGAGGAGATGTGATATATCTCAACTTTAATACAATTTTTCATACCATCTCATGTGACCTCATACATAAAGAGGGAAATATACCTTAGACCAGTGGTCTCCAACCTTTTTGAATTTAAGGGCAACCCAGGATCTACCCCGCCCCTTCCCTGATGCCTCACCCCACTCACTCCATCCTCCCCTCTCTCCATCGCTCACTCTCCCCATCCTCTCTCACTCAGGTGGTGGGGGCCAGGCAGCGCAGATGAGTTAGCCGGGGGAGTGCTTTAACATGGGCTGCATACAGACTGTTACCGGCTTCTTACCGGTATGCCGTACCGGCCCGTACCAGCTCACTTTCACCCCTGACCCATGGACACATTCAAACCCCATCAGGGGATAGCCAGGCTCAAGGAGCCCTGGAGCTAAGCAGCACACACAATCAACTTTTAGCAGCACCTCATTTTGGAAATTACCAGGGGTGGAGCTTCACCCCCTGCTCAACTGTTTCAGACTCTTAGATAAGTCCTGGGAAAAGAGGACTTTGGAGATGTTTCTCATTGTGTTTTGCTCTCTTCCATCAGGTTCTGTTTTATTGTTGATGTAGACTCTATAATTGTTTAGCAAAGCATCAATACCTTTGGTCACAAGGGATGTGCACTTCCTTTTCCACAAACACACTCCAGCCCTCTTGGAGCACAAGCTCATTCTCTGCTCACCAATAACCTCCTCTATCTGGAGTTGGGGATTTACAGGTACTTGATAGTTTTTGATAAATTGTATAGTGAATTGCTTGATTACACTTTACTTAATTATTTCATTATAAAATATACTATAGAGACCAAATAACCAATGTCAGTCAGGTTTATTAGTATGGTACAGGAAAAATGTTGTATGTGATACCAGTCTTTGAAGAGTAGTGATGTTACATTCACCTTTCACAGAAATTACACATTTAACCTGGTAATATATGATTTTACAAATTACATATTTCTTTACACGTCACTAAAATAGAATGCATCAGTTTGTTCCAGTTTCCTAACTTTTTGTTTTGTTCATTCCTTATCTTTGGTTTGGATACTAGCATTCCAGGTACTGATCTGTGAAGGTACTTCCCTACCTTGTACTAAGACACAGAACAAATGCATCTTGATTTTGACAAGTTTTTCTTATCTGCTTGTGCCAAATGCTTACCTCACTAAATGCAAAATGTTACTTATTTAGCATAAGTGATACTTAGCATAAGTGAACAGGATTATTGCACAGGCCTGTTTAGACTATATCGCTGTCACAATATTTGTGCTTAATGTTGTTAGTGCTAAATGCACACTAATATATATATGGTGCGAATAATACTCATTATTAATAATACATATAATTATTTATATGTATGTTCTGTGTTTATGCTAACCATCATATATTAGTCAACACACCACACAAATTAATATTGATAGGGTCAGTATTAACTTACAACACCTTGCACCTAAGGGGTTGATGGGAGAGGAAAAGTGTCATATTGCTCAGCCTACTGGTGAATGCCTAAAATATTGTTTCAGAACTCTTCCCACTCATACAAATGAATGATTGAGAAGCTTAAGCCAATTTCCATATGTTGTCTTCCTTTCCAATATTAGTTGTCATGTTTTGATTCAAGGCTGACACTAATAAAAATCAAAACAAAAGCTTCAGGAAGTTAGGTGTTGCTAATATAAAACTGTTGCATAAACAAGAGCGAATGAACAGATGTGATTTAAATGTCCTTTTAAATTCTTGGCAGCGCTAGATTTACTTAATATTCCATTTGTTCCTTATTCCCTCCGATATAGCAAGCAGGTAGTGTTCACAGCAATGGGAACAGCACTGTTGCTGTCAGCTTTGAGAGCTAAGCTTCATTTTTACAGTTCCGGTTTCATCAGTTTGTCAGTGTAAAGCATTCCAAACTCAATCAAGTTTTCTCAAACTTATCTCTAATAAAGGCATCAATGCATCGGAATAGACTTATCTGTTCAATATTAGGGATGTCTGTGGCTTCTGCTGATATTCACGTTCTGAAGTCTGGCATTCCCATATCTGAGTATTTGCATTTGGCAACAACATGACTTAACGAAGAGCACACAATCCAGAATAGAAAGGAAAGAGTGTGATAATGTAAAAAGAAAAGGAGTACTTGTGGCACCTTAGAGACTAAACAATTTATTTAAGCATAAGCTTTTGTGAGCTACAGCTCACTTCATCGGATGCATACTGTGGAAAGTTTAGAAGATCTTATTATATACACACAAAGCATGAAAAAATACCTCCTCCCACCCCCACTCTCCTGCTGGTAATAGCTTATCTAAAGTGATCACTCTCCTTACAATGTGTATGATAATCAAGTTGGGCCATTTCCAGCACAAATCCAGGTTTTCACACCCCCGCCGCAGACACAAACTCACTCTCCTGCTGGTAATAGCTTATCTAAAAGACCACTCTCCTTACAATGTGTATGATAATTAAGGGGGGCCATTTCCAACACAAATCCAGGTTTTCTCCCCCTCCCCCCCCCCAAACTCACTCTCCTGCTGGTAATAGCTTATCTAAAAGACCACTCTCCTTACAATGTGTATGATAATCAAGGTGGGCCATTTCCAGCACAAATCCAGGGTTTAACAAGAACGTCTTGGGGGGGGGGGAGGGGGGAGGAAAAAACAAGGAGAAATAGGCTACCTTGCATAATGACTAAGCCACTCCCAGTCTCTATTCAAGCCTAAGTTAATTGTATCCAATTTGCAAATGAATTCCAATTCAAATGGTCAAATGGTACATTGGTCAAACTGGACAGTCTCTACGTAAAAGAGTAAATGGACACAAATCAGATGTCAAGAATTATAACATTCATACACCAGTCGGAGAACACTTCAATCTCTGTGGTCACGCGATTACAGACATGAAAGTCGCTATTTTACAACAAAAAAACTTCAAATCCAGACTCCAGCGAGAAACTGCTGAATTGAAATTCATTTGCAAATTGGATACAATTAACTTAGGCTTGAATAGAGACTGGGAGTGGCTTAGTTATTATGCAAGGTAGCCTATTTCCCCTTGTTTTTTTCCTACCCCCCCCCCAGACATTCTTGTTAAACCCTGGATTTGTGCTGGAAATGGCCCACCTTGATTATCATACACATTGTAAGGAGAGTGGTTCTTTAGATAAGCTATTACCAGCAGGAGAGTGAGTTTGTGTCTGTGGCGGGGGTGTGAAAACCTGGATTTGTGCTGGAAATGGCCCAACTTGATTATCATACACATTGTAAGGAGAGTGATCACTTTAGATAAGCTATTACCAGCAGGAGAGTGGGGGTGGGAGGAGGTATTTTTTCATGCTTTGTGTGTATATAATAAGATCTTCTAAACTTTCCACAGTATGCATCCGATGAAGTGAGCTGTAGCTCACGAAAGCTTATGCTCAAATAAATTGGTTAGTCTCTAAGGTGCCACAAGTACTCCTTTTCTTTTTGTGAATACAGACTAACACGGCTGTTACTCTGAAACCTGTGATAATGTAGTGTGATATGTTAATTGACATGACACTAACCCTTGCAAGCAAAACATCTCGATTTGAACGGACTTTCCCCAATCCTAAAACCAATTTTTAGCTGCAATATTGTGCTGTCAGTGGGTGGCACCATGGCAGCAAATAAGAACAATATTTTGGGGTGAGAGAGTAAGACTGTGCTCCACTTCCCTACTTCCCATCCCCAGCTTCCATGAGCCACTGAAAGTTAATGCTCACATAGTTAGTACAATATCGCTACATTAATTCTCAAAAACCCTCCTAATCAGTCCATTTTGGTTCATGATATTAAAAAATGTCACATTTTTATTCACTAATAAATTAAGTTTAGGTACTAGAGGTCTAAAGATAAATTCTTTTACTATCAATAATCACTGGCTTTACTTCAAACTGTATCTTTCTAGAGAGACCAAAGTCATTACTAACTGATGGCTATTTAGTGGCCTAGAGGTACATGAAAGGAGTTGTTGGACCCGTGTAGCTCCTATGGGACATGTGTCCATTTTTTCCATCACAAAAAATCAGCATTGCTAACTAGAATCCGTATTAGTGGTCAAACAAATCACCAAGGACAAGATTGTTTCAGAGCTATGGCACATTAGCAGGGCAGCATACACTGCCATTCATTATGCTATTTTTTCTGTAAATAAACTACAGTCTTCAGTTTTCAGTGCTCTCATCCTGAGACATATTGTAGACACTACATTCTCCTTTCTAAAAAAGTAAAAGTAACACAATTAAAGTAGTGGCTATGGAATATGTATATGTAAGATGACAAACCGGGGGCAGGGGGGAACACTGTATCCAGACACACTAAGATGCTATTGGTTTTTCATTAAAGCTGGGATTTTCAAAGGAGCCAAGGGAGTTAGGCACCCAATCCCCACTGAATTTCACTTATATTTGGGCACCTTAGAGTCTTCTGAACATTCAACCCTAATAGATTTAGATTGTTCTTGTCACTAATTACCTTCTGGTGATTCCTTTAGACAGACTGAAATCTGTCTGTCCATCCATAATTTTATACATGACCCTCCACCATGGTATCTGAACAATTTTTAATAAGGATATATTAATATAAAAAACAATAACTTCTGTCCTTTGAGCAAGCTCAGTACAGAAGATTGGTAACATGACAAGATAGTAACAACAAAGGAATTTGAGACCATGTTTTGTTATAGTGCCCCTGCTGTTGGATTTTTTTCAGAAGTACAGACAATTTATGGAACATTTTACAAAACCTCTTTCTGGTACAGAAAGCCAGAGAAATTTTCTCTAACAGAAAAAATCAAGTGTAAAAACAAGAACCAAATCTTAACCACTTCCCTTATCTTGTACAGGTCCAAAGAATACAATTTTATGTGATTTTATGGATTCTCATAGTAAATGCTATTTGTATTGAGAAGTATAGTTTCTTTTTTTGGGTGTATATTGAATTATTTCAGTGAAGTGGAACAGTTCTGAATATGTGGCAAAAAATAATGTTAAATGCAGATTCTGGCTCCAATAAATCTTTTGTTAACTCTGCAGACTATGTGCTTTCCTAGATTATTTTAAATTGGCACATAGAAAGGTTCTGAGTTTAAATTTAATGGAATAACTGCTCCTTTTTTTTTTTAGTAAGTTATAAAATTTCCCCTATGTCATAGTTATATTTGGTGTGATTACACTGGTGACCCTATTATAGGAACTTAAATTAGAACTTATCATCTTTCTTCAGAAAAATCATATTGTCAGATTCTCATGTATCACCTTTAGGATCAGAAATGACAAAATACTAACATTCTGCCCTGAGCCCTGTTTTTCTAATTTAATTTTACAATGACACCCTCTGCATGAAAAGGAGATCTTTTTTATTTTTGATTGTGATTATAATTCTTTCCACAGATGTGATAGTGACACAGGAGTTACCATACCAGACTAGAGCTATGGCTAATATTGACCAACTTCTACCTCTGGTTATGGGTGGCCTATCCTGAAGAGAAGATGAAAATATCCATAACACACATGACCAGTTGCAATAGGAGAAGATGTGTGTTCCTGTCCCCAGCTTTTGACGAGCTGATATGCTTTAATGGAAATATTGATAGCCCTTGTAATTTTATTTCACTGAGTATGAGTATAGATTCTATACTACAGAGGTTTTTACTGGGTGAAATTCAGTAACTGTCTGAGGAACACTGCCTCCCAGTGTTCCCATTATGGCAATTCACCAATATACTGCTTAGTATGAACACCGTCAATGTAGTCCAATACTGCTCTTGATGACTAAATACCATGGTATTTGATTTTGACCACCGTTGCACATTGAGCAGACATCTTGATAAAGCTTCCATGATGAATAGCTAAAAACTTTCCTTATGAATAGCTAAAAATTCTGCATCAATGTATATAAGTAATTTATGTTCCTCTTTCCAATGTGTATTACCTTGCACTCAAAACAGTTAATTTCATCTCCCACTCTGTAGCCGCTATGAAGTAGTTAGTCTTGCCGGGAATCCCTTAGAATTAACCCTTCAATAAATATAGACATAGTATTTAAACAAATTAACTAAAGTAACAACCTGAAAATGTTGCTCCCTCCCTGATAATCCACTCAGATCATTAGAACAAGTTGGAAAATGGAAGGGTCTATGAGATTTTGTAGATTTACATTGGCCAGAGTTGCAATCTGAGTAGCCATTACTCAGTCCCTCAAGAAAATATAGAGAAGGGCTTTACTCTCTCTTACTTTTCTGTATAGCCATGTAAGAAATCTGACAACCCAGACTATAAAACAAGTATGAGCCTGAGAATGACTAACTTTGCAATGGTATAGTATATGTACAATGAAGGCACCAATACACGCCCCCTTCCCACCAGTAGTTTACTTCCCCTCCAAAACCACAGAAAATGTCTCACAAATTAGGGAAAGACCAACTGCAAAGAGTATCACGTAAGTCAATAAAGATTTAAATTCCCTTTAGTACACAGGCACCGGCTTCCTCCAGGCTCCAGAGGTGCTCAATCCCCTCTCCCCTCCTTTGCCCCAGGCCCAGCCCCCACCTGACCTCTTCCCCCAATCTCCCACCCTGCCTCTTCCCTCCCCCACTCCACCCTTGCCCTGCCTCTTCCCCACCTCTTCCCACCCAGTTCTTCCCCCTTCCCCGATCATGCCCCATCCCCATTTCTCTCCCTCCCTCCCAGCACCTCCTGCATGCCACGGAACAGCTGATCATGGGAGGTGCTGAGAGGGCGGAGGAGGAGTTGATTGGCGGGGTGTTTGTTGGGCGGGATACACTGGGGTGGGGAGTGGGGAATGGGCTGCCGGTGGGTGCTAAGCACCCACTAATCTTTTTCCATGTGGGCTCCAGCCCTAGAGCACCCACAAAGTCAGCACCTGTGCTTTAGTGTGGCGGGAAGGAAACCTCTTAACCCAACTTGAGTCATAAACAGATACATTTTTGTTCAAAAACTGTCTCTAGCATTGCTCAACAAAATGGCAAAGTATCCTGATGTAAACCAATGGATTAAAATACTAAAATGTGGCTGGATTTTGACATATGGACTCACCTGTGCTTTGGGGGCAGCATGGAGCCATGCTGCTTCTGAGGGAGCAGTTGCTGCATTACACTAAGGGTAGAGACTGCAGTGCTGGTGAGGGAAGGTTCTTATTGCTTCCCTGTCATCGCACAGATAAATATGGGCCAGGAAGAATGTGTTGTGAAATGTAAATCCTGGAGTCGTCATTGAGTCAAAACTCCCACTAAAGTCAGGGTTTGACCCATATTGCTCAGGTATATGAGAGCTACACAGAATAGAATTCAAATAACTTTCCCCATAAATCTGATGTATTCTGATATATTTCTCCCAAAGAAGAAAAACAAATATGACTTGTTCCAGGATCCAGTTATTAATAAAATGTGTAGGCAGTTCAACCTAAGTTAGACAGTCAGTTATTCATCCTATCCATATGAAGGTTCTGCTCCAAATTCCACCTCTCCATTCATTTTCCTGGTGTGCATTAATCCCAGATCCTGAGATTCTGCATAGGTAACAGTCCTGGCCCTTCGGAGTGTGTCTCTCCACCTTTCAATCACAAAGTTTTCATTTCCACTTTCATACTGTGTTAGGATTGACATGTTACCCAGGGTTTTCAGAACCCAAAGCAGTGGTAACTCAATTGTTTCTCTCCAGGCGGTGTCAGGAATAAATTAACAGAGACACAACTCCTTCATCTGATAAATGATTAGCACAAACAAGAGTGCTTTTATCTTAAACTACTCTTTATTAGGTCTCAAACACACACCCAAACTCATATGCTATAGCAGTAGGTTCAGACCATCCTAAACCTTTATATTTTCCAAAGTCTAAGATGGTTTTGAGGAATGAGCTGCCAGCCTTCTGGGGGCGCTCTTTCAGTCCAGCTGCTGGGGAGTTTTGGTGTCAAATCCTTGCCCAAAGAAAATCTTCCTTGGACTGCTCCAAAGCACTCTTCCTAACTAAACGTTTTATAGAGTTTCTTCAAACAAAGCACATAACTCCTAATAGTTAAACAATTTCCCTAGCAACAGCCAATAGCAATTCATTATTCTCCTTATCAGCAAAGCAGCTTCAGCAAAAAAACCCGACAAATACAGACAACCAGAATCAAGGTCAGTTTTCCACATTCCCCCCTCCCCTTCTCATGAATCTGTCTTGACATTTTATTTATCCCAGTCAGTATACAACTGCATACAACTTGGCTGGAGCTTCTTTGGTATAACTAGGCTGGCAGAAACTCTAAGGCCTGATCACTAGGGCAGCTGGTCATTGGACTGTCCTGCTATACATACCAACTAAAAAGTACCATATTCTTGGCTGGAAAGGCATAATTGCTCAGAATAACATATATTTGTTACAAACTGTATTGTAGAAAAGTTTTTGCCTTGGGACTCTCTGATGTAAGATTTCTGTGCTGCAGAGGCTCACAAATGGTGAGGATGATTTGTGGTTGCTTAGGGTCCTGGGAAGATGAGGAGCTGAAACAATGTTTGGAGAGAGTTGGTAAACAGGATTGGCATTGTCCTTTTGAGTGTAGCATATTAAAACAGGCTGCTGATTGCATTACTCTCAGAAAGTTGTTTGATCTTGCCATTTGCACATACTTACACCTACTCCTTTTAAATCCACAATAGGATTCTCAACCCAGCTATGCCCCCTTTGTGTCATCCAGGCCGCACAAAGTGGCTGCAATCCAGCCACAAATCACCAAGAAAGAATTTATCTGTTATAGGGTCTAGTTAATCTGTGCCACTGCTGGGCCTTGTGCTTCTGTATTCCCATTCCGAGCATAGGGGGAGTATCGAGGTGATGGGGAAGTGGAGATTATTGGGACTGGTGAGAGGGTGCAGGGGAGCTCTGCTCTACTATGACAGTCTTCCACTCGTGTTGGGCTCATCCTACACCAGTGGTGTAACTGGCAGGAGCTCTAAGTGCAATCAGGGATGCGGATGGCCCTCAGGCTCAGGAAGCCATTACATGGGAACCTAATGCCCTCCGCTCCTCACCTTCACTCCTCCTATCCTGTGCCAGGTGAAGCTCTGGAGCAAGAGTGAATCTGTCCTTAAAATTTAAGCAACATTCACTTATATATATAATCAACATTGCTTTTTAATATGCTTTTGTAGAGTATTTTTCAATTCCAATCTCTTTTGATTCTTCTCCTTTTTCATCTTGCAGCACCTTTTTGCTGGACAGGCTGTGTCAGGGTAGCTGTGCATTTTGGATGCTGCATTTGCTGCCTCACCATATGCTTTGGCTGATTTTTTTTTCTACTTGTATTTCTCCGCACAGGAACTTCTAAAAATTGTTGCCAGAAATAACACTGCTGAAATACCCAGTCCATGCAAATGTGTCAACCAAATTCATTAGGCAGCAGTGGTCTATCTTTTGGAAAAATAAGTGGACATCAGGTAAAGGATATGTCACCAGGAGAGCCAAAAATGGGAATAGATCGTTGGTACAGTAAATTAATTCAGTCAGGTTTGAAACTACTTTAGAAAGGGTAGATGTCAACAACAATATATTATCACCTCTCATAGCCAGTGGCTGACAGTTTCCTTTTATAAAATGAAATATGGTAGGAAAAGGGCCTGTTCAATATCTTGGTTCTTGTTTGTTTGTTCAGATCCCACTTTCCTGTGTATACATCCTCTATTACTTTTATTTATACCTTTTAGTTCAGTTTTCTTTTCCATTGACTTCTGTATGAATATTAATGTATGGCTTATTAAAGCTATGTAGAAAGTTCCCCCAGCCCTCTCAGGTATCTAGGGCCAGATTCTGATATTTTTACTACCAGTTTTTTGGCTGGAATAACTCTGCTGACATATGAAAGTCAACAGAGAATTTGGTTCACTGAGTTGTACTTTACTTCATGAGTAAACTGATTTAAATTAGCTAGAGTAAGGGTTCACCTTACTTTACTCCATCTTAATTTGTAGATTGTCTCATAATTTTCAAGCCCTTACAAATGTGAAAGATACATCTCTTTCAACTTTCTTTGTAGTTTAGAGGGTTTTTTTGTAAGTTGTTAATGCTTCTGTTAGATAAGCTTAAAGTCTCTTCCAGTGCCAGTACGCTCAGGGAGAGTTGCTCGAGAAGTGATTTTTTTTTCCCTTCAAAAATTTCCATGAAAACATTTTTTTTTCCATTTTTGTTCAAATTCTCTGGTGCAAATATTCAAGTTTTCATCAAAACTTGAAAACCCCAAAAACTTCACTTAAAAACAAAACAGTTCCTTTTCCAGTTGCTGAATGCAAAATAAAGAAAAAACATTTTGTATTATTTATATGAAAAGTCATACATTTTGAATGAAAATAGATTTTTCACTAAAATGTCCATTCTGTCAAAAAAATCTGTAGAAATAGATGCTTTTTCAAAATTCCAACTAGCTATATATTGGAGTCTTTTAAGGCTTTTCACACCAATTCCTCCTTGCCTTACTTATTCAAGTAGCTCAACTGAAATCATACATCAAGCTTTGGATATTCATGACTCAAATACTGCATACATTTGGGTATCCTTTACTGTGCTATATTCTGCACATACTGTAAGGACAGATTTTAGGGGAAAAAAAATTGTAGCTTTGTAGAACTTCTGTCTCTATGATATAATCACACACCAAGAGAAATAGAAAGAGTGACAGAAATATTCAGCGTGAGATAGAGAACAAGCAGGTTTCCAGGGGCTTTAAAGCTAGGACTACATTGAAGGGGTCCTTAGACAAGCCAATGAAAAGTCAGGGGTGGAAGGGAAAGGGTTCTGAGGGAGGATTTGGCATGTCTCACTGGAAGCTGTGGCACCCATGCAGGAATGGTAAATGCGGTTTGTTTGTTTTTTAATCTCTTCTTTCTATGCTCACCACTCACCTGTTGTAAATACTTTGGTGGCATGGATTGTATCTTACTCTGTTTATCCAATACCTAACACACTAAAGCCCAGATATAGTTGAGGCCTGTTGGTGTAACCACAATATAAATATTAAATAATACTGAGGAAAGTGAAGAAAGAAGACAAGATTTGCTTTGGCTCAAAGATGAAAGAGATTCCTATACCTTCCTCATATGGTCTGTCTGCTCCTTTTCTTACTGCTTACACTTCTCAAATCCAACTGTCTTCTATTGACCTTTTGCTTGATATTTTCATTTTAGGCAAGACTGGAATGAGTAAACTTTATTCATCATTAATATTCCTCCAGATCTGAAGTGTTCATTTCTCTAGTTACATTATCTTCATTGATTAATTGGAGTCTTGCTGTTGTTAACAGTTTGAAAATTTGTCTTACATTACTACTCATAATACTTTCATTGTTTCATCTTTGTCTTGAGCATGATTTCGGTTGCTTTTTGTTCACCAGTAGATTGTTAGCTAACGTATGATATGTTTGCAGCAAGTTAAGTAGTTCACCCATACTGACATCCTCATCTGTGATTGAATGTGCACTCCCAAAGATTTATCTGCCACATACCATACATTTGTTTTGCTGGTTTGTATATTTTTCTGATTGTGATTTCTGTAGCAGTTTCTGGATACCATTCACATACATTCTGCCGCATTCTGTTGTTTGGGTGTGTAGAACATACTGTGCTCATACATGATATTTTACTTCTGAGTGAATGAGAGAGACAAACATTTTTATCAGAATATCAGTGCTGTCTGCTTCTCCATTTCTTATTGTGTATGTGATGCAAATTTAATGGACCCAGACTACAAACAATAGCATTATAGCCTGAGCAATGCACACTCTCCAAACTGTTCCCCAAAGACACTGTTGCCTTCAATATGTATTGCAACTGTTGTTATCTCCAGTGGTATCTCTTTCGAAGGGTGGCAGACTTGAAAGATCATCATGGGATCTGTGAAGTATCACGTGCTTTCATGGCAATCCTTTGAATTTGTTTGTCTTTCCACTGAATCCCTGTGGCTAGTTTTGAAATTTCTAAAGCTTTGATGTTGTGTGTGTGTGTGTGTGTGTGTGTGTGTGTGTGTGTGTGTGTGTGTGTGTGCTTGAAGAAATGTATTTGAACATTGCCTTCATTCAAATTCATAGGTCTTAATAAAATTTAAACTTTAAAACAGTGATGGGAGCATTACAATGACTATTGCAGATGTGATGGGGTTTAACATTTTTTTGACGGCTCAAAAATAAAGCTAAGAATAATAATGGTGTACGAGGCCCTATGGTGAAAAGATATTATTTTTCTTGTTCTGTTCTCTAGTCCAAGACCAGCGCTTCAAAAACATGTGGTACAAGTCTTACCAAAGTAGCTTTAGAATATATAGAATAAGTGACACCTAACCTCTAATCCTGAAACGTGATGCGCGCTGGCTTGGCTTCAACCGTGTGCATTGCAGAATCAGTGCCTAATTTAAGGTAAAAGTGGTAGCTCCCTCAAACCACCAACCTCTCACCTACTCAGGCACTCCCCTCCAGTCCATGCCAGACCTGTCTTTGCTTTGCAGGTTAACAAGAACTGCAGCCCAGTCCCAGAGTCTCCTTGAACTGTCCCCCTGTAATATCTGGTCCCTGATAATAGCTACTCACAGAAATCCCTGATCCTCAACTCCCAAAGAAACAGTGTGCCTCAGTTTAACTATGTTACCTTAAATCACCTCTCTGGTATAACACACAGCATGTGTAATAAAACAAAAGGAAGTTTATTTAAAAAAGAATAGCGATTCCACTAGAAACTAGACAGAGTGGTGGAAGAAATGGTTACAAATACAAAACAAAATCATAAAACATGTATAGAGCCTACACTTTTCTAGCTCATAAAATTGATTTCCTTTCCTTCCCCACCCCCACCCCGCAGTGTGCCTCTCCCCTTTCTGTTATACTGAAACAGCCTCTTCTCATAGAAAGGGCCCTCTCCTGTCTGTTAAAATAGTCTTTTTTTTTCTTTAACCTCCAGGGTGGGTTGATTGTTTGCAGTTGTCTTTGATGATTTTCCATTGACTGTTCTGTGATGGGGAAGTGGTAGAAAACTGAGCCTTGAATTACCTCACTGACTAACCAAGGAGGGATAGTAACTCCCTCCTGCATAAATAGGCCGTTAGCAAGTAATATCACTCATGGTGACTCCTTTTAACCTTAAGACCACAAGGACATAATATTAAATATATTTACATTATTCCTTAAATATTATTCCTGGACACATCATTATATGATTATGAACACTGATAAGTTGCAAGATTACAATAGAGACCTTATACATTACCCTTTATGGAAACGTCCTTGCAAGCAATGTATTTCATGTAATGAATTTTTCAGGTCTGAGTCTAGAGTTGTTTGTAAAAAAAGAGGGGACCCTTTGGAAAGGGGCCTTTGGGTCACATCTCCCCTATAAAATAAGGGCAAAAATATCTACCACTGCAAAAGGATGTTATGGGGTTTAATATCACCAGATTAAAGGTACCATAAAGAGACAAAGCAGAAGCATTTATTTAAAAATTTACAAATGTAATACATATACAAAGTAATGCAATACAATATTGATATAATAGTTATACCTTGTACTCATAACACCATTCTTTATATGATTTAAAAGTGCTTTATACGCATAGCTAAGCAGTATTTTCCTACTGTTTTACATACCGGGTAATTTACATGACTTGCCAGCATCACAAAACCAAGTAGTGGCAGAGTGGAAACAGAACCTTGGTGTCTCAACTTCCAGTCCAATATTTTAACCACTAGATGACACTTCCCAAACAAGTATTATAAGTACCAGGGACATAAATCTGATCTCACACTGATGTTACTCTTTGGAGTTTCTCCTGATTTATTCCAGGGTAAATGGAAGCAGAATCAGGCCCACTGCATGCTTTTGCATGTGTGTGTTTTGGAAACATGGGGTCCTGTTAGTATTTGTTGATATTTCATAATAATAATGCTTCCTTTTCTCCTCACTTTGTCTGTCTTTTCTATTAGAATGTAAACTCTTTGGGGCAGGGACTATCTCTTCTTATCTTTTTGTACAGTCACTTAGTACAATGAGGCCCTGATGTTAATTATAGCCCTCAGACACTACCGTAATGTCAATAATAAATTAAATACTATTTTGTTGGTTTAGTTTTCAACTGCATCTCTTTCCTCAGCCAAGCAGAACTATATTGAACAGAAACCCTGCTTAGATAAGTTTGTCACAGTCACAGAACTTATTTGCTGCACCCTTCACTTCAGATGACTCCTTGACCTCTAAAATTTATTTCCTTTGACACCCCACTCCCCTGACATAAGCACATTTAAATGTCATAACCTACTTATTAGTGGGAGGAATAAAGAAAACAAAATCCAAAACCCCCTAGGTAAATATTGATTGTGCATGCACTTGATCACCACATGCCTCTCAGAGGCATAATGCCAGATTTAAGAATAATTATTGAAGAGGAAAGAAAAGGACTGAAAATGGAGCCCATCAGAGATTCAAAGGAAGGAGCCCATCTCAGCTCCACAAGTGAAATGACACTTTCTGACTTGTGTGGAAATTTACATAATGTGGAAAAACTTTGCTCCTTATCTTCACATAGTCATGTGTGCTCTGAGATGATCAATTTTCAAGGAGCATTTGAAAATGTATGCAAAAAAGGGCTACTTTTAAACCCCTGTAATCCCATATCCATTTGGAAAATGCATCATAGAGCTGTAAAACTGCCAGCTTTCACATACTCTGCTTACATTCCAATGATCTACATTTCAAATAGCTGCTGCAGACAAATAATTAGACTGCTAAATTCATAAGCAGTAAGAAATCATTTGAAAAATCATCTAAATGCATGAGAGCAAATCTTTCTTTAGTACAAGGTCACACTGTAACTATGTGTTCCCAGCATATTATTTAATTGGAGGAACTTTTATTTTATTTTATTTTATTTTAGAAAATGTAGATGCATCAGAGGCAAACAAATCCATTTTGATATTGCAAATTTTGACTCTTGAAGGAGTATTTCAGTTTATGCACCTTCTGCTGTTGTCTTTTGCTTCATTTTAGAAATTCAACATTAAGCACACACACACACAGAGTGTGAGAATTCACACATTATTGGTGGACATTGCTTTGCTTACATAGAAGATGCGAAGGTATTGGCTAATCCCTGAAAGTCTGCCAGATATCCATACAGAAATCCAGCCAGCAGTTAATACAGATGTGAGCTCTTAGAGACACAATTGGTCTGCATTTTCAAACATGACTTGATTTTTGGGAGTTTCCATTTTTGGGCTGGCCAACTGGAGAAAGATTCCTGATTTTAAGAAGGTGGGGACTGACTGAGAGCTGTCTACAAATCAGGCCTTTTTAGAGTTGTCTCAGGCTAGGCATCCAAAATTTGAGGTGCCGCCCCCCCCACCCCAAATCTTTTGTTATTTTTTTTAAACATAAACCATCAACAAGTTGTGTGAGTCAGCAACAAACTCCTTTAGCGTGGTATATTTTCTTAGAGAGAATGCCTACTTAGATGGCTGATACCATCCCATAATTTTGGAGATAGCCTCTTCATTCTATGGAAGAGCACAACATGTTATAATTGTTGTGTATTTGTTTGTCATGGTAATAGAATCTTGTGTTGCTATGGCAAGATTATTAGGGGATAGCCCAGCCAGTTTTGGCTGGTTTTTCGTTAGTTCAGTGTGTGGCAATAAATGGCTGCTTTCAAGGTTTACAGCTTTCTGTGTCTCCAGTGATTTCTTCCTAAAACTGTTGCCCCCAAGGATATAACAACATGGCGACGAGGATGGGATGTCTGCGCTGCCCCAGCAACAGAAGGAAGTAGAAGTTAAGGCACAGGAAAAAAAAAAACCTTTTTTGCTGCTGGAAGGGGATGAGAACTGACTTGTTTGCACTGACTGTGCAAACAGAAACTAAAATCATGGCTGCACTTACAGGCCCACTGGAACCTTTTGAGGAGACTATAGTGTAATGGCACATATATACTGAGCGCTTTGAGCTTTTTGTTATTGCAAATGACATTACAGAACAGAAGAAGGTGCCAATATTCTTAAGTGCCGTAGGGGCTAAGTCCTCCTCCAGGCTACACAGCTTACTACACCCTGTTAAGCCAGACACTAAATCTTACAGTGACACTGTAGAATTCCTGGGGTCCCATTTTTCTCCCAAACCATTGGCAATTGCTGAAAGATATAGGTTCCACAATAGAGACCAGAAAGTAGATGAAACAGTTGTATAATTTGGAGCAACTTTGAGAAAGCTTGCAGAAGACTGTGAATTTAAGGAGATACTAAATGATGCCCTACGTGACAGGTTAGTGTGTGGCCTGCACAGTGAAGCTATATGGAAGTGCCTATTGACAGAGGCTCAGCTTACCTTACAGAAGGCTGTTGACATTGCGGTCTCTATGGAACTGGCAACAAAGGAGGCACAATCCATTGGTGCATCCCCTCGGGTGCATAAGGTGTCACAAGAACCTACCCACAAAATTGTGGGGAGTCAGGAATGTTACCGCTGTGGTAAGCCGGGTCACCATGCATCAGAATGCTGGTGTAATGACCTGTTGTGATGACACTGTGGAAAAAAAGGGACACATTGAGTGTGCCTGTAAACAAAAGAAAAAAAGAGGCCTGTGATCTGGCTGACCAAAAAGGGAAATCTGCATACCCTAGAGCAGACCCAGAATGACCAAGGAGACACCTCATCACAAGAAGAAGAGCCACGCCACGTTTCGTCTTTGGCAGTGGGCTCACATGAATACTGGGTAACCCCATTGTTGGATGGCAAATCTATACGCATGGAACTGGACACCAGTGCAGCCGTCTCGCTGGTCTCTGAGACTGTGTATAAAGAAAAGCTACAGCATCTTCCGCTTAAAGCAACAAAAACAGTTCTGAAGACGTATACGGGGGAAGCTGTGCCCATGTTGGGCACTACTGGTGTTAAGGTGGAGCTCAATGGACAGGCTGCTAAATTGCCACTCTTTGTGGTGAGAGGTAATTACCCAACCTTAGTGGGTAGGTCTTGGCTTAGGAAGATCCAGCTGATCTGGGCAGAAGTGCACCAAATGACTAAAGAAGAAACCAGCCTGCCCGCAATACTAAGAAAACATGCTGCTGTTTTTGGAGAGGATCTGGGAAGTATGAAGGGAATCACTGTGACATTGAACATTAAACCTGACAGTCAACCAAAATATCTGAAAGCCAGAACTGTGCCATATGCCATCAGGTCAAAGGTTGAAGCGGACCTGGAGAGCCTGGTCACCAATGGAATCCTAATACTAGTTACCCATAGTCCATGGGCAACTCCTGTTGTTCCAATAGCGGAGAAAGATGGCTCCCTCCAGATTTGCGGTGATTTTAAAGTCACTGTCAACCCAGTATTGTGTGCAGAGCAATACCCGCTTCCTAGCATCAATGACCTTTTCGCAGGCCTGGCTGGGGACAAAAGTTCAGTAAGATTGATCTGAGTCAAGCGTATTTACAGATGCATGTCGATTAAATGTCCCAAGAACTGTTGACTATTGTGATGCATAAGGGGCTTTATCGATACTGACACCTACCCTTCGGAATTATGTCTGCTCCTGCCTGTTCCAGAGGGCTATGGACCAGATCTTGTGTGGCTTGCCAGGAGTCCAGTGCTACCTTGACGACATCCTGGTCACTGGAAGGAATGAGGAGGATCACCTAAAAATTTAGAGGCTACTCTACAAAGACTGGAAGAGTATGGCCTATGAGTCCACAAAGACAAGTGTGAATTCTTCCAGCCCTCTGTTGAATATTTGGGACACATCATTGATGCTACAGGTCTTTGTAAGGCCCCTGCAAAAGTTAACGCTATTGTGGATGCTCCCCCTCCTCGAAATGTTAGGCAGCTTCACTCATTTCTAGGACTATTGAACTATTATGGAAAGTTCATCCCATAGTTAGCTACACTGCTAAAACCACTTCATGAACTCCTTGGGCAGAACAAGGCCTGGAAGTGGACTGAAGCCTGTGATGTTGCATTTAACAAAGCTAAGAATACATTGCTAAATTCTGAAGTTCTGACGCACTTTGATCCATCCTTACCCCTGCAGTTGGCCTGCGGTGCATCCTCTTATGGAGTGGGAGCAGTCGAGTCACACATTATGCCTTCGGGAGAAGAGAGACCTTTTGCTTTTGCTTCACGCACTCTAAGCAAAGGAGAAACTAACTATGCTCAAATCCAGCCTGAGGCATTGAGAATCGTTTTTGGAATTTGGAAGTTTCATCAGTACCTGTTCAGATGGAAGTTTACTCTTCTCACAGACCATCGACCCCTGACTTCAATTTTTGGACACACAGGCATTCCCCCCATTAGCTGCTAGTCGTATGCAATGTTGGACATTGTTGCTTTTTGAGCACACATATGAAATCAAATGTTGGAAATCCACTCTGCATGGCAATGCAGATGGTCTCTCAAGGATGCCTTTGCCGGTCAAATGTCAAGATATTGCCCAGAAGGAAATCTTTTACTTTGAATAGGTAGAGAATACACCCATCACCGCTACTCAGGTAAAGAAGGCAACTTGAGTTGACCCAGTATTGTTCCAAGTTATGGACCTGGTGATGCAGGGAACATCACGACGAACCTCTCCGGTCTCACGCAGCCTTGTCACCTACATGTCCAGGAGGACAGAGTTATCAATCCAATCTGGTTGTTTGTTGTGGGGGAGACATGTCATTATCCCACCACCACTGAGATCACAGATGTTAGAACAGCTACATTCTTGTTGTCACTGTGGAATAGTGCGCATGAAGGAAATTGCACGAAGCTATTTTTTGGTGGCCTGGATTGGACTGTGCTATTGAAGAGAAGGCAAGAGCTTGTATGTCATGTCAGGGTGTGAGGAATGCACCCCAGTGGGCACCCCTACACCCATGGGACTGGCCTGAAAACCCATGGCAACGTATTCACGTTGACTTCGCAGGCCCCTTTAAAGGAAGCATGTTCTTGGTGGTGGTAGATGCCCATTCTAAATGGCCAGAAGTCTCTACAATGCAGTCCATTACTTCAGAGAGTACTATCCAAAAACTACACGGACTCTTTAGTCATTTTGGTCTGCCAGAACAACTTGTGAGCAACAACAGACTGAAGTTCGTCTCTCAGGAGTTTCAAAATTTTATGAAGGCAAATGTGATACACCATATCACTTCAGCACCATATCATCCATCCACCAATGGATTAGCTGAAAGATTTGTGCAGACAATGAAACAAGCTTTGAAATCGGCAAGGGGATAATTATCCATTTTAAAGCGTCTGGACACCTTTTTGCTATCCTACAGAAACACACCTCATGCTATGACCAAGGCATCCCCGGCCTTTCTAATGATGGGATGACAGCTGCGCACTTGCTTTGATCAGCTGAAACCTTCTGAACCCTGACAAATTGTGCAACATCAGCAGCAAGATCAAGTTATCAGGTGTGAACCCAGAGCAAAAGACTGAACCTTTAGCCCGGGACAGCTGGTTTTGGCTCGGAATTATACTTCTGGAGCTAAATGGGTCCCTGGCGCTGTCATCACTCAAACAGGACCTGTTTCCTGCACAGTCCGGACTGCAGAGGATCTCACCTGGCAGCGACATGTAGATCAGCTGCTGTCAGGTCATTCCAGTCCTCAGGACACATCTTCAGTTGAGTTGCCTGACTTCACGACTTCCAGTGAGACACCGAATCAAGAGTCTGACTTTCCTGTTCCTGACTTTTCCCCTCTATTACAGCTGGCAGCAGAGATACCCCTTTGCATGGCACAAGCTGATACCACATCCTCACCCATTCGCCCTACGAACCCTGAGCCCATCGTCAAGCCCGCACCCAAGACACTTTCAGGTGCAATGACACCAGAAGTCTGCCATAATCCACCTAGAGACAGAAGGACTCCTCAATGGCTGGATCTTTAGCTAGTGTGAACCCACAGTTATGGGGCAAACTAATCCTTGGAGTTTAGCCATGAACGGAGGCAGTATACCCTCCTTCTCTAGTTTAGTGTTTGTTTTATTTGGGGGACGTTCTTATTCAGGGGGGAAGAATATGTTGTGTATTTGGTTGTTGTGGTAATACAATCTTAGAATCATAGAATATCAGGGTTGGAAGGGACCTCAGGAGGTCATCTAGTCCAACCTCCTGCTCAAAGCAGGACCAATCCCCAATTTTTGCCCCAGAACCCTAAATGGCCCTCTCAGGGATTGAACTCACAATCCTGGGTTTAGCAGGCCAATGTTCAAACCACTGAGCTATCCCTCCACCTCAAGGGGAGGGATATCTTGTGTTGCTATGGCAACTGAGTTAGATTGTTAGGGGATAGCCCAGCCAGTTTTGGCTGGTTGTTGGTTAGTTCAGTGTGTGGCAATAAATGGCTGCTTTCAAGGTTTACAGCTCTCTGTGTCTCCAGTGATTTCTTCCTAAAACTGTTTCCCCCAAGGATATAACAATAATGGCTGAGTTTACACCAAAGACAGAAAAGAAACAGACCTACAGTGGGCAGAGAGGTGCTTGTTTAACTATGGTTGTGACTGAGTGCCTGGTATAGATCACACTGAGAGTGCCACACTCAGGGCAGACTGCAAGAATCAAGACAGACAATCCCCCAAACTGGTGGTTTACTCTAAAAATAGATTCACCAAACCAGTAGCATAAGAGCTTCTGCAGCAGCACACTGGTTAACCAGAAGCCAAACACAATCCCCTCGGCTCTCATCCAGGCAACCCAATCTAATAGTGAGACATTAATGAAAACCCATCCCTCCATTCCATAAAATGGGGATAATAGCACTTCCCTCCCTCACAGAGATAAATACACTAAAAATTGGGAGCTACTACAGTGACAGGGGCTATATAAGTACCTACTGCAAGTGGATAATCCAAGGTAACTCAGGAGTAACTCAACTGGAGTTAAAATTGTGTAAGTGAGATCAGAATTGGGCCCATATATCAGAACACTTGTCTAAAATAATGCTTGAAAAGGATACCATGTGACTGCTTTTTTTGGTAGGTCAATGACACACTAAACTACAAAAGAATGTGATTCTTTTCACAGCTAACCCACATCACTGTACTCAGTTATTAGTTACCAAAAATAAAAGCTGCTTTTGCAACTTCTCATACTCTCCACATTTCTATTGTTCCTCTGAGAGGCGTTCAACCAGGTTTTGCTATCTGCACATATATCTTGCTGTGGAGTTTGGCTGAACAGCTGTCACTTTGACAAGGCCACCTCTGAAATGTCACAGGGCAGTTCAAAAAGGGAATGTGTGGATGTTTTTGTTTCCCTGCCTTTATACAACTGTCCTTGGCAAGATGAAATAAGTGAAATAAATCATGTTCTGTCACCATCACTGAACAGGCTCTGATGACTCCAACTTGAGGCTGTTAGAGAATCTCACTGTATATTACAGCTTTCCATCTCTTTCTGAGAACTCTTTATCCTTGCTGACTAGGAATAACTTTCTAGTTTCTTACCCTAGGAGAAAAAGCTCTTTTAAAATGTCCCTACAGGTGTGAGAAGCCATGGTTCATTATGGGTAGAGATGTGTTAGATTCAGATACACAGAACACTGAAATACTGTATATTGTGTGGTTTTCTTGCGTGTCATTTGAAAAAAATTGACAATTTCTCAGTCAGGCATGGATATTTCTCTCACAAATTTGATGCAAACTGAATCTTATTTTGTTACTGGAGCTCAAAAATTCCTTTTTCTTGAATTTGTGTATTGTTATCAAAGCAGAATTTTAATATATCAAATGTGATCAAATTCTGCTCTCAAATATGAATGGACAGCTTCCACTGAACTCTATGGGAATTCTGTTTATATACAATAGCAGAATATGGCCAGGACTTCATGCAAAGTGCTGTCTTCTGGTATTATTATTTAATGATTTTACTGCTCAAAACTGTAAAGAATTATTTCATAAATGTTGCATTTTTTTCAAAATACTAAGGATCAAATCCATTAATATCACTAAAAGGATCTTATTGGGAGCCAGTCCTCATATCTACATATGTACATGTACTTTATCTATGCTGGGAGCACATCTGGTTGCTACAAGCATATCTGCATTCATTTACTGTAAACAGATGAATAAACCTATGAAGGAAAGTTCTAGATTACCTAATGTTACATTACTCTGCCATTGAGTCAGTAACATAACCAAAAGAGTTACTACCTCTCTGAAAGTTCAGCTAGGGTGACCAGAGGTCCCGATTTTATAGGGACAGTCCCGATATTTGGGGATTTTTCTTGTATAGGTGCCAATTACTCCCCACTCCCTGTTCTGATTTTTCATACTTGCTATCTGGTCACCCTAACTTCAGCAGGTCAGTAACATAGAGTGATCTGGACTGGAAAAACCCTAATCTGTGCAGAAAAGGAATAAGATGTGTCAAATGATCCTGTCTCTTTTCTGAAAAAAAGAATAATGTCCGTATATTCTGAGAAAGGGAATTCTAGAAGCAAATTATTGTGACTGGTTTGTTCACATGTATGCCAACAAACACCTTGAAGATATTTGTTATGCCATGACTCACCGATAATAAACATATACCTGTGTTGTAACCACCTGTGCCTCTCTGTGCTCATTGCTACTGCCTGCTCCTCCACAGGACAGATACAGCATTTCCCCCAATATCTCTTTTGTTAACAATGGCTGTTTGAGCAGTGAGAAAAATCTAAAAGGCTTGATCATGCATCTAATATTATATACATAAATCTGTCAACAGTATTCTATATACATATACAAACCAGGATTTCATGCACAAAAACTGTTTGAAGGGACTGTTAACATTGCTACAAACTGTATAATTGATCAAATTCAAAATCGAGCTAATGTGCACAATATAGAAATCAAAACAGCATGGAATCATCTTAACTGCTAAGTGTGTCTTAGTCTCACTGGCAGACTTTTGATGGACATTTCATAGAGTTTAGGGCTAGAAGGGATCAAGTCAACCTTGTGTATATTATAGGGTGAAAACCGATCCCAAATTGGGTTGGACAGTCCCAAAATACTGAGCTCATGTCCCAGTCCCAGGCTGAATGACTCCGGGACAGCATTTGTCCTGCATTTCCTGCAGCACCGTTCCACACCTGCCAGAGGTCCAGGAGCAGCGCTAGCCTCTTCCTGGGAGAAGGGCCTTACCCCGACTTCTGCATAAGGCCCTGTCCCCTGCTCCTCCTCTCTCCCTTGAGGTCTTGCCTCTGGCTAGGCCAAAAGTCGGAGCCCTGTGGGCAGTTGGGGGGGGTGGGGGGCAGGGAAACGGGCCAAGGGCTGCTCTTGGGCATCTCTCCCCCCCACCCCGTGTGGATGCTTTAGAGGGGACAAAGAAATGAACCAACAAACCTACACAGAAAACATCTGGCCAACTTTGCATTAGGGAAAAAAAAATCCTTCCACACCTCTAGAGGCTGGAGCCCTGAAATATAATATTTTATTACTGTTGCTGACTTAATGCAGAGCTGCAGGTGTTATAAGCAGTTCTCCTCATGCCCATGAAGGAAGGTGATGAACAGGAAGATTGATAGACAGTCTAGTATGTGTCCATTTTACAACACAGTTGCCAACTTCTATGATTTTATCATGTGTCTTGCAGTATTTGAGTATTTTTTAAAGATTCTAGCTTCTGGAGATGGATGATTCTGAGAGCATCTCCGCTTTTATAAATTAAATAAAAAAATAAATGGCAACACTCCTGCTTGAAGAATTCTCCCTTCCATCCCCTGCCAATAAAACAAACAAACCAACAAACAACAACAACAAAAATATGATCCTAAAGATTCAGAATCTAGAAAGCAAATGATCAGACCCCATATTTATTATTTTTAAAACCTGATAATATTGTAGCCAATCTCATGAATTGGGGAGCCTGACTCCTGATTATTGAATGCTTGGGACAACCACTGCTGTTAACTGAAATTTCTGGACTAAAGAAATGCAGTGAGTTAGGACACTAGGCTCCAGAATCTCATTTACACTCAGAACACACTTTACACTACTCTGGCAATGTAACATGACTTTAAAGTGACACTAGACTATTTTACAACAACTTTAAAGCCCCTGGAGTAGTGTAAATGAAAATCAGGCCCTAGATATTTACGTTGGCAGACTTTGACCAAATTCTGCCTAGAGTGACACCTACACATACACCTTACATACACAGTGCTGCATGGCTCACAAGATTGGTAACAAGATACAAAGCCATTCACCAATGGAATACTCATGTATTTAAAGTTGGGTATGTGCTTATGTACCTTGCTGAATTAGGACTTTAAAACTGGCCTAGTTCTGGAGTGACCAAAAGTTGTTATCATGTGGTTTCCAGTGGTTTATCTGAAATGAGTTGATGGGTAGTTCTACAGGAGCTTCATGGACAACCTCACATAACCCACCATCACAGCTGGTGCTAGCTGCCCCCCTGTTTGGTAATCCTCACCAAGAAGCTAAGGATGGGGTAAATAAACTGTAGAATAAACTAGTTTTTTATCCCTAGCAATGCTCCCTACAGGTCAGGGTTGAGGCACATGGGCAGAGTGGCACTGGAAAGTAGTCATTTCCAGGACTGTGTATTTTAGAGAAAGGGTAAGAGGCTGCTGGGACTGTCAATCCAGCATTCCAAAGCTTTTTCTAGGACTCTGTTGATTTGTCTGACCTCAGCAATAAATTCTCTCATCAAATCTCTTTGTTTATAAGGTATAATTATACTAGTACTTTGAAAAATATGAAACTTTATTACTCAAACTCACCTTATGGTAATACCACCCATTAGCTGTACAGTTTCATCCTGGTTAGGGCGTAGATGCATGCTGAGGTATGCAAGCATGATCCAGCAATCCAGCAAGTCAGAACTTTAAAAGATTTAAATCTTTTGAAAAAAAAAAAAAAGAAAGGAGGGAAAACAAAACATTTCTACTATTGAGAAAGAGCAATAACACTATTTAGGAATCTTTTTACAAAGTGGCTCAATTATTTATTTAATATTTTTGCATGACACAGACACACACAAAAAACAACCAAAACAAACAAACAAACACAATATAGCTGCAATGTGAGGCCTGATTTCATTCCATTTGAAATCAACATCGGGTCTTTTCATTTATTTCCATGGGAGCTGGATTGGGCCCGTAATATAATTTTCCTGAAAATAAAAGAAAATTAGATGAAAAATGTTCAATGATTTAGGAGATTCTGGTATCAAAGAAAGGAGAATAATTTGAATAACCCAGTGGTAATTAAATATCTGTCCTCCAGCTACAGCTGAACTTTACATAAAATAACATTACAAAACTATAAGCAGCAGCGTAAGTATTTTAGTCATCACAAGTCATCATAAGTAAGTTTTAAGTGCCCCTCTCAGACTAGGAGCTGGACTTGCCGGCCGCTTCCAGGGCGCAGTGTGGAGCCAGGACAGGCAGGGAGCCTGCCTGAGCCTCACTGCGCCACTGACCGGGAGCCACCCGAGGTAAACCCGTGCCCCAACCCCAACCCCAACCTCCTGCCCCAGCTCTGAGCCCACCCCAACCCCAGAGCCCTTCCCGCACCTCAAACCCCTAATCCGTGGCCCCACCCGAGAGCCCACACTCTGTTAGAGCCATCACCCCCTGCCGCACCCCAGCCCAGTGAAAGTGAGTGAGGGTGGGGGAGAGCGAGCCACAGAGGGAGGGGGAATGTAGTGAGCAAGGGGCAGGGCCTCAGGGAAGGGGCGGGGCTAGGGTTTTTGGCTTTGTGCAATTAGAAAGTTGGCAACACTACACATAGCAGCTCTGCATCCTGGGCGCCTCTCACCTGGAGCTTGCCTGAGGCAGGGGCAGAGCGCTGCTGGAGGCTGCCCAGTTGCTGTTTCTGTGTGTGAGTGAGCGGGCACTGACTTCTGACTGGCAGTGATGACTATGGAGGGGGTGCAGCTGAGATAGCAGGCACCAGGAGAATACCCTCAGCCCCATGTGGGGCTCAGTACTGGGGCGCTGTCCGGGCCGGAGAGGGTTACTGCTACACGGGCATTAGGCCCCTATGGCAGAGATTGTACGGGAGCGGGTGAGGGCTCCTCCCCATCCTGCCTGCTGTGGCTGCCCAGTCAGGCACATGTCAGTCCACGCCTGCTTCCTGACAGGGGCAGGGGTGATCCCACCCACCGCACCATGCGGGACCTTCACTGGGAAGCTGCCCATCGGACAAATTTCCACAATGCGCCAGCTGTTGCTTACAAATAATGGTACAAATTTTAATGTAATGATTTACAGGGCAGCCTCCTGCTCTGGCTGTGAGCTCCCAGTTCAGACCTGGCCAGCAGGGGATGGGCCGGCGGGTACTGTCTGCTACAGGCAGGCCAGGGCATGCTGCAGCCCATAACACGCTCATCCCCCCCAGAGGCAACATTCAGCTGTGGCTAGTTGGGGTCACAAATGAAAGGTTCTGGGGGGGTCACGTGCTCCCCCCTATTTCTCCGGACACCTCTGGCACGGACACCCAGAAGCGAGGAGGCAGTACTCTTCCTGGCAGCAGCACTCTCAGTGTGTCCATGCAGCCTGTGGAGGGAGGAAGCAGCAGGCTGTGGGCTGAGCTCCTCCCCCGCCACATGGGGCTGCTTTGTCTTCCCTTGTGGCACCCCAGCAGGGCTCCATGATGCCATCTGCCTTTCAGGTAGCCCTGGCCTAGCCCCGGAGTGACCCCTGCCTAGGGTTCCCAACCCTCCAGATTTGTCCAGGAGTCTCCTGAAATTAAAGATTGATCTTTAATTACAAATTATGTCATGTGATGAAACCTGCAGGAATCCATCCAAGCCAAACTGGCAACTCTACGCCTGTCAGGACCCGAGAGTGAAGCAATTGGTGCAGCACTCTTCCAATTTCTTTTAGCACACAGCTGGGCTGCAGCTCTGTGCTAATTGGGCTGTGGGTTGAGAACCACTGCTACAGAAAAAGGCAGGGTTTCATTATATTTTAAGATAGGTACTGAGGCCCAGATTTTTACCTCAAATCCTAACTCCCATTTTCAGAAGTGATTTAGGCCCAGATCCGCTAAGGTTTTTAGGTGCCTAAACCCCATTGACTTTCAGTGGGAAGTAGAGTCCTCCTAAATGCATAAGTTACTTTTGAAAATGTGACTTAGCTGTCTAAAACACTTAGATCTTGCAGCGCTGAGTGGAGAAATGCCTACATACTTTAAAAAAGTCTAATTCTGCAACCGTTAGTCACTGTGAGTCATATTTTACTCTGTGAGTAGTGTGATTGAAACAGCTGAAATCAGTAAGGTTTCTCATGGGGGGTGGGAGTACCCAAGGTGACTGTGGGTGGCAAAATCTATTTCTAAGATTTCCATAAAACTTGCAAACACCAGGAGGTAGAAACTAAAGACTGGGATGTTTAGAAAAATAAGGCAATGAATGTAATATCTGGTGCCTAGCTGATGCCTTTATCTTTGAGATAAAGAAAAATAAATACAAAATATCCGATATGAAAAAGGGTAGAGATGTAACCTGGACAAAAGCATCAGCATAGCAATCTGAATGTTTACACGATGCCTGCTGCTTGGCATCCTTACAAAAGGAGTCACTTCTACAATGGAGAGCCACACATAAAGGGACTGCTGAGGAACTCAGAGGAACTCTTGATCATAATGGAAGCTTATTTATACTACACAAACACAGGGAAGGAAGACCTAGGAGTTTTTTTTTTTGAAGAATAGGAAAGAGAGAAAGGAAATCGATGAACACGTTGCAGAGCTATATTTTTTAAATGTTCCTTTTAATGGGAAGCATGTTGTATTTGTTATCCAAATTTCTCTCTCTTCCAGCCCAGGTTAGATTTTATTCCAGCTTTTTTTTTTTAAACTATTTACATTAGAAATGCTGCATCTTGAAACTGAGGCCAGAGACAATGCTATTTATGCTGAGAAATGAATCCCATGTCATTTCAATTTTTCTGTACTATTATTTTTTTTGCATCACCCATTTTGTCTCATATTGGGACCTTGCAGGTAGAGTCAAGCCTATATGAGCTGGATTTTTTTTTTTAATTCAAAGCATTGCTGAAAAGAGACTGCTATGGATCTTTAATAGAGAGTAAGCATATACGTTTGCCCTCTGGAAGTTACAGATTTGAAAGGAAGATTACCATGCTATTTGCACTGGATAGCAACTGGAGATTATTTTCAACATTATAGGATACTTCTTTTGTATCTAAGGTCTCTGGATCAAATCCTAGTTTGGTTAGTCAGATTGAAAAAAACACCGAATAAATTAGAGAATCACATTTTATTGCTTTAAAAACTACAAATGCGCTTCAAGTAGACTCAGATATTATTCTCCCCATGTCTGCTGCTGTGCTGCTAAGAATAAATATAAAGAATAAATTATAGCACATGTAAACTGTACCTGTACTACCTGTACAGGATTTTGCAGTTTAATTAATGACTGACCACAGGGCTTATTTAGCACCATTCAAGTAGCTTTATAAACAGTAAAAGTATAACTTATTCCGCTTCTAGCATAATCTCAGTTTCAGACTTTCTAGTTGATGTTAATAACACAATGGTTGTACTGCTGAGATATCCCCTTTCTATATTAGCATTTATAAAGCCAATGCACTTCAAGATCAATGTTTTAGTCAGGGCATTGTAACCATCCTCAGTCCCAGCCCCTCTCCTCTAAGTGCACTTTACACTCCACTTCAATATCTTTCAATAGAAGGAGGATCAGACCCTCTGGTAACTAAGGCCATGTCTACATTACAGAGTTAAGTCAACTTAAGTTACATCAAACATTATAAGCTGCTTTAATTACCTCGGTTGTGCACGTCCACACAAAGCTCCTTGTATTGGTGAAGCATATCCACAGTCATTGCTCTTGCATCAACAGAGACAGCATTGCATGATGGGTAGCTATCCCACTGGGCAACTCACCACCCTCTGTCACCCTCTGCTTCTGAGAGCTCTTGGAATGGATCATGATGGCGTGCTTTATGGTGGCATGCTTGCTATCTCATGATGCCTTTCTTTCCGTCCCAACATTACATGGGCTTCCACCTTTGTTTTGCACAGTTTTTCAATAGCCCTTGTAAACTGTGCACCTGCCATCTCTGCCTGACAGCATGGATCGTGAACTGCTGACTAGTCTGGTGATGAGCATTATGAACACAATGTGGCTGATCCTGCAGTATTTCATGAGCTGAAAAATGCAGAGTAAATCGGTGGTGCCTGCCCTGCTCTCTGACATTGTAACAAATAATTCAAGATTTCTGCTAGCATTCACGGAATATATGCACGGAGGTAGTGTCGATACTGGGCTCAGGAAAGAAGCACTGAGTGGTGGGATTGCATCATGATGCATGTATGGGATGGTGAGCCGTGGCTTCAGTACTTTTGGATGCACAAATCCACTTTCCTGTAACTGTGTGCAGAGCTCTCCCCAGCACTGCGACACAAGGACACCGGAATGAGAGCTGCCCTCACTGTAGAAAAGCGAGTAGTGATCACTGTGTCGAAGCTGGCAACTCCAGATTACTACCAGTCAGTCACAAATCAATTTGGAGTTGAAAAGTCCACCATGGGGGTTGCGGTGATGCAAGTGTGCATGGCCATTAATTGCCTCCTACTATGAAGGACTGTGACTCTGGGCAATGTGCAATAATTGATGGCTTTGAGGTAATGTGGTTCCCTATTTGTAGTGGGGCGACAGATGGAACACTTACCCCAGTTTTGGCACCAGACCATCTTGCTACAGAGTACACCAACAAAAAGGGCTACTTCTCCATGGTCTTGCAGGCACTGGTGGATCACTGGGGCTGTTTCACTGTCATCAGTGCAGGGTGATCAGGGAAGATGCATGATGCTCACATCCTTATGAACACTGGACTGTATAGAAAGCTGAATGCTGGGACCTTCTTTCCAGAAGATTCCAATGGGGGGATGTGGAAATACCCATAGTGATCCTGGGAGACCCCCCTACCCCTTGCTCCTGTGGCTCATGAAGCCTGACACTGGGAACCTAGAAAGCAGCAAGAAGCACTTCAGCATCAGGCTCAGCAGGTGCCATTGGCCTATTCAAAAGTCACTCACGCTGCCTTGTTCATCGGTTAGACCTCAATGAGGAAAATATTCTGATGGTCATTGTGGCTTGCTGTACTCTGCATAATATTTGCAAAGTGAAAGAGGAAAACTTTACCTGGGGTGGAGTGCTGAGGTTGATTGGCTTGCTGCTGATTTTGAGCAGCCAGGTATCAGGGCAATTAGAGGGGCACAGTAGGTGGGTATTTGAATCAGGGAGGCTTTGAAGGAGCATTTTGACAATGATTCCCAGTAACGTGTCCTTATTTGATGCATTCACTCAGGCAATGTTTAGTTGCAGCCTTGAATGACCCCTTCTGTGCTTGCTTCCTGAGTGTTAATTATACTGAGCAAATATTCCTGCCTTTAGCCACTGTGTTTGAATGTAAGCACTGACTGACATGTGCATGACACAAATAAAGACTCATTTTATTTCAAAGACTCAAGATTAATAAAAGTACAAAACACAAATTTTGGGGCAAACAGGACATGGCAATGAAGAACAGTCTCTCAATTAGGGCTCACACAGCTGTGTATAACTCCAGATATAACTGTGAAACCAGCCCCTAGGCATGCAGTGCACAGGGTACTATTAGAGACCGGGAATTCATGAGAAATGTGGTGGGGGAATTTGGGGAGGGCATGGAATGGTGTTCTGTATTGTCTTCAGGGGGAGTCATGCACAGATGTGCTCAGACTGCAGCGCAATGAGGGACTTGAGCATCAGTCTGTTCCTCAAGTGGTAGCATTATCTTCTGCTCATGTCCATCTATCATCTGCTCCTGCCCCGTCTCCTTTCCAGGCTATGCAGCCTGAGTCTTTTGTTAATTGTCTCCCTCCATGCTCTTGTTTTGCTGTGTGCTGTATCTGTTGACTGCAGCCCTTAGCGAAACACATCCTCCTTACTCCTCCTGGTTTCCCACCTTATCTGACTGAGGCACTCCACCAATGTGGAGAAGTGGGTCCTCAAAGGCACATCTGCAGAAGCCAAAGAAATAATGACCAGAGACAGTATTGTGAGTACGCTCAAAAAAGTTAAATACACCTCTTTCTCACTGTCCTTTGGCTAGCACACAGCTCAACATGAGTCCCAAATATGGTGAGTTGCTGGGGGTAGGAGATAGAAAGGGGGGAATTGGGAAGAAGGGACAATGGGTCAGGGTGGTTCATGAAAGGGGTTACTACAAGTGCCTCGGGAGACTATTCTGAATATTGGTACCCTTTTTGAGAGGCTAGGGTAATCAAATCCTGTATTTCACTTCTAAAGGTAACCCAGGATGCAAGGGTGCATCTTCTGCATGCATGTGGCTTCAGACTGGGTCCATATGCCGCTGGCCTATGTGCTGCTCTGGTCCCTGCAGAAATAATTGCCGTGTAGTGAGGCAAAATTTCCTACAGTGCGTGGACAAAGAAGTCAGCTCTGCCAAGGAACCTTTGGCAAGTGATTGCAGAAGTCCTACAGGAAAGTTTCCTAGACATCACTATGGAGGATTCTAGAGACATCCCCATGCACATTAAATAACTTTTATGCTCGGCTCCCACTGTGTAGATGCACAGGCTCTGTTGTTAATTTCTGTCCATTATCCCTCCTGTACCATATAACAAAGTACATGAGAGTTCAATCGTCTCTCGTCATGAGGTATCAAAGCAAAATGTGTGCTTACCAGAGCTCTCATCCCCTGCTTCATGTGCACCAGAGCTGGAGTGCTGAGACTGGTTAGACCCCTGGAGTCAAAAAGAAGTCCTGATTCACTGTGCCACTTGATAACTCTGTTGTTTGCTCCACATTGTCCTCCAGCTCCACTTCCTCATCCACCATTTCATACTTGGGGTTGAGTCCGCTGGCTGCTACCTCAAATCCCCCTGAAGTATCCACGGGGCTCATAGCAATGGTGGTTGGGTTGCTGCTGAGGATGGCATGCAGCTCCTTTCAGAAGTGGCATATCTTCGGCGTTGCACCAGAGCGATCATTGGCCTCCCTTGCTTTCTGATACTCATGTTTCAGCTCCTTGATCTTAGTACAGCATTGCTGCATGTCCCTTTCATGATAAAAGCTGACTTTTGTCAACAAAACTGTGTAAGGTAGACAAGGTCTAAAGGTGTTTAGAGAGCGCCCTTCATTCATCTGTTACTGCTGGGGTCTTCACTGGAATGCAGGGGCCCTCTTTGAAGTACTCCGGCTGCTGTTTTGGAGTCCAGACTTGAGCACGTGCTATACCTTTCAGGAAATGGAAGCAGCTTCCCCATATGGATACTTAGTGTGGAAAATGAACATTAAGGTAATGTCAGGGAATAACACATAGAATTGGAAAAAGGATACCGATATTTTAACTTTATATCTTTTTTTGTGGTGGACTCTAGAGCTGGGCTATGGCACTGATGTTTAGAACCAGATGTGAATTAGACTAATGTTTAGTGTCCAAATTCAGGCCTCAGAGCTAAGCTTGAAGTCAGATGATGCCAATAGTGTGTTAGTAGTTCTCATGTGATTTTAGCATTAGATGGTGGAAATGCCTACTGTTCAGATGATCTCATTAGCTTGCCTGCCTCTTCTCTTATAGAAAAGTCCTATAAAACTTAATAGAGCTGAAACCATTAGGGTTCAATGGCAGTGCCGTAGAGTTCTACTGAAATTCCTTTAACACCTTTTGAACTGAATAGAAATGATATACTTTCTGTAGATTTTTTTTAAACATTCTATAGCAGAAATGTAATTTTATATTAAAATCTTTGGGTTCAAAAACTCTATTTAAAAAGATGAGATTTTGTAGTCTACTATAAGACTTTCTAAGGACTGTGGTCTGCAGCCAAACAAAACCAGATAATAGGCTGCTTCCAATTTCAGATCTGATTCAGAACTAAAACATTAGAACTATGTAAATCTCTAATAATCTACTGGGTAGGGTAAAGTGGTGGGCAGTGGGTGAGGAAGGAGTTGGCAGGCAAGTGAGATTATGTATGCAACCTTCAAAGAATTTCTCAGAGCCAACTGGCAAAGGATTCGCTGATCTGTTACACCGACTCCTATCCGGCCTGACAAACTCACTACACCTAACTCACTGTTTCACAGTATTTACTCATAAAGGGTTGTGTGAGGTGTGATGGGTTGGATCACAGAAACCCCTTTGGGACTGTCACCTGATGTGCCTAGACTACCTCCGAGCCTGTTTTCCCTGCCAGCTTGGGACATCAGTGCCTTGTCTTGTTTGAGCCAGACACGCTAGCCTGATACAAACACAGACCCAAGTCTGAACCATGTTCCCCACAAGCTGCAGGCTTAACTGAAAACAGCTTAAGAAGTGCTCCTGTCTCCAGCACTCAGATACCCAACTCCCAATGGGGTCCAAACCACAAATAAATCCATTTTACCCTGTATAAAGCTTATACAAGGAAACTCATAAATTGTTCACCCCCTATAAAACTGATAGAGAGATATGCACAGCTGTTTGCCACCCCAGGTATTAATACATACTGTGGGTTAATTAATAAGTAAAAAGTGATTTTATTAAATACAAAAAGTAGGATTTAAGTGGTTCCAAGTAATAATAGACAGAAGAAAGTGAATTACCAAGCAAAATAAAATAAAACATGCAAGTATAAGCCTAATACAGTAAGAAAACTGAATACGGATAAAATTTCACCCTCAGAGATGTTTTAATAAGCTTCCCTCACATACTGGAAGCCTTCCTAGTCTGGGCACAACCCTTTCCCCTGGTACAGTCCTTGTTCCAGCTCAGGTGGTAGCTAGGGGATTTCTCATGACTGCAGCCCCTTTTGTTCTGTTACACTCCCTTATATATCTTTTGCAGAAGTTGGGAATCCTTTGTCCCTCTCTGGGTTCCCACCCCCTCTTCTAAATGGAAAAGCACCAGATTAAAGATGGATTCCAGTTCAGGTGACATGATCACATGTCACTTAAGACTTCATTACCCACTTGCCAGCACACATGTATACAGGAAGACTTACAAGTAAACAGAGCCATCTACAGTCAGTTGTCCCGGTAAATCGGAGCCATCAAAATTCCCAACCACCATTAATGGCCCACACTTTGCATAATTACAATAGGCCCTCAGAGTTGTATTTTATATTTCTAGTTTCAGATACAAGAATGATACATACATACAAATACGATGACCACACTCAATAGATTATAAGATTTGTAACGATACCTTACAAGAGACCTTTTGCATGAAGCATATTCCAGTTACATTATATTCCCACTCATTAGCATATTTTCTTAAAATCATATAGAGTGCAACATCACAGCGTGCATCATCCTGATCCTCATAATCATTTCAGGATGTAGGTGTAAGTGATATTTAATAAATTGTATTATTGACAGTTTATTGAAAATATATTTTAGAATCTGTCCCAGGCAGGTTTGGCAAGCTGGTCTTGCCAGACAAAGGGATGTGAAATCATCTGCCTTACTTCACGTGTAAATTAAGCGTTGTAAGGCCAAAACAAAGGAAGCTCCATTTAAAATTGCATGTGAAATTCAACAGGAAAAAACAGGTCAACGGGGAGATGGGAAACAAACAGGACTATAGGAGACATCTTGGAGCCAACAACCCAGGTGTTTTCATTCCAAAAAACAATGGACTTTGGGGTAAAAGATGAAGGCACAAGGACTCCTCATTTATCCTGCACTTGAGGGAAGGGGGGCTAAGCAGGCAGTGCTGATATACCCATAAAACGGTATCTCAACCACCCCCAGCTGAAATGCTGGAATAACACACTTAGATGAGAGATGTCGTTGGACAAGATTAGCTGGTTAGAGTTATGTTTTAGTCTAGTTTAAGCATGTTATACTTTTGTTTTATTTGTAACCTGTTGTTCTTATTAGCCTTGCTCACTATCTCTTACAATCTCTACCCTTGTTAAGATGTTTGTTTTTACTATAAGTAGATTACAGTGTTGTTATATTGGAGCTGATACTCAGTTGAATCAAACAAGCTGGTGTGTATATACTATTCACTTGGGAGTAGCTGTGATGGGTTCCCCCAGTGTTACCACTGAACCTGACCCACCAGCCTAAGTTTCCTTTACTCTGTACTGCTGTGACCAGCCTACCATGCCCTCTCCCAGACTCCAGTCTGCACCTTCACCAGCACACATAGAGGTAGGGAAACACCCAGCTGCAGAAACATACAGGCACTGTGATCAGCTCCGCGTGGGAAGGCTTCAGCTAAGGAGCTTCCCAACCACTTAGGCACGCACCTTCCTCCGGAGTGTAAACCCCAAATTATATCATCTTGCGCTGCACAGGGAACTGTAAAGTGTAAGCTCATGAAATTCAACCCCCTCCCCCCACAATGTGGAGAGGAAATATACAACAGCTTCTTACCCCAAGTTATCACTCCCACACACTGGTTTGTGACAATGCAAAAATAAGTTTATTAACTACAAAAGACATATTTTCAGTGATTATAAGGGATAGCAAACAGAATAAAGCAGATTACCTTGCAAATAAACAAAAACACAATCTAAACGTAATATACTAAAGAGATTGGATAGGAGTAGCAACTTCTCACCCTAAATGATGATTTAACTCAGTTGCAGAAATTCTTAAGGGAGCAGCTTCCCTTGCTTCCAGCTTAAAACCCCAGGTATTCCTTTCACAGGCTAGAAATCCCTCTGGCCTCGGTCCAGCCCTTCTCCCCAGTTCAGTCCTTGTTCCTCAGGTGTTTCGAAGAGTTTTCTTTGGGCAGGGAGTCAGTGAAGAACCATGATGATGTCACTACCCTGCATTAAATAGCTTTTGCACATGGTAGGAACCCTTTGTCTCCAAACTTGGTTCCCATGCCTTTCATTGGAAAAACACTGGTATTCCAAGATGGAGTCCTGTACCAGGTAATCCTGTAGTGTCACTGCAGCCATGACTCGGAGTTGTTTGTCGCACCTTCAGGAGGGCTTCCCATTGGGAGATAAACTTCTTCTAAGGCCTGTTGTTTCTTCTAATGGCCCTTCCCAGCCAGCCATCTAGGCTGATTGCATTCTGCCTGTTGGGCGTTCCCCACGTGTACAATATTTGTAATACAGATAAATAGCCAATATTTGTAACTTCAGATAAAAAAATGACACATGTATACAAATAGGATAATCATATTCAGTAAATAACCTTTTCAATGATATCTTACATGACCTATCCTGTATAAAATATGTCACAGTTATGCCATAATCATATCAATAATATCTCTGTGAAGAATAGGGGATGCAGTGACATAGTAGCAAACCTGGGAATTTCTGTGAGTGTCCAGTGACAGAGGCTGGACATCACAGGGGGACGTTCTAAGGTATTCGGATACTGGGGTACATCAAGTGTTAACCTGCAAGGCAAAGTTGGGGCAGAGCCCAGAGGAGAGTGCTTGAGTGGCTGTAGGGCTGGCAGTGTCTGGGAGTTGATATCCAGCTACCACAAGAAAGATTCCCGCACACAGGAGGCAGGAGGGTAACACAGTGATCCACAGTCCTGGACACTCTGAGAAAGTATCACACACAGTTTCCCACAGAAAGATAATGCAGCCCAAACTTCTGTCCTCATTTTGTCTTTGCAATACTTCCAAATGCGAGACTAGCTTGACCTCCCTCCTTCCCTTCCCCAGTTGGCTTCACAGACCATTGGTCCCCCCCACCCCAAATGCACTGACCAGCAGAGCTGATTTGGAACTGATCAGGGAGGAGATGTCATAATTTGCTGCTGGTATAGCTTAATCGGGAAATTACTACACTCAAATCCTGGCGAAATAGAGAAGCAGGAGGGAATTTTGCCTTGGAGGGATATTGCTGGGGCACAATGCCTTCTGGTGCTCCTTGGAGGTTTTTGCCATTTATGCATCATCCCTTGGCCAGGGCCACTGTGGAGCAAATAGTTTTTTGAGTGCACAGAAGTTGCTGCGACCAGCTCCGGGCCCTCACTACAAACACTAAGGCTGGATTACAGAAAAACAAGAGTGGTACTGCTTTCATTAGAGTGTCAGTGGCATATGATACAGTCTGGAAGGATGGACTGCACTGAAACTGGAAAAAGTGATTTCCTGCATGTAGATTCCCAGCTGCTGAACACCATGCTTACCTGCTGAAAGGTATGCACATACTTCAGAGGCCAAACCAGCAAACCTGCACACTTTGAATAATGGGGTTCCATAAAGCTCTGTACCTGTTTCCAACACTCTTCAACATCTACATGAGTTATATGACTGAAACAATCAAACAGAAATTTGTGTATGCTGATGATTTGGGACTAACTGCTCTGACCCAGAGCTTTAAAGAACTTGAAATGACCCTTACATTTGACCTTAAGATCATGGAGTACTTTCAAAAGTGGCAACTGAGACCAAATACAAGCAAATTGGTAGTCTCTACTTTCAACTTTGACAACAGAAACTCGCAAAACGATCTAACTGTCAAGTTCTGTGGTGAAACTGTTTTATAAACCAAAGCCAACATCCATCTCAATGTCATCCTTGACCACATGCTGACTTATTGTGACCGCAAGAGAATAGCTTTCAAAATGAAGACTTGTGTCAACATTATCCAAAAGTTGGCAGGAGCAAGGCACGGATCAATTGCCTCGGTGCTACTAGCATTGGCCTTGGACCTGGTATACTCAGTTGCAGATTACTGTGCACCAGTGAGGACAAGAAGCTAGCATATCCAACCTGAGGACAGGCAGCTGAATCAAGCAATGTGAATCATCATGGGAACTTTAAAAACTCAACACCTCTACCATAGTTTTCTGTATTAGGAAATCTCCAGCTATCTATCAAGATATAGCCATAGCAAGAGAACCCAAAAGTGTCACAGACCACCTGGAGATTCCCATCCAGCTGGTTATGGACAACAACACCTGACATTATGAAAACCACTTTGGACCATATGTAACCACCTCATGCCTCAGCATCTGGCCAAGGAATGGCATAGTGTCTGGATCTCATCCAACATTCCAAACAAGGACATCACCACTGACTCAACAAGATGCCCTCCAAGTCTTGACGGGCCACACAGATTTTGGACCATTGAACCACATCCAAATAAACCACGGGTGATGTGTCTACTTGATGCACAAGGGGAAAATCAGAGTCCTCTTCATATGACTGCAATGCGAATTTCCAAATCATTGAACACATCATAAGGACCTTGGAGTATTGGTTGATCATAGGATGACTATGAGACGCCAATGTGATATGGCCGTGAAAAAAGCTAATGCGGTCTTGGGATGCATCAGGAGAGGTATTTCCAGTAGGGATAAGAAGATTTTAGTACCATTATACAAGGCACTGGTGAGACCTCACCTGGAATACTGTGTGCAGTTCTGGTCTCCCATGTTTAAGAAGGATGAATTCAAACTGGAACAGGTACAGAGAAGGGCTACTAGGATCATCCGAGGAATTGAAAACTTGTCTTATGAAAGGAGACTCAAGGAGCTTGGCTTGTTTAGCGTAACTAAAAGAAGGTTGAGGGGAGATATGATTGCTCTCTATAAATATATCAGAGGGATAAATACCGGAGAGGGAGAGGAATTATTTAAGCTCAGTACCAATGTGTACACAAGAACAAATGGATATAAACTGGCCACCAGGAAGTTTAGACTTGAAATTAGACGAAGGTTTCTAACCATCAGAGGAGTGAAGTTTTGGAATAGCCTTCCAAGGGAAGCAGTGGGGGCAAAAGATCTATCTGGCTTTAAGATTAAACTCGATAAGTTTATGGAGGAGATGGTATGATGGGATAACATGGTTTTGGTAGTTAAATATTCAGGGTAAATAGGCCCAATGGCCTGTGATGAGATATTAGATGGGGTGGGATCTGAGTTACCCAGGAAAGAATTTTCTGTAGTATCTGGCTGATGAATCTTGCCCATATGCTCAGGGGTTAGCTGATCGCCATATTTGGGGTCGGGAAGGAATTTTCCTCCGGGGCAGATTGGAAGAGGCCCTGGAGGTTTTTCGCCTTCCTCTGTAGCATGGGGCACGGGTCAATACTGGAGGATTCTTTGCTCCTTGAAGTCTTTAAACCACGATTTGAGGACTTCAGTAGCTCAGACATAGGTGAGAGGTTTTTCGCAGGAGTGGTGGGTGAAATTCTGTGGCCTGCGTTGTGCAGGAGGTCAGACTAGATGATCATAATCGTCCCTTCTGACCTAAATATCTATGAATCTATGAATCGAAAACACAGAGTCCCAAATAGGGATTCAAAGGTAAAATGGATGATAGCCACAATGTCACACAGTAAGCCTTGAAATGGCTTGTTGACCTACAATTGCATGTATAGAATGCTGGCTCTGTGGCAGGCTGACCTATCCATGCTGTTTTGTAGTCTCTGAATCATGGGACTGGTGAGCTGATAATGAGGTTGGAGGGGAGAACCAATATAAATAGGCTCTCCACCTCTTGCATCATGCTCTCTATGCTCAGTAGCCAGTTTTTTCCCCCACTCCAGGTATTTAGACATCAGGACTTGCTTCATCCCTACAGGCGGAGTTATTTCTCTGCATGGTGCCAGGTGAGGAGACAAACCATCTTTCTTTACTTGCTAGTTTTCTTTTACCCCACTAGCAGGCACTGAATTCACCGGGTTACTTGCTAACAATCTAATGATAATGCTGGTGGCATTCCCTGTTTAACTCCTTTTTTTTTTAAGGTGAAATGATAAGCTTCAAAAGACTGATCTCTCTTTATCTGACAGCTCTGTCTCAGAGCATAGATGAGGAAAGCTGACACACAGGGCTATGGCCAGGAGCACTTTTATGTCCCAAACCACTTTTATGTCCAAAACCTCCAAAAAACCCACTACCTATTGTTAATGCTGATGTGTATGTTCCACTGTAATAACTGGGACTACTTTACTGCTTCAATTTAGGCATATTTTAAGTGCTTCACTGAGGTTGAGCCTTAAGTGTCTTTACTCCCTCTGATTAGGGTATGGATGAGTGAATTTCCAGGGGCCATTTTCATCCTGGCTATGAGCAAGTGCAACTGTGTTCATTTCAGTGGAGTTATGCCTGCTTACATTAGGAATGAAATTTGTCTAATATTTGCTTGATTCAGCTCCCATTGAAGTCAATGGCAAATGGCATAACTCCCCATTTGTTTCAGTGGCTTAGGATCAACCCCTATGTCATCTGATGTTATTTATACATACCTATACAGAATCAGGAGCATTCCCCATGGCTGCTGAAGAGACTATGAACTGGACAGATCTGTGGAAGTCTACATGGCAGGGGCCATATTTCGTTGGCGATTGCAGCAGACTGTGGAGTTTCAGGGCTGTTGAAAGCTAACGTGAGACAAAACTTAAAGCAACATTTTTACCAATGGAGGACCAATCACAGAGGAACTAGTGGCAGCACAGATTAAAGGAAGAACTTTTACTGGCATTGTACTACTTTGTGGATCTAAACAATTACAATTTGACAGATGAGTCAGATTCTGAACTCCTTGCCAGTATTAGGCGATATTCCCCTTTGGAATATTCAATAGATAGGTCTCTTTGTTTCAAATTTTCAAAAATGTCTAGTAATTTTGGGAGCACCGATTTTTGGGTGCTCATATTAGCACTTTAAATGGGGCTTGATTTTCAGAATGTGTTGAGCAGCTACTCTCTGAAAACGAGGCCCCTTTTAAAGTGTGTGCAGTTGGGCAATCAGAAACTGAGCTTCTCAAAATCAGTAAAAAGAAAAGGAGTACGTGTGGCACCTTAGAGAGTAACAAATTTATTTGAGCATAAGCTTTTGTGAGCTACAGCTCACTTCATCGGATGCATTCAGTGGAAAATACAGTGGGGAGATTTTATATACACAGAGAACATGAAACAATAGGTGTTACCATACATACTGTAACGAGAGTGATGTCACTGCTTAGTCACTTCATCCCACACAGCCACAGCTACTGGCTGGTGGGGAGAGGGGAGTACGCTGTACCATCTCCAAGAGCACTATATTTGCCCTGCTGGTGTGTGCTGCCAGCAGTCCTGACAAGGAATTAAAGATGCAGTGTAACCCTTAATATGAAAGATTCCTCCCATCAGTATTATCAAAATAGTTAATTTATAACAAAAGAGTAAGGTGCAATCCCTAATGCCCTTGTAGCTCAAGCTCATGGGTCTGCCTCTTATTTCATTCTTCCACTGATTCCACTTATTTCAACAACATGAGACATTTTTTGAGAGATTGTGACCCAAATCCCTTCACCTTAATTATACAAGTGGACCCATCATAGAAGACAATGAGACTACTTGTCTGAGTATGACAAGGAGGACTTGGCCCCATAGCTGATGGAAATCTAGTCTTCAGATGTTCAAAGAAACTATTTGTTATTAATATGAGTTAATTGAATTTCATGAATAGATATTTAAAATACCAATGTACATATGTTCTGTACATTATACTGTAGATACACAATAACATTGCACTATCATGTTAATACAGTCTATATCCAGCTTTTATCTAAATAGCTTTTCTAATGTTAAGAATTAAAATATTTATAGGCATTATGTAGAGAGAGGCTTACACCAAAACCTTGGATCTCAATACCACTGAAATTGGGGATTCAGGTAGTTTGTAATCCAAATCACTCAGATACCATGGTGATAGACATGGTTTAAGATACTCCAGTGCTTCAGTACAGAAGTGGTTAGGGACTATTTAGAAAAGCTGGACGTGCACAAGTCCATGGGGCCGGATGCGTTGCATCCGAGAGTGCTAAAGGAGTTGGCGGCTGTGATTGCAGAGCCATTGGCCATTATCTTTGAAAACTCATGGCGATCGGGGGAAGTCCCAGATGACTGGAAAAAGGCTAATGTAGTGCCCATCTTTAAAAAAGGGAAGAAGGAGGATCCTGGGACTACAGGCCAGTCAGCCTCACCTCAGTCCCCGGAAAAATCATGGAGCAGGTCCTCAAGGAATCCATTTTGAAGCACTTACACGAGAGGAAAGTGATCAGGAACAGTCAGCATGGATTCATCAAGGGAAGGTCATGCCTGACTAATCTAATCACCTTCTATGATGAGATTACTGGTTCTGTGGATGAAGGGAAAGCAGTGGATGTATTGTTTCATGACTTTAGCAAAGCTTTTGACATGGTCTCCCACATTCTTGTCAGCAAGTTAAAGAGGTATGGGCTGAATGAATGCACTATAAAGTGGGTAGAAAGTTGGCTAGATTGTCGGGCTCAACAGGTAGTGATCAATGGCTCCATGTCTAGTTGGCAGCCGCTATCAAGTGGAGTGCCCCAAGGGTCGGTCATGGGGCTGGTTTTGTTCAATATCTTCATAAATGATCTGGAGGATGGTGTGGATTGCACTCTCAGCAAATTTGCGGATGATACTAAACTAGGAGGAGTGGTAGATACGGTGGCATGTAGGGATAGGATACAGAGGGACCTAGACAAATGGAGGATTGGGCCAAAAGAAATCTGATGAGGTTCAACAAGGATAAGTGCAGAGTCCTGCACTTAGGACGGAAGAATCCAATGCACCGCTACAGACTAGGGACCGAATGGCTAGGCAGCAGTTCTGCGGAAAAGGACCTAGGGGTGACAGTGGACGAGAAGCTGGATATGAGTCAACAGTGTGCCCTTGTTGCCAAGAAGGCCAATGGTATTTTGGGATGTATAAGTAGGGGCATAGCCAGCAGATCGAGGGACGTGATCGTTCCCCTCTATTCGACATTGGTGAGGCCTCATCTGGAGTACTCTGTCCAGTTTTGGGCCCCACACTACAAGAAGGATGTGGAAAAATTGGAGAGAGTCCAGCGAAGGGCAACAAAAATGATTAGGGGATTGGAACACATGATTTATGAGGAGAGGCTGAGGGAACTGGGATTGTTTAGTCTGCAGAAAAGAAGAATGAGGGGGGATTTGATAGCTGCTTTCAACTAACTGAGAGGTGGTTCCAAAGAGGATGGTTCTAGACTATTCTCAGTGATAAAAGATGACAGGACAAGGAGTAAAGGTCTCAAGTTGCAGCGGGGGAGGTTTAGGTTGGATATTAGGAAAAACTTTTTCACTAGGAGGGTGGTGAAACACTGGAATGCGTTACCTAGGGAGGTGGTAGAATCTCCTTCCTTAGAAGTTTTTAAGGTCAGGCTTGACAAAGCCCTGGCTGGGATGATTTAATTGGGGATTGGTCCTGCTTTGAGCAGGGGGTTGGACTAGATGACCTCCTGAGGTCCCTTCCAACCCTGATATTCTATGATTCTATGATTCTATGCTCAGCTGGTGGCTGTGTCATAAGAATTTAAATAGAATAAGTTGTAGTTCTGTCACTTGTCTGTTATGACTTTTTACCATTCATTCAAATATCACCACAAAATGTTTATTTCCAAAGTATGACCATATTTAATGGCATTATACATGCATAAGGAGAGCTCACAGAAGTGAAAGTGACCCCCACAGTTGGCTGTGTTCACATTATGAACACAGGAATTGCTTCCATACAAAATGCCCAAAATTGTTCAGATTCTTATGCGTCTTTACAGCAGCTGCCAACCCTATAATTTCTGATTTTGCAGGAATCAGAATGAATGCCACAGTGGGGTTATGACCTTTCTCATTTTCTATGGGGCAATTCTGGATTTTCCTTTTCAATGGCATTCTTTTGATTCCTCCTGTGTAATCTTTACTAGAGAGATCATCTCATATGAAAATGGCATAAAATGATTAGACTGTGTTTTTTAAAAAGAAAAACTGTTTTTCGAGTGTCATTATAGCACCCTGAGAGAGGAAGAATGTGAGCTATCCTTAAGGAGCTTGTGACTGTAACTTCAGGCATTTTCTTTCCACCAGCATCCTTATTTATAGAGACCAAAAATACGATAGCGAAGTCTTCAGCAACACCTGCTTCAGGATCTTTTGTAGAGTTGCAGATGCCCAGGAATATCAGAATAACTTTCATGACACATAAAGAAGGGTAAAGTGCAGCTGTGCAAACACATCACATTTTTCTTCAAGAAAATGTAAATACATTAGCCCTTTGACTCAAAGCAGTGAGCCGACTCTGCATCTTCTGCTCCAGACCATGAGGAAAAACAAACCTCTATTTTTAGTGTCTTTGTCACAATAGTACAATTATTTAACTCTTTCCCCCTTCCTTTTTTTTCATTGTAGATACAGGCAATTTTTTAAAAAAGAAATACATTTTCATTTAAGTTTATAGAGATGTGTGTAAGCTATGGCATCATTTATCCAGCTACTATGGCAACTCCTCTGTGGCAGTGATAAAACAGCCCCCATGTTTTCAAATGTGCTAGAACTTGATGTTTGCATGCCTCATGTAAGATCCTTCAAAGGAGTTGGATTTTCAGAGGGTGGGTGTCAAGGTTTCTTCCCCACTCTGAACTCTAGGATACAGGTGTGGAGACCTGCATGAAAGACCCCCTAAGCTTATTCTTACCAGCTTAGGTTAAAAACTTCCTCAAGGTACAAACTTTGCCTTGTCCTTGAACCCTATACTGCCACCACCAAGCGCGTTAAAGAACAGGGAAAGAGCCCACTTGGAGACATCTTCCCCCCAAAAGATCCCCCAAGCCCTACACCCCCTTTCCTGTGGAAGGCTTGATAAAAATCCTCACCAATTTGCATAGGTGAACACAGACCCAAACCCTTGGATCTTAAGAATAATGAAAAAACAATCAAGTTCTTAAAAGAAGAATTTTAATTAAAGAAAAGATAAAACAATCATCTTTGTAAAATCTGGATGGTAAATACCTTACAGGGTAATCAGATTCAAAACATAGAGAATCCCTCTAGGCAAAACCTTAAATTACAAAAAGACACAAAACCAGGAATATACATTCCATTCAGCACAGTTATTTTACCAGCCATTTAAACAAAAGGAAATCTAACGCATTTCTAGCTAGATTACTTACTAACTTAACAGAAGTTCTGAAGAGCATTCCTGACCTGGTCTTGGCAAAAGCAACACACAGAAAGACAGACCCTTTGTTTCCTGCCCCCCTCCAGCTTTGAAAGTAACTTGTCTCCTCATTGGTCATTTTGGTCAGGTGCCAGCGATGTTATCTTAGCTTGTTAACCATTTACAGGTGAAAGGGTTTTGCCTCTGGCCAGGAGGGATTTTATCGTTCTGTATACAGAAAGGTGGTTACCTTTCCCTTTATATTTATGACAGTGGTGTTTAGCACTTGCTGAAAATCCAGGCTCTTAAAGGGGTCCCAACTTCGGCACCCAAAATTTGAGGTACAGTACCCAAAATCATTAGTCACTGAACTGAGCTTTGCTGTAAGTGGGGGAGAGAAGAAAAGGCTGGGATAACATTTTTTTTTTCATGTGATATTTCTTACCTTTGATAATACTTGTGTATTTTGCCTACCAAGGAGATCAGTATGACTTTTTTATTATTACTAAGTACTCATAAATGCACTACTGTGACAATTTAAAGAAATTTTAGATACCAGATGAATTGTGTGTTTTGGAACATATCTACACACTTACCAACCATCTGAAATGTCTGATATATCAGATACATATAACATGTGCTGTTCCATGTCTGTATCATATAGTTTCACCAGGAGATCCCTATCAGGAAACACAGCACAGAAGAACCGGCGCAGGAAGAGTTATGCATCTAACAAAGGTGGCTGATTTTAAGTACATTTCTGGTCAACGCTCAACACTTTGCAGAGCACTCTTGAGCAGTATGCAACAGCTCAGCCAAGAATGCATTTTTATGGTCTAGCTGTAAACCCTACAAAATAGATGCAGGCTGGGATTTTCAAAGAAGCCTTACTCCCAGGCAAAATTAATAAATGTATTGATTAGCACTAAAGCTAAATCACAATGTGTTTGGGTTTTGAGGACAAAATTAATGTTAACGACCAAATGACAATGTTTAGCTACCTAGATTTAGAGAGAGAGGCCAAATCACCTGAAAAATCATTTCCAGAGGTGCCAAACTGAATTCAGATTTTAATTTTAGTATAATAGATGCACTAATTTTAAGTCTTCTTTTTTTGCCATCTCTCCATTTATTTTATCAATGGATCAATTTTAGTATTTGGGATAATCACAGCTGGAGAGACAACACCGAGAACATAAAACAGCACAGATGGTTTTGTCATTTTAAGCCATTGCCTTTTAATGCTGAGCATTCTATTAAGGACAAATGTAAATAATAACAAATAGAGCAGTATACCTATTTACCTGCCAGAGGGAACAAATCAAATGACAGCTGTTTATGTGAGAGTTTTTTTGCATTGTTTGGTTTTTTGCATTATTTATTTATTTAGTTATTTATTTATTTTGGCATTTCATAGTTGGGTGACACAAAACAAATGGTTAACAGAGTTCAAAGAAACTGGGCAATAAATAAACAAACAACCTTTACAATAAAAATGGAAAATACTTTGGGTCCAAATATAAAATAAAAACAGAGAAGCAGCAGAAAATATAGTCAGGTGTTACAGCTCTTTTTGTAGAATCATAGGAAAGGAGGAATTTCCTTAATGGATCAGACCTGAAATCCATATTATCTAATATTCTATCTCTGACAGTGACCAGTACCAAATATTTCAGAGGAAGATGTAAGAACCCCACAGCAAGCATATAAGGGATAATCTGACAAAAATCTTTCTTCTCATCCTGGTCTGTAATAGTTAGAGATTGACCTAAACTCAAGGTACACAGCTGCAGCACCGTAGTGTAGATGTTTCCTACATCAGTGGAAGGGCTTTTTTTCTGTCAATAATAGTTAATCCACTCTGACAGGTGGTATTGAGGTCAATGGAAGAATTCTTCTGTTGACCTACCTGTGTCTACACCGCATGTTAGGTTGACATAAGTATGGCAACCATGGTGTGAAATTTTTCCATAGCCCTGAGTGATGTAGCTAGGTCGGTCTAATTTTTAAGGGTAGACCAGGCATCATAAATATGAGGTGTAATATCCCTTCTAAACATGTTATTGTTAATTATAACTCTTGATATTCTTAATAGCCATATACATGTCCAATCCTGCTTGAATCTTAATAAATTGTTGGCTTTAATGACTTAATGGGGCAATGAGATCCATAGTGTAATCACATAGTATGAGAAAGTATTTCCTTTTGTTGGGCTGGAATTTCCCACCTTTACATTTCAGTGCATGTCCTCTTCTTGTGTTATTGGATGAGAACAGAAGTTCCTGATCTACCTGCACTATATCATTCACCACTTTATAGATTGTTACCTTGCCCCCCTACTTCTAAAGTAAATAATCCAAATCTTTTCAATCTCTTCATATGCTTATTTCCATTCCCTAATATTTTTTCTTACCCTTCTCTGAACCCCTAGTAATTCTGCAATATCCTTTAGGGTATAGGATGATCAATACTGCAGACAACATTTCATATGAGGGATTTATATAAAGACATTATAATATTTTCCATATTATTCTGCATCCCATTCCTTAGATATCCAAATATCTTACAGCTGTACATTGTGCAGAGGTCTTCACTGAGCTGTCCACAACAGTGGGGGGCAACCTGCGGCCCTTCAGGGTAATCCACTGGCGGGCCACCAGACAGGTTGTTTACATTTGCACAGCTGCCCACAGCTCCCAGTGGCCATGGTTTGCTGTTCCTGGCCAATCGGAGCTGAGGGAAGTGGCACGGGCTGCAGGGATATCCAGTACCCTTTCCTGATTTGATGCATTTAATTCAGAATCCTGTAAGGTACAGAAGTAGTTTTGGTTGGGTTTTTAACCCCCTCCAATGTACATTACTTTGCATGTTTCAACACTGAATTTCATTCCTGTTGTGTTGCCCATTTACCAAGTTTGCTTGGAGCTCTTTAAAATACTTCACAATCCTCTCTGATCCTAGCCAACCTAAATAACTTTCTATCATCTGCAAATTTTTCTACCTCACTCTTCATTACCCCTTTCCAGATCATTAATAAATATATTAAACATAAGCCTAGTACAGAACCATGAGGTAATCTGCTGTTAATCTTTTTCTATAATGAAAATTGGGTATAGATTTCTAATCTTTGCTTCTCATCCCTTAAGTAATATTTGATTCATGATAATTCTCTGCCTCTCACACCATGACTATTTTTCTATAAGCACAGGACCTCGTCAAAGGCCTTTTGGAAGTCTAAATAAACTGTCACCCAGTTTTTCTTTATTCATTAATTTAAAATTCTTTGAAAATGTAAATGAGACTTGTGAGACAGTTTTGCATTGCAGAAACTGTAGTTAAACCCTATTTATCTCTGGTATCTTCACAAACTGTATATGGACCAGACATGGATTTTCTATAATTTGTCAGTACAAAAGGGTGACACCCCAGGTTCTGACTCTCCTAACCTGCCTCTCTCCCCCACACTTCCTTTCTGTGCCTTCTAATATCTCTTGTGTTAATGAGCCAATTTACTTGTTAGTCTTCCCCCATTGGATCCACCCTGGGAGGAATTAATTGTTGTGTAAGTGACTAGAGTGCTGGCACATTTGTTGGTTCCCAGCACTGTGTCACAGTGCGTAATTGGTAAGTGTTCATAAAGTTCTGTTTGAACTTTTTTAGGTCACATTTTCTGGTGATCTCATTGAAGAAAAACACTTTAGAGAAACTGTCTTAGTGATTATCTAAGTCAGATAGGAGGCTTCTGTTCCCTCACTAGGTACCCTAATTTTTTATAACCCGAAGAGATTATTGGTATGTTGAATATTTTAGGGCACTTAGTAAACACTATCTATCTTCTGCTCTGAAGTTTGGAAAAGTCTAGAAAAGACTTGCTGGACAATCATTCCTAAATGGTGATGTCCTCCAGTCTTCATATCTCACCACACTGTAAAAAACGTATTCAATGCTACTGCATTTGCAATCTATTTCCAGGCATGAAACTTTCTCATAATTGAATATCCACATTCATCCCCCCAACCCTTCCTTGCTCCTACGCATGAGCAGATTGCATGCATTTCAGACTCTCCTTTCCCCCTCAGCCCCTTCACTTCCAAACATACAAAATCAGCATAAATGCATTCAAATGTGAATACAGAAAGCAATATGAATTAAAAAAGCAAAACTGATCAACTGCATGTCTGGTGGGAGGGGGGAGTGAAGAATTTAATCAGCTCGAACAATGAGATGCTTAAAACAGATGTGTAGATGCATTTTCCCCCACTATTTCACCCAGCTCTAGTCAGTTTTCCTCTTTTTAAACTTTCTTTGTCACACTGGCTGCATTGTGAATTTTGCTTGGGTAAAAACTTTAGTATTGGTCCCATTATACCTATTCAAATAACCTAGGACCATACTAGGTAAACCCTTCAGGCATTAACATAAACTCTGGAATCATGTTTCAGAGTAACAGCCGTGTTAGTCTGTATTCGTAAAAAGAAAAAAGAAAAGGAGTACTTGTGGCACCTTAGAGACTAACCAGTTTATTTGAGCATGAGCTTTCGTGAGCTACAGCTCACTTCATCGGATGCATAGCATATCGTGGAAACTGCAGAAGACATTATATACACACAGAGACCATGACACAAAACTTCCTCCCACCCCACTGTCCTGCTGCTAACAGCTTATCTAAAGTGATCATCAAGGAAGGCCATTTCCAGCACAAATCCAGGTTTTCTCACCCTTCCCCCCCACCCCCCCCACACAGACACACATACAAACTCACTCTCCTGCTGGTAATAGCCCATCCCTCTTTGAAACCTCTCTTTGTTGTCTGTTTTCATGTCATCCTTTTAACCATCTTGTGAAACTACAAATGTGGTCTTTTAACCTCTTTCCATCAATCAATTCCTCCATAATCTTAATATTTTTTGCCGCAAACTCCCTGAAATGTGTCACTGTTTCTGGTAATATGGTGCCCAGAATTAATTCAGTATTGCAGATTTTATCATGCCAGTCTTAAAGAGAGGGACTGTTACCTTCTAGCTCAATGCTCATATGTTAAGCTCCTGAAAATGCCTCTCTGTTGGCATATTGCATTACAAACCCATGTCGAATTTGCTCTGTGATTAGTCCAGTTCTTCTGAAACATTAGTGCTTTCTGGGTCTGTGCTTCCATTTGCTAACACAGTTTTACAATTATGTTTTCCCCTCCAGATGCATAAAGCTTCATTTTTCTAATCTGAGTCTCATGTTGTAGTGTTCTGCCATTATTTCAAATCTCTCAGGATCCCTTTGTACTCTTTCCCCACCCCAAAATAAGTGTTTGCAAATGCTTATCAATCATCTGAAATACTGAATAATTTTGGGCACCATATTACCAGGAACAGTGAAACATTTCAGGGAGTTTACATGATTATTACTTCCTGTTCTAAACCCTTAATAAAAATGTTTTGTATTGAAAGTGGAGAGGGGGAGGAGCTCCACTCATTCATTATTCCAGAAGGAGACCCCACTCTTGGTAGATGGTACTGATGTTCAAAATATGACTGTGTGTGCTCTCTGAGCTCTGCTAGGCTCCTTGGATTTGTCTTGTTCTTTATATCATGGGGAAATAAATGTTATAAATAAATGCTCTCATAGTGCTAAAATGGCCTCTCTCTGACTAAATTATGAAGATTGACATGTTTTTTCCATGTGTTGATGACCAGTGAGACACTTTACATGTCAACATTATTAACTATCATCATTGGGCATCTGAGTCAACACCTCACTATGTTGAATGGGACTTAAGCTTCTCAGAGTTATTGCTTCAAACTCTGGTTGTGTTTTTAAGATTTTTCTCTGCAACAATGATGGCTAGACACTTTTTATTTATAATGAAATTTGATAATCTGGAGAACAAGAAGGTAGTTTGGGAGGTGACAAATTATTGTATCACTACATACTGACAGCTGGTTGAAAAAATAAAAAAAAAATGATTTAGTTCCTAAAATGTTTGGAATTTGTCAAAAAAGTCTGTTTCAGGTTGCATAAAATGTTTAGTTTTGGTCAACTTCAGAAAATAGTGTATGTGATTTTCCCTCTCATATAATGTTTAATATAATATAATATAGCTCAGTGATTAGGACACTAGCCTGGAATATTTGAATCCACATTCCAGAACAGGTGCTTGACTTCAAATCTTCCTTCATCCCAGATTAGCATCCTAACCACCAGGCTATATACTACTCTGGAGGGTGCTCTCAGTCCTTCCGGTTGAAGGAATTCCACTTTATATAAATATTTAAATATTCAAGGGAGCTGGGACTTGAATTTGGGACTCCTACTTACAATTTGAAATCTCTGACTACCAGTCTAGAGGCTATTCTGCTCTCAAATTCTCCAGTTTAAACTGTATAAATATGTAAATATTCATTGGGTCAAAGCAAGAGATTAAGATATTAACTACCGTGGGGGGTATGAGATATGGATTCAGATCTCTCTGTCTGTTTTAGAGGAGGGATTGGAATCCACATCACCTATTTTCCAGATGAGTGCCTTAATCACCGGGCTCTAGAGTCATTTTCTCCTTGGCACGATGAATATTTATGTATTTGTATAAAGTGGAACAGTTTCAGCAGGAGAGACTGAGAGCAACCCACAGCAATATTGACACAATTTGAGCTGTGTTATTAAACTGGCTGGGTACTTAACCTCTGCTATTTTAGTATTTACCATTATACTTGTTTATAGTCTTTCATACCGTTTTCAATCCACAGGACAATGTTCATATCCAGGCTTATTTGAATCAATTTAGTGCATATCATAAAATCTTGTTCTCAATCGAATAGTTAAATGAAATGTAAATACAGCACAATCTTGCTTGTTGGAATGCAATGGGAGCGGTCAGCGGTTCTTCAAACAAGCATCTGCTGGAGTACAACCACTTGGAGGCTTGGAGACTAATTTTTGTAATTTTTTTTTCTTTTTCCTCCAGTGTTTGGGTGATTCCCAGGTTCTGACTTTTCAAATGATTGTCGGAGCTCAATAAAATCATGAAATTATTTCTTTAATGTCTTAGTCCCTGATATATATATATGTTTTGATATATATGTTTTACTTCACATGCTGCTAGCATTTCCACTCACTGTTATGGGACTACTCACAGGACAAAACGTTAAGCATGTGTCTTGGCAGGATTTGAGACCTTTGACTTTCTGGTACTAGCCCTTTAAATTTGGCAGAAGCAAGAGAGTATATGCACCTTCCTGACATTTAGGGCAGTTTATCTTGCCTTTTTTCTGAACACTGCAACTAACAAATTAAGGCTTCCATGAGTATGGAACTAGCTGGGATACATCATCCTAATGTGTTCTGCAGACCTACTAAATTAGTCAACTTTAGTTCAAAGACCAAAAAAAAAAAAAAATCCCTTTTTGGCACGGGTCTCCGAGTTTGTCAGGTGAATTTCTCTAGTTCCACTATATACTTCCACAAAAAGAAAAGGAGTACTTGTGGCACCTTAGAGACTAACAAATTTATTTGAGCATAAGCTTTCGTGAGCTACAGCTCACTTCATCGGATGCATGGATCAGATGAAGTGAGCTGTAGCTCACGAAAGCTTATGCTCAAATAAATTTGTTAGTCTCTAAGGTGCCACAAGTACTCCTTTTCTTTTTGTGGATACAGACTAACATGGCTGCTACTCTGAAACCTATATACTTCCAGTTTCTCACCGGAAACTGCTCGTCTCTCCCCCACAGCCCCTGGGGCTGGTTCCAGCCACTCATCTGAGCACCCCTGCCATCCCCCCCACAGAGCTGTCACTGGTTGCTCAAACCCTGCTGGCCCTCTGAGTGCTGGAATCCTGCATGCCCCCCCACCAGCCCTGACCCCGCCTGTGCAGGGCTGACATCTCCACTTGCCCCCCATCTCCGCACTTTGTTCACACTGCACCCCACTTTTTTTGACAAAAGTGGAAATTTCTCCCAATTGCTCTTGCCAACTGATCAAGTGAGCCAATATCCTCTGCCTATCCATTATATTTATCATTGTCTGTAGTGTTTCAGGCCAAATTATATACAAAATACACTAAGTTCCCATTTTAAACAACCTCTCGCCATAAACAAGAAAATCTATTGCAATTGTGTAAAATAAATCACTGAAAAATAAAAGGATGATTTTTTCTTTTGGTGTGTTCTGAAGAACATACCATAAGAAGAGAGATTCTCACCGCAACTGTCAAAATAGTGGGGCCTTAGGCACAATGTGCTAAATCCTGCTTGAAACATTGATGATCAATAGCCTCAGTGGAAACAGTAGGATAGCTCTGAAGTTTTGTTTCCTCTGCAGCTCTGATGTTAAACCCAAGAAAATAACCAGATGTATTCCTCTGCACTAGTTCAGTTTAATTTTTCTATTGAATTTTCTCAGCTGAACAGTGTTGCTGTATCAACTATTTAAGGGTTTGTTCCTGTGTCCATTGAAATCCATGGCAAAAATCTTACGAAGAATAAGACTCTGAAGGTAGGTCTGCTAGGCAACAAAATACCCAGAGCGGCAAGTCTCAGAATCTGGGTCTACAGACTCAGGCTCACACTATGGTGCTAAAAACAGGCATGTGGATGTTAAGGTTCAACCTGGATATCAGGCTCTGAAGCCCAGGGACAAAGGTGAGTTTAAAAGCCCAAGCTCCAGCCCAAGCCAGAATGTCTGTATAGCTATTCGTAGTGCAATAGCGCAAACCACTCAAGCCTTACTGCTGCAGGGATTTTTTGCTGTGTTAACATACACTAAGAGGCCTATTTTTTTTTTAAATGAGTGGCTAAAAATTAGATGCTAAAGCATAGCTGCCAAACCAAAAAACTTGTGGGGTTTTTTTTTTGGGGGGGGAAGGGGGGGTTGTTTTTTGCAGCTGATATTTTATGCAAATTCTTCAATTAAGTAAATTGCATATAACTAAGCTTCAGCTTTAAATACATTATTTCTATTTAGTGCTGTTGGAAGTGATTGGCTTAACGATTCTGGTGAATGAAGTCCATTTGGGGGGTGGGTGGGTGGGGGGGTGGGTGTGTGTGTGTTCGCGCGTACACAGTCTTCTTCACATAACCACATACTATATTTTCCTTCATAGGTTATTAGAGTTTGATCTCAGAAGCTTAAACTCTGCAATGTGGACCTCTTCCACTTGAACTGATGGAGTAACTCATGGCAGACATATGCTGATGTCCTTTATGTAGACCAGCCCCTAAGTTGGAACAAAATGTGCTATGTGTTCCCCCTTTCTCTATCTAAAAAGGTATTTTGAGAAGAGTTCTATCTCTCCATGTGAGATTTTATCTGAGATGAGGGAAGTTATGACTGGGCATATGATTGCTGATGTAGCTGCCTAAATCAAAAGGCTTGTATCTTTCTCAACTATAGATCACATTTATCCATCTGCTTACCCCATATATTTGTACAGTTTAATTCCTCCTATTCTCTGACATTTGGGATATTGTAGCCAAAATGGTAGCTACAGACACTCAGATACAGACGGGTGATGATGAGTGGAGTTTAAGAACTGATATGGAATAGAACAGAACAGTAGGCACAACATATTTCCTTCAGAGTTAGCATATTCTGAATTTTTTACACTGGGATTTTTAGCAATCTCCACATTAACTCAGCATGACATTAAAGCTGTGTCTTGTTTGCCTTACTCATGCATGTAGTCAGTCTCATTAGAATCAATGGGAGTGATTGCTTGAGTAACGTGAGTAGGATTTGGCCTGCTACTCAAAGGCATGGTAGAATAAAGATGTTTAAATGAACAAAACAGTTCAATCCACCTGTCTAGCGTTTAATCATAAAAAGAAAATGGCCTTGACAGTACATTTTAGATTTCACCAGTAGTTTACCTTTCCTCAATTTCATGGTGTTCCACCAAAGTAAGTTCAGTATGTCCACTGTCATGTGGGACTTTCCTGGGTTTATTTTTATGGGATTGAGCATAGCTCATTGAAATCAGTGAAAGGCTTGCCATTGACTTGAATGGGCTTTGGCTCAGGTCCTATTCACATAAGCAACCATAGCAGGATCAGGCCCTAGGAATATAAAAATCCTATTTCAAAGCCACAGGTCCTTAAGCACAGTTTATTACTGATAGGTCATCTCTGCTATTTTCCTCTTGTTGTGTGAACCATGCAAATTGTAGGCCTCAATCCTGCAAACATTTACAGGGTGCGACTACTCATCTTCATGAATTTACTCATGTCTTTTTGCAGGATTGAGGATTGAAAGGATATATGTATCTTTGGATGGATTTCAGTCTAAAATGAATACCAAGCTAAATCACAGCCTGAAAATGCTGAGAGAAATAGGGCTAGCTTGATCAAAGCTGAGGGGATGGCAAAACAGTGTATTAAAAATGTAATTGATATGGGCAAACTAGGATGGTGAGTCCCCTTGATATCTATTTATTGTAGCTATAAATGACTGCAACTTTCATGGAGATGCAGAAATTAATAGCAATTATTGGAACTGTCACCAACAAGAATTTTAAAATAACTATTCATTCCTGAATTCTGATTACCTTATGTTTCATTTGGTAAAAACTAACTAGCAATCAGACTGGAGATAGTATGCATTGACTGACCTGAACTGGGACATGTGTTAAGGGAGGATGTGGTTCACTTTAAAATAAATTAACTAGGATAGCACACAGTTCACGAGAAGAACGAAGGGAAAGGAATGAAAGGCCAGGTAGCGACTGACTGTCAGAATGGCCAGTTGGCCAGCTGAGGCAGAAGCATATGCTGGCTAGAGTAGGGGCCAATGCAGAAACAGACAAAGGCAGGAGCAGGGGCAGTCTGTCAAAACTATTACACAATGGGAGTGCAGCCAGCCAGTAACTTTGAGCAGACTGAAGAGACTGCCCCCACCCCTTACGGAACTATATACCTGTCTTGGGACCACCTGAGGATTGGCAGAAGTCTGACTGAACGGTCTGAGACCTATCACAAAATTTGCAGGTAACTGCCTCTGACTCATCCCATGCTGTCTCAGGGATAACACATTAGGTTTAAGTAGGCTCAGGCTCAGAGGTAACTCAGGGATAACTCATCACACTACATTTTTTGCAGGTGCTCAAGGTGGAGCAGTAGATGTGAGCTACCTTCCTGATCCCAACATGCTCAGAGTTCCTCTGTTGTGTGTGGCAGAATCCCAGTTCTTCAATCCCTGAGCTAAAGGACCTGTGGCATTTACTACCAGCAGTGATGATAGCTATGCCAAAGGGGATGGGCAGGGACAGGATAACAGCTACAATCCTGTAATAGAGCACTGACCCTTGTGTGCATGCATGGGTCCCTGCACCTTGTTTTATGGCTCTGGCCCATGTCTGGGTCAGATGACCAAGTGGCACATGATGACATCCTAGAGGTGGCACTTCCTTTTGCAGAGAGCAGGCCCAGAGAGGGAAGTTTTGGGGTCAAGGAAAGGACCTTGGGCAGGGGAGGGTCTCTGCACCAGCCTGGTGGAAGATACCTGAAGGGAGCAGAAGTAGAAGCCTTGCATGGGAAATGTTTTGGGAAAGGCCAGGGAGGGGGCCTGGTTAAGGAGGCCTGGTTGGAAGGAACTGCTAATCCTGAAAAGGAGGGCTGAATGGTTTATATTGAGCTGAGTCAAGATGTTTTGTTTTGTTAAATAAACCAGACCCCAAGAAGAGTATAAACCTCATGGGTCCATGTGCATTTGTAACCACACACCTTCTGGTTGTAGTGTTATGTCCCATTTACTGGCACTGAGACCACTTAAAGAGAGATAAAATGAGTCTGCTCTACAGCCTTAGCTAACAGCTAGCTGGCTTTTCACTCAGGCGTTAGAGGCTTATGCACTAAGCCAGGGCTGGCCCACAACATTTTGGCACCTGAGGTGAAGAGCTCAAATGACACCCCCATGCCCCCTCCCTTGGCCCAAAACTTTGAAAGTTCTCAATTCTGCCTTCTTCCTGTTCTACTCTCATGGTACTGCTCTGCTACCTACCCCAATAAAGGAGAACTAACAACTTAAAATGCCTTGTTCAAAAATTTTAAGTAACACCTAACTTTCAAGTGCCAGAACAGCAAATGTAACTTTTCTTGTCTGCATAGTAAACACTGGCATTTTTATCCATTTGAATAACCAAAGTGGTGCTTTCCGTGCCTTCTTGGTTGCAAAGATTTGAACCGCTTCCTCCTGAAGGTCCACAGTCTGGGCCAGCTCATGCTCTATTGAGATGGTTGCAAGGCCGACCAGCCTCTCCTGTGTCATTGTGGAGCACAGATGTGTTTTTATTAACTTCAGCTTGGAGAAGCTGCGTTCTCCACTGGTAACTGTTACAGGAAGTGTTAAAAATATGCGCAGAGCAACAAAAGCATTTGGAAAGAGGGTTGTCATCTTATTTGTGCACATCTATTCCAGAACAGCCTTTGGAGTTGATCATGCTGAAATGTACCTTGAAAGGGCTTTCAGTTCATCACCTAAATCACTCGCATCAATATCGTGCATGTCATCATGTGTCAACACTGTCTCTAGTGCCCTGCATTGATGGTGTAGGTCTTCAGGTATAATGAGGAGTTTTGGAATATCATACAACACCCCAAATATACTGCTGTGTTCCTTGAGCTTCATGAAATGTTCTTCAACTGACTCTATTGCACAATCTAGCATCTCATTCAAGAATTCTACTTTGAATTGTTGTTTAGGATCCCTTATGGGATTATCTCATGCCTCGTAATCAAAATGTCTTCTTCTTCGGGGACTTTTGTATTCTTGAATGGGTGGGAAAATAGCTTCAGTGTGAAGTTCCTCTGCCAACTTCTGTGCACTCTTCAGAACGTTTTGAAATCCCTCATCTGACCGGTAAGACTGTAGGTATGACTTTGCTTTGTCCAGTTGTTCCATTGCTCCAGATATATGAAGGTCAACACCTTGGAGTCTCTTGCTTACAACATTTATTTCAAACAGTATGTCATGCCACAACACTAAGCCACACAGAAATCTGAAGTTATGTATGTTTCTGGTGATTCCGTTTCCCTCTGCCACTGTTCTCTCACGAACAGTTCCTGTCATAGTATTATTCTCCATAACGGCAACTATGGCATCATCTGTCTTCCCAATTTGGTGTTTGATAGGCTTTATCACCTCCACTCGACTTTCCCATCGCGTGGCACTCGGTGGTTTCAGTGTCAGAGAGGATGTTCTCATATGTTGCTTCAAAGTTTGCCATCGATAAGTTGATGCTGAGAAAAATACATAGATGCTTTGAATTATATTAAAAAATTCAGCAGCCTCACTAGGAGCTGATGCTGCATCACTGACCACCAAGTTCAATGAATGGGAACTGCATGGGACACAAAAAGCTCGAGGGTTTAACTCTCGGAACCATGTCTGCACTCCTCTGTTCTTTCCTTTCATGTTGGCACCATTATCGTAGCCCTGACCTCTCATGTCAGCTATCGCAATTCCTGTATCTTCCAGCTTTTTTAAGAAGCACATTTGTCATACCAGCTCCTGTAGCATCATCAATGTCAAATTCTAGAAAATGCTCTGACAGTCACCAATGCAAGGACTTTTTCACTAGGTTCTGTTGTTGTTACAAAATGCACAATTAAAGTCATTTGTTCTGTATGGCTGATGTCATGTGTGCAGTCCAGAATAACAGAGTAATATCTTGCTGACTTCAGATCTGCCACAATCTTCTGTTTGACTTTTGTTGCCAGTAACTGTATGATCTCATTTTGAATTGTCTTTCCAAGGTAGTGGTGTGTGTACATTTCTTGGGTGGTAACTCTTCTTAGATGCTTCTGGAATACAGCATCACACTCAGCCATTAGCTCCACAATTTTAAGGACGTTTCTATTGTTTGGCACATACAGCTGATCTGAAGTGCTACGCAGTGCTAGGTTTTGGGTAGCAAGCATTCTTACAATGGCAATGAGCCTTTTCAGAACATTTTGCCAGTAAAGAGACTGAGGCAATCTTCTCTTGATGTCGATCATCTATGGCGGCCTTTAATCTTAGTCTCATCTCAAGCTCTTTCCACCTATGGAATGCTCTCTAGTGATTTGCTGCCTTCTCATGGCATGCCAGATTTCTCCAGTCCTTTGATCCTGTAGAACCCAGTGTGGCTGGAACATTAGACTGGAAGAGTTTGCAACAAAAACAGTATGCAGCATTCTGGGTTTTTGAGTACACAAGCCATAGCCTCTCCACTTTGTCACCATTGGGGATTTCACACTAGTATTGTGTTGGATGGAAACTTCTATTTTCATTGTCTTTGGGAAACATGAAGTTTTTCACTTGCTGTGGCCTATGCAGTACAAGGAAGTCCCTCAGGCTACTGCTCAAGTGGGTCCACAGTCCTGGATCATCTAGACTTAAAGAACTAAACTCTGCAGCAGCTGTTTCTTGCACCTCCATCACAGTCTTCTCTGATCTACACTTTCCTTCAGGAATGTGCATGGTTACATCCATTTGAGATGAAGATATGGATGCTGTAGGAGCTGCCAGGTCACCTGCACTCTGACTAACTGGAAGATCAGTCATCTCCTCACCACTCACATCCTCACTGGGGCTGGAAGGCTCACTGTGAACATTTGTGTCTATGTATCTCAGGAGAGCTCCTTTCCGCTTAGATAGAAAGCAAAGGAAGCTTTTCTTTCTTTTTCTGAATGCTGCCCCAGAGGGGTGTTTTCTTCTTTCACTCATGACTGCTGTTCTGTGCCAGCTATAGTGGCAACTGAAGAGAACAAATAAGCAGGCTGGTAGCAGGGCCTGAGTGAGGGAAGATATCAGCATCTTAAGGGCCTAACTGGCTCCTACTACTTCAGTTGACTGCCTGTTCTCCTCAAGTGGGTTCAGGGAAGCAGCAGGAAACAGGAAGTCCCTGAGAAGCTGGTGTTAATCAGTCCAGGCTCCTGGGGGTGCTAGAGAGGTACATAAGAGGCTCCTCCTCCTCTCTCTCCCTGCAGCTCCTGCTGCTTTCTGTTATTCCCTCTCACCTTTTCTCCTGCCTGTTACGTCTCTTGTGCCCTCCTTCCTCCAGCACAGCACTCCACCATCTCTGTGCATCTAGAGCAGAGAGAATACATATGTGGCAGCAGCAGACAATTTTCTACACTCTGGGTCCTAGTGGTGCCCTCCCACAGTCTGGCACCTGAGGCAGCCGCCTCAGTTTGCCTCATGGTAAGGCAAGCCCTGCACTAAGCTCCAGAAGTCCCAGGTTCAATCCCACCCACTGATGATTGGGGTCTGTTGGCATTACACATTTTCTGGGGAGCAAAGACATGAGCAGACAGGGGAAGCTGACCTCATTACAAACTCTTTGTGGAGCAAAGCTAGCACATGGGAGAGCATGTCACACCTTTTCAAAGAATGCAGCCATGGCCACACCAGTGAGAACTTCCTGCCTCCCTGAGCCAATCACTCTTCCTTAGGAAGATTTCATCCTTGACTTGCCACTAATGCTGTTCATCCTTCTCTGCTGGCTGAGAATAGAGAACTGAATGTTTAAAATTCAGACTGCAACCTAGACTATCGTTATGGTTGAAATAAATCCTGGTGACTTAAACATTTAAGTCAATGAGAACTACAGGTACTCAGCACCTCTGAAAATCTACCCCTTGGCTCTTCTGGCAGGATGTGCAGCAATGAAGAGAGGAGAGAGAAATCAGGCAAAGACTATGTTACTGTGACTTTCAAGGCAGGTCAGAGTGACCCAGTCAGTCTGGAATATGCAGGTTAACAGTCTGAAATGGTCACATGGGTTTTTGCATGCTGGCTTTGTTATAATAGTGACACAAGCAGGCAACAGAGCAGATGATTATTTGTTCTTACAATAGGATTGTGTCTATTTTCCTAAATCTTCAATAGCAAAACAGGAAAAAGAATGACTGGCCTGTCTGAGAGCACTACTTCAACGACAATGAAACAACAAGTTAAAAAAATTGCTATAATATATGCGTTTACTTTTGTTGTGTGTCTGTAGGCAAAGCAGGTCTGTAACTAGCTAAGCATAAGTGGATCTATGATAGGAGATAAATAAACTGGGGAGTCTGGAACTCTTGCCAGGGAAGATTTTAATTGCCAGGTTCAGTTTCCTATATATTTTTTTTATTATTTCTAAATGCATTTCTAAACAAAAATTTAAAAACAATTACATTAAATGGAAGCTGAGGTAGTCTTTTTTTTTTTTTTGGAAATAACATGCCAGTGCAAAACTAATCTGTTTAAAAATCAACAAATGCCACACCCTGAAATCTTAAGGTGCACAGAAACATTCAAATTGCAGGCAGTTAAGAGAAAGGAATACATAGAACCAAAGCACGTTGTTCTCCAGCAATGTCAGTGGCCCTCTCTCATCCACAGCCAGGTGCCCCAGCCTCTTTTCTTCCAAGTTTAGTCAAGTCCCAAGGTGAATTTAAGAATTAGAATTCAAGAATGATTTGAGTCTCCCAACAGAAACGTAACTTGCAAATGTTCACAGAGAGATCTAAATTAAACAACCCAGCACACAAGTGCATATAGATCCACTTTTCCCTAACCAACTGTGTTTCTATATGAATAACTAGATTAGGACATTTTAGAGAGAACCTATGCAATGCCAAACTGCAGATGCAGAATGTTCCTACCCCCCACCCCCCAGTGCAGAGAAGCAGCATGAGTACTACTCCTCATCATCATCATCATCATCTTCATGGGGTGCACTGAACAGATTTGCAAACCACAGCACAGAGTGGCAGGCAAGCCATGGCGCTATCTCCTGCCCTCTCCCTTTAAGCCACCTCATAGCTTGTGGAGAATACAGAGGGAATGGCCACAGTGTTCCCCTCTCAACTTTTCCTGACTTACAGGGACTATAAAGGAGGTGGGGCAGGTTCCTTATGGTCTCCCCTGCTCACTGCACACCAGTATAATGGTTCGGTAGAACTTTGTCCAAAGGTAGTACATCGGTTATTCCCTATTCTTGCCCATCTCCATTTCAAATCACTATAGGATCAAGAAATACATCATTTATTCTGTAAAATCACTTCCATCTCCAAATGCCCATTATACTTATCCCATAGATATAGTAGGCTGTTAAAATATAATCTGAAACACATTAGACCTAACCCAAGAAAGAGTGCATATGACCTGTTTGTTAAAGATCAATATGTAGTCACTGCACTGCCTTTCAGCAATCAAACCACACAAGTCACAAGACTCTTAATGTAGAATCTGTTGGCACTAACTGGAAATAGGCTGGGAAATTTAGAGGCAAGTTTTCAAAACACCTGATCACTCAACAGCTCCCAGTTAGGCACTTAAGTAGGTGATCAGAGCTTCAGAAATGCTTAGTAACCCCCCACAGCCACATTGACAACAAAGGGTGGATACTGAATACAGCTGTGCAAATAATTGACTTTTCAAGTCACTAGCTGAGCATTCCCCATTCACTGGGCCAGAGAGATAGCATGTCTGTAACCTGCTGGTTAGGGCACTCACCTAGGAGGGGAGACACCCAGGTTTCAGTCACTACTTCAATTAATTTATTTATAAAAAGTGGCACCACTTTTACAGGAGTGACTGAGAACCAACAACTTTCCTGTTTGATGTAAGGGAGCACATCTTCCTCAGTTTTGTGAATGGCATGCAAGTTCCCTTGTGACTCTAGAGTGAAATAAAATATTTTTGGCCAAAACTATGCCATATTAGTATTAAATTCACAAATAGTTTTGGTCAACATGAAACATAATTTTTCAGTAAATAAACTATTCTATGGGGGAAAAAGTCCCAGCTTTATCACTTATTCCTCTTGAAAAATCTAGCCATTTTATTTAGGTGCCAGAAAGGAAGCTGATTTCTTTTGAGTGCTAAACTCCTCTGAAAATCTAGTCCCCAAAGTCCATTGGAAGTGCAAACAGACCCAACTTCCCAATCAACATAATGGGTAGAAAATGGAAATACAAAGCATTAAGGAGTCATTTTCTTCAAGCTCTTAGAAACTGCATACTTTAATGCAGTAATATATGGAGATGGTGTTTTGAATACTTTCTCACTGTAACACTCAGAACAGAAAATGTTTCTTGGATTCCATTGTTCAATCCTTCACAGGAAGTTTTGTGTTGTCTGTGCCCTAGGGGGTAGAAAACAAAATATGGTGGTATGTCAGCAGCACAGCTAAAGACTCAGTTGAATCAGGGTCTTTGTCTGCAAATTGCTTATTGGGAACATTTCCAGATTAGATTCTTGGAGATTTATAAGTGATTTACAGAGAATCGTTCTAGAAAAAGAGAGTTAAGAAACCTTCTCCAGTCTGCCTGTGAAACACCTTAAGTGAATGGAGCTTATCTAGAAAATGGAATGGGGCAAGGAAAGCCACCACACAACAAATTGGGAGTAAAGAATGAATAAGAAACAACTAAAACAAACAGCTAAAATGCACTATAATAAAATAGTCCTCCACTGAGCCCATGAGTAAAACAAGAAGCCAGAGAGAGAATAGGAAGTGTGGCGGACTAGAAAAAAATGTTACCAATGAAGAGCAGAACATATGTTCAGCAACTGTGTATGTAAGAAAACAAAGACTGTCATATTGCACAGAGATTCAATAGTAAACAAAATTTAGGCGAGGCTCAGCAATATATTGAAGTGGACACTGTTCACATCTAAACTGTGATTGACTGTTCAGCAATATTTAAAACCCAGTGAATGGGACTGAAATGTGTTTAGATTCATAGATACTAAGGTCAGAAGGGACCATTATGATCATCTAGTGTGACCTCCTGCACAATGCAGGCCACAGAATCTCACCCACCCACTCCTGTGAAAAACCTCACCCCTATGTCTGAGCTACTGAAGTCCTCAAATCGTGGTTTAAAGACTTCAAGGAGCAGAGAATACTCCAGCAAGTGACCCATGCCCCATGCTACAGAGGAAGGCGAAAAACCTCCAGGGCCACTTCCAATCTGCCCTGGAGGAAAATTCCTTCCTGACCCCAAATATGGTGATCAGCTAAACCCTGAGCATATGGGCAAGATTCACCTGCCAGATACTACAGAAAATTCTTTCCTGGGTAACTCAGATCCCACCCCATCTAATATCTAAATGGTACATTTGTGAATACACAGCTTCACATAGAAGCAACCATGTCAATTTTGCCAGAAACAGTGCATAATGTGTTTGTCATACTTATCACTGGAAATCACAACCATGCAGTTAAAAACCTATTAAGAAGAGAAAATGTCTATTTTGGTCCAAATAAATGCTCCTGTTAAATATAAGAACTAGTCAGCTGGGCTTCCCATAGTAAATGGTTGAAAGGAATAATTCTGCTCTGTTGTTGTTCTGTTTAAGCTGAAATAAGTATCTAACCTGAACTGGTCCAGTATTTTTCATATGGACAAACCAGAACGGTATCACAATAAAGCAGTAAAAACATCTTAGACCAATCCATAGCTGCACTGAAGAAGATTTAGGCCCATAATCAGGCTAAAAGCTTACTTCATAAGCATTTCTTGTTGCTATATGCACCCTGGGGTATATCTTCACTGCAATTAAATGCCCGTGGCTGGCTTGTATCAGCTGACTCAGGCTCATGGCTGAAAGGCTGAAAAATTGCAGTGCAGACGTTTGTGCTTGGGATGGAATCTAGGCTCTGGGACTCATTATGTGGTAAGTTAGGACTATTTCCAAAACCACTTTGTAACCCAAAATTTGACAGTCTAACATTTTCTGCAGAAAGCTTTTAAAAATGCCTGAGAGTAGTTTGAGGTATAAAATTAAATGTGTGATTCTTTGTTATGAATAGTTAAGATGTATGTTGAAAGCTGCAATATGTTTTGTCTGAATATTTATGAAGGTTTAAGAAGTTAGGATATAGGATTGGGAGTCAGGAGAAATAGATTCTATTTCTGGATCTGGCACTGCTTTCCAAGTCACTTAATGTCTCTGTAGCTCACTTTCTGTAAAATTAGGCTAATACTGTTTAGATGTTCCTTTTTGTGAAGACCTTTGTGATATACAGATGAAAAATTCTATGCAAGTACTGAGTATTATTTTAACTTGTAATATTAGGTTGCCTAAAAATACAAACGATTGCAGAGTTATATTATTTATAGTTGTTCTACTGCTTAATTAACTGCTTTTAATTCCCAACTGCACATTTAAGGGACAATTGTACTGTTCTCTTTTGTTATTACCATAATTAAGCTGTACTTTATTACTTGGATTTCTATATTTGTGAGATGTTTGAAAGTTGACATAAAAAACATGTATAATGAGTTACTTTTCTAGAGCAATGTGTAGGAATTATGCCCACCCATCACTTATTTGTTCATTACAGAGCCAGATTCTGACACCCTTACTCATGCTCAATAGTACCCTACTCCACAATTAATCCCACCTAACTCCTACATACTGATTTGAAAATGCATTGCACGTCATCAAGGGTAGAGCCATCTAAGTGTTACTTTCAGCTATTAGCAAAGTGTTTTTTTAACCATTCTTCCATAGCACTTTCTGGAAATTAAAATTTAAAAATAAAAAAAGGGATCTTCTCTTTTAAAATAGCTGAGATGTTGTGTTTTTGTAATCTGTTGTATTTCTGTAGCTAAACTAAAATTAACCAAGCAATATGGTAAATGAGAATCTTTCCCATGCTTTGTGTCTCTAGGATTTTCTTCAAAGTAAGAATAAAGTGATCCATTTGGAACTGGATAATCAGAAACAAACTTATGCTTCACTGCACTTAACTCCAGAAGAGTGCTGAGATTTTTTGTTGTGAACCTCAGATTACAGTGCCATTACAATTTGCTTAGACAGCTAGAACATCACAGGTACATTTCTCAGCTCCCAATTGTTTTAGCTAATGGGGAATTACATGTATCTGAATGCTTTATTGACTTGATCAAACTGATGCAGTGAGTTTTACTTGCTTTCTTCAAGTAACTCTGCTAAATAACTAAGGAATGAGTCACATAATCATTTTTTTTTCTATTTTAAATCTGAAAATACTATTCTGTTCAAAGATTTTTTTGTCATTTATGAAGTCACATCAACCAACCCTTTCAGTCTACTTTTAACCATTAGACATTTGGGGTTTGGATCTGGCCCATTCACTTAAAGGGAAAGAGGAACAGGCCTGTGATCTGTGTATGGAAACTTGTGCTACGTCTCCCTTCTGTGGATATATTTTCCTTGTGGAGGGTATTCTATTCGGTAAGAACAGGGAATTAGTGGTGGCTAGGTGCTGGGTAACAGTGGAAGGGACAATGCACATTGTCCTCACACCATTACCATGGAGGTCCACTGGAAGAGGTAATACAGCTCAGGAAACACAAACTAAAATCCTTTCTGTCTAATTTCATGTTAAAAACTACAGCCTGCCACTTTCTATACATTTGCAATAATTTCACAGAAATCCATCTGATTCTAATAGTAGAGGCATTCTGAAGTAATTCATGTTGGATATCACTTTAACATAAGTGGTTGAGTTCCAGCCATTGTTTACAATGACTACTGCCAGCTGGGATGAATCTGAATACAGTGACAAACACTGGGTAACAATGTAGTACATTAATATTAGCGCACATTTATTAGATGCTGTGTATATCTACTGTGTAACTGCATGCCAAATACAACCATAGTATAGTGAACAGTTACACATAGTTAAATATAGGGCTGGTAACTTTTTATTTTTATGGAAAATTGGGTTTTCACTAAAATTATTTGCAAAAAGGCACTGCTTTCCATGAAAATCTTGATTTCTTCATTAAAAACAGAGTGCACAAAAATCTGTGATTTCAGACAACAATCTAAATATTTAATTTATTTATGTGTGTTACAGTTATGTTGAGGATCCCTGTCATAGACCAGAACCCCCTTGTGTGAGGTGCTGTACAGACACAGAACAATGAGATGGTCCCTGACTCAAAGAACTTACAATCTAAGCACCACAGACCTTTTAAGATCTCACTATATTACCAGATTGTGAAATGCTGCC